>NC_091834.1:43519960-44161794 GCF_037783145.1 Equus przewalskii
CTTCTTTTCCTGCTTTCCAATACCCAGGTTAACATATTATAAACCACTGATTGGCATTTTACTTTTTTTGCTCAATAGTATATCTCGGAGATAGTTCTTTAATGAAATATAGCATCTCCATCCATTTACAGCCACATGTATAGGCATCATAATTTAACCAGTCCTTGTTGATGAACCTTATGGTTGTTCAATTTTTTCTTCTGCTACTCCATGTCATGCTTTATTGAATGACCCTGTGTTTATTCGTTTATTGCATTTGCAACTGGAAGACAAATTTCTGGACATGAAGGCTATATTATGTAATATTTAAGCAATATTATAAAATTGCGATCTAGGGAAACGTTTCTCAACAGCAACACTATTCACCTTTGGGACCAGATAATTCTTTGTTGTGAAAAGTACAGTCCTGGGCATTGTAAGATGCTGAGCAGCATCCCTGGCCTCTCCCCACTGGATGCCAGTAGCGCTTCCCCGCAGCCCCAGTACATTTGTGATAACCAAAAAATGTCTCCAGATATTATTGACAAATGTTCCCTGGGAGGACAAAATCGCCCCGGTTCAGAACACTGCTCTAGACGGATGTATCATCTACAGAACCACCAGCTGGGTGAGGCTATCTTTTTTCCTTACCAACACTGGGTGATACTAAGCTTCAGAAGTTTTGACAATTTGATGTCAAAGGGAATGGAGTCTTAGTATCATTTCAATTTGCATTTCACTTATTATGAGAGAGTGAGCATCTTGTCATTTTTTTTTTTTTTTTGGTTTTCCTCTGAATTGCCTGTTTATATTCTTCACAGTTTATATTTGACAGTCTGTTTTTTCTTTTATTTGTTTATATTTTCTTATAAATTACTAGAAGACTTTATTAGAGAGATTACTTCTTTGCAATATAAATCTAACGTCTCTGGAGTTTGTCATTTGTTTTCTGGCTTTCACTATAGTGCTTTGATGATGTAGATATTTTTAGTTGTTTTATGTAGTTGAATTTATCAATCTTTACTTTTATGACTTCTGAATTTCGTGTCATAATTAGAAAGGCTCCCTCCTCCTTCCATGATTTTCAAGGAGTTCACCTATATTTTTGTTTAGTACATTTATGGCTTTATTTTTTTATATGTCTTTTATCAGACTTGAAATTTATCTGATATCAGTATAACAGTCTTATTTCTGCAGATTTCTTTAGGGTGATTTTTAAATTACAGCATCCTTTTATAGATTCTTTCCTTTTAGCTAGCTTTAAAATACACAACTAATCAAAAGATTGATTTAAAGGCCACAGGCAGATATAGTCTAAAACTACCTTGTAGTTGTTATATAAATTTTTAGATTTTATTTCATACTCTATGAAAAGAGTCTGTTTGGTAGAATCAGTATTCTAATTTTAAATACAAGTTTTGTAATGTTTTCTTTTTTTAATAGTAAAATTGTATTTTTCCATAATTATGTGGTTTTTGTTTTTTGGGTTTTTTTGCAGTGTCAACATTTAGAAGTCTCAAATGGAGATTTCTTTTAAGGAAAACTTTATTACTATAATATTTGAAACATATGAGGTGATACATGGGAGCTCTGTTTGGTAGCTTACTGGCTTTTAATGAGAAATATAAAACATATCCTGTGAGAATGTGCCTGTGCCTTTAAAAGAAATTCCTTTGTAATAAGAATCAGTGCATATAGACAAAAACTTCCTCCTGAGCCAGGTTTATTTTTAGGTAAAACCACAGAATCTAATCAGGTTCCCTGTTATAATGTAAAGTGGAAATATAAAGATGCCTGATTATTTTGTGTTAGGACCAACCGTTTCTTTCTATCACCTGTCTTTTTCTATCACCTCTAGTGTGATATCCTGGAATGGGGCTCCTGACACATAATAGAAAGCTTCAGAGGAAACATTAATATGTTCCTTAGTTCAAGTAGTCCATGTTATCACAGAAGCAAATGAAAAATCTCCCGACCTTTTCATTTACTTCTATGACAACACGCTCTGAGAGGAAAGATTTTTGCCAGCTGTTTTAGTTTTAAATTACAGTGCCATGATTGGTTTCATTTCTAGGTCACCATAGCAACCATTATATGCAAGAACAAGATGAGCAATGGAGGCATGTGAAATTCTAAAAGAATTTAAGTTCAAATGCTCTAATTTATTTATTAAGGAGCTTTTGTTAGTTTGGATCTGGTGGAGTAGGGCAAATTTACATCACTAGTTCATTCACTTCTTTTATTGGAGAAGGGTCTTTTAAAAATCCACGTCTTTTAAAAACTATTAATTCTTCATGCATAACCCTCCCAAAAGTAGAAACATGACTCAAATAATTTTGAAATGTGTTCCACTGGCCTCCTAACAGGCTCCCCAGTGGGAGTAAGAACGTTCTGAAAAGAAAGTGGAGTAAAAACCAAGATTTTACACCTGCTCCCAGCTCCACTCTTCATAACTTCGCATTAGAAGAGACAGGTTTTAATGCATGCTGGTATTGTTATTTTTTTCCTGACTCTTTTTTTGCTTAGTTGTTATTTGCTTAGTTATTATTTTTCTCCCTCTATTTTTTTTCTTCCCAGTTCTTCTCCGGAGCCTAGAAGCCCTGATGAATACAGAACCTTGGCTTCTGACAGCCCAGCACTCCCCAAATATGTCTGCACATCCGCCTTCACACTGATACTTGATAGTGTCTTAGAGGAGAGTGTTCACCTCAATAGGTAAATTTCTAATCTCTAAGGTCCCTTATTTTCCTACTTTTCAATGATATTATAAAATACCTTTTGATAATTATTTAAGCCAGGTGTTGGCAAATTTATTTAGAAATTGCCAGATAGCAAATATATTAGGCTCTGTGAGCCATTTGGTTTCTGTTACAACTACTCAATGCCGCCATTGTAATGTGAAAGTAGCCGTAGACAATATATAAGCAGACTGAATATGGCTGGGCTGTAATAAAACTTTGTTTATGCACATTGAAACTTTAATTATATATAATTTGCAAGAGTCATAAGATATATTCTTCTTTTGATTTTTTTCAATCATTAAAATAATGTACAAACCATCCTTAGCTCGAAGGCATAAAAAAAGAGGAGGGCCAGATTTAGCCCACCAGCCATAGTTCATCGACCCATGCTCTAAGCAGTGATTCTCAAACCTGAGTGTGCATTAGAATCACGTAGAAAACTAGTTATAACAGACTGTTAGGTGCTACCCCCAAAATTTCTGATTCAGTAGTTCAGGCTGGGACCCAAGGTTTTCTAGCTCTAAGAAGTTCCCGGGTGATGCTAATGTTGCCAGTCTGGCGACCAGACTTTGAGAACCATAGATCTACATCAACAGTTGGAAACCATTTCTGAAACAGGTCAGATAATAAATATTTTCAGCTTTACAAACCATACAGTATCTGTCACAACTACTAAACTCTGCCACTGTAGCACAAAAGTAGCAATAGATAGTACATCAACGAATGGAGGTGCTGTGTTCTAATAAAACTTTATTTAGAAAAACAGACCGTGAGCTGGATTTGGTTTACGGATATGGTTTGCTTATCCGTGATCTAGAAGAAGTTCTCTTATTTGAGAGGAAGATGAGGAACTTATTCATACTATTTTGATGAATAAAATTTAAAAGTCTGCGGGGGCTGTCCCAGTGGGGTAGTAGTTAAGTTTGTGTGCTCCACTGGGGTTGCCCAGGGTTCACAGGTTTGGATCTCCAGAATGGACTTACACACTGCTCATCAAGCCACACAGCAGTGGCACCCCATGTACAAAGTAGAGGAAGATTGGCATAGATTTTAGCTCAGGGACCATCTTCCTCAAGCAAAAAGAGGAAGATTGGCAACAGATGTGAGCTCAGGGCCAATCTTCCTCACATACATACACAAAATTTAAAAGTCTTTGCATAGCTTTCTGAGCAGATAGTGATAAAAATAATTTCAAAAAATATGCTTTTTATAAATAGTTTGTCAAATTTAATTAGATATATCTGTGTCAGATTTCACTGCTGATACTGAGAAATAATCAACAGTAGAAAAAAAATCTGAGCTGATGAAATGTACATGGAAAAAAAAGAACATTCCTTTTATTCTTCCGTTATTGCTTTTCTAGCTGCTGAGAAGTAAGTTTGACTGTTTTCACTAATGAACATTTTTAGATATTTATCAAATTAGCCTGAGAGCTAGTATTGCAAAACAACACCCTCCAAATTATAATTTTCCCTCAAATTTTCTGACTTTGTATTATACATTTGTATTTTATATTATGAGACGTAATTTTGGCTTTACCTTCCAAACATTTGATTGAGTTTTGCATCATATTATCAAATATCTGAGAATCGCAGAGGACATGTGTCTTTGTCTGTGTGCATGGGGGGGTGGGGTGTGCATACGCACGTGTGCATGTGTAAAACTCTTCTCTTTCCTAAACTATTTCAATTTTCAGTTTTCGTGTATGGGAGGCTAGGCTAAGTTTTTTCTTTCATGCATTTCTCAAATATCTGGTGATTTGACCCTTCCCTTCATAGTTTAAAATGGAAAGATAGGAATGCTAATGGAGACCTATGGGTTTGTGGGTGGATGGCTTTACGTTAGGAGTGTAGGTGGGGAGCCACACGCTGGAAGTCCTCCAAACAGCAGAAGTGGAGGGCTTTGCTCTGAAGTGCAGAAATGCTAATTCTTCCAAGTCCCGCAGCCCCGTTCTTTAGAAGGGAATCATTGCCATTTTGCCCGGTATAAATGCCTGATTGTGTATGCAGTTGCCATTCATAGAATTTCAATTAATGCCCTCATTTTCAGACTCTCTCCTCTCCTCAGTCTGCATCATACTAGCTGTCTGAGTCTGAACACCTTAGAACAGATATATAACGTCATATCGCTTCTATACATATACAACATCTTCTGATTTGGTTTGCAGGGAACTCAGTGACAATGACAATAAAACATTCTAGGAAAAGAAAAAAGCTCCTAAAACTGCAGAGCATTGACTGAAGTGAGTAAGTTTGTATCACAAAAGCAATTACTTAAAATTAGCTTATCTGCAAATGCTGCCATCTCTAGTAGATGAATTCTACAACTGAGTGACTAAGTTAGCAAGTTGTGTATTGCCAGTATTTTTTGCAGATGCAAATTGTTCTACAATTCTAGGCTACCTTTTACCAATACAGTCTGGGCCATCAGGATTTACTCTTTCTTCTCTTTTCACATGGGAGCCACATTGCTCGTTCCAGACCTCTTAAACCCATGCCTGTTATTTCCTTATCTCATCACGGGGACAGTAGAAGATCTCTCAGTGCAAGAAACTTTCCCTCACTGCGGTGTTTCAAACAGTTCTTGAATTTTGTTAAAATCTGTTGGCAAGTTTTCCATCCAAACTCTAAGGGTTACAAGTGCTGCAAAATGCTTCTGGTTTGATAGGGTGTGACAGCACATGTCAAAGTCAATGGCTGTCAAATCTAATTTGTTACTTTATTGAAAAGTTGGACGTGTTGAAGTTCAGCTTAATTGAGATTGCTCATTACAGGCTATCTTCCCTGAATGGAAATATCAAGCGAATGCCACTTTAAGTATAGTAGGAAAAAGTTTCAGCAATAACTAAAAATAACATCTGATGAGCAGATAAGAATCCTCTGTGAGGCACACTATTATCAGAAACCACAACTGCTCCTACTGTAGCAGTTCTGTCGCACAAGCTGCAGAGGAAGCCAAAGCAATCATAAGCATTTTTATAGCAAGGCTGTTCATGCTTTTCTAGTATGCATTGTGTCAGCACTTTAATTATGAATTCTGTTTTGTATAAGTTTTCAGCAAAGCTGTAAACCCCCCAAGATTATTTTTTAAAAATTTGCTTTATGTTTAAAATAAAATACCTTAATATTCTTTAAATGCAGATCAAAGTTGTCCATGTATCAAACAGCAAATGCATCAGTCTGTGCAATAGTAAGGCCCTTGAAAAGTAAATGGCCAATAAAAGTAAAATTGAGTAATTCAGAAATGTTTAGAAATATATGTACCCACAAGCAACATGCAAATGGAAAATTATTAGAAAATGTAAAATATTTTGCTTTAAAAAATTTAAGCTAATAGATTGGAGCCCCCATTATAGACTCCAGAGTATCCTACATTTTTATTTCATAAAATTTACAAAAGTTGCAATTAGTTAATACTATTTGCGTGCTTTTTAAAATATGTCTCCTGCAAGACTGCAAGTCCGGGAAGACAAGCATCACATGTCTCTCAGTTTTATTTTCAGTTACGTGCATCGCATTTTCCCATCATATACGCTCAAGTTGAATGAAGAACAAATAAACTTAGATTGTGAAAAGCACTTGTATGGTTTAACAAATAACTTATTGATCAGCATTGCACATAAATATCATTATTATAATCACTTATTTTATTTTGTCATTTCAGTTTCTGACATATTTTCTTTTACATGTGAATAAAATTATATTTATAGAAAATTTATTTCACATTAGTGCATGTGGATATATTCACTCCACTTAAAAATTTTTCCTATATTTATTCTGAGTCATTTCTTTCCTGTAAGTCTACATGACAGCAAATCTAGTTTTGAAGAGCAATTGCCTAGTGTATCTAGATAAGGATCTAGTTATTCAGGGAAACATTCAGCCTCAGCTTTTGAAAATTTTATTTTTTTCAGCTTTATTGAGGTATAATTGATAAATAAAATGTTATGATGTTTAAAGTGAGAAACATGATGATTTGATATATGTACACTTTGTGAAAGAATTCTCCTCATCTGGTTAATTAACACATCCATTACCTCACATATGTATCTTGTTTCAGAGGGGGATGAGAACTTGTAAGTTCTAATTTCTTAGTAAATATCAATTCTGTGATAACTGTTACTAACTACAGTTACCATGTTATACATTAGAGCCTCAGACCTTACTCATCTTGTAACTTAAGGTTTGTAACCTTTTACCAGCCTCTCCCTTTTTCCCACCCCACCCCCACCCCCAGGCCTCTTTTCTATTCTCCGTTTCTATGAGTTCTACTATTTTTTTTTTAGATTCCACATATAAGTGATACCACATAATATTATCTTTCTCTGTCTGGCTTATTTCACTTAGTATAATGCTTCTAGGTTCATCTATGTTATGGCAAATGACACGCTTTTCTTCTTTTTTATGACTGAATTATATTCCATTGCTTGT
The DNA here is from genome assembly GCF_037783145.1 of Equus przewalskii. NCBI lineage: Eukaryota > Metazoa > Chordata > Mammalia > Perissodactyla > Equidae > Equus > Equus przewalskii. The sequence goes on from NC_091834.1 coordinate 43,527,111, forward strand.
GTCTATACATGTATATGTATAGACACATACACATTTTATTCCATAGATATGGTATATATATAACCATTTACATATACCATATGTATATATGCACGTGTGTCTATACATATATGTATACATATATATACACCACATTTTCTTTATCCATTCATCTGCTGACAGACTCTTACATGGTTTCCGTACCTTGGTTGTTGTGAATGATACTTCTATGAACATGGGGGTACAGATATCCCTTCAAGATAATTATTTCATTTCCCATGTATTTATATATCCAGAAGTGAGATTACTGGATCATATGGTAGTTTTAATTTTTTGAGGAAACTCCACACTGTTTTTCATAGTGGCTGTACCAGTTTACATTCCCAACAACAGTGGAGAAGAATTCCCTTCTCTCCACATCCTTGCCAACATTTCTTCTCTCTTATCGTTTTGATAATGACATCCTAATGGTGTGAGGTTTTATCTCATCGTGGTTTGATTTGCATTTCCCTGGTGTCTAGTGATGTTGCGCACCTTTTCATGTAAGAGATGCCTATGTATATACCAGCTTCAGAAAAGTGCCTATTTAGATCTTTCACCCATTTTTTATTTGGACTATTTGATTTTTTGCTGTTGACTTGTATGCGTTCCTTGTATATTTTGGATATTGACTGGTTATCGGATACTTGGTTTGTAAATATTTTCTCCCATTCTGGTTGCCTTTTCATTTTGTTGATTGTTTCCTTTGCTGTGCAGAAGCTTCTTAGTTTGGTGTAGTCCTGCTTGTTTATTTTTGCTTTTGCTGCCTTTGATCTTAGGGTCAAATCTAAAACAATCATTGTCAAGACTGATGTCAGGTAGTTTGCTGCCTATGTTTACGTCTAGGAGTTTAACAGTTTTAGGTCTTGTATTCAGATCTTTAATACACTTTGAGTTGATTTTGTGTTTGAGGTAAATAGGGGTCCAGCTTTTTCTTTTGCATGTGGCTGTCCAGTTTTCCCAACACTATTTATTGAATAAACTATTCTTTCCTCACTGTATATTCTTGACTCCTTTGTAGAAAATAAATTGGCCATATATAACTGGGTTTATTTCTGGACTCTCTATTCTATTTCGTTGACCTGTGTGTCTGTTTTTATGCTAATACTATACTGTTTTAATTACTATAGCTTTGCAACATAGTTTGAAATTAGGAAGTCTGATTCCTACAGCTTTATTCTTCTTTCTCAAGATTATTTTAGCGATTTAAGTTTTTCTGTGGTTCCATACCAATTTTAGTATTGTTTTTCCTATTTCTGTGAAAATATCATTGGAATTTTGATAGGGATTGCTTTGAATCTGTAGATTGCTTTGGGTAGTATGTTAAAATGTTAATTATTGATATTAATTAACAATATTAATTCTTTCAATCCATGAACATGGAATATCTTGCCATTTGTTTTATCTTCTTTAATTTCTTTCATCAATGTCTTCTGGTTTTCAGTGTACAGATCTTTCACCTCCTTGGTTAAATTGAAAACCATAATGTGCTCTTTTACTTTAAAATAGGTCAGTTTTTAGGTTCCACATGTAAGTGATATCATACAGTATTTGTCTTTCTCTGTCTGACTTATCTCACTTAGCATAATGCCTTCAAGGTTCACCCATGTTGTCAAATGGTGGTTACCAGGGCTGTGAGTGGGGTAATTGGGGACATATTATTTAAGGGTACAATCTTAGAAGTAGTAGACAATAAGATTTGGAGGTCTAATGCCCTAAATAGTGACTATAGTCAACAACACCATGTTATAAACTTCAAAGTTGCTAAGAGAGTAGATCTTAACTGTTTTCAACACAAAAAAGAAATGATAAATATCTGGCATGGTAAAGAGGTTAGCTAATACTACAGTAGTAATCATATTGTAATATATAAATGTATCAAACCAACATGTTGTACACCTTAAACTTATACAATATCTTATGTCAGTTATATCTCCATTAAAAAAATAGGTTCTAATATGTTCTAAAATTTCTGTACAACAACATCCTAATCTTCACCATCATAGCTAAATCATCACATGAAGAGTTCTATCTGACCACAGAGTCAATAATACCACATAGGGCTGCCTCTCATTATTACACAGGGGCCAATAATGCTGGGGAGGGGTGAGGAGGTAGTGAAGACTGTTTTCATCGTTGCCAGTGCTACTATTATGCAAAAGTCTATTTTGATTAATATATTTTAGTTTAATTCTCTACTAAAGTTAATATCCTTAAAAATTAAACTAAGACAAATACTGAAAACGTTAAAAGCATTTTAACCTAAGCTAAGGAACACAATTTTTAAATGTATATGTTGCCCATTATCTGGAGTCAGAATAAAATAATGCTAATATAAAAAAAAAAACCAATATTTTAACACATCCAGGAGCTCTAGATCTTGTTTGCACAGTGATAAAACCTGGTCAAAGCCTAGAACCTCGTATTAGATCTGATGTCGTTTCTTTCCCTGGGCAGCATTGTTTCTATTCTCCCTCATCATGTCATGAATTGAGAATGATGCTTGCTTCAATTCCAGAGCCAATGACTGTTGTTAAATTATGTCACAATATCAAAATCATTTAACTAGGAAGTGCTTTTTACAGTAACTTTTCTATAACATTATACACAAAGGTATATCTGTAGTTTGCCCAACAGGGCATCTTAAAGATGAATGGCTAAAGAAAGTGAAAGAAGTTTATGCTAAAAAGCCATTCAAGGACTGTAAAGTTGGTGAGATTCAAATACCACAGCCTATTTAATCATTATAATGATGGATCAGCTTTATTGTCTTCAACTAAAACACAGATCTTCTTGCTAGGATAGTGAACTGGCTATATTATAATAGGTAGTATGGAAGAACACTAATCATGTTAGCTTCAGCAGAGAAGTACAGACACATTTTGACATGAAGAAATATATGGAATATGGGATAAGGTTATTATGTAACACTTTAATTGGCTATTTTGACTGGATATTATATGTTAGATTGTATTATACTTTATGCATTCAGTTAAGTCTTATTACCATGGCTGCTACAACTTTGTTTTAGCTTTTGCTTCAGAAAACCTTTATTTAGCCAACAATAATTGTTTAAACATTGTTTTCTCCATCTATTTCCAGGTGTTATTGCTGACAATAATTATTTTCTATATGTGGAAATATGTGTGACTGTTAATTTTGACTCCATGTGCATGTAAACATCACTTTTTACTTTGCAGTCTTTATTTAAAGAAACTAGAACCAAATTGGATAGACTAAACATTATTTCTGACTTTTGTTTTGCAGAATTATTAAAGACAATGTATGAGCAGTAAAGTTGCAACTTCTTGGAATGTCTAAAGAAAAGTAACCCCCTCATATCGTTTGGATGGCTGTTTCTACTTTCCTAGGACTATACAGACTTAGATACTGCTTCTTAGGATTTTTCCTTCTACTAATTCTGACTTCTTTATATCAGGTTGCTGGTATAAATGCTACTATCATTTACTGGGAGAACACATTGCATTGTTTATAATAAAGCTACAGTTTTTTAAATTATGCACATTTCTCTTTCTTGCTCCTATTTCTCTGTTTAAATCTGTATGTCACCTGTGTTGGTAGGTTTGCAACTATGGTAGACAGGACTCTAACAGTATTGCGAAAGTCTACCAATTTAATGTTGAATATTTGATTATTCTCTTAGAAGTATAGCATAACTGCATATATTATTTGCTTTCATTTTAGATTCAGGCATTTGTTGTATTTTCTCCCCTTCAAGGCATGTAGATGACCTTTGACAATTGCTATAGTGAAAAGGTCATCTGTCTAATAGCTATCATAGACCCTAGGCACCCAATCAGTCACAACAGTTTGAAGTCATAGGCCATAACATGGTTAGAATATTCTTTTCTTGAAAAAAAATAATAAGTTGTGGGGGGTAGTGCACATTAATGAAATACTTGATTAATCTAGCTACCTCTTCTTAGAAACAGAGTTGTATCTTTCTGAATGAAGAAATTTTTATCCATCTCCTGTTCAATAACATCGAGATTCAGAACCAATTGACTGGAACATGTTAAATTTAACCCAAGAACACAGCATCTTTTCTTCTTACATTATTGTCACTCAAGACACTAATCAAGGCCACAGAGAAGATATATGTCACTTACAACCTCAAGATTTATGAAGGCAATTGAAGACTGCTTATAGATCTATTCCCAGGAATTAAGGATTTGGATCTATACCGAACTATCTTACTTTTCAGCCTATGATATTAAGCGCATCTGTAGTCTTGAGAGCCACAGTTTCCATATAATCTCTTCATTACATAAATCAAGGAAACGTAGAATCTGGGAACTGGAAGGGAAGTTAAGGATTTAAGATTCCATATTCAAAATAATTTCACTTATGTAAAGATGGGCTTCCAAATGCAGTTTGAATGATTTGAACAATAGTGGTTTCACTATCTCAGATGTTGTCCTCCAATAGGAAGACAAAGAGGAAGAGTACAAATAGACTTATTTCTGGGCACCACTGGGGTGTTCCCTAAAGACTGTTAGCTATGAAGCTAAAAGTCAACCACAAGAACAAAACTGGGAAAGTCAGAAATATGTGGAGACTAAACAACATGCTATTGAACAACCATTGGTTCATTGAAGGAATCAAAGGGGAACTTAAAAAATACCTGTAGACAAACAAAAATAAAAATACAACATACCAAATCTTATGGGATGCAGCCTATGCGTCATAAGAGGAAAATTCATGGCAATACAGGCCCACCTCAACAAACAAGAAAAATCTCAAGTAAGGAATCTTTAAATTCACCTAACAAAGCTAGAAAAAGAAGAACAGACAAAGCCCAAAGTCAGCAGAAGGAGTTAAATAATAAAAATCAGAGCAGAAATAAATGAAATAGAATCTAAAAAAAAACAGTAGCAAGGATTAATGAAACTAAGAGCTGGTTCTTTAGGAAGATAAGCAAAATTGACAAACTCTTAGCCAGACTCATGAAGAAAAAAAGAGAGAAGCCTCAAATAAGTAAAATTAGAAATGAAAGAGGAGAAATTCCAATAGATACTGCAGAAATACAAGGGATTATAAGAGAAAACTATGAAAAACTATATGCTGACAATTCGGTAACCTAGAAGAAATGGATGAATTCCTAGACTCATACAACCTCCCAAAACTAAATCAAGAAGGAAAAGAGAATCTGAGCAGACCAATCACAAGTACAGAGATTGAAACAGTAATCAAAAACCTCCCAAAAAACAAAAGCACAGGACCAGGTGGCTTCTCTGGAGAATTCTACCAAATATTCAAAGAAGATTTAGCACCTATCCTTCTCAAACTATTCTGAAAAATTGAAGAAGATGGAACACTTCCTAACACATTCTATGAGGCCGTTACCCTGATATCATGAAGAGGGAAAACTACAGGCCAATATCACGGAGGAGCTTCAACGCAAAAGTACTCAACAAATTATTGGCAAACCAAGTACAGCAATACATTAAAAGTATGGTACACCATGATTAAGTGGGATTTATTCCAGGGACACAGGGATGGTTCAACATTCACAAATCAATCAATGTGATATATCACATTAACAAAGTGAGGAATAAAAATCACACAATCATCTCAATAGATGCAGAGAAATCATTTGACAAGCTCCAACATCCATTTATGATAAAAACTCTCAATAAAATAGGTGTTGAAGGAAAGTACCTCAACATAATAAAGGCCATATATGACAAACTCACAGCCAACATCATACTTAACGGCAAAAAACTGAAAGCCACCCCTCTGAAAACAGGAACAAGAAAAGCATGCGTACTCTCACCACTCCTACTCAACATAGTATTGGAGGTATTGGCCAGAGCAATTAGACAAGAAAAGTAAATAAAAGGAATCCAAATTGGAAAGGAAGAAGTAAAACTTTCTCTATTTGCAGATGATATGATTGTATATGTAGAAAACTAAAGAATCCATTATAAAACTATTAGAAATAATCAACAACTACAGCAAAGTTTCAGGGTACAAAATCAATTTAAAAAACCAGTTGCATTCCTATACACTAACAATGAACTAGCAGAAAAACGAATCAAGAAAACAATCCCACTTACAATCTCAACAAAAAGAATAAAATACTTAGGAATAAACTTAACCAAAGAAGTGAAAGACCTGTACACTGAAAACTATAAGACATTATTGAAAGAAATTGAAGAAGACATAAAGAAATGGAAAGATATTCCATGTTCATGGGTCAGAAGAATAAACATAGTCAAAATGTCCATGCTACCTAAAGCAATCTACAGATTCAATGCAATCTCAATCAAAATCCTAATGACATTCTTCACAGAAATAGAACAAAGAATCCAAACATTTATGTGGAAAAACAAAAGACCTTGAATAGCCAAAGCAATCCTGAGAAAAAAGAACAAAGCTGGAGGCATCACAATCCATGACGTCAAAACATACTACAAGATATAGTGATCAAAACAGCATGGTATTCGCACAAAAACAGACAAACAGATCAATGGATCAGAATTGAAAGCCCAAAAATAAAACCATACATCTATGGACAGTTCATCTTTGCCAAAGGAGCCAACAACATACAATAGAGAAAAGAAAGTCTCTTCAATAAACGGTGTTGGGAAAACTGGACAGCTACATGAAAAAGAATGAAAGTAGACCACTATCTTGCACCATACACACAAATTAACTCTAAATGGATTAAAGATTTGAATGTAAGAACTGAAACCATAAAAATCCTAGGAGAAAATATAGGCAGTACACTCTTTGACATTGGTCTCAGCCACATCTTTTCAAATCCTATGTCTACTCATTAAAGGAAACAAAAGAAAAAATTAATAAATGGGACTACATCAGGCGAAAAAGCTTCTGCAAAGCAAAGCAAACCATCAACAAAATGGAAATACAATCTACCAACTGGGAGAAAATATTTGCAAATTATTTATCAGACAAGGGATTAATATCCAAAGTATATAAAGAACTCACACAACTCAAAAAAACAAAAAACAACCTGATCAAAAAATTGGCAGAGGATATGAACAGACATTTTTCAAAGGAAGATATATAGATGGCCAACAGGCACATGAAAAGATGCTCAACATGACTAATCATTAGGGAAATGCAAATCCAAACTACAATGAGATTTCACCTTACACCAATCAGAATGGCTATAATTACCAAGACAAAAAACAATAAATGCTGGACAGGATGTGGAGAAAAGGGAACACTCATTCACTACTGGTGGGAATGCAAACTGGTGCAGTCACTACGGAAAACAGTATGGAGGTTCCTCAAAAGCTAAAAATAAAAATACCATATGACCCAGCTATCCCACTCCTGGGTATCTACCCAAGCAACTTGAAATCAACAATCTAAAGTAACATATGCACCCCTATGTCCATTGCAGCACTATTCATAATAGCCAAAACATTGAACAATCCAAGTCCCCATCGACCAACAATTGGATAAAGAAGATGTGGTGTATATATACAATGGAATACTACTCTGCCACAAAAAAGACAAAATCATCCCATTTGCAACAATGTTGATGGAACTGGAGGACATTATGCTAAGTGAAATAAGCCAGACTGAGAAAGACAAACGTCATATGATGTCACTCACATGCAGAGTATAAACAAATACATGGACAAAGAAAACAGTTCAGTGGTTACCAGGGGAAGGGGGTTGGGGTTGGGCACAGGCAGTGAAGGAGAGAACTTGTATGGTGGTAGAAAAGAAATAATGTACAACTGAAATTTCCCAACGATGTAAACTATTATGAATCTCAATTTTAAAAAATGAAAAAAAAGGGCCGACCCAGTGGCGCGGCAGTTAACTGCACACGTTCCGCTTCAGTGGCCTGGAGTTCGTTGGTTGGATCCCGAGTGTGGACATGTCACCACTTGGCAAGCCATGCTGTGGTAGGCATCCCACATATAAAGTAGAGGAAGATGGGCATGGATGTTAGCTCAGGGTCAGTCTTCCTCAGCAAAAAAGAGGATTGGCAGAAGATGTTAGCTCAGGGCTAATCTTCCACAAAAAAGACAAAAGAAAGAGAAAATAACTCAGTTACCAGCTTCAACCTCTTCCCTTTTTTTTTTTTGTCATAATGAGTGATAGTCTAGCATAGCTGTTAAATACAGAAGTTCTGAACTTAGACTCACCTCTAAGTTCAAATTCACCTCTGACTAGTGAGTAATCTTTGTCAAGTTATTTAATTTCCTTAAGACCCATCTACTCCCTAATTAAAGTGTAAGTTATAATGCTTACTATAATGTTTGTATTAAAATAAATCATATCTATATATGTATATATGCAAAATTATTTCAAAAATGTCTAGCACAAATAAGCATTAAGTTACCTATTATTATTATTATTATTTCTAAGATTCAATGCAGGCATCTCTTACTCAGGTAAGATTTTAATATCTCTGGGGAAAAATCAATCCTTTACTCCTGTCTTGTGATGTCATCTTGCAATCTAAGCTCCAGTACAGTAGTTACCACATTGCATCATCATCATTTAATACAGTGTCTGTCTCCCTGGAGAAAATGTCCTTGAGGAAGAAGTTTATGACACTGATCATTTGCTCTCAGCAACCAGCATCATGCCTCACACGAAGAACACACTTAGTATTAATGGCCACAAACCCTAGCTGCCAAAATGTGCTGCCATCTTCTAGTGACAATCAATGCACCTACAGACCCAAAATAATTCAGTAAGCACATGCTTAGTTTCAGGTTAAACAATAAAGAGCAAAAACTTCCACTCAATTCCGTGTGTTTCTTGTATATTCACACGTTACTTTAAAGGGAAATTTGGTCAACAAAAAGAAATTCATATTAGACATGCAGCAGTGTTTCACTTAGAAAAAGAAGTCGGTATAGAAATTTTCTCCTAATAGCCAAGCTGAATCCTAGCAATATTTATTTTAAGATGCAGTTAACTTTAGAAGTCTGACAATAAATTCTAAGAGTAATTTCAAGTCCTGAGGCAACATAACTGCTCTCTGCATATGCTATTGGTGTTGATAACATTAAAATGATAAAATTTTAAGTAACAGTCTCTCTGAAGTACAATTTATGCAACTTGGACATTGTCCAAATAAAAACCTTATATGAGCGTTAACCAATGATAATGACATCTGCCTCCCTGAAGATCCGTAAGTGAATATTGGGAAAGTTATTAAGGTAATTGGATGAGCAACTACTTTAAATACATCTTTAAAATGATGGAAAATGGCATTTAAACTTCTCTCAGAAATAGATTTCTCAAATAGATGGGATCAAAAAGATTAAAAATTCTAAATTTATCTACATTTTAAAGTGATTTTATAGTCAAATTAGTAATAAGGCTTAACTTTAGGAGGAAAAACAAGAAAAGCGTACAGAAAAATCTCCGCAATATTTATGTTATGATAGCTGACAGTTATGGTCTATCAGTTGTAACCATATTGAACTGAAATGGTAAGAATATGTATAGGTAAAAGATCTTGATCTAGTCTGTTCACATGTTTTTTAATGGAATTTTACTAATCATTACTTTATATCTCCTCTTTCATAATCTAAAAATTCTTCTTTTTAAATTCACCACATGGAGGAGGCTTTACATTAAAGGATTTGGTAATGGAATTACACGTAAAATTGAAACATGAGTCATAATTGACATGAGCATTTGAAGAAAATGCAGTCACCAATTTAGCTGTGATCAAGAAAGGGAAGCAGGAAAGTACTGACAATCTGTGCACATTAGAGAGACAGACATCCATGTTGAAAATTCGTATGGTAGAAGGAAATAAAAGCAGGGGCATTGCTACAGCAGCCAAAGCTTAATGAACCTGGACTCCAGACTGGGTGGTGCCTCAAAGATTCTCAAAATGTTAAGACCATTTAGAAACCACATTTTTGTTTTTTATACACTTTCTTTTCCAGTTAAAAATCAATAAAGATTTATGATTTTAGTAATTGCAGATTAGATAATCCAGCCTAACACTCTTACTGAAGAAAATTAGAAAACTGAAAGGAAAAATTATGGTCGAAGGCGGCACAAGACAGCTATACTCTTAGAACAAGCTAAACTAGAAGTCAACTGCCCTCCCAAGGACCTAGCTCCAAATTATCTTAATGCCTGTAATTGGATTAAAATGTTTTCAAGTTGTTAATGCTCCAGATGCATGAAAAAAGTAAACATAAAACTTTTAGGTGTGAAGATGACATCCTAAGTCATAAATTATGTTAAATTTTAAAAACATAATATGCATAGCAAAATTATAAATAAGCAGTGACATAGAGAGACAAAATTACACGATGAAAGTAACAACAACTATAGAAAGAGATCCCTCAGGGTCTCTATATATCAGAGTCATTAAGCACAGGCTACCAACACATAAAATAAGTAAGTTTAAATTTTCAGGATAAAAAAATTTCTTGGGGAATTTGGAGTAAACATGGCATATATTTCAAAAAAGAATGAAATAGAAAATCTAGGAGTAAGGGTAACAGTAGCTATAATTAAGAGCTCAATGGATGGTCTCACATACAGCACAAGAGAAGAAAATATTTGGACTGAAATGTGGAGAGAAAAAAGCATGATAAATAAAGAAAGAGAATATATGATATAAAGCATATGGTGAAAAATATGATACACATGTTAGATTCCCCAAAGGAATGGAGAGAGAGGGTTGGCTAGACTCAATGTTGAAGAGATAGTGAGTGAGAACTTTCGAGTAGTGGTGACTAACATCCACAAGTTCAAGAAGTCCTGAAAAATTCAAGTTTAAAAAAAAAAGAGAGAGGAACGTAGCTTAAATCACATTATAGTAATACCTCTGAAAACCAAAGAACTCAAGCAGAGTATCTTATGGACAGCCACAGAATCAAAGAGTGATTGCCTTCAGAAGGAAAACAATAACACTAAGAGCTTATCAACCAATTCAACAGAGACTGGAAGATAATGAAATGATATCCTTAAAGTGCCAAAGGAAAATAACTGTTAAATTAGAATTCTATGTCCAGTACAAATATTCATTAAGTATAAAGGTGAAATAAATACATTTTCAGACAAGTGAAACTGAGAAAATACATCTCCACAAAATTTGCAGCAAAAGAAAATCTAAAGGGAATTCTACAGGAAGAAGAAGCAAATGAACACAAATAGCATCTTGCAAGAAGGGACAAAAAGCAAGAAAGGGAAAATATACTATCATCTGGTGGTATTTACATATATTAACAAACACAACTGTAGCATATAATTAAGGAGACAACAAATAGGAATCAAAGGTCCCTAAAAGAAAGAAAGGGTCCAATTTGCATTAAACTTTGATAAGTCAAGATTCATGTGATAATTTCTAGATTAAACACACAAAAATTTTTTTTTAAGTAGAAAATGAGTGAACAAAGGAACCTACAACAAGGGTGAAAAATAGAAAGACCTCAGTAAAATACATTTAAATTCCATTATACTGGTAATTACATTAAATATAAGTGGATAAAACTCTAATTAAAAGCAGAAGTTGTTGTACTTGATTTAAGAGATCGCAGTTTTGTTTATTGTTTACAAAACATTAAGATGCAGAAAAGATAAAATTTAAAAATGCAAAGATTTATGCCATTTAAGGGCAAATTAAAATAAATTTCTCCTACTCTTAGTACCTTCTATTCTCATTGCTGCTATCACCAACTCCTATCTCTAGTCTGACCTCATCTATCACTCTCCCCTTCTTTCATTCTGTTTTGGCCATACTGGCCTTCTACTTTTCCTTAAAGAGTAGGCATCCTGTTTAAACACCATAGGGCTTTCGCAATAATTCTTTCCCTTGCTTGGAAGCTGCTTCTGTCAAATATTTGCCCATATCACTTCTGCACAAACTTAGGTCTCTATTAAAACTTCATTTTTCGATGATGGCTACCTGACCGTTCTATTTAGAATTCTACCCAGGCACTGACACGCTGCTTCTTTATACTTTGATCCCCATACTTTGCTCCATTTTGTCTCTGTCTGTAGCACATACGACAATTCTTTCAACTGTTCATTGTTTTGTTTTTAACACTCAGGCTTCCCAAGCACCTGTAATTTGGTTTCATGTATATTCCATGATCCATAAATATTTGTTGAATAAATTAAATACGTAAAAGTAAAAATAGATTAATTTCCATTTCAGAAAATAAAATTAGGAGAATATTTGTCTAACAAGGACAGAGAGACTTTCCTAAAAATGACTGGAGACATAAAAGCCACAAAGGAAAATATACATATCACTGACAACCTCAAATTTTAGAAATTTTATTTAGAAAAAAAAGTAAACAAAGTTAAAATATCTATTTTGGATGCTAAATATTGATAATATCTGCATATTGATAAGAAAAACACAAAGAATCCAATAGAAAAACAGTTGAAAGGTATAAACAAGCATTTTATAATCAAGAAATTCTGAAAGGCAATGAAATACTTGAATATTTCTCAACTTTAAATTGAAGCAATAATGAGACACTACTGCTCCCCAAACATTAACAAATGTTAAATGATAATTGTTTTCAATAATAGTAAGAATGTAGAACAAGAACATTGCTAGTGGGGTTGTGATAGCTTTATTCCTTTGGAAAGGAATTTCAAAATACACACCAAAAATTAAAATACAAATATTGTTTGATAAAGCAAGTCCACTTTTGGAAATCTATTATCTAGAAATAAATATATGAGTACATAAAGATACAAATAGCAATGTACGTCTAGATATATAAAGAGAGAGAGAGAAGCATTGCTTATAGTGACAAAGCCAAATAACATACATACCCACAAAGAAGGGAAGGAACTAAAAGTTTGTGACATACCTTCTTACAAAGGGAAATTATACAGCTGTTAACAAAAATGGGTTACTCTAACAAAGACGGTTTGGTCTGTGTCTGTTGAGTTAGAGGGAGCTTTGCAATGTGCTTTATTGCAAGATGAAGAAAGTAGTTGCAGAGTAAGGTGGATATATGGCATGATTTACGTAAAAATTTTAAAAAGAACAGTAAGTGTGAAATATATTGAAATAGTTAACATAAGCATAGAGAATTGTTAAAAGGATAAAAATGAACTGTTTGGCTAGAATGGTGGTATGAAATTATTAACTATATTTTTATCTATCTAGAGATATTTTTTCACTTGCAATATTGAGTAGGCACGAAATCTGCTATTTAAAATTAAAAGATAATTTAAATATAGTAGAATAGTCCACACTTTGGTGTAACACAAAACCAGAGTCAAATTTGATCTCCATTGTTAAATAGCTATGACTCTAAGTAAGCTAATTAACTGTTCACCAAGCTCATCAGCCAAATAGGTGTTAATTCAAAGGGATTGCACAAATCAGATATATAAGGGCACAATATCATCTGATGAATAATGGATATTAGTCTTATTGATTCACAGATTGTGCACAATAATAAAGTGAAAGTATTATAACTGAATAGAGTAGTAATAAGAGCAGGGTGAGGAGGAGGAGGAGGAGGAAGAGCTGACAGTTATTACGAACCTGCTATAAGCCAAGCAACAGTGCAAAGACTTGCATGTAGTAAATCTTTACAACGTGTGACTGCACACGTGAAGTTTTGACAGCAATGAATGTTTACTTCCTGTTTTGCAGAGTAGAAAACAATCGCAAGTTGTAATTTATCTCATATAATAAAAAGCAACATAAGTCTGAAAAATTAATGATCATTGTATTTCAAAGATTATGTATCTTCCAGAGGCTAAGATGTTGGCAATAATCTTAATTCTTGGGATCCTTTGAAGAAATATTTTATTCCCAAGAAATAGCACATTACTTATTAAATACTTTTTATCCTTGTTCTAGAGGATACTCATTGCTACAGTGGCATTAACTACCATGACTAACTAAATTAATAATGTTTTAACAAATAGTAATTTTTAAGTAAGTGAATAAATATATGAAATCACAAAATACATTATTTTAATCTAACCATTTCTGAAAGAAATTCCTTGGGATTGAGAGGGAAAGAACTATTGAAAATAAAAAGTCTATCTTTTCAGTAGAAGATATAGAAATCTTTTTTTGATAAAAAGCAAAATTTTATGAATGTATTACTATTTTTGCATTTTTACTTCTTTTTCTCAATAGAGGTTAAAAGTGCCAAAAGATATTTAATCTTAATACTATTTGCAACAGCATGGGACTTTGCACTTTAACTGCTTTTGCCTAGCAAAAATTGTGCTGCAAATATATATTTGTAACCTTGTTATTTTAGTTAATTATATACTTGATTAGAAGCTATGGTAGAACCGGCTGTTATGATGACTACAAATAAATGTTTATTTTTGTAGTTCTATATTTTATAGCATAATAACTAAACAAGAGCTAAGGAAATTTAACCATTAGCCTTTGTCAGTCAGCTAATGCTGTATCTTTTAATAGCACTCCTTGTTTGACAGGTTTAATAAACATGTGGTTCAAGCAGTTGAAAAATTCACTATAAGAACCAGATACTTAGATGTTTCTATAAAAGTAATTTTGTAGATTTTTTATTTACATATGACAAATGCAAAAAGCCTTATTCTCTTAAAAGTAAAATCCCCTTGCAAAATAAAAATGGTATCGAAAAAATAATTCTCAGAACTATCAATAATTTGAAAAAATGTGAAAGATATTTTTCTCCATTCATAACTGAAAAACAAAAGAACCACAAAATGACTATTCATTACAGAATAAATTATGACATGATAAATAATAAAAAAAAAGAGTATGTACAATGAAAGCTCAAAAGTCAACAGGATTATATTTCTTAAATGTCCAGCATACTTCCTGTATATAGCGTATAACTAATTTTTTTTTTGCTTTCCATGCTTAATATCTCTTCTTTCAAATTACTATTATTCAGTGAAAGAGAAAGGAAAAAAGATCTTTAACAAACGAGCCACAGTATTATTTGTAATAGAGCTTAGCAAAGCCATTCTCTTTCCTGGTACCAATATAAAAAGAGAATGGTTTAATTCTGCCTTTCTCCCAGTGCACAACTATCAAAAAGAGGGCCTTGAGTGAACTCTTTCCCCAAACAATATAAGGACACGACTTATTCAGAAATTATTCTGGGAACGTAAGCTGAGGAAATTTGCCACTATGAGAACTGTACCATGAGACATTTAAAGCAAGTTCTTCAGGCTTGAGTGAAATACCGACAGAAACTTGGATCTACACAAAAAATAAAGAACACTAGAAATAGCTAATATGTGATTTTTTTTTTCAAGATTATCACCTGAGCTAACAACGGTTGCCAATCTTCTTTTTTTTTTTCTGCTTTTTCTCCCCAAATCTCCCAAGCACATAGTTGTATATTTTAGTTGTGGGTCCTTCTAGTTGTGGTATGTGGGACGCCGCCTCAACGTGGCCTAATGAGCAGTGCCATGTCCGTGCCCAGGATCCGAACGCAGGAAACCCTGGGCCAGCAAAGTGGAGCGCACAAACTCAACCACTTGGACACAGGGCCAGCCCCTAATATGTGATTTTTAATAATCTATTTTTATATTAATTTCATTAAAGGACAATTGAGTACTTAAGCAATAATAATAATTTATTGTGAAGTTTACAGTATATACAGAGGCAAATATATAACAAAAAAGGCATAAAGGATGGAAAGTAATAAATAGAATTATATTGTTCTAAGATTATTACATTATATATTCTTTTGACTTTAACAGTAGACAGTGATGTTATAGATACATATTGTAATCCCTAGAGAAAATGCTAAAGTAAAAATGAATTAATTAACAGCTATAACTAAAAAGTTATTCAATTAATGCAAAAATCAGGAAAGTAGGAAAATGGAGTAAAGATCAACTAAAGAACAAGTAGCAAGATAGTAGACCCAAACATATCAGCAATTACATTAAACATAAAGTAAATACTTTAATTAAAAGACAAATTTTCTACTACATTTAAGAAGCAGATGTCAAATAAATAATGTTTACAAGAGACAGATTTTTAAATAGGAATAATTCAAGAGAATGAGTATTACTAAAGCTATTTCACAATGAATGGGTCAATCCAATAGGAAGCTATAACAATCTTAAATGTACATGCAGCTGAAAACAGACCTTATTTTATCAATAAATTTAAGAACTTATATGAAATGCACTTATGTATAGATATAAAAAAATTACCAAAACTGACACGAGAAGAAAAAAAGTGAAAAACTCCATACCCAAGAAGTTGAATTCATAATTAGATATCTTCTTACAACAAAAACTTCAGCCACAGATGTCTTCTCTGGTAAATTGTCTCAAATATTTAAGAAAGAAATAATACTAATATCAGGCAAACTCTTTCAGAAAGTAGAAGATTAAGCAATACTTCCCAACTCATTTTATGAAGGCAACAAAATCTCAAATCTAAAAGCAGAGAAGACCATTGCAACAGAAGAATCCATGTCAATAATGGTCATTTATAGGAATGTAAAAATCTCTAACAAAATATTAACAAAGAAAACCCAGAAATGCAAGGCTGAACACTGAAATATCACTGTAATTCAAATTAACAAAATAAAGGGGAAACGATGCAATCCTTTCAATGGATGCAGAGTTTTAAATTTTTAATAAAACTTTTGTGAATATTTCTGAAATTCAACATGCACTCAAAATAAAATTTTAAAAAATTCTCTGGAAGAGAAAATATCTTTATGACCACAGGTAAGCAAAAATTTTTTAGGACACAGAAAGATACATAATTATAAAGGTCAAAAATTGACTAATTGTATTTCATGAAAATAAAAGACTTATGCAAACTAGAAACACTCTTAATAGAATCAATACCTAAACCACAGCTTGAGAGAATATATTTGCAACATCTATGTCTGACAGAGAACTTGTATCCAGAGAATATAAAAATCATTTATGCATCATTAAAAAGACAGCCTTCCAGTTAAAATTGAGCAAAAGACTAGAAAACATAACTTCCAAAAGAAGAGTTAAAAACGCCCAATAAACACCTAAGAAATTATCAAGGATTACTTGCAAATGCAAATTATAACAACAATAAAATGCCACTACAATTCCACCAGAATGACTCAAGTTAAAAAAATTAATAATATCACTTGTTCACACCTATGTGGAGCAACTGGACAGAAGGTTAGCCCTGTAGGAGTATAAAATTGCACAACTATTTTGGAAAATGTTTTGGGCAGTTTCTTAAGCCTACACCTACCCTTGTATGCAGAAATTTTTTTCTTAGCTATTTGCCTGATACAAGTAAAGAGGTATGGTTTTTCATTGTCATCCTTTTTCTACTTTTTATTTTCCCTCTTTTGTTTATGTTTCTAACAAATTTTACATTATGTTTTATCTGCTGAAGAACCCTTCAGTCATAAACACTATATAGGCTATTGTCATGTTATTTACAAAAGCAAAAATAATAAATGAAAACCAGTACTGAGCTTTAGGGAATTGGTTAAATAAATTATGGTGCAGATAAATGATGAGGCATAATGTCAAACATTAAAAATTATGTTTTAAAAACATATTTCAGGTAGGAAAATATAATTTGACTCTTCAGCATTATTTGCACAACTGCAGTTTCATCTTGAAAACTTTCTTCAGTTGGCCTCTGGAACACCAGGCCCCTATGGTTCTTCACCTACATTGCAATGTGCTCCCTCCTAGTGTTCTTGGATTCTTTCTCTTCAAATGTTGAAGTGCTAGCATCAGGACTTAGCCCTCATACATTTAGCCCTCTTCATTTCTCTATGAAAACTCATTCTTTAGTAACCTCATATTTTGCATGACTTTAAGTATATCTATACACAGAAGACATCAGAATTTTATCTCCAGCCTGAACATGTCCCCTGCACTCCACATGTTTATCCAACTAAAACTGTTATCTTTATTTAGATGTTTATTAAGCATCTCAAACTTTTCATGCCCAAAGCAAAGGTCAATTTATCTCCTCCCTAGTATCTGTGTCTCAGGCTCACAATTCTCATCTCCCTTCTTTTCTTTTCATTCATTTCATTCAAAATATATCTTCCCTTTAACCATTTCTCTCCGCTCTCGCTGATACCATCTAGTTCAAGCCATATATTCTCTCCCTTGTACTCTTTATTAGCTTCCTGACTGATTTCCCTGCGTCCACTCTCGGCCCCTACATTCTACTCTGCATACAGCAGGGTGGATTTATTTAACATGCCAGATTTTGTTACTGCCTGGTCTAATACACTCCAATGGAAGAAATCCAAAGATGTTAACAGAGCCTTCTTAATATATCACAATTAATCTGGCCCTAATATTTATTTCCAGGGTTGTATATTTTCTTAATTTTCTACAATAATCATATAATCATTTATTGCTTGTAAAAAAGAAAGAATATATATAAATTGGTTTAGTAAATCAAGATGGTAAAAACAGTTATAAAAAGAAAAGAACATTTAGAGGAGATAAAAGAAATGAGAAACAGTTTGTTCCATTGCAATACATGAATATTTTATCTCATTTCTAGACGAGTGAAATTAATAAGATTGTACAGAAATAGAGTGTCAGGTGAATACCTATTATCTTTTATTATATATGAATATAATTGCTGTTACCTGGTTTACTTCATACTATCCAAGTGCATATTAAATTCCTTGTATTTGTATTCATAATATTAAAATGATAGAAGACATACCTGGGAATATCACTATCGGGGTTGACCACATTCAAAACTTACATTGAAAATAAAAGCTAAATTACTATGTCATTAAACTAATCAAGTATAGGTTAAAATTAATTCAGATACTTATTAATGCAGATAGACTCATAGAATACTAGAGATTTAAAGAAATTTAGAGCCTGTCTAGGACAATTCCTTCTAAATCACATAAGAAACTGAGACCTTAAGAGCGCAAGCTACTTTTCTAAGGTTGCACAGCCAGGGACTAATAAAACAAATGCTTGAAGTTAGTATCCTAATAATGAATCTATTGTTTAACCCTGAATAATTTATAATGCTAAATTTCCTTATATTGTCATTGTTACCCACACTTTGACTACATTCTTCTTACATAAACAGGAATTCTGGAGTTGCATTCTAACCCAAGGCATCCACAAGTTGTGAACACAAGAAGATGGACAACAACCATTGGTGCAGGGATGAAGTCATGTCAGCAATCACCACTTCCTTCCTTTATGCTTACTTCCTATTCCACTCCCAGATTGGTAGTTGCCAGAAACAGTGCATCGTCTCAACTGTCTCAGTGTTGTTAGAATTTATGAGAGGAGATGAAAAAGAAAGGGGAAATGGAGTGAGTACAGGACAGGTCACCATTTATTTTCCAGTCAGAGCTGCCATGTTACTGTAAGATCTCTGAGTAGGAAGCAATCTTAGAGAGGATTTAAGCAATTTCACCAGACGCTTTTGAGTCTCTACAGCATGCTTGTCAAGTGCTTTTCTAGCTAATGATTGAACACATTTTTGTGAAAAGAAAACAATTATCTCTTAGGAAACCTCATTATATCTTTATATAATTCTGTTATGTATTTTAAATTTTAAAATGACTTTAAATGTCTCGTCCATTGAATTTCTCCGGGTGATCCTAATTTATTAATTTCTTTGCTTTTGCAATAACCACAGATATATGTAAAGCGATGTGTGTATGTCTGTGTGTGTGGGTGTGTGTGTGTCATCAGAGTTAAATAACCCCTCCAGATGAAATCTGAATAGGACAGAGCTCCAAATGATGATCACTTTCATAATAACAAGAATTAATAATTTTATTATATCTGGGAGTTAAAACAACTTACTTTGTTCTAGACTTAGTGTAAGAAATATTAGACATTATTTCATTTTACTATACAACAAACATATGAGGTGGGATTATTAATCCCAGTTTCTGAGATTTAGAGAAGTCAAACAACTTGCCCAAGGTCACGCAGCTAGTAACACTAGTGCAATTTGATTCCAGAGTCTTTGCACTTCTGCCACTTCCCAGTATTGATGCAATATTCTATCAAGGCAAACAGAGACTGAATCTACTTTTAGATTAGGCACTTCCCACCACATATTTGTATACACCTTACTGTTACTTATAAAACAAAAACAAAACAACAAAGAAAACAAGATAAAAGGAAAATATCTAATGCCTGTAACACAGAGGAGACTCAGAAAAATGCCACCTGTATGCCTTTAAATATTTCCATCTAAAAAATATAGGCTAACTTAGCATATGTATAATTCTTTACTCCTGGAGACTTTCTATTTTCTGTTGCTGTTATTGATGTTACAGAGATATTCTCAGTCTCACAAATTGCGATTGTTACAATGAGAACTTCTCAAATAAAAGTATCAACAGATGGACTTGAACTAATTTTTGTTCTTGCCTAAAACATTAACATTATTTCTTCATTCAAGCAATGATGACATGATTTGAGTATTCCTTTTGTAAGAGAAAGAATCACCCTTTCCCAAAATGGAATTGGATAGTCCCTCAATCTTCAGCCTTTACCTCATTTTTTTCTCCTGAAATCACAGCAAAATGTCAGCTACAAAAGTTCATATTCTACCTAGTTGTGAGTTTTTGCCATGTAATTAGTTTCTTGTATAAGGTTTGTAATCTTGTTAAGACGATTCATTGGTATCTTGGCAATATGAAGTTGCTAGGTTTCAGAGCATGTGCATTTTCTTTAGGAATAACAATTATTCCCAAATGAGTCTGTTGTTTTAAAAAATAAGGAAAAGCTTGTTTTAAACAGTTTTCGTATGTATGATATTTGAATGTTAAAGAGATCTACATTTATTTTATTATTTTTTTTTTTTGAGGAAGATTAGCCCTGAGCTAACTACTGCCAGTCCTCCTCTATTTTGCTGAGGAAGCCTGGCCCTGAGCTAACATCCTATCCTGCCCATCTTCCTTTACCTTATATGTGGGACACCTATCACAGCATGGCGTGCCAAGGGGTGCCATGACTGCACCTGGGATCCAAAGCGGCAACCCCTAGGTTGCCAAGAAGTGGAATGTGCAAACTTAGCTGACGCGCCACCCAGCCAGCCCCCCCGAGATCCATATTTTTTATGTTTCAAAGAAAAGACGAAACTTTGCCAATTGCAACAACATGGAAGAGATCTGGTTTTAACTGCACGCTATGTTTATAATTCCCACAAAGATATGCAAAACAATATGTACTTTCAATTATTTCAATGTTTAGCGAGTACATTAAAAAACATACTAAAAGAAGAAAATCATTTATCATATGAATCTTTGCAAATACAAAAATTTGGGATAATTTTGTGTATGTGATTTTTATTCAGCTTAATTCTTTTGTTAACAAAGATATGCTGACGCACCGCTTAATTCTGAAGGCAGGAGAATCTATCATCTGTGTTTCATACAGACACATCACGGTGCCTTCTCTTCCCGCCAAATGTTCTAGTCTAACACTACCCTGCAGCAGAACTTAACTGTATGTCACAAAGTACTGAAATATGTGTCTCCAATCCCCATGTTTCCATTCTAGGACAGATAGAATACTCACACAGATTTTTAGATTCCCCAAAAAATAATGCATTTTTTAATCCAATCGCCTATGCTGGTAACTTTATTCTAATTGGGAAAAAAAATGGTATAATTTAACTAATCTTACAGCTGTGTTTCAATTCTTTCATACCAATCAATTACAATTAGAAGAATAAGGAATGCAGCAATTAGATTTAAAACATTTCCAGTTATTTGAAATTTTTAGTTATACTTTTTGTTCAGTGTAGGATTATACCTAAATGTCTCCAGACATAAGAACCTCAACAAAAAGATAAGTCACTTTAATTTCTTACATATGCAAAATAATTATCTGATATTTTTTTCCTAGAATTGTAGGAAAAATACACTCTATGTTTTCCACTATCTTCTGTAGCCTTCAGATGATAGCACTCCACACTCGTAAGCTTCCTTCTTTATCCCATGTATCATCCACTCCATTTGATTATTATGCCCTAAAGTTTTTATCTCATCTGATTTTATCTCATCTGATTATCTTTATCTCATATGATTAAAACCCAACCATTATTATTTTCCACATTGAATAAGTAAACTGAGTATAGCTAAACTTTATTTATTTTCCCCTAAGGATATGTGATGTTTACATATTTAACTTTTGTAACAACAAAACTTGGTAGAAAAAGCAGAGAAGGGAAGGAAATTTACATAACTCAACTTGAATCTCTTTCTAAAAAGGACAGAATAATGGAAGAAGGGTTTTCTAATGTTTCTTGAAAGAGATTTATTTTTGTTTTGGTAGCATCATTTACTTTGTCCAACCTGATTACAGCCAGAAGTTTCTAATACATTTTCTGACCTTTAATTTACTGTTCCTGAAAGTCTTTTGGTCCACTGCCTCTCATTTGAGAACCTATAGTAACAATTCATTACATATTCTACTCAGGTCACTGGGTTTTCTTGTTCTTCTGAGTGAGGTATGAATGCTAAGAATTTTTGCACATATTTCATTGGATATGTTAGAAAATGGACATGCAGATTCACATTTTCATATTTCTCTGATTTTCTTTAAATTTTGGAAAAGAATAGTCTTAAATGCTAACTTAGAATTTATTAAAAGTCTATACAAACTTTTCTCCATGATGATATTTTTCAGACATGCAAATATCTTTAATGACAGATTGAATAATTATCATTTCACCCAAATCTGACAGTGCAGAAGCAACTCTCATTAGGTTCATCTGAAGCATTTTCGGTTTTTATGATAGTTAACATTGTGTAAAGAAGAGGTGTGTGGAGTGAAGAGTCAACCCACAAATAAAGAGAATTCTTTCTTCCTTTTTTTGGTTTTATTGTGGAGACCTGATTTATGGTGTTCATATGTACTGATCATGAGTTGAAAATTATAAACCACAATTTTAATGGTGTCGATAAGCCTCCTCCAATCGTTCTTAGGTTTAGTATAAGCAGCAATAAGTAAAACCTAATATTGTCACTCTCAGTGGTTCTCAAACTTTAGCAACATTAGAATTATCTGGAAGATCTATTAAAACACAGATCTGGGCCTCAACCCCAGAACGTCTGGGTTGGGGCCCAAGAATCTTCGTTTCTAACTGTTCACTTACACTGCTGATGCTCCTGGTCTGCAGGTCACACTTAGACTCACTGATTACTTTGTTAATCATGGCCATCACAAATCAGTGCTTAATTAAGCACAGGGAACAAAATATATAAATATTTATAACTATGGATAGCATATCCATGCAATTAAAATTTTCACTTTCAATCTTGATGCTTAGGGGGCCATAAACTTTACAAAGAGAGAGGGAAAACATAGTAAAAATTCAGATAATTTAAAGAAAAAGTCTTGAGAGAAGGAAATGACTTTTGATAAAAGTGCTGCTTTACTAAAATAAATTTTTAGACATATGCTACAAAACCAGACTCAGCCATTTCCATAATGAGAGCTGAGGAAACACTTGCTATGTTGGCTTAGTCCCTTCTCTTTGGCAGAGTCAACTGAATGCTAAGTGAGTCCTCTGATTGAATAATTTTTCATCAAGGAACACTATTCGTTACCCACCCAGGTCTGAAGTTGAAATTGAGTAAAGAGTTTCATTTATTTACCACTGAGGTGGATGAATAAAAGTAGGAGAACTTGAAGATAATTTTCAGAGAAATAAATGAAAATATTTAGCAATTCAAAAATAGAAGAAATAAAGTCAATGCTCAAGGAAGTTATTCCAAAGCATGGAGTGTTGCTGATGGAAAATTTACACAACTGTGTAGTATAAAACTAATGTTTATTCTTAAAATTGTCTGTTCTTAGAAAAGCTGGAGAAAACATAGCAAGTCCTTCTCAGTACCCTTTTCCAGCAGAAAATGCTATGAAAAGATAATCTGAAATAAACCAGTGAAAGATTCATCACTCTTATTAACACTTATTCTTTATATTAATTAAAAAACTATATTTGTGGGTTGGTTCTCATCAAGATGGCGCTGTGAGCAGATGTTGAACTCGCCTCCTTCCACGAACACAACCTTGCAAGCTTACAACAGTTTTGGGAAGAATCACCCTGGATTAAAAACTGAAAACTGGATAAAAAGAACCCCTACGACAAGGGACAGTCCTGATGAAAGCAGAAGAGGCAGTAACTCCGGCCAGAGAGGAAAAAAGCCACCATTGGGAGCAGCGGAGCTTCTCAGCTGGCCAGGCAGGAGCCAACCTAAGGTACGCAGCCCTCCCTGGAGGAGTGAGGTCCGGAGCGGGGGCAATGCTGCTGTAACCATCCTTCGGACTCAGCCCAACTGAGATGGGGGTCTTACTATCTGGCTTTGCTGGCTATTAACTGCAGCGAGGACACCCCAGAAAAGCTATCGGCCGAAAGCCGAAAGGATCCAGCTCTTAAAGGGCCCACGCACAAACTCACTCATTGCAGCAACCTAAAATCACCAGAGAGAAGGCCGACTGTCCTTTGGTGAAACAAGACTCACCTGGTGGGCTCTGGGGGCATCTTGGTGAGAGGAGGATCCTCTCTGAAGACTGAGACATTGGTGGGGGCCTTTGTTCTGAGCTGGTCCAGGTGTGCTGATACGGACACTGGTGGGGTCCATTGAGGTGCGTCCCTTGGGCTGTTAGCCCAGGGGTCTGCCACACCCACTAGAACACAGATTTAATCCAGTTCAGCCAGGGCAGGCAACCTGCCCTAGGGACTGGCCCCACCTAACAGCAAGCCCTCAGGCTACTTTTCAGCCTGCATTGACTGAGTGCCTTGATCCTCTACAGGCAGGCAAGGGTGTCTGCCTCTGTGGGGCAGGGCTTGTGTGAGGACAAGGTGAGCTGTGGGGGGCCTTGGGGCAGAGGTGTGGGCCTCTGAAATGTGGCAGTGGGGTACACTCCATGGGGTTGAGAAGTGTGCACGGACCAGGACTGTGTTGACAGTGTATGTGGTCCAGAGGGGGGGTGAGGCTTATCAGCAGCAGAAGACTTGTGCTTCACAAATAGCCATAAAAAGGATCAGCCCACCTTCCAAAGCCTGAAACAACTGAGTGCCTCCATGCCAAGGGCTAGCCCCACTCAGCTGCACTCCTAAGAGAACTGACATCAGCCTTGTTGGCCTCAGGCCTATCACAACTGTATGCCCCTGAGCCTAACAACCAGCTACACTGGGTACCAACCCAATTAAGAGGACACTTGCAATAAGAGTGTGCTAATAGACTTTGTAGCCAACAGTGCTGAGGCCCCTCCAAACAGGATTTACAAACAGCTGGCCAGGAAAGGAAAGATCAGACTCCTTGGGTACCTGCAGTGGGAACAACCCTGCCACAGCAGAAGAACACAAGTAGCCCACAAAGGGGTCACTCCTGGTTCTTATGGTCTGGTGATGAGAGGGAAGCACATTGTTGGGCCTCATAAGGCATCTCATACATAAGGCCACTTCTCCAAGGTCAGGAGATATAGCCGACTCACCTAGTACAAAGAAAATAGCACAGAGAAAGAGGCATAACGAGGAGGCAAAGGAATACTTTCCAAGCAAGGGAACACTACAAAACACCAGAAAAAAACCTAAGTGAAACAGAAACTAGCGACCTCCTTGACAACGAATTCAAACAAAATATAATGAGGATGCTCACAGATATGCAAAGAAGAATGGATGAACACAGTGAGCACATCAGCAAAGAACTGGAGGATATTAAAAAGAACCAATCAGAAATGAAGAATACAATACTTGAAATGAGAAATTCACTAGAGGGACTCAATAGCAGAGTAGAGGAAGCAGAAGAACGGATCAGCCAGCTAGACAAAAGATTAGAGGAAATCACCCAAGCAGAACAGAAAAGAGAAAAAAGAATTAGACAGAATGACAACAGTGTAAGGGAAATCTGGGACAATATCAAGCGTGCTAACATTCGGATTATAGGGGTCCCAGAAGGAGAAGAGAGAGACAAAGGGGCAGAAAATTTATTTGTCGAAATAATAGAGGAAAATTTTCCTAACCTGAGGAAGGAAACAGACATCCAAGCTCAGGAAGCACAGAGACCTCCAAACAAGAGAAGCCCAAAGAGGCCCACACCAAGACATATTATAATCAAAATGTCTAAAATTAAAGATAAAGAGAGAATCCTAAAAGCAGCAAGAGAACGGCCACAAGTGACATATAAAGGGAAGCCCATCAGGCTGTCAGCAGACTTCTCAGCCAAGACCCTACAGGCGAGAAGAGAATGGCACAACATATTTGAAGTGCTAAAAGGAAAAAACCTACAACCAAGAATACTCTATCCGTCAAGGCTGTCATTCAGAATGGAAGGAGAGATAAAGAGCTTCCCAGACAAGCAAAAATTAAAGGAGTTTATCACCAAGAAAACAGTTCTACAAGAAATGCTGAAGGGACTTATTTAAGTGGGAAAGCAATGACCACAAATAGAGATAAAAGAAAAAAAAAATCAAAACAACCCAAAACAACAACAAGAAAAAACAGGCAATAAAATCACTTGTAAGGTAAAAGTATAGTAAAGGCAGCAGATCAACTACCTGTGAAGGTAATATGAAGGTTAAAAGACAAATGTACTATAATTGCCTATTTCAATGATAAGAGGGTAATGGATATACACACACTAAACAAAAGACTATATATAATGTGAAAAACATATAATGTGGGAGGAAGGGAGTGAAAAAGTATAGCTTTTAGAAAGAGGTCAAGCTAAAGAGTCTATCTACTCAATATAGACTGTTATATGCATAGTATATTAAATAGGATCCTCATGGTAACCACAAATGAGAAACCTATAACAAGCAGGAAAAAAGGTAAGACAAAAGAAATCAAACATATTACTAAAGATAGCCATCAAACCACAAGTGAAGAGAGCAAGAGAAAAAGAAAGGAACTGAGAAGAACTTCAAAAAAAACCAATAAAAAGAAAAAGCGACAAAATGGCAATAAATACATATTTATCAATAGCTACTTTAAATGTCAATGGACTAAATGCTCCAATCAAATGCCATAGGGTGGCCAACTGGATAAAAAAACAAGATCCATGTATATGCTGCATACAAGAGACACCCTTCAGACCTACAGACATTCACAAACTGAAAATGAAAGGATAGAAAAAGATATTCCATGCAAATGGCAAAGAAAAGAAAGTGGGGGTAGCAATACTTATATCAGACAAAACAGACTTTGAATCAAAAACTGTAAAAAGAGACAAAGACGGGCACTACCTAATGATAAAGGGAACAATCCAACAAGAAAATATAACACTTGTAAATATCTACGCACCCAACATAGGAGCACCTAAATATATAAAGCAATTATTAACAGACATAAGAGGAGAAATAGACGGTAACACAATAATAGTAGGGGACTTTAACACTCCACTTACACCAATGGATAGATCATCCAAACGGAGGATCAATAAGAAAACTCTTGCCTTAAAGGACACATTAGACCAGATGGACTTAGTAGATATATACAGAACATTCCACCCAAAAACCACAGAATACACATTCTTTTCAAATGCCCATGGAACATTCTCCAGGATTGATCACATATTAGGCCACAAAACAAGTCTCAATAAATTTAAGAAGATCGAAATAATACCATGCATCTTTTCCGACCACAAAGGTATGAAACCGGAAATCAGCTAGAAAAAGAAAACCAGAAAAGCCACAAAATGTGGAGATTGAACAAAATGATACTGAACAATGATTGGGTCAATGAAGAAATCAAAGAAGAAATCAAAAAATTCCTGGAGACAAATGAAAATGAAAACAGCACATGCCAAAATCTGTGGGATACAGCAAAAGCGGTTCTATGAGGGAAGTTTATAACAATTCAGGCCTACCTCAACAAAGAAGAAAAATCCCAAATAGACAATCTAAAAGTGCACCTAAAGGTACTGGAAAACGAACAACAAACAAAGCCCAAAATCAGCAGAAGGAAGGAAATAATAAAAATCAGAGCAGAAATAAAAGAAATAGAGACTAAAAAAAATAGAAAAAATTAATGAAACCAAGAGCTGGTTCTTCAAAAAGATAAACAAAATTGACAAACCCTAAGTTAGACTCACCAAGAAAAAAAGAGAGGAGGCTCAAATAAATAAAATCAGAAACAAAAGAGGAGAGATTACAACGGACACCTCAGAAATACAAAAGATAATAAGAGCATACTATGAAAATCTATACGCCAACAAACTGGATAATCTAGAAGAAATGGATAAATTCTTAGAAACATACAACCTTCCAAAACTGGATCAAGAAGATATAGAAAATTTGAATAGACCGATCACCAGTAAGGAGATTGAAACATCAATTAAAAACCTCCCAAAAAATAAAAATCCAGGACCAGATGGCTTCCCTGGTGAATTCTACCAAACACTCAAAGAAGACTTAATACCTATCCTTGTCAAACTCTTCCAAAAAATTGAAGAGGAGGGGAGGCTTCCTAACTCCTTCTACGAAGCAAACATTATCCTGATACCAAAACCAGACAAGGACAACACAAAAAAAGAAAATTACAGGCTAATATCATTGATGAACATCGATGCAAAAATCCTCAACAAAATACTAGCAAATTGAATACAACAATACATTAAAAAGATCATACATCATGATCAAGTGGGTTTCATTCCAGGGATGCAGGGATGGTTCAACATCCGCAAATCTATCAACGTGATACACCACATTAACAAAATGAAGAATAAAAATCACATGATCCTCTCAATAGATGCAGAGAAAGCATTTGACAAGATACAGCATCCATTTATGATAAAAACTCTAAATAAAATGGGCATAGAAGGAAAATATCTCAAAATAATAAAGGCCATATATGACAAACCCACAGCAAATATCATTCTCAATGGAGAAAATCTGAAAGCTATCCCTCTAAGAACAGGAACCAGACAAGGATGCCCACTGTCACCACTCTTATTTAACATAGTATTGGAAGTCCTAGCCAGAGCAATCAGGCAAGAAAAAGAAATAAAAGGGATCCACATTGGAAAAGAAGAAGTGAAACTGTCACTCTTTGCAGACAACATGATTTTATATCTAGAAAACCCTAAAGAGTCCACTAAAAAACTTTTAGAAATAATAAAGGAATACAGTCAAGTTGTGGGATACAAGATCAATGTACAAAAGTTGGTTGTGTTTCTATACACTAACAACGAAGTAGCAGAAAGAGAAATTAAGAATACAATCCCATTTACATTGCAACAAAAAGAGTAAAATACCTAGGAATAAACTTAACGGAAGAGGTGAAAGATCTGTACACCGAAAACTATAAAACATTGCTGAAAGAAATCGAAGAAGACACAAAGAAATGGAAAGACATTCCATGCTCTGGGATTGGAAGAATTAACATTGTTAAAATGTCCATACTTTCTAAAGCAATCTATAGATTCAATGCAATCCCTAGCTAAGTTCCAACAACAGTTTTTACAGAAATAGAACAAAGAATCCTAAAATTTATATGGAACAACAAAAGACCCCGAATAGCCAAAGGATTCCTGAGAAAAAAGAACAAAGCTGGAGGTATCACACTGCCCGAGTTCAAATTATACTACAAAGCCATAGTAACCAAAACAGCATGGTACTGGCACAAAAACAGACACACAGATCAATGGAACAAAATTGAGAGCCCAGAAGTAAACCCACACGTTTATGGACAACTAATATTCGACAAGGGAGCCAAGAGCGTACGATGGAGAAAGGAGAGTCTCTTCAATAAATGGTGTTGGGAAAACTGGACAGCCACATGCAAAAGAATGAAAGTAGACCATTCCCTTACACCATGCACAAAAATCAACTCAAAATGGATTAAAGACTTGAATCTAAGACCCGAAACCATGAGACTTCTAGAAGAAAACATAGGCAGTATGCTCTATGACATCGGTCTGAGCAGCATATTTTCAAGTCCCATGTCTGACTGGGCAAGGGAAACAAAAGAAAAAATGAACAAATGGGACTACATCAAACTAAAAGTTTCTGCACAGCAAAGGAAACCATCAACAAAATGGAAAGACAACCTAACAATTGGGAGAAGATATTTGCAAACCACATATCAGATATCCAAAATATACAAAGAACTCATGCAGCTCAACAACAAAAAAACCAACAATACAATTAGAAAATGGGCAAAAGATCTGAACATAGATTTCTCCAAAGAAGAAATACAGATGGCCAACAGGCACATGAAAAGATGCTCAACATCATTAGCTATCAGGGAAATGCAAATCAAAACTACAATGAGGTATCACCCCACTCCGGTCAGAATGGCTATAATTAACAAGACAGGAAACAACAAATGTTGGAGAGGGTGTGGAGAGAAAGGAACCCTTGTTCACTGCTGGTGGCAGTGTAAACTGGTGCAGCCACTATGGAAAGCAGTTTGGAGTATCCTCAGAAAATTAAGGATAGATCTACCGTAGGATCCAGCTATTCCACTGCTGGGTATTTATGCAAAGAACTTGAAAACACAAAGGCATAAAGATACTTGCACCCCTATGTTCATTGCGGCATTATACACAATAGCCAAGACTTGGAAGCAACCTAGGTGCCCATCAAGGGACAAATGGATAAAGAAGATGTGGTATTTATACACGATGGACTACTAATCAGCCATAAGAATGACGAAATCCAGCCATTTGTGACAACATGGATGGAACTTGAGGGTATTATGCTAAGTGAAATAAGTCAGAGGGAGAAAGTCAAATACCATATGATCTCACTCATATGTAGAAGATAAAAACGACAAAAAAAAAAAAACACATAGCATTGGAGATTGGACTGGTGGTTACCATTGGGGAAGGGAGGAGGGGGAGGGCAAAAGGGGTTATTAGGGTCACATGTGAGGGGATGCTCTATAATTAGTGTTCAGGTGGTGAACACGATGTAATGTATCCAGAACTTGAAATATGATGTACATCTGAAAAAAATAAAAATTAAAAAATAAATAAATAAATAAATAACTATACTTGTTTGTTAAACCACCATTTGTTAATTAAAGTCATTTTTAAAAATAGTCTAAAGAAAAATACACAAGGGAGTTCCACTAGCCTCCTTGCTGATTCCTTTTGCACTAGCTACTCTCATCCTTACAGGCTGTGCACTAGCATTTCCTTGTGTCACGAATTCTCTTTCCACAGATTTTTACCTCGTTCAGTTTCTCACCCATCTTTTCAAAGAGACAATTCCTAAAATAACCAAACTCTCTTACTCTCAGTCCATCTTACCCAGCTTGATTTATTCATAGCACTTGTTATGTTTCAATGAATCTATAACATATCATGTATAAAAAGTATCATTAGTTTACCACATGTAGCTTTAGAATATGTACATAAATTCTCTGATGAGTTCTCCTTTCAAAAAGTGAGCCCAATTCTCATCCTCTTGACTCAAAGCCAGAATAAGTGACTATTAATGAACAGAATGTGCCAGAAGTGATAATGAGTCTGTCTCTTGAGTTGCCTGCTGTGAGGGAAGTCAGCAACCACGGGTACTCATAAATCTTGTGAAGAGGCCCATGTAGGAAGGAAAGGGGGCTTCCTTCTAATAATCAGCACCAGCTTGCCAGCCCTGTGAGTGAGCCACCTTGGAAGTGAATAGTTTGGCTCCAGTCAAGCTTTCAGATGACTGCAGTCCCAGCTGACATTTTGACTACAATCTCATGAGAGAAGACAACTCAGAACTGCCCAGTAAAGCAATTCCATAATTCCTGAACTATAGAGACTGTGAAGATAATAAAAGTTTATTATTAAAGCCATGGATCATTTAGTGACAGGGATACGTTCTGAGAAATGCCTCATTAGGTGATTTTGTCATGCAAACATCACTGAGTGAACTTAGACAAACCTGGATGGTATAGCCTACTACACACGTAGGCTGACTAGCACTAATCTTAAGGGACCTTTGTCATATATGTGGCCCATCATTGACTGAAATGTCATTATGCGGTGCTTGATTGTATTTTAAGGCATTACATTTGAGACTACATTGTTACAAATCAATAGGTAGCTAATGCAATCACTATTGAAAAGGTACTGCCAATTTTACTAACAAAATCCTCTCTTATCACTTACAATTGCTATTTTATATTTAATGAAAGATCTTTGAAACTAATTAGACCTAGATTTTAATCATGTATCATTCTTTTACATACTCATGAAAGGAAAATGCAAGTGAAAGAAATTGGTGATGATATACCTAACACTTCTTCAATTTAGTTTCGTTTCCCTGACTATATTTTCAATTTAGTCTTATCAACATCTGTGTTTTTCAACACAATACGATCTGCAGTACCATTAGGAGTGCTGATGAGGGGCATTTCTTAAAGGATTCCTACGCTATTGTCTCTAAGATTTCCTTCTCAGCTGTTGACCCTCATTATGAAAGTTTTGTTGGTGATGCTTTCTCAATCTTGCCACATTACCAAATGACAAAAATTATATTAATCTCATTTCCTGGTCAATAGTGATTATAAGATATATTTGAATTCAGATATTAAAATATGAAAAAAATGCATCTTAGAATTAATGAAATAGAGTATATATGAGTATGTTTGTTAGTTACAATCTTCCCTCCTAGAATGTAAAAAGCAATGACTTTGTATGGTACACTCTTATATCCTCAGCCTGCTACCAGTGCTTGATACATAGCAGGTGGGGAATAAATATTTATCAAATGATCAAATGAATACACACATGTATACATAAAATTAGTGAAAGATACATACTAAATATGAACATCCTCTGGTTTGTTACCTATGCAAACTTTAAACATTTCAACTATTATAGTAAATTGTGTTTCAAAGTTGAAGGAATTTGTGATTAAAAATCATCAACATCACCTTAAGGTAACTTAAGACAACTATTTTATTTGATGCATTATTGACTGTTTAACATTCCTACTGCTATAAGTTTTGTAGGAAACAGATGTTCTAGCTCATGAAGTCTTCAATGGAATTTCTTTTAAAGCAATCCTAAAACTCCCCATTTGAAATTACCTTAATTTCTAGAATCAGGTATATTAGTAAATTTACATGAAATGAGTAGTTAAACAGGATATTATGCCATTTCAATGTTTTCCAAGTTTTAGGTGTAGGATACAGAGGTAACCTCTACTTTAAAGTATTCTCCATTTGCTTCCACAGTACTAACTCATGTATGACTTTCTCACTTTTGTAGAAGTCAGATATTTTCCATGTTTATATTCTAGATGCCCTATCAAGAAATAAGAACTCTCCATTGTGGCACATACTTTCCAGGAACTGTGCCCATTTCACAGAGAAATTATGTTTTCATCACCTCAAGGATGACTGACTATGTAGTCAGAAACGAAGGCCAGTTCCCAAGAAATGATGCCTACCAAAGGGCTTTCCTGTGTAGAGGGACCACAATTAATAACAGTTTTCCAGTTCCATAAAGCTCAAGATAAATATGACTAAAATGAACAGGCTTCCCTGGAAAAGACAAGTAAGAGGTATATTGGTTGAGTGGAAAGTTAATATATTAATGAAATTGATGGCATTAGTGATTTATTTCGTTGACAGAATTTAGAATGAGATTCATTTGTCATTATCCCCTAGTCATCCATCAGCGATATATTGCCCCAAGCATTTAGCTTCCTGTTAACAATTTAAGTTTTCTTTGTCGTAATTATATTAGAGGAAGAATATACTGTGTTTGTGGTTCACTTGATTATAAATAAAATATAAACAAAATTAATATTTTATGCAAAATAACATTTTACATTCTACAAATGATAGGTCTATTACTCTGTTTTACATATTTTATATTGTTCTGTCTTCAATCCTCTAAAAATTATCTAGTTTGGAAAGACAATTAATTATAATTCTTCAGGAATACTCTTCTCTTCAAAAGGAAGCATGATAAGAGCCCCTGGTAAAAATGGAGGAATTTTAGATAATGCCCACTTGATATTGAAGATGTCCAAGATTTAATCAGATAACATCAATTAATCCTCACCCCCCCCCCCACACACACACACATATGCACACTCCTCAGATATATTAGATAGATATAACCACAGATTAGCCTGGAAACATGCTGTACTTCTCCAAAGTCAAAGCCCCTAAAAGACTCACTTTGGAGTTGGAAGGGCTCAGTGAGACCGTCTCCCAGCAGAGACAGATCAGAATGTAAAATCTTAGGAAAGCAGCTTTTGGACAACTGGTCAGAATTTATGACATTTAGATCAAGTCCTGGAAATATGGCACCTGGAGACTCTACATTGTAGGTTCAGTTTAGGCTTCTCTTTTTTTATTTTCTTGTTGTCTAATTTTTTCAACCTGAGAATAAAGGTGATTGTTTCCTCTTTACCACTCAAGAACATTTTTCTAAGAAGATTCCTGAGTTGTCTCTCAATGACCTGGTTTATTCCAAATGCCCTTGCAGCTGCCAGTAAATAACAAATAATAAATATAAGACAACATATTGTAGTACAAATTTTAAGTGAGCTCTTACTTAAACTTAGCCATAACAAGATATTAAACTATGTTTAAATGAATGTAATTGAATTATTTTAAAAATGAAAAGGAGCTGAAATATGGGTTTGTATAATACACTGTGGTATCCCACCATGAAGAGTTAAACTGGTGGGGGGGGGGGGGGGTTGTGTGTAGAGGATTGGGGAAGGACAGAAAATCCAGAAGTTGTCAGGAAACCTTCACAGAAGAGATGAATTTTGAGTGAGATTTTGTAAAGAAATGTAGGCATGCACCAGACAGGAAGGGTTGTGTTGAGGATATTCTAGGCATGTGGAATAAAACACACAAGTTCTGAGATAACATGGGAAATAGTGAAAAGTTCAATGGGGAGACAATATAGGAGGCATGATGGAGGGTGCATGGATAGATGGGAGTGTAATGGAGGGTACGTGAATGGAGGGTCCATGAATGGATGATAAGAAAGATAGAATGCATGAAGGAGGAGGGTACATGGATGGATGGGAAGAGAATGTAGGGTTCATGGGGGCAAATCTGTAAAGAGAAGCTGGGTCAAAAACATAAAAAACACATGGATATTCCTATGGAGTTTTGATTTCATCCTTCAGGTGATGGAAGAGCCACCAAAGAGTCCTGTACTGGGAAAGAAAAGATCAAATGTGCAAATTATGGAGAGCTCATCCTGATAGCTCTATGAAGAATTGTTAGGAAACCAGGGGTGGTTAGACCATCAAAATACTCCAAGCAAAACTTTTAGAATTCTCACAAGCTTCAAGACTCAAAGAGATAAATCCCTCTCTATAGAACTTTAGGCATAATAACTTGGAAAAGCATTATGTGACTAATATTTTATCTAGTTTATTTTAGATCACAATTTATAAGCTTATTGCTAGATAGTATGTTAACAGAAAAAGACATTGATAAGGTCAAAACACACTACTAACCAAAAGCATCTTAGCTTCTCACTTAATGAGTTTGACACCAGAATTGTGAACATATATTTCAACAACAACAACAAATATGTGTATATATACATATATATATGTATATATACTTTTTTTTTTTTTTTGCTGGGAAAGATTCACCCTGAGCTAACCTCTGTTGCCAATCTTCCTCCTGTTTTTTCTTTCCTCTCCAAAGCCCCAGTACGTAGTTGTATATTCTAGTTGTAAGTCCTTCTAGTTCTTCTATGTGAGCTGCTGCCACAGCATGGCTACTGACAGATGAGTGGTGTGGTTCTACAACTGAGAACCAAACCCAGGCCGCTGAAGTGGAGCACACTGAAATTTAACCACTAGGCCACCAGGGCTGGTTCCCAACAGATTTTTAAAATAAGCCTTTTTGAATGACACTACATTGAAGGCATTATGTTAGATGCTAAGGCATTAACTTATATGCAGGAACAGTGTTAGAAATGGAATAAGAATCATGAAGAAAAGATGGAAAAAATAGGGCTGCAAGCAAACATGAATTAACCTTTGTGGTTCCATTTTTAGCTCCTCAATAGTTTCATTGCTTTTCTTACCATTTTAAAACACATTAGTGTAGTTTGGAAGGAGAAATAATTTTAGAACTCGAGCACCGATAATCTTAGTGACAAAAGGCCTCCATGAGATGAGAACGAAAGGAATCAGGAAATATTTTTGTGCTGATCTGCTTGACCTGAATGCTTTATGCCTTACTGACTGATTAAATCAGTTCCTGGTGCTTCTGGAGTTTAAAATAATGGCTGAGAAAATTAGCATGAGTCTTAAATTTACTGATAATTTCGGCAAATGTTGAAATCTGGTCCATGTGCAGCTTAGCCCATTATGCTTCACTGGTTTTTAATGTACAATGTACTTTTAAGAGTTTTTTTCCCTAGATAGAAATTCTCTGCCTTACCTTCAGCGAAATTGTATCCTCAATGAAAGATCAGATTAAATGGAATAAACGCAATGCTTATAAATTTGAATTAAGAGAACACAGCTGAAAGGATGCTTAAAATGTATCTCTAAAGCTAAGTGCAAAATTTCCATCTATACCTTGAAATATGTATTGGAGTATTAAATGTGCTCAGTAAGCTAAGCAATGTGTTAGATAATTAATAAACATTTAACAGCATTGATTTTTACAGCCTGCTTTATTGAACTTCTTATCAGTATTGAGCAGATGGGTCATAACTATGAAAAATTATATTTTAAACATGATTGCTATATGTGGATTATATTTGAAAAATACTGTTCAGTGAAGCATTTACAAATGTAATTTAATGCACAGAGCAAGACCCCAAAGTTAAGGTATTTTTCCTATACTAAATACAAAAGTACCCACCCGATATATAATGAACATTGTGGAGTTGTTTAAAAATAATCTTAAATAAAAAAATAATCCCTTATATGAAAGAAGAAAGTAGTTGGTGTGGTGTCAATTAGGAGTAAACAATTCGATTGTGTTTCGTTTTTACTTAGTGTACAATAAACCCATTCTCATTACCCTTTAAAATCATCCTTAATACTTATGAAGAATTATGTTTGAAATTTTCTATGACTACTACAGAAATTTGTATAACTAAGATAATGATCTTTCTGAATGATAGCCAGTGTTTAATGTCTTAAATAGCAGTGAAAAGGTACACACACACACACACACAAGCCCATCGAACATTAATTGAACCCCGTCATAGGACTGAGAAAATGTGAAAAGATAAAATAATTTTGTATTTTTTCCTAAATGAATTTATTTGTTAATAATATTTACATATTTTGGCCACTGGCTTATTATGACACATATATATTTAAGATAAATACATAAGGTAAAGTATAGATAATTTTTTAGAAAGTACACTAAGAAAACAAGTTGTAATTGAATCTATCACAATTTCCAAGAGAGGTGAGCAGCCTCTATGATGGTCTCCAAAGATCTGTACCTCCTGGTGGTCAAAGCTTTGTGTTGTCCCTGTCCGTAGTGCACCAGAATTGGTTAATGTGACCAAGAGCAGTGGCAGAAGTGATAGCATGTTCCTTTTAAGATTTGATTATAAAGAGACTGTGGCTTCTATCTTAGATTTTTCTCCCTCTCTTTCTTTCTGATCATTCACTCTGAGAGAAGCCAGATTCCATGCTAGGTAAACCCAGAAGAGGCCATTGTAGCAAGGAATTGAACTCTTTGGCTAATAGCCAGCAAAAAGCTGAGGCCTGTCAATAACCATGAGAGAGAGTTTGGAAGTGGATCAAGCCTTCAGATAAGATTGTAGCCACATCCTTGAGACTTTGAGTCAAAACCACTCAGCCAAGACTCTCCCAGATTTCTGAGTCACAGAAATTGTGAGATAATAAATATTTACTATTTTAATCTGCTGACTTTTGGGATAGTTTGTTAGAAAGCAACTGATAAATATACCAAATGACATATCTAGCCACTAGTATCTGGGAGACATAATGCTTGATAGATGGGGTATACAGAACAGAATGGGAGAGCATGTGAGTGCTTACCGCATTTAAAATTTAGTTAAGCAATTTAAGGAGTTGGCCCTGTGGCGTAGTGGTTACGTTTGGCGTGCTCCGCTTCAGCAGCCCAGGTTCATGGGTTCCGATCCCAGTTGTGGACCTATACACTAAAGTGAGGCAGTGACTCACATACAAAATAGAGGAAGATTGGCACAGATGTTAGCTCAGGATGAATCTTCTCCACAAAAAAAGAAAATAAAAATTTAAATATATACAAATAAAATCAGTCAATATAAAAAAATGCACAAATGTATACTAAAATAATAATACAAAGAAAATGACATTAAAACAGACAATAGAGTCATTTTTGTTGAGGGCCTACATAAAGCTTTACATAAAAGCTACAAATATCTTGATGTGTGAATGAGAACGTGATATGAACAGGTTAAGGCATTCCAGGCTGAAGACAAAGTTTGCTCAAAGGCATAAAATTGGGAAAGGGCAGAAAGTGTGTAGGAAATAATGAGGAACCCAGTTGGGCTAAATTCTTAACATTTACATACATATGCATGTAATAATATTACATATGTAATGAATTAGAGAAAAAATACTTATCTTTGAGACAGAGAATGGGTTAATATTCCAGGTCTAGCATAAATTATATGATTCAAGGCCTCAAAATACCTCTAAGCTTTAGTTTATGCATTTGTAAAATGAAACTAATGTTGCCACAAACCAACTTTTTCTGACTTCAGATATGCTCTTTATACCAAAACAAATTCACCTTCTTGGTCTGACTACAGACTTTACAATGGATTAACAACAGAACAAATTTTCCCTCACTCCCATTTCATCCAGATCTCATCTAACTCTATTGTTCATTGTGAGCTGATTTGTTTTGACAGAAGATTTTGGTGTGCAAACTTCATAGAAAGAAAAAGAATTCTAATATCACAGCTGAACAGAACATTTCTATGTAAAAAGTGTATGGCCAAGGACCTGAGAAAGTATGCTTTTGTAGGATCACTCAATTATAAAATAAGCTTTATTTATATTTTCAGTCCAGTTCCATTAGTCTTAGCCATTGTGATATATACCTGGTTTTGCAAAAATATCTGTATTGTCAACTGGGGTGACTTTGCAGTGCTGTATCACTGAGGATCTATTAACAGCAATCAATTGAATACGTGCCAAAAAAAAACAACAACTGAGAAGCAAAGATAAAACTGATAATATCTGTGATATCCATGAGTTTATATTTTAGCTGAGTCATGGATATTAGCTTATGTTTAGCATTCCAACTCTGATAAATTGGTAACAGTCTCTTGGATACCTGTGGTGAAGAGGAGCTTAAGGCTATCTCTGGGTTTAGAGGGAAATGGAGCCAGGCTCATTTTGGAATGTCTGCTGTGAGAACAAGAGAGAGAAGAAGTGGCATTTGCGCACTCTATTCCTCCTATCTACACCTGTAGAAAAAGTTAAACGCTCACAGAAAATAGGCCCGCAGATGAGAGTGCCAGCCCAGCTGCGATACACTTATAACTGTTATTGGAAACTTTTAAAAGATTAAAAATGTTAAGATTTGATAATTAGGGAAGGCTTTAGAGGAAGAAATCTCAAAGTTAGCCTTAGAGAATAAGTTGTATAACATTATATAAATCTTAAAATATTAGAAGACCTATCATTTCAATATAAAATGAAATGTTGCATCATTTAACATTTGTTCTCATTCAACTTGATATTACCATATTGTTTCATTGTCTCAGAATTCTGTGAGGATGATGGATCAACTTATTTGTAAGTGCTATGTTTGGTAAATGCTGTTTTGATCTCAGTAATAACACATCTAAATGTGTGATAAACTAAGTGTGTCAGTTAAGAATGCATTCCTCTTCAAGTAATATATGAATAACACGAAGCTGAAAGAGTCTGTTTCTTTTTCTCGCAAATGAAGAAATTCAGAAGTAGACAGTTGCTGACATCCCTTTGGCTGCTCACTGGTGACATAGTAGCCCCATCTGTTTCTACCTTCCTGATCCACTGAAAGCATGTTGGAATCTTGCCTCTCACTTATTGACTTATTGCAATGACTCCTATAGCTCAGGACACCAAGCTCAAGTTCAAAGTAGAAGAAGGGTGGAAGGGGAAGGAAGATCTAGACATGTCTGACCTCTTTGAATAGGACATCAGATTTCACCATAGGTTTCACTGTCCAGAACTTCACCCTTTCTAGCTGTAAGGGAGTCACCATACAACACTTAGGCCTAGGTACATTGCTACCCCAAACAGTCACCACATTGTAAAGAAAAAGGGAAGAATGGATAATGTGTAAGCAATTAACAACATCTGTTTCACTGAGTGCAATATTACATAAAATGGTTGCAGTTAGCCTCCAGGATTTGTTGTCAAGAAGCATGTAATTAATGATGTTATACATAATCATTGTAAAGAGAATTATTGTTCACTCAACAATCATTTATAGATTACCTACTATGTGACAAGCACTTCGTCAAGTTCTCAGGATTCAAAACTTCTGAGGCTTATTTTAGACACAAAGTTAGTCTATCAAAACCCAAATATATTAGACAACATTTTAATAAAATCTTTGGAAACAAAAGCATTGAGTCTCTCACAGTGATGACAATAATTAAAATGTCAATATATAAAACCAATTGTGTTTTCATACCCTAGAAAAAAGAAATAGCACTTACAGTAGGATTTAAAACATCAAATACCTAGGAATGAATCTAACAAAAGATACCCAAGATCTCTATACTGAAAATAGCAAAATATTCATGAGAAAAGTTAAACAGGATAGAGAGTAATTCCACATTAATGAATTGGAAAATTTAGTATTTTAAAGATTTCACTTGTAGTCTATTTGGCATATAAGTTTAATTCAATTCCAGTGAAAAGCCTAGCACATTCTTTTTGGATATTAATCCACTGGTATTAAAACTTATATGAAAATGCAAAATATCCAGAATAGTCAAGAAATAAATGAATAATTAAAAGTTCAGGACTTATCCTACCTGATCTTAAGATTTACTATAAAAATACAACAAATAACAAAGCATGGAATTGGCACAAAGATATAAAATAAACCAAAGGAGCAGAATAGAAAGTTCAGAAATAGACACACCCTTGGTGGTCATTTAATATGTGACTACAATATGACTGAACAAAAGAAGCAGACACAAAGAATACACATTGTATGATTCCATTTAAACAAAGTTCAAAATCAGGCAAAACTAATCTATAGGTTAGGAATTTACATAGTAGTTACTTGGCAAAGGGAAGAGAACAGGAATTACAAGAAGATGGAAGAGGACTTCAGAGATTGCTGAAATGACCTATTTCTTGATCTGGGTACTAGTGTGTTCACTTTGTGGAAATTCATTACACTTACAATTTGGGGGTTCTATTTATGCTATATTTCAATGAAAAGATTACGTAAAAATCAATAGTTATTGCACCAGCAATAACCAATAAAAATATTATTTTAAAAAGAGAGCTGATTCAATGCACAAAAGAATAAAAATTTATGGGATACCTAAGATGTGCAACATCATTATAGATCGTCAAATGCTATAACAGAGACTTGAACAAATGAAATATGTACTCTGCTCATTAATAAGAAGACACAATATCATAAATGCTGATTAAACTCAAGTTAACATACAAATTCAGTGAAACAAAATTTCAATATCACTTTTTATGGATTTCCTAAATTGACTCCTCTATCAAATAAATTTCAAAATAGCCAAGCTAAATTTAAAAAATAAAATAAAAGGGTATTTGGCCTAGCAAATATTATTTAACTTGAAAAGTCTTAAATTAGCTTAGAGACAAAGAGATCAAAGGAACAGCAGTGCATATAAACATATAAATGTAGAAACAGTGTATAAGAAACTGGCCAAAAAAATGGGTAAACTACTCAGTATCTAATGTAGTATAAACTGACTTTTGATATGGTGATGACATTCTATATCTCAAAATATTTTACAACTAAATTCCAGATCTAGTTCCTTTAAAAACTCCAAGTAAAAAATTAAACTTTATCACTATTAGAAAAGACATAAAATAATACCTTTCTGACCTCTGCTAAAGGGAAGTATTTCTTAGACAAGTCTATTAAAGCAGAAGTCACTAAAAGTAATACATTTGAACATATCAAACCTATATTTTCTATTTAACAAAAAATATCATAAAGACAACCAAAAAATAGGAGGACATAAGTAACTGGAAAAAAGAGAAGTATTCAAGATATAAATAACTTCTATAAATTAATAATAAGCATTATAATAGAGAAATTTAAAGAGGCCTATCAAGACAGTTCACAGAACAGGAAACAGGAATGACAAATACACTTCTTTTGTGACAAGATCATTTTGACATTGTGGATAAGAGACGAGAGGCAAATCAGGCATAAATTGGGAGAGTAGATAGAAGTCTACAGCAATAATCGACGTGAAAGATATTAGTGGTACAGATAAGGACGGTGGTGGAAATTCTGATACATGGTCATATTCTGTGTATACTTTGCTAATTATGCCCATAAGATTTGCTGACGTATTACATGTAGAGTATGACACAAAGAAAGTGTCAAGGATGAGTCCATAAGGAACTAGAGTACGACACAGAGGAAGTTTCAAGGACGAGTCAAGACTGCTAGCATAAGGAAGTGGAAATATGAAGTTGCCATTTCTTGAGATGGGTAGACTACATGAGGAGAAGGTTTGTGAAGACACACTAGGAGTTCAATTTTGAATCTGTTAAATTAGAGATACCTATGAAATATTCAAGTGGAAATGTCTGCTATGCAGTTAATCTATGAGTATGAATTTCAGAAAAGAGTTTAGGATCAATGAATATATAAATTTAGAAGTCTTCAGGTTATAGGTGGTGAAAGCCAAGAGAATAGCTAAAGTTACTGAAGAGTGACTATGAGAAGAGGAGAGGACCAAGTATTGAATCCTGAGGCACTCTACATTCAAAAAGTTGGACAGAAGACAAGCAAAGGAGCCCAGAAGTAAAGTAGGGAGAAAGGAGGAGAAGGAAGCAAAGCATTCCAAGAGGAAGGGTGAGATTGAATGTATGTCGTTAGTTTAAGTGAGGCAAGAATGGAGAACCTGCTATTTAGAGGTAACAAAATAGGTCTTTGAAAACACATCAAGAGAAGGTTTAGTGGAGTGGGAAAGATTTAAGATAGAGCAGGAAGAGAGAAAATAAAGACAACAATTATAGAAAACGCTTTTCAGAAATTTTGTTGGAAATATGGTTGTATCTGGAGAGGGAAGTAGGACTAAAATGCTTTATCGCTTGTTTTTATGCAGTTTTTCTTCTAGGTAATAGTAATAACAGCATGGATACATGCTGATTGAAATTCTCCAGTAGAGCAGAAGGACTGATTATGGGGATGGGGATGGTAGACGTATTGGCAGGCAAAGAAAATATTTCTGAAGTAAAATTGAATAAACGATGATATCTTTGGTAAATTAGAAACTCTTGTAAATCAATAAGAGAAAGATGAACACTTCAGCAGAAAGATGAACGAAGGAAATAAATGGCCAATTCATAAGTGCAGAAATGCAAATATTTACTAAAAGATGTTCATATTTTCCACTAGAAATTAAAATTCAGATTGTCTTCTAGAAATTAAGATAATAATTATAACATGTAAGCAGCTTTCCCCTATCAAATTGACAGGAAATAAAGTTAGAATAATAACACCAAGTTTTTTATGATCATTTATCAGTATTATCTAAGCTGAAAATGTATAATCCTACATCTATGAATTTACTCTTAGTGAAACCTTGGAAAACTTTTGCAGATTTATTTCCAGAGACGTTAAAAGAGCTATTATTAGTGACTGAAAAACTCAGACAACCCAAATAGCCATCAAGAAAGGCTTGGTTACATAAATTACGGCGTATCTTTACTATGGAATAAAAATCAGTCATTAAAAATTATTGTATTGATAATCACGTAGATAAGGAAATTATCAACAATCTGTTAGGTAGCTGACAGTAGAATATTATTGTATTTTTCTAAAATTGAAAAGGTATGCAGAGAAAAAAGTTAAGGAGATACTTCAAAATGCAACGTTTTATTTCTGAATTGTGCAGTTCCAGGTGCGTTTCACCATATACTATATATATATGTAGATATAGATATAGACATCTATATCTATATATATCTCCCTAGTTTTTCCATAAAGAATGAAACATTTTTTTAAAAGTATTAAAGTTATATTAGAAACGAAAAAATCTTTATCAATTTTCTAATTAAAAAAAGTCTTAAATGCAAAATAGGATATACACTATCAATCAAAGGCCTGACTTTCAAGTTCACAGTGATGGAAATCATCAAAAAGAACTAGTCCTTGGAATTTACTTCAGTTCTTTTGCTGACAAGAGCAATATCAACCACCTCCATCTCAGGGAATAACACCATTACTTTTCTTCAGAAGTCAGTCTATCTCATAAAAAAATCCAATCTTTCTTCATTACTTGCACCTGAACAAGATGTCTATTTAGTCAATTTTCCAGACCAAGAAGAACAAGAGTTCCATAGTTCACTCTAAATCTCAAAAACCCCAAACGATTATATCAAATAGATGAGATCCAAAATTGAGACTTTTCAGGCAGTGGTAAGAGCCATTTTGCCTCGAAGGTGTCTCTGCTTTTAGAAGTAAATGATGCAAACGTCCATAAAACTCTCTTACTAGAGATTTGCGAGATTCAGTCTCCCTTGGGGCTGATGATAGCTCAGTGTTCTTTGTATCATGATGCCAGACTTGACTGTTGTATTTACTATTATAATAATTATCTTCAGTGACTAGATTGAAGCTTTGAAAATTGAGCCATTTTATTTTCATTGCCT
This sequence comes from Equus przewalskii, assembly GCF_037783145.1. Classification (NCBI taxonomy): domain Eukaryota; kingdom Metazoa; phylum Chordata; class Mammalia; order Perissodactyla; family Equidae; genus Equus; species Equus przewalskii. The sequence goes on from NC_091834.1 coordinate 43,571,841, forward strand.
TAGGCTAAGTAACAGTTTATGATTATAGCAAGGTAAACTTTAGTAGACATGTCCACCAAAAAAACCTCAAGAAGCCTGAGATGACAAGTGACCATTCTCTTCATTAGGATGCTTGATTCTTGCTTCATATAATCGGTACTTTTGCCCTGTTTTCTGATCTTTATGCAGAAGTCTTCTTAATTATTCCAAGAGTTTAAAAGATCCATGATTGTCCCTCGGGGACACTCTAAGAATCACCTTAAGAAAAAAACAACTTTGTCATAAATTTAATACTTAAAATGTCTTTCATTGGCAGTACTTTCATAAAATTATGAATTCTGGTTCCAGTTGTTGATTGCATAAAGGACACGTTATTTCGCTAATATCGATCTCACTCATAGCATCAAGTAGAATAATAAAATATAAATTTATTGTAACTTACATGTTTAAAAAATTAAAACAACAAACAACTCTGCTCTTCTTTAGATATAGTAAAAAAGTCACCCCTGTTTTCTTTTTAACAAAATTGCAGAAAGAAAGGGAAATTCAAGTGCTATTCATAGATATCTCAAAAACAGCCATTTTGTATTTTATATAAACAGGGAGCACATTATATATATGATGAGCAAGAACCGTAGCATAATCTTGACCCTGACTCCTGTTGCCTAAGCCTCTAATTATTCTCGCTTATTATCTAAAATCCCGTCCCTAAACCTCTTCTCAATTCTGTGAGCCTCTTCCACAAATTTTTTTCTAAGTAATTCTGTTTTTTTCAACTAAACATAAGTTATTTTCTATTTCTTGTAACCCAAAACCTTTCTGTTACACTAATAGTCAAGGTAAAAATGATATAATTCAATTGAAAACCTTAGTAAATTGTCACATAGTACATAATTTAGAAGTGGTAGTTTTATTATATTTATTTTTTTGTGATTTTTTTCATAAAAGGTTGGTAAATGCTGGAATCATTTAAACATATTCTTCACGTGTTCCTCAGGTAAAACATCCCTATGGGCAAGTACGTTCCTAAGTTCCTGGAATAAAACATATCTGTCTTATTTAGCATTTTATCCCAAATTCTTAGCAACGTGTTTTGTACATAGGGGTGCTCAATAAGTATTTGTGTAATGAATGAATTAATAAATGCCTGGCTGAATGAATGAATAAATTAATGAACGTATAGGGATGTTCTTATTTTTCATGTACTCTGCTCTAGTCTTCCTGAGGATCATGTGCAGATCATTGTATTAGATGCAAACAACAATCAGATGAGGTAGATGCTATTTGAGTTTAATTTACAGTTAAGAAAATTGGGGCACAGAGAGATTAAGCAAGTTTCCCCAAATCACGCAGTTAATAAATGACAGAGTTTTCACTTGAAGCCAGGCAGTCTTGCTTCAATACCTTTTCTTGCTACGCAGTGTACATACTTCTCACATAGTATGGTATGCTATTACTCAACTGGAAAAAGGAACACAAAGGCGGAAGAGAAGAAGAGGGGAAAAGAATAGAAGGAGAAAGAAATGACTACAATGCTAACAGAACCTCCTTTACAAAACTTTATTATTTTAACCCACTTGGCCCACACAGAAAATGTTGTGTTGAAATAATTATAAATTTAAGCACAAATTCTATAAATTACCATTGTTCTGTCATGTCTTGGTAGTAAAGCGTATCAAATCAATGCTCATCTAAAACTAAAAACAAACTTCCACTTTCATCACTATTATGTTTTGTTGTATTTTAAACCAAATGCAATGTCATAATTTCTCTCACAAAAGCTTTTGATTTAATAGTAAAATGTAGCCTGCTAATGTTTCCTTTATTCTCAATGGCAAGAGACATCACTTGCAATGTGAAAAAATTATTATTTATGAAAATATGATTTAAACATTTCACCTTGCAAGGTAGAATCTATAATAGCCCTAGCAAGCAAAAAGCAGCAAGACAAAAGTGATGGATGATAAAGTCCATGGGACAAGCTAATGAACACTGAAACTGTGATCACTACGACACATTTCACTAACAGGGCACCAGCTGTCTGACAAGGCTATCTTTTAGTTGTGAGCTAAAGGGAGGCAAGCACAGTTGGAAGAGATGGAAAAGTTGCTTTAAGTCCCCACTTATTCATAGAGAACTAATGCTTCAAAAGAAAACAATCAAAAGAAAACAATGAGTCCCAAGTTTAAGTACTTTTGGGTAATGGAGCAATACACATTCCCCCATTGAAGATCCACTTGGTACATTAGCGTACTGAAGATTCTGATAGGTTGTAGAGTAAAGGAATTGATTCGATTTTGTTTACTTCATGACTTAAATTTTTTTTTGACCACAAAGCTTACCATTTTTATATAAAACATTTAAACTTTCAACAGCACAAATGTTCCATGGAACATGCAATGGGAAACACTTTTAAGATGTGACTGAAGCACACTGATAATCTATGTGTCATAGGATGCGGAGAGAAAGATCATAGTGGTAGCAGCTTAGTTTTTTAATTTCTTCAAATATCCCCATAAAAACATACAAAATACCTAAGATGAGCAAAACGAAAAACCAATATTTACAAAAAACATGATGAAAAGATATCCCCATGAACCACAATAGATAAGTATTTATATTAATAGATGATAATAGGATGTATTTCAACTATTGACAGCTATCAGACGTGATTGGTGTCAGCATATGAACAAATAAAGTGGAAAAATGTCTCAGAAAGCATGGGGCCATATTTTGATTACTTAACAAAAGCAAAAGAAATTTCTAGAGCAACAAACTAAAGAAAATTTCTAGAGCAACAAACTAAAGAAATAATGCTGATCCACTCCTACTTCTAAATCTATAAGAAAAGCCTTTTATCTAAATATAAGCACTAGAAAAGGGTTAGTCAAATCCTACACAATATTATTATAAGAAAAAGAAAAAAGTAAGAAATTACGTCTCCATACAAAAGGAAAACACACCAGTAAGAAATTTCTAAAAAACTAATGAAAATTTAATAATATATGTTTCAAAACAGACCAAAAGAAATTGAGAAAATGGAAACACCTGTGAAGGAATCCTAGACATCACCATAAGAAAATGGAGGCAAAAGTATAAAATACTTGAAATAAGGAGATTATGGAACTGAGAAAATTAAGGAAAAAGTCATTTCAGAAATGAACAGGAAACAAAACAAAGTAGAAGAACAAATAAACTCAGTGGGGAATTTCTTAGGAAAGGAGAAAATAAGAAGGAAAAAATTTTCGAACTTTAACAGCAATGAAGAAAGAGATAAAAGAATTTTAGAGAAAGTGGTAGAGAACTTAGGCAAAGAAGATCAAATAAACACATAATAGCAATTTCTTAAGAACAACAAATTAATGGAACATAACAGGGACAAAAAGTATGATTTAAGAAAACTTTTCTTACCAAAGAAAAAGAAACTTTAAACTACATCTTGAAAGAACAAACTGCATACCTGAAAACATCAAAGCAGGATGGCCAAAACTGAGAAATCTTAGAAAATTATTGAACTTTAATGTAAAAAATCCTTTAAACTTCCAACCAAAAAAGACCAAGTCATGAGTAATAAAAGAAAAACATTATTATTAGAGGTATTTTTTTAAACAGTATTTTATTCCAAAGACACTGGAATAATGTGTTTAAGTTACTCAAGGAAAGAAGCAGTAAGCAAGTGTTTATATCCAGTTAAGGAGAGCTTTAACCATAAAACTGAAGGCACATTGTTTTCAACATGGAAGACTCAAGGAATGATTTGTTCATCTATTTCTAAGGATGCTGCTAGAGAATGAGCTTCAAACAGCCAACACTAGAGAGATATTGACTTACGGACTGGTGGCAATTCATTATATATACATATATTATTTACTGTAGAACTCAGATAAATGAAGGATAAAAAGAAGTCAATATAGAATATAATGGCTCTATGCTCTTATTACTTAATTTGAAAAATGGGACAAAAAAGTGAGAGTATAGAAAAACTAGGATAAATTCACTGATTTAACTATAATTAAAAGCTTATTTAAAATGAGATGATGAGGAATTAGAGACTAGAGGGGAAAATGTGGTTACTAGGTAATTTCGATATTCTTCATAGAAGTGAACCTTTTCTTGATAAGGAAAGGGTGGGACTAAGGCTATTATGTAACCATTAGAACAATACCAAATAATGTGGAGGTAAAAGGAATCATGATTTTTTAAATGTGCGTGTAAGTGGAACAGATGAAATCAAGTGGAAGGGACAGAGTAGAAGCTAGACTTAGAATATATTTTGATTTGAAGATTTGACTTTAGTAACATGCATTTTACACAATTTAAAATTCAGGACCCTAAAATTGTAAAGGAAGTAAAACAACTAAACTAATTATGTATTCAACTGGTGGCATAAACACACAAAGACCATTTACTTCAAATTACTTTAATATACTATACTTTGATTGTACAACTCTAATGAGATATATCTAGGAACAAAAAACTTTTAAATCTTAATTTATAAACTACTTTTAGTAATAATAGTATTGGTTCTTTTTTACTTAAGTTTATTCTGAGACTATTTTGTGAGTATATGGGATAAAGCAAATGAATATTTAAGTTGGTCTTCTTTACTAAAAAGAAGGGATCTGAGATTTGTGACTTTGGGATAAAACTCCATATTATTGTATTTGATTTTGAAAAGTCAGCATGAACACGTGATATATTTTATCTTTTAAAAATATATATAGGGGCCTGCCCGGTGGCACAGTGTTAGGTTCACTCATTCCGCTTTGGCAGCTTGGGGTTTGTCGGTTCAGATCCTGTAAATAGACCTATGCACCGCTTGTCAAGCCATGCTGTGGCAGGCGTCCCACATATAAAGTAGGGGAAGATGGACATGGATGTTAGCTCAGGGTCAGTCTTCCTCAGATGAAAATAAGAGGAGGATAGGCGGCAGATGTCAGCTCAGGGCTAATCTTCCTCAAAATTAAATAAATAAATAAATATATATATATATATTTGAATTTGAAAACTAGTAAATATAGTTTATTTTTCCTGTATTAACTGTCCTTTAGGCTTTTCAATGAGTAAATAATGAAACAAAATTTGTAGGAGAATTCCAGCTAATAAATGAAAGAGAAATGAAAGAATATCATCATTCTTGAAACTTTAATCAATTATTGAATCTAGGCAATTATCATCAAAAGCTTTTAACATCATGAAAAGTATCTCCTCATGAGGTAGTCTCACCAAAAATGTTTTTTTCCTAAATTTGATCAACCTTAGATCTAATTACCAATTTACAGCAAATGGAACAAAGGAAAATGTGTAAGAGTCACATGTGCATGAAAATTCTCAAACTCCAAGGTGTAAGAAGCTGTACAGGAAAAATACAGCTGTGTACTTTACAACAACAACAAACAAAGGATGCAGGAAAAGAAGTTGATGGAAGGATAATTATGGACTGAAAAAAAATACAGCAACTTAATCATGTCTCAATCTGTTTTTTAAATCCTGATCCATGTAACCAAATTATAAGAAAGAGGAAGAGGAAGAAGGAAGACTGCAATTCAGTGAGGCATATTTTAAACACTGAGTAGACAATTGATATTTAAAAATTACTAAATTATTTATGTGCAATAATGATAATGTTATGTTAAAAACTTTTTGTCTTTTAGACATAAGTACAGATGCTGAGGTTTTCTTTAAATATTCTGAGGAGTGTAGTTATAAATAAAACAAGTCATTATGAGTAGAGGGTTATAGGTGAAACAAAATTGGTGCATGGTAGACCATTTCCGAAAGTAGGCGAGGGGTGTATGGAAATTTATCATATTATTAATTCTACTTTTGTATATGTTTGAATTTTTCCATAATAAAATATGTAAAAGAAAACCACATATTTACATATAAATATATACAGTTTTTAATATTTAAGCTATGTATATATAATGTTTTTTAAAACATATATAAAATACTTAAAACAATGTCTATTATGTATATATATATATATTGTTTAAAATAAAACTATATAATTTTGTTTGAAATATTTTATTATGGACATTCATAAAATAGTTATAATGATTTAGTTACAATTTAGTATACATATATATGTAAAAACACCTGTTAGTATATCTAGGTGTCAGTCCACAGACAAGATCTCTTTGTCTATATGGATAAGCCAACTTTTTTTGTGTGTGTGATGAAGATTTGCCCTGAGGCAACATCCATTGCCAATCTTTCCTCTACTTTGCATGTGGGATGCCTCCACAGCATGGCTGATGTGTATAGTAAGTCTGCACCCAGGATCCAAACCCATGAACCCCAAGCCACCAAAGCAGAGCTTGTGGAACTTTAACCACCAGGCTACGAGGTCGGCCCCTAAACCAACTTTTTAAAGCAGTTTCAGGATCAAACATGAAACTAAGAATTAGCATTACAGACAGAATGAGGAACTAGGTTCATATTTTTTAGAGTCACTAATTAAAAGTCAAACTTCCATGCATTCCTGGACTGAAATGTGTAACTATACCTACATATTTAGACTTATAGTTTTTAGTTTTTCATTTTTTGGTGAGGAAGATTGGCCCTGAGCTAACATCTGTTGCCAATCTTCCTCTTTTTGCTTGAGGAAGATGTTGCTAAGCCAACATTTGTGCCCATCTTCCTCTATTTTGTATATGGGATGCCACCACAGCATGGCTTGATGAGTGGCGTGTAGGTCAGTGCCCGGGATCCAAAACTTTGAATCCTGAGCTGCTGAAGTGGAGCATGTGAACTTAACCACTAGGCCACCAGGCCAGCCCCAAGGCTTATAATTTTTATAACAAAAGCATCATTGAAAAAAGGTTAATAGTGCACATATATATATATATATTACTTTGAAAAAAATACTTCATAGTGATTTTTAAATTATCTCCTATGGATTCCAACTTGTTTCCTGTGAGCATTCTGAGTATGACATACCAGCTGTGCATACTTGGAAAGGTTATTTAATTTTTCTGAATCTCAATTCCTTCTCATATGAAACAGAGAGAGTAATATTATACATATTATATATAACACCTGGCACATAGCAAATACTCACCAAGTAGCTATTAGTAGTAGTCATTATATTGGAATTAGTATATTTCTGAAATAACTCTTCAATTGCCTGTGGAAGGATCTCAAAATGAATTTTTTCGCTGTTAAAAAAATAATTTCTATTTATAGTTATTTGAGTGCATGTTATCTCAAAACCATTTATAAAGAAAATGAATTAATTCACTCAATGTAGGAATACAAATGGTCTTACACATTCATTTTTCACCTCTGGAAACTTCCGGTAAAATCCTTGCTTCAGTCTTGAGTGAAAATAAATTTAATGGGCTCCCTCATCAATAGCCCCATTATCACAAAGCTGCCATGCAAGTCAATATAATTTAGTACAGTTGCCATTCTGTTCGTCTCTGCTCAAAATTAAGCCAGGATCAAAAATAGCAAATTGTTTTACAACTCTTCCCAGCACATTGACAGAACTGTACCTGTAAGTCCTCCTGCCTATATTATTTCAGCCCTAAGCAGTGTCATAAAGATGTTTTACTCATGGCTTATATGCTCCAGAGCTATGGTTTTCAAGTTTGTCTAAACATTATAATCAACTGCAACCTTTTAAAAAATATTTATGCCCAGACTTAAACTCAGAAATTCTGATTTGTTGGTCTTGGGGGAGAGTCAGGCATTAGTATTAAAAAATTAGTAAATAAATGCCCAGGGGATTTTCTTTGTTGTGAAAGCTTAGGCTCTTGCTACTCAAAGTTGGTCCATGGACCAGAAGCTTTGGCATCAACAGGGAGCTTGTTGAAATGCAGCATCACAGGTCCCACCACAGAACTACTGAATAGAACCTACATTTGACAAGATCCCCAAGTGAATCATACACACGTTAGAGCTTGCAAGGAACTATCCAAGTTTGCCTAGAATTCACTGATTTCCACTTACACTATAATTTGGAGCCATACAAGAGCCCCACTAGTTAAATTTTTTGGTTACATTAGTTCAAAAAGTAGAAAAAATGAGGTGTAGGTAGTATTCCCACAGTATTATTTTAAGCCTGAAAAAAGAACATTTGAGTGGTTTGAGAAAAGGAAACTCGTAGCATTTTTAAGCATCATCATCATCATAAATGAGTATTCTAACTTTCCGTTGGAGTACAAGAAATGTCATCTAAATCACATCTCAGATTTATAAATGACCTTCTTCCCCTGGTCACACCAGGCTCTCCTCCTCCATGGAGATTGTGGATCAGTTCTTCACTCTGCTACGAGGCTCAGCCCTCCAGCTTCTGCATGCCTGGATCCTATTCACTATTCGAATCTCAGAGAGGCCTGCTCTAAATGCTCAACCCAAAATAGCGACCTAGCCACCTCCTGTACTGCACCCTTTTTAGGAATTTTCAATCTATTTTCTTGTTTATTAATTTCTTCATTTTTGTTCTCCATTTTACCAGCTAAGGATATAAGACTCATGAAAGAAGGGATACTGCCTCTATATTTTTCACTGTAACAAGAAATCTAGAAAGAGTATCATAAGATTATAAATCCCATAGAAAAATGGAGATGCCCGTTGGGATCAGTTGAATGGTTGTGTGTGAAATTTTAATATTTACATATTAAAATATTCCACTTATTAAGCATCTACTACACCAGGCTCTGTACTGAGGTGTTGTATACACCATCTCTAGTTCTCACTGCAGCTCTCAAACATAGACAAAGTTGGCACTATTTCACTATAGATGAATTTGTGACTCATAAAGGTTGTAAGATTTATCAAAGTTCCTGTGATTAGTAATATTGGAACCAGGATTTAAGCTCAGGATAATTCATACTCAAAATGCTCCACCCCACACTTTCATTAAAAAGGTGGATGGACCACGTGAAGGAATCTAATAATTTTAGGATACCTCCTCAGGGTCAGGTACTTTCAAATATAATACCTCCTATAGCTTGACTCGATTAAGATTAGGTCTATGCTATCATAATTCTATGCTCTACAACAGAGGATAATATGAGATGCATTTGTGTGTATGAATATAAAAATATAAAAATGTATTTACTTATGTAGATTGAAGCATAGATATGATACATCAGTCAGAAATTAGTTAGGCCTTTCCCTCAGTAGTTCTCTCCTTGCAAATTCTTCAAATTGTTTTTAAACGGTTAAATTTTTTTTCTCTTTTTAAATACAGTACTCATTTTAGCACAACTGTAGATTTATAGAAAGATTCTGAAGGTGGTACAGAGAGCTCACATATACTCCACATCCAGTTTCTACTATTAGTATCTTATATTTGTATGATATATTTGTTACAATTAATGAACCAATATCAACACAGCATTATTAACTGAAGTCAATACATTATTCAAATATCTTTGGAGGTTACATTCAAATATTATCAATATATTGTCAGCATTCTACATTAAATATCATTATTGAAATTAACCTTCATCCCCTGACTGGAATAATGTTTGTCAGGATTCTCCCCAGGAAAATTAGTCTTTTTCCTCGTTTCCACACTGTGCTCTTCGGAAGGAACTCACTTTGTACAGCCCATACTTAAGGCATAGGGCATTATGCCCTCCTTCTCTGAGGAAGATTTATCTCCATAAACTATTTGAAATTCTTCTGGTTGACAGATACATCTATTCTCCCCTATACGTTTGTTTATATAATCATTTGTCCATATAAACATGGGCCCATATTTTCTTCTATACTTTGGATTGTAATTCAGTATAATTTCATTTATTTTTTCATTAAAATTGTTCCAACTTTGGCCTTTGGGAGCTCTTTCAGTTAGCTCTTGTGCCCATCATCCCCACTCCCACTACATTACTTCTTGTCTCGTAGCCTGCACATATGGCCGCATGCGGAGTTCCCTGCAAGCAGTTGGCAGAAGAAGAGAAAACCTGGGTTTGGTTTACTGATGGTTCTAGGCATATAAGCACCATCCAGAAGTGGACAACTGCAGCATGGCAGTCCTTCTCTGGGACATCCCTGAAGGACAGTGCTGAAAGGAATTCCTCCCAGGGGACAGAACCTAGAGCAGTGCACTTGCTTGTTAATTTAATCACTGTTAGTGTTTAATGGGGATTATTGAGAACCCTGAATCCATAAAGAATATGTTTCTGAAAAGAAAAAAAAATCACTCTTCAAAAAGTGCTTCAATTTTACTTGGTTATTAGATATGAGAATGTTTTGTACTGCATTATTAGGTCGAGGTTTTGGAAAAGAAAATTAAACTCAAAAAGTCAAAATATAGTTGTTTTCAAAAATGTTCAGAGATTTGCCATGAGCATGGTCAAGGTAATACCAATGTAGAATGCATTTTTGTATCTCTATCCCTAAAAGCCTGTTACATAATCCTTAGGGAGCAAGTAATGTTTCATAATGATAGTAATTACAATAGAGTTTAAAGTGGCTGGAACCCAAGGCTGTGTCAAATTTTTATGTCAAAGAAATGGAAAGGTAAAGAAGAGAAGTGGAAGAGGAAAGTGTCGGAAAAAAGGAGAAAATATGTGTGCCTTCTAATATTATAGACATGCAATGAGAAGGAAGTGTGTAGCAAATTTAAGACTGTTACCATGAAGTTTGCCTTCTAGTTTTGTTTTTTTGTGTGTGAAGTATTATATGCTCTGGTGTGTTGCGACGAAAGTAGAGACTATTTCATTGCTAAGTATCCCTTCTAACATTCCAAATGCATTTGACAGCAGCATGATGGGGGAAATTCAATGATCTATACCTAATTTTGTACTTTGCCAGTGGTTGGCATGATGTTTTAATCAACTATAAAACAAACGCTTGCACAGCCACAAGGAGAAAAGCAACTGCTTCCTTGCCATAGGTCCCAACTAAGTAACATTCTTTTCAATATCAGAAAGTCAGCCCAGTGTAGAATACAGTATAGTAACAATTGTATATTATTCTATAGTTTATAAAGATATCCCACATAAAACATCTCATTTACTACTTATAGTAACTCTTTAAAGAAGGAATCATTAATACATTAAGTAATTTACCCAGTTCACAGTTCATATGTAATAGGGCCTTATTGATGACCTGAAAGAAAAATCTTCCTGCCACTGCATCATCAAGAAATCCTAGAAGTAAAGTATATGTGAAAATTAAAGACACAGGTAGACCCTGCCTGAGCTTTTCTGCGACATGGAGGTGGTTGACCTAATCAGACCAGCAGTCTCCAGAGAGAAGAGCGACTGTTTTCCATATTTTCTGATGTTCACAGGCCTCCCTCCTAGTCAAGAATAGGTACATTTTTAAATATTACTTTCTAACAAAGGAGAGAAGTAATCTTGGATATACCTAGGAGTCTTCTTTTAGAAAAAGTTACCTTGCTAAATTTTGGGGTACCCAAATTCTGTTTTGATAAAATTATATATATATATATCTATCTTGAGTCCTAGAAAGAAACCTAAAGCCATATGAAGATGGCCAGATAGTATTTTTGATGACTAGAAAAGTTTTGAGGGTGAGTGAATTAAAAACTTAAACTGTGTGCAAGGATTACTATAAGGTCCTTAGAGATATGGACTCTGTTTCATTCATCTAGTAGGTGTTGTATGGGAAATTAACTTGATTCAACAGTAGCTTCCAAGTGTACTACTATGAAAATCACTGTGGAACAGTACTGTCATGGAACAGAAAGTCTCACAGACTCAGTTAAAGTACCCAAATCACACAGACTACTAAATCAGTTTAAGAAGCAAGAGGACAGCTTGGATAAGTTAATACACTTAAGGTACTAGTGGTTGGAAGGACCACACTACCTGAATCCTGGGAAGCCAATGTTCATTTATATTGCAGCTCTGGACCACATGAGCTGTTCCCACTAATGGCATGTTTTAATTACATGTATTATACGTTACCTGTATTTATGTAATTAACATGTATTATCTGTAATTATATGTTTTTAGTTTCAAAGACCAGGGTTGTGGTTGAACAAAGAAGCTCACAGGCAGAAGGTTCCCTGGCTAATGATGTACACTTGCTGCATCAGAGAGACACAGGGACCAGGTTGCCTGAAGAATAGCCGTAGCTTGCTGAACAGCCAGGGTTTTATTTGTGTTTTTGCGCAGAGGACATATAGAATCAGACTAGGTATCACCAATGTGTGGTGAAATTAAGGCATTGTGGATGTATGAATACCTCAAATGATATATATATATATATTTTTTTTAGATATATAATATATTGTATACATATTTATTACTTCATGAATATTAAATATCTCTGCTTCCTTCTCTTTCTACCCATTTCTAACATACCATATTATGTGTTTATACCTAACACATCTTATGAGTTTCATCTATCCCATTTGCTTTCTTTTCTTCTAAAGCAGAATTGAATATTCTTAACCAATAAGGAAATTCACACTGCAATAGCTGCGGACTTACTTTGGATAAGCCCAGTAATGCAGCATTTCCTCATGCAATGATTCTCCATTTTGAATTTCCTAAGGTCCCCACCCCAATGGCAATGAATTAGCCTTATTCAATAAAAGAAGGATTTTCTCACACTGTACGTAGTATTTATGGTATCAGTTGGAAAATGTATAATAAAAAACATGATTAGAATGTGAAAGATAACTTGCATATGAGAAAAGAAATCATAAGACTAGTTGTAAAGCAGTGTATTTTAAGATCACAATAGCAATATTTTGTTTTGTTACCAAAATCACATCAATCCATTAAAATAAAAAAACCACTAAATTTTGAATAACATCATAACATTGTGCAAAATTTTACAGTTTACTGATGAATTTGCTTACCAAGACAATCCTATATTAATATTGGTATCTGACACCATGCATATCAGAGAATATTCTATTTTATGTTACTGAGTTATCCGTCACTCTTCTTAAAGCGTAAGACAACAAGATATTCTTAGAGGAATTTTATAAGATTTCTCCCATTTTGAGAGAATTAATGCAATTAGATACTAAGGAAAATAGCGCATCTAAAGAGAGAGAAGAGTAAACTACAATCATAGTAACATACAGTTTATATAATTTTTAGAAGAATATATGCATTGTAAAATATTCTTAGGTTGTCATAAAAGATCAAGGAGTTACATCAGTCAGGTATTTGGAAAAAAACTGATGTAAATTTTATTGATTAGCAGTTACCCTTCAGAAGCTAAATGACATTAAGTTTTGGGCATTAACTCCTTAGACTGTTTAGAATATATTAACAGTGTGCTGAAGCATTTAATAAAGGGGCTTCTCTAACTTAACTTGCTATCAGTGAATCATCAGACAACAGAAAAAATTAGCACCAGTATATATTAACGCCTTTGCAATGCTGAATGGGTGAAAGCCATATATATATGTAATGTATCTATACACATAGCATGCTATACATATATATAACATGTATATATATATATATGTATGTATGTATGTTTTATATTTAGTAAAGAGCACTCTTTTTTAGTGCTTCATATATAGCATTTTCCCCATATAGCACAAGTCTTTCTGTTTCTTGTTCACTCTCATTAGCAAGCCAACAACTTTTTAAAATCTGTGTTGTCATCAACCATGGGCACTGTCAGCTGCTGTGTACATTAGGAGTTCTTTAAGCCTAAAAATACACACTGCCAGAGTGCACATCTAAAGCTTTATTTGGAATATGCAAAATTAATTTGGAGAAAAGAAGAGAAATCATATTTGTTCCATCTAAGCTAGAATCACATATGTATTTTATGGCTCAACTTTTGTTTGGAGATTTTTTATTTGTGTATGTCAATGTGTTTCTCAAGGGGACCATACACCAACTTTATTTTTATTTCTTTAAGGTTTTTTATAAGGCACGTATAAAATGGGATTTCTCCTGTGCATATTCCCAGGATCACCGTGTCAGACAGCATTCATCACATCTAATTTTCATCATTTAATTCCCTCATCCTCAATTTAAAATAAAACTTTCTGTCCTTTCCAGATTATTATGATCAAAAAATTACTGCTGATAGAACTATGCTTAAATATCTACTGATATGTAATCCTGCCTCTTAGAAACCATCACCTTATAACCAAATGTTATTCTCCAATCTCAGTGGTATTCAACATCCTTTCTTGGCTATTTTTCTCTCTCCTCAAGCCCAAGTGCTCCATATCCCTTTCACTAAACACAGAGAGGACAGATTCATCTTAACAGGAAGCTTTCAACCATAAACTTTAATAGCACTTTAAAACCACCTCAAAATGGAATTTCTTCTTTAATTAAGAAGATGTTACTTTGTACATCATAATTGAAATACATCAAAAAGTTCCTTGTTAAAGCTCAAGATCTATTACAAAGCCATTCTATAGCGTGGCTGCAGGGCTTTGCTAATTGGAAGAATGACAGATTAAATTCCAGAGAAAGTTATGTCAGTTGGAATGCTAGAGATGGAGCAGTTTTATTTAAATTACATACTCAAAACAATTAGATAAACATGTCAGACTATGTTATTTTGTTTTATTTTGTTAAAATGCAACACAAACTAAAATCACACATCAACAATGCATCATTTGCCTTTATGAGTATGTGTATAAGAGCGTATGTATATAGAGAGAAATTTAATATTTCAAACAATATCACAAGTTTATGTACCTTCAAACTCAGCAATCTGGAAATGTTCTTGGAAGAAAGAATAAATTTTTAGAAAGAAATCAAATTTCATTGCTGAAATTTGGCATGAGGGGCTTATTTTAAGTAAGCAATGTGTTTTAGAAAATACTGTTTTTAGTAGAGTTCCAAATTATCAGTTGTCTCATTTCTGTAGATTTCTCAATTATGAGCTACCTTTATTTTGTTGATTAAAATGTGTTTTCTAAAACCAAAATATTTATTTCTACTGTTTTTAGTACAGACTGTTTGTCCAGATTACACACTGTCCAGAGTAATCTTGACATATTTCTCTATTCAATTTGCTATTGCACTCAGAAGCCACTATTTTCAATTTCTCCTTTTCAAAAGTTTCACTTAAATCATACCACTAACATTAGACACTCTTAGAGTACTACCTTCCGGAGACTTTACCTAACTTCTACTACTGAATATATCACGTGCCTCCTAGGCCCTCCCACATCCCCGTGTCCTCCTCCTCCCCCAAAACAGGAGGAACAAAAGCACCCTTCTCCTCTAAAGACCACTCCCTCCATGGACCTTCTCCAAAATCTGACTCTGGTAATGACCCCTTCTTCAATGTTTTCAACTCTCTTTTCCCTTTACTTCTGTCTTCTCTGTATACAATGGCTCCCTCTCAACTGCATCTGCCTAAGAGCATTTCAAACATGTTCAATCTTTTGTCAATTTTCCAAAAAAATAAAAAAGGAAAGAAAAAAAGTCTCCTTCTGTCCAATGTTCCCATCCTATCCAGTTACTACCATATTCATGTTTCTCCTTCTCCATAGCCGTATCTCTAAAAAGAGCTGTCTCTAGACAACTAATCACTATTGTCACTTGTTTGCCTCTGACTCTCCAGCTTGCTCCAGTTTGGCCATTACTACCACCACAGCAAGTCCCATTAACACACATCAATCCTCACCTTTTGCACTTGTCCTCTCGATGGTATTTATTATTGTACATTCTTTGATTTAATCACTCACCATTGCTTAATTCCTGGAGGGCATACTATGTGACAGGCCTTAAACTAGGTATAGGGGGCTAGTGCAGTGAACAAAAGTTACAAACACCATAGCTAATGGAGGGTGAGAGACAGACAATGAAAAACTAAATAAGCAATATATTAGATGAAAATAAAATAAAGCAAAGTGAGGAAATAAAGAGTTGCCTGGAGGAAGTTTGATTAGGAAATCCAAATTTAAAGAGAGTGGTAAGAAAAGGTTTCAATGCACATGTGATGAAGGAAGTGATGGAGTGAGCATGTGGGTAAATGGGAAAGGAGCTTTCCATGAGAAAGAGCAGCAATTTTAAGGCCTAAAGTCAGAGAACGTTGAACATTCTCTCTTTTTGTACCACTGCACATTCGTGGTTCTTCTAACTCTCGTCATTTCTTGTTTTGCTCGCAGGCTTCTTCTCCTATATCCAGGCTTTAAATGTTGGAATACCTTAAAAATTGTGCTTAGCATTCTTCTATTTTCTTTTTGAAATTCCCCTCTTGATATTTCATCCAAAACTATCATGTCAATGATCATCAACATAGATATCTCGAGTTAAAGCCTATCCTTTGAGTTTATGACTTACATATCAAACCGTCAACTTGACACTGAGCTTTAGATGTCTCAAAGGTACCTTATACTCGCTACGTCCAAAAATGTGCTCTTGATTTTCTGCAAGAAATATGGTCTTCTTTCCACTGTTCTCTACCTTAGCGAATGACACCATCTTTCTTTAAGTTTCTGCAGCCAGAAACTTAACAGTCATCATCAATAACTCATTCCTTTATCATACCACAGCCTGTCAATCACCAGATTCTTTCAATTTAACATACTTAATATGTCTCTATTTAATTTAATTCTCTCCATCTACGTTTTATCCTTTCTGGTCCAAGGAACCATCATCTTTCACCTGGAATATTGAAACATTTTTAAAATAGTTCCCACCTGTAAAATCTTCAGTTTGCAACCAGGTTAATTGTACATTTCACCCTACTGCTTAAAACTATCACTAGCTCCTCATCTCTTATGACAAAATCCAAAATGCTCAATATAGGACCAAAGCAATGAAATCTAATTCCAATAATCTCTCTGGCCTCATCAGCTACCATTTCCTTCTCTATGTGCTGTGCTCCCAACAAATTGACCTTCTTTTAGTTCCTCAAATATGATGTGTTCCTACACGCAGGTTTTTGTACATGCTTTGCTATTCTTTATGCTGAAGTTTTATCCTCAACCCTTTTAGCTACATAATGCATTTTTATCCTTCATACTGCATTCCAAAGCTGAATTCTCCATATTAGCCATAAATCACCAGAATACTTTGAATTCTATGTTACATACTTATGCAGACTAGGTACTTTTCTTTTACTAATGTCATCACGGTTGTTATTTTTCATGTCTTTGTGCTGTTGTTTGATGATTTCCTATCTTCTCAACTCAACTGTGAATTCAGTAAGGACTGAGACTGTTTTAATTTTGTTTTATTGCTGTGCCACTAAAGCTTAACACATTGTCTATCACCAAGTATACATCCATATATTTATTGGATAAATAAATGAATGAAAGAGTAATTGAATAAACACAAGTAAAACATCATTTGCCTTTGCCATTAGATGGTAGCAGTTGTTGATTGTATCTGTTGTTTTGCCACTTATTAAACATGTTCCTTTAGGTGAGTTACAGAACCTCACTAAATGTTAGTTCCGCCATCTGTAATTTGAGGGCAATTATAGTATCTACCTTATACTTTAAGAGGAAAGTAAGTACATGCTTGTAAAGGATATAAAGTAGTATCTTGCACATAGTAAGTGCTCAACAAGTAATAGCTTTTGTTATTTTTTCATTCTGTCTAAATAACTTAAAGCAAAAACTCTAACTCTATAATCCTACTTTGATTCTTAATTAACTCAGTAGTCCATTCTTTATAAAAAGCATAATTCCCCAGAGATTAGATAATGTTTGAACTGCAATCATTACATTGAACTGCCATAAGGTGTAAGTTTTCATTATAAACTTTTAATTACTTCTTATAGATGTAGGGTAGAAAGGGCTTTCCAGTTCCTACAGTTTATCCTTTCCAAAAGCTTTGTTTTTTTTTTTTTACTCTAGGGAAAGAAATCAATTAATTAATGACTCTCCAGTAATGCAATCAGCCTTCTGCAGATCCCTGACTGAGAAGCACTTATCTGAAATAAGTGAGAAAGAGAAAGAGAGTGAATACGGTGCCAGGAAAGACAAGGCTGTCCCCTTTACCAATCAAAAATCTCCCTAGAATAGCAAATGAAATAAAGCAGAAATGAAAATTTTATCTTCTACAGAACTAAAACACATATACAGTCCCAAATGACAATATAAAAGGACAAGCTGCTAAATTAAATAAAAGTAATGTTTCCTATAGACAGATGGTCAGGAAAAAAACTGGTAGAACACAGTTCTTCAAACGTAGGTGTCGTACTCAGGGGCAGAAGCAAAATATTTATTTTGTAATGATAAGAAGAGAGTACACGGGATATTGGCAGGATCTTTCCTGGACCAAGTTTGTCACAAAGAATAAGCAAAGACAAAGACACAAAAATTTACAATCATTTCCAGGGAGCAGTGTCTTAAGAAGAGAGAAGGACAAGTATTCTGCACTATGAGTAACTCTATAGCCAACAATTTCAGTTGGGAGAGGGAAGTAAAGATTAGACAGCACACCTAGAGAAATTTATGTTATAAGGAATTCCATTGTAAACCAGGAAGAATTGTTGCTAGCATGAAAATCATCTGTGCGCACAACTTCAAGTACTCTCCTTCGAAGAGCTTGTCTAGTAAGAACTTACCTCATTTCACAGACAGCGTTAAGCAAACAAGAATTAGCATGGGCTTTACGAAAAAGGATTGTAAGGAAAAAAAGGGGAAGGGGAGAAAGAAACTAGGCAAAAATTAGTGGCAGATTAAAAACACTCACTAGATAAATTTGCCATGGATCAGATAAAAATTGTGATAAAAATTAACTCAAGAAAAGATCATAGGTCTAAATGTAAGATGCAAAATTATAAAACTCTCAGAAGCTAACTTAGAAGAAAATCTAGGTGACCTCGGATTTGGCAATGATTTTTTAAATACAATACCAAAAAACACAATCCATGAAAAAAATTGATAAGTTGGGTTCCACTAAATTTTCTTCCAGATTTATAAATGTATAATTGACAAGTAAAAACTGTATGTGTTTAAGCACGCAATATGATGATTAGATATAGGTGTGCATTGTGAAATAATGAGCATAATCAAGCTAATTAACATATCCATCACTTCACATAGTTACTTTTGTGTGTGTGTAGTGAGAACATTTAAGATTGGATCTCAGCAAATTTCAAGTATACAATGCGGTATTACTAACTATAGTCAGAATACTGTACGTTAGATCCTTAGAACTTCTTCATCTTATTACTGAAAGTGTGTACCCTTTGACCAACATCTCCTCGTTTCCCCCAACTGCCAGCCCCTGGCAACCACCATTCTATTCTCTTGCTTCTGTAAGTTTGACTTTTTTAGATTCCACAGATAAGTGAGATCATATAGTATTGTCTTTCTGTGTCTGGCTTATTTCACTTAGCATAATGTCCTCCACGTTCATCCATGTTGTTGCAAATGGCAGTTTTGCCTTCTTTTAAGGCCAAATAACATTCCATTGTATATATATATATATACACCATATTTTCTTCATTCATCTGTTGACAGCCACTTAGGTTGTTTCCATATCTTGGCTATTGTGAATAATGCTGCAATGAACATGGGGGCTGGGGGGGCGTGTAGATATCTCTTGGAGATCCTGATTTTATTTTCTCCAGTTATACACCCAGAGGTGGAATTGCTAGATCCTATGGTAGTTTCAGTTTTAATTTTTTGAGGAACCTCCATGCTGTTTTCTATGATAGCGATACCAATTTACATTCCCACCAGCAGTGTACAAGGATTCCCTTTTCTCCACAGCCTCACCAATCCTTATCTGTTGAATTTTTGAAGATAGCCATTTTAACAGGTGTTAGGCCTGAGGTGATATCTCACTGTGGTTTTGGTTTGCATTTCCCTCCTGATTAGTGACATTGAGCAGCTTTTCATACCCCTGTTGACTATTTGTATGTCTTCTTTGAGAAAATATTTGTTCAGGGGTTCTTTTTTGCTCGTTGTTTAGTGGAGTTATTTTATTTTATTTATTTTTTTGCCATTTAGTTGTATGAGTTCCTTATATATTTTGGGTATTAACCCCTAATCAGACATATGGTTTGCAAATGTTTTCTCCCATGCTCTAGGTTACCTTTAAATCTTGTTGATTGTTTCCTTTGCTGTGCAGAAGCTTTTTAGCTTGAGGTAGTCTCATTTGTTTATTTTTGCTTTTGTTGACTGTGCTTTTCGTGTAATACTCAACAGTTCATGGCCATGGCCAATGTCATGGAGATTTTCCCCTGTTTTATTCTAGGAGTTTTACGGTTTCAGATCTTACATTTAAGTCTTTAATCTATTTTGAGTTCTTTTTGTGTGTGGTGTAAGATAAGAGTCAGTAGAGCTGACACTGAGACAAGGATCTGCCTCAGGGTCCACAGTTGGATCCACAGAGAGTGAACCTGTTTCCTGCTGCACAGATGGGTGTGGCACCTGCCAGGTCCCTGACACATTCCTGAGTGGGCAAGAATGGCCTTGGACCACAGCTAAGTGGGGCTAGAAAAGAGTCACAAGTCTGCTCAGGGTCCACGGCCACAACTGAAGTCTGTAAACCCGTCTCCAGGGGCACAGATGGGCATGTCTCCCGCCAGGTCCCTGAACTGTCAGAACTGCTCCCAGACCATAGCTGAGAGAGGGTGGAGCTGAGTCACAGGCCACTACGCAGCCCACAGTTGAGACAGAATTCTGCGGTATGAACACAGCTATCCCCAAAACATTATGTACAAAAAGTCACTATTTACACATATAGGAATATCTACTTCGTAATTTGCCAATGACATTTTTTTTTTACTTCTGTTAACTCCCATGTGACAAGATAACTAGGGCTTGTTTCCTTACTGTCATTTGGGATATATGTCAAGGAGAACAGTTATTGTTAGTATAAACTTGAGTAATATAATTAAGGAGTAAATCTAAGAAAAAAATCACATAATGCATCTAAATTCAAATGTAATGACTGCATTATTTAATGTTTCATGCCATCCTTCTTTTTCATTAATAAGGTTAGTTAAGAGTGAATGTATGTATTACTGATATGTTTATAGTATGTTCTTTTGCTTTTCTCAAAGAAACATACAAATAGCTAAGTTGCACAAAAACTGTCATAAAGATATCTGTGCATATATAATCTAAAATTTTCAGGAAGATTAAAAATGAGAACAAATGAGATACAGAAAAACAAGGACATTTCCAAATTGAGCTATATATGGCTAACTTTGCTTATGAAGTGCATTTGATATACAAGTTACCAGAAATAAACAACAAATTAAATAAATAGCATAGACATGTTGAAAAATAGCTCATTATCAAAATTTAATAATTAATGTTAATTAATATGTAACATTTCAAATAAATTATACTTTTTCCCATGAGGACAGAGATTGCCTCTATTTTCTTCTTCCTCAATCATGAATTCTGCAACAAAAATTAACACAATAAAGTATAAAAGGTAGAAATTATATGTCATATATTTTGATAATACACAATATTATAAATAATTTTAAAGCCTACACCTTATCAAAAATTATAACATATTTTCCTCGATAAGTCCAAGCAGAATCAAACTTGAGTATTTATAAATTAGAGAAAATGAAATCTCTACTCATGAAGTTTTGTTTGGTTGTGGAGCTGTAGCGAGACAGAAAGAGAAAGAGACAGAGAGACAGAGAAGGAGAGACACACAGAGAAAAGGATTAATAAAGAAAGCAGTGAGCTCAAAATGTTAGCAACTGAAAAAACTAGCAATTGGAACAAGCGAACAAACAAGCAAGGCCAGATGATGAAATAATACAGGTAAAGAGGAAATTCACATTTAAATTTATTAATATTAAAAAATAGTCTTAAAATACATTTAAAGTCAATAAAGCATAATTGATAAATGATTAAAGAATACAATAAAAACTTAAAATAATAAAATTGAATTGATTTTAAGAAATAGATTTTTTAAATTATAGAATATAGCCCACTCTGCTAATAACTATTATATTTTTAATAAATCAAACATAATCAATAATTGCATACTACAGAAAGAATAAAATAAGTGAAACACTAGTTTTAAATCAATTTTTCCTGAAGGAATTCCAACAATTTAATAATTAATGTTAATTAATATATACCATTTCAGACACATTACACTACATTCTAATAATTTAGTACTCTTGAAAGAAGACCAAAAGTTTCTTATTCAACAGGTTAGAAAAAGAAAAATAGAACATACCTGAAGAATATGGAATAAAAGAATATCCATTCATTAATATTGAAGAATGTAATGAAGAGAAGAGAACTAATAAAATAATCAACAAGCTAAAAGCTGAATTCTGAAAAGTACTGAAAGCCAATAAGAAATAAAAGACTTGACTATCACGTTCACCAACTTGAAACTGATTGATATATATCACTTCCCCCAACAGAACACAAATTATTTCCAAATATATGTGCGTTTTCACCAAATTAAACCATATGCTTGGCCATAAGCAAAACCTTAAAAACATAAAGTAATTGAAATTGTATAAGTATATCCTCAAATCATGATTTACACAAAATATCAATCAATAATTATTTATGGAATGTAACTAGGAAAATTCAGAGCATTAAGTGCATACATTTAATAAGAAGATAGGTCCTAAACGAATAATTAAGCTTCCCTATTAATAAGCTAGGAAAAGATGAGCAAATAAATCCAAAGAGCAAAAGAGAAAATAAATATAATAGCAGAAATCAATGAAATCAGCAACAGAATAACAAGAGAAAATAATCATTGATGTAAATACTGGTTCTTCGAAAATATCTGTAAAATGGATAAAACTCTAGTTCGAGTTACCAAGACAAAACTACAAATATCACAAATGAAAGATAGGAAATCACTATAGACTTTATGGGTTTTGAAAGGCTAATAAGAGAAGTAGGAAGAAATCTATGCCACAAATATGATAACTTAGAACAATGAACAATTCTTTGAAAGACACAGTAGATTAAAGCTAACTGAAAAAAAACTTTGATAGCCCAAATATTCCTAAATCGACTAGAATCATTGAATTACAGGTTATAACCTTCCCAGAAAGAAAATGTCAGGCCCTGATGGCTTCCCTAGTAAACTCTCTCAAAATTTAAGAAAGAAATAATACTAATTCTATACAGGTATGCAGAATATGGAGGAGGAAGAAGCATTTCACATTTTTAAAAAATTTTACATTTTAAATTGACAGACACTAAAATTGACATACACTAAAACTGACTTTTTTTGTTGTTTATATACACTGAATTATAACATGTGTAACAGATTTGTGTGACTACGACTACAATCAGCATACATAAGAGTGCCATCATCTCCCTTCAAATCTCCTTCTATCTTGTGCTGTCCCTTAGTAATCACACCTTCCCCAACCCTAACCTCTCTGTAACAGCTGCTGTCTTCATCATTATAGTTTTGTCTTTCAGAGGCTGTTATATAAATGGAATCATAACATATACAACCTTCTGAGGCTGTGTTATTTCACTCAACATAATGATTTTCAGATTCGTTCATGTTGTTGTGTGCTTCAAACGTTTGTTCCTTTTTGTTGCTGAATAGTATTCTATTGTATGGATTCAGTGGTATTCCTTAACATGGATTCACTATAGTTTCCTAGTCCATTCATCCACTGAAGACATTCTGAGTGTTTTCAGTTTGGGATGGTTATAAAAAGAGCTGCTATAAACATTTTTTTTACAGGTTTTCCTTGTGAACATAAGTTGTCAACTCTCTAACGCAAGAATTCTCAATCTTGGTGCTACTGACATTTTGGACCACGTAATTCTTTGTTGGGGCTGTCCTATGAATTATTGGACATTGAGGAACCTCCTTTGTTTTTACCCACTAGATGGCAAGTAGTATCCTCCTCTTTCCCCATTGTAGCAAGCAAAAATGTCTTCAGACATTGAGAAATGTCCGCTAGATTCTTGTGCTCTTTTGAGAACTGCCATTCTACCGTAAGTACCCAGGAGTGAGATTGCTGGGTCAAATGGTGAGGGCATGTTAACTTTATGAGAAACTGACAAGTGTTTTCCATAATAAGCACCCCATTTTATATTCCTACCAGCAACTTCTAAGTGAGCCAGCTTCTCTGCATCCTTGTCAGCATTTGATGTTGCCACTATTTTTTTATTTTAGCCATTCCTAATAAGTATTAAGTGGTATCTCACTGTGTTTTGTTATAATATTCTTTTTTTATTGAGGTAACATTGGTTTATAACATTATATAAATTTCAGATGTACATCACTACATTTCGATTTCTGTGTAGACTACATTATGTTCACCGCCCAAAGACCAATTACAATGTGTCACGGTACACATGTGCCCTATCACTCCTTTTCCCTCTCCTCTCTTCCCTTCCCTTCTGGTAATCATCAATCTAATCTCCATGTTTATGTCTTTGTTTATTGTTGGTGTTGTTTTTATCTTCCATTTATGAGTGAAATCAAATGGTATTTGACTTTCTCTGTCTGACTTATTTCACTTAGCATAATACCCTCAAGTTCCATCCATGTGGTCACAAATGGCAAGCTTTTGTCTTTTCTATGGCTGAGTAGTATTCCATTGTGTATATATACCATATCTTCTTTCTCTATTCATCAGTTGTTGGGCACTTAAGTTGTTTCCAAGTCTTGGCTATTATGAATAATGTTGTAATGAACACAGGGGTGTAAATATCTTTATACATTCATGTTTTCATCTTCTTTGGATAAATATCCAGAAGTAGAATGGCTGGATCTTATGGTAGTTCTATTCTTAATTTTTTGAGGCATTTCTGTACTGTTTTCAATAGTGGCTGCATTGTGGTTTTAATTTGCACTTTCCCAAAGTCTAATGATGTTGAACATCTTATAATGTGCTTATTTTCTATCTGTATATCCTTTTTGGGTTTATTTACTTTCTTGCTGTTGAGTTTTGAGGGTTCTTATATTCTGGATACAACTCATTGTCAAATATGAGATAAGTGATTTCTATGTATTTTCTTCTATTCTGTAACTTGTCTTTTCATTTTCTTAAGTGTCTTTCACAGAGCAAAAGACTTTTTTTCTATATATATAGGCTCTCCAAAATTAAGAAAAAACCTAACGGAATAACAGCAAGTGGATAAGTAATTATGGTACAGTAATTTAATTGACATTAGACAGAAAAGAAAATTGGAGTTTTTAAAGAAATGTCAATGTCCTATAAAAATTATGATATGATATTAAATTTAAATAGTTCAAGATTCAAAACTCTATTTGCGTGTTTAAATTATATTAAGTTAAACTGTTTCTGTTCAAAAAATTGAACATGATATAATAAAATAGTAATATTGGTTATCTATTTGATTGGGGTGATTTACATTTATTTTTATAATGTTTGTTTTTAAATTTTGTTCTGTGTGTCTTACTTTTATAGTCAGCCCAAACTTTAAAAAAAATTTTATGAGAATTCCACAATTTAACTGCTATAGAGAAACTCAAGTTCAGCAAACACAAAAATTCCATCAGACTCATATTTTAAATACTAGTGCATAGAAAAATGCCTTGCACTTGGATGAAAGCTGACAGATGTTTATGGAATTAAATTAGTTTTTAAATCACAAATGTTCTCATTGGACTTTGTTTCCTATGCAACAGCATTAGAGTTTTAATATAAATTACGTTTTAATATGATGATCTTGCTCATAGACCACCATAGCCTAGAGGTCAAGGAGCAGGCCTTATACAGGTACCTTGTATCTTTAGCAAACAGTATGTATGCCATTTATTGTAAATATTCAATAAACTACTTAGAATCCATTTTAAAACACCATTGTTAAAAATGAATTAAATAACAAAATGATTTTTAAGATTTTTCATTGTACTCAAAAAAGTGATACTATTTTATTTATGTTTTTAAATTTATTTTCAGTCATTCTAACATGCCAAAGAAATATTTTCTCTGACTGGATGTAGCTCATCTCCTGCTATACAAAAAGACTACTGTATAAACTTTGGGACATTGAATAAACCTTTGGAATCGCCTATTCTTATGACTGTGTGACTGTACAGTCTGACTGCTTTCCTCCTTTGATAAGAAACTCTCTTTAACTGCCCAAGTCAGAAACAAATTAAAAGCAAAGACAAGAAGTTTGGAGGGAGTAATTGATGAATACGCAATGTTGCTATTGCCTTCTGTAACAACAGGGAAGCTGCTTAACTCAAATTTGTCATAGTGCTATTAAACTATGGTGCATTTATTATTCTCCACAACAACAAAATCTGCTTGTAATCAGGTTAAAGTTTAGAGAATGTGGATGAATTCTAAACACGAGGTTTTTTCAATGTGGCAGATTTGGCAAGGCTTACTATGCATTCCATCACTAGGTGTTGTCATGCATATTAAAAATAATTTTTCTGTTTTTCTAGGTATGTTCACTCTTTTCTAATTAATTCACATTTAGAGTATCTGACCACAGGAGACAAATTTCTAACTAATTCAGCATGCTCATAGAGACAAATATTTTCAATTAAGAAAAAAATGAAAAGTAACATTGATATTTTTCTCAGGAATCAAAATGGACCCAGGGCCATCATTTTACCGCTACATGAAGTTGCCCTCTTAAAGCTCATTAATGACCTCAATGTTGTTAAATTCAATGTAGGTTCATCAGGCACCATCTAATTTGACTGTTAGTGGTGTTTTACACTACATCTTCTTTTTTGAACATTCTTTCTCTGTGGTTTCAATGAACACTATTTTGTCGTGATTTCGTCTTACCTTGCTGCATGTTCCTTCCCCAGATATTTTGCAGCTTTTTGTGTGTGTGTGTCCATTCCTTAAACATTATCTTTCTAATGGTTCTGCTAACAACCGTCTTCCCTTTTAACTCTGGTGGGCAGTCTTATCTTCCCCCCTGGCCTCTTAAGCACTTATAAGTGATTCTTATAAATGATTCTGGAATCTATATTTACATGTAGAATGATAAAAGGCGTGCATATCAACCAATCAGAAGAAAAGCCCAGCCAATCAGAGTGGACAGTCACCATAAACAACAGGTAAGGCTGGACTATTGAATACTAACAAGCTGTTCTCTCTGAAGACCAGATCTTTCTTCTGAGCTCTAGCCCCACAAGCCAATTGTGTACCTCTCAAAAATAGAACCTTCAAAATAAGTGTATCCATTGTCTGTTGCAGAATAAAAAGCCACGCCAAGACTTAGTGGCTTAAAACAAACGTTTATGAGTCTATGGACAATTATGTAGCTCTGAACCAGGCTCAGTTTTTCACAAGTGGACTTCCTTGTGTGTCAGTGGTTAGCTGGTCAGTCATCCGGGATCTGGCTGGTCTAGCATGGCCTCAGCTGAAATAAGTCAAGCTGACTTTATTTGTCTCTTACATCCCTCCACCAAGCTAGTTCAGTCTCATCGTGATGGTGGCAATGGGGATCCAAGAAAGCAAGTAGAAATAAACAAACATGTTTTTAAGCCTCTGCTTTAGTCAAGTTTCCAAAGCAAGTCATATTGCCAAGACCAAAGGCAGTGTGGGAGGGTACTCCAAAGGCATTAGCTAGAGACAATAATGCATTCTATGGACCCAATTCAACATGTCACAATCACTTATTGTCTGCTGCCTACCCCTTCCTCCAATCTAGGCCTCCTCTGTTATTCTCCAACTGGCTCACTGACACCCAGTTAGTCATGCTGCTCTTTAATTTTCTGTTTGTCTCAACTGCTTACATTTAATAAATCACAAAATTCTGTTGATTCTACAAGTATCTATTGAATTTTTCAAGTTTCTTCCCTCTACACTGCCTTTGTTGTTAGATCTCTACCATCTTTTACTTCAATTACTGAAATAGTTTTCTAACTGGAACTTCATCCTCAGACTTGCCCCCTGAAATTCAGCATCCACATAGAGACCACGTAGATCTTTCTGAAGTACAAATATGATCGGGAGACGTAAGTACTTTAAGTAAGTAGTTTTTCATTGCCCTTAGCATAAACTTCTATTTTTTAATTTGACTTATAAGAACATTCATGATCTGGTGTTTACATTCCCAGCTTTGTTTCTAGCCACTCCTGTTCTCAAGTTCTGTAATCCAGCTATAACAAATCACTTTCACTTGCCTGGATATACCACACACTTATTTGCATATATTACTCTTTTGCCTAGAACACACTCTTAAGTGACTGATGAGGAAAAGAGAACATTATTTCTATTTTGCATTTGAAATTTGAAATTTCCTAGTATTTGAAATTTCCTGAATGTAAACAAGAAATAAAATAATTTTATATACAGATAATTAATGATGTTCCACTATCAATTGCCACATAACCCAAAATTAGTGACATGAAACAATTATGATTTATTATTCTAACAGATTCCTTGGTTCAAGTATTTGGACAGGGTACCATAAAGATGGCTTATTTGCTCTGGCACATCAGCTGAAAGATTCAAACACATGGGGATTAGATGAGCGGCTGGAGCCTAGACTCACCTAGAGCCTTCTTCACTCATATAGTTTGGGACTTAGCTGGGACGGCAAGAAGCCTGGCTTCCACTGGGACTAATGATGAGAGCAAGTCTTCATGGATTCTCAGCATGGCTTAGGCTTCTCACACCATGGCAGCTTGATTTTGAGAGGGAGTATCCTAAAGAGAGTTTCCAGAGAGCAATTATTCCAAAAGATCCAAGCAGAAGCTGCATGGTCTTTTCTGAGCAAACCTCAGAAGTCACGAAGTGTCACTCCGGCCATATAACATTGTTCTAAGTCACAAGGCCACACAGATTCAAAGGGAGGGACATAGACTCCAAGTCTCACTGAGAAGGAAGTCTAAAAATTTGTCACAATTTTAAAAATCTGCAACAGTTTATTTATTAGAATCTGGGGAAAAAATGGATTTCTGACCATATACCTCTAAAAAGAAAAAAAAGAAAGAAAAAGAAAAAAGTCCATGCGAATTTCATTTCTTTACTGAGTGTTTACTGTAGGCCAAGGACTTTGTATGCCCAATTACTATTTCTCTGTCAAAGTCTCAGCTTTGTATCACTTCTTTCAGGGAGCCATCCATCATCATCCCCACCTACGTCTGGGTAAGGTGTCCTACCTCTGTGTTCCCTTTAGCATCCTGCTCTGTCCTCATTATTTAACATTAATAGTACTTGCCTATTCCTCTCTAGATGCGGTGATCAAGTCTATGTCAGCCACAATTCAATTCCCTTAGCTAGTAGAGCTGAAGATCACTCTATTTGTAGAAGAACCAGGATTAAAACTCAGACCTTAGTGGTATTTCTGCCTTTATTGCTTTCTACAGCTAAAGATCAATAAAGATGTTGAGTTCTGACTTTACAATCTTTTAAATCACTTATAAAAAACAATCTTTTTGCAAATCAATATACCAAATATAACATAGTTTTATTTTGTTTTGTTTAATTGTGCTGTCTTGATTCAGTTTTGAGGACCTGGCTAGAGAACAGTCAGTCCTCCTTGTTGAAATGGAATATTATGTTGTCTTAAAAAAGAAGGGAATTCTGCCAATTGCAACAACATGGAAGAACCTCTGGGACAATATGCTAAGTGAAATAAATCAGACACAGAAAAACAAATGCTGTATGATCTCACTTACATGTGAAATCTAAAAAAAATCAAAGTCCTGGAATCAGAGAGTAGAATGGTGGTTGCCTGAGTTTTGGGGGCAGAAAAAATGGGGGAGATGTTGGTCAAAGGGTACAAATTTTCAGTTATATGAGGAATATGTTCTGGAGATCTAATGTATAGCATAGTGAGTATAGCTAATAATACTGTATTGTATACTTGAAATTTACTAAGAGAGTAGGTCTTAAGTGTTCTCACCACACACAAAGAAAAGATAACTAAAAAAAAAATCTGTTTCTCCTTGTGAGCCCAAAAGCAGATATACAAATATAGCCAGAAATGCATATCTTTGTTCCAAAAAAATATATTTCTTGGGTGGCATTTATCTGCCAGGTGTCATCAGAAGTACTGGAGAGCAAGACATGAGGGAAGCGTGGTCCTGGCACCCACAGCTTACAGATAGCCCAAAATGTCTGATTAAGTATAATTGACGCAAACCTTGGTCATCTTATAAATCCTCTCCTCACCCACAAGGAAAGAAAATATATGAGGACCATAAAAATGTTACTATCACTGGGATGACCGAGAGGAAGCTGTTAGGAAAAGAAAGATGAAAATCCAATGCCCAAAACACCTTATTCATGATGAAGACAGACATCTACAATTCCATTTTCTAATCTCCAGGGTATTAAACTGTACATATTTCTCCAGCTTGAAAACGTTGATTTTTTTCTTACTTGTACTTTACAAGGTGTCCCATTTAAATCTGTTCCTTTTTCCTAAAGCATTGAAATATTAAATCTGGACAGGTGATTCTAAAAGCCTGAAAACTATTGTTTTAGCAAATTATCAGGGAGTCTCAAGCATAAATGTTAAATATACTTTGTTTTTTAAAAATGTGTTTTGCCCCATCATTATGAATGTTATCAATTTTTTATGACTAGCGTTTGATTTACTCATGCTAGTATGAATTTATATTATTTTCACATATAAATCAATATACTACAAGAGAGTCAGCTGGTTTCCTCAGAACAACAAAAAAAAAAAAAGAAAAAAAAAGGAACATGGGTACTCTCATCCTTTCTTTTGCTAAACAAAATATTTAAAATATTCCACATGGTATTCAATTGAAGAGTCATCCACTATGTCATCGCACATTACATTCAAGGATTATGGCAAAATTTTTTAAAAAGTAAGCAGAGAAACAAACATAGAAATAAAGAACACTGAGAAAAAGGAATTCAAATCTTTTTTGGGGGAAGTCATACAGAAAGGAGAAAAAAAGCATGCTGCTTTCACCATTGATTTTAAGCAGCTGCTGCCTGCCTGATTACAGCAGAGACATTCCTCGAGCTGCAGATGAAAATTTCCATATGCAAATTGGGTGGCTGCAAGCTCTTTCATTACTTTTACTGCTATTTTGTAACCTCACGCTCCCGTTTTCTGATTGCCTGCACTGTGACTTTAGCCAAATGATTGGGTTTTATTGGAGGTAAAGTTCAGAAACAAAGAGGTCAAGGCTTACTGAGTGACTTAATGAAAAGCAAGGAGCATTCCAGAACATCCTCTCCCTAAACTTGGCTCAAGAGTACTTCAGAGCAGCAGGCAGGTGGGAAAAGTTCTGTACACACATGCCAATTAGGCCTCACTTAGAATGTCTGTCTATTAATATCTGGAAAATATACCAAATGGTGATCCTAATAAACCTCCAGTTTGGTTTAACATTGTCTTCAGAAATGCAAAAACACTTTTTTTGAAAGACAGAGCCCTATAAGTCTTATGAAAGAATGTAAATCAACTCAAGAAGACTTAAGGAAATTGGAGCCTTTCTTTACACTCACTTTCGCTATTTCTTGCATTCATTTATTCATTCATTCTGCAAATATTATTTATTTGGGGGAAACCTTGAAGCATAGTAGGCACTCATTAATTAGGTATTGAAGCAATAAATTAGCAAATGTAAATGCTTCAATGATACACCTCTGGGATTCATTTCTTAGGCTTCATTGAAGCCAGGTCTTTAACAAAAATTATTCCGTTAAACAAATCTAATATATGAAAATCCAATTTTAAAAAAGACAAATTAATGATGACTATTTGCATTAGAAAAAAAGTATTAATTGTACAAAATGATTCAGTATAGAAATCATTTAAATGTGGGACTGCTAGTCCATTCTAACATAATAAGAATTTATGCAAAATGGAAAAAAAAAATCTTACTTTGTGACAGAGTTGCCCTAACCTTTCCCTTAGAAGCCCTATTTTGTCAATACTTAACTTAGGGTGGGTGATAAATTTTACCCACTTGTGCCAGCCTATTTGAAAACTTTTAAAAAATTTGAAATTTGAATACTTTTAAAAGGATCCATCTTCTGAAATCTTTGCTTTGCTACATGAGATATGCATGATTGAAGGCAGAACTGGTTACTTTAAACAATAGAAGAGATTAGAGAGGTTTGGGGAGATAATATAGAGGATGAAAGAGAATGAGGAGTGGAAAGGAAATAATGAAAGAGAACCAAATGCCCACAATGGGAATCGAATGCAATGAATTATGTGTTGTTACTTCTAGGTCTTGTTTGTGGGAGGTTGGAAATTCTGCGAGATACAACTGAGATCTTACTTTGCCCTCAAAAGTGGATATAGGTGAGAGAAGACTGCTTCCAAGGGGATTCAATGCAAATGCATACATAAACCATAATTCATGCCCTGATCAGTTCATGAAATATTATTAAAGGTCTGCTAATGCCTGACATAGAGAAGTCCTACAGATACACAGATAAATAGAATGGAGTCCCTGCCTTTGTATGAATGACAGGCATAAACATAATTGTGAACCGACCAAAACTGCCTAGTTTTGACAATGCACAAATGGATCATACAAAGTTCTGGAAAAGCTTCCTTTTTAGAAGCAACTCAGACTTTCTGAGGAGATAAAGAAAACATCATAGAAGAGGTAAGATTAAGTTCAGCCTTAGTAAGAAAATTGTAGACAAGACAAATTAAGGAAACAGAGAGAGAGAAATGGGTGAGGGAAGATTCCAAGAAGTGAGAAAGACACACAGTAAAGAGTGAGGTTGTGACAGACTCACAGAGTTGGAGAATGACAAGTGGTAATGCAGGCTTGAGCCCAGAATACAAGCACCAAAATGTGAGATGAGATCAAGTCGAGCAGGAATAGAGTAATGAAGGTTGTATCCAGTGTGCTACGAAATCTAAACTTCAGTTCTTCATGAACAGGCACAGTAATAGAATAGAATGAGTTCTGGGTCCTGGGCTAAACCTATGACCGCATGCAGAGGAGAGAGTCTTGACAAATGCCACCCCTCGCCCCCGACCCAATGAATGCAAAAAAAAGGAGTGTCTGATTCTTCCCACATTCACAATTCAGTGATTTTTGCTTAAATTAAGCTTCTTTCTTGGAATTGGAATAGTTGCTTGCTATTCATCAAACACTGTCATGATCAGAACTTCACATGTATGTAGCTCCATACGCATCCACAGCACAATAGACTGCAGTAGTAAATGAACAGAGTATGGCAGTTCACAGTGCAGGGTACTGTGTACTGCAGCATAGGAAGAGACTCTGAGGTACCCGATGCAGCTTATTCTCCTTTGGAAGGTTATTTAGTTTGCTTATTCTTATCTTCAAGGATCTACTTTAGGATGTTTACTTTTACTGTTGTCTTAATGATCAGGCATTTAACAGTAATGATGACTTTATTCAAAACTGTTGCAATAGAAGCATCACAACAGGGAGATCAGGCTCAACTCCCAATACAACAAAGACAAGTGGAGATTTATAGCCAAGGAGCAGAGTGACTGTGTCAGTCAATGGAAATTACTAAGAGGAGACATCAAAGGTGGGGGGATTCTTGCTAAAGTGACCTATAAGGACTCTTGCTAAAGACAGACCAAAGACTTACATATCAAAGGTGAGGCATGAGGGACTTGAACACATATCAAAGGTGATCAGACATAAGTGGTGGGGTAATTCTCTCTAAACTGACTTAGCAAGATCCTTGTTAGAACTGGGCTGTATCCACCTGGCAAAGACGGGATGGACATCGAAGGCCAAGGTCTAGGCCTACTTGAGAAGGGGGCTCAGAGAAGCCTGACTAAAATTTGGTCAAGGAGAATCTGTAGCAAGCTTTCCTCTGCCTGTCTACAGAGCTGGATAAGACACTACAGACAAAATGAGATGGAATTCACAAATCTGGTAAAGTACATGTGGCCACTAGGGATTGAAAAGTTTTTGTACATAACACATCTTTGCTCTCCTGTGTGTACTATTCGTGATCAAGCAAAGAAGACATAGGGCAATTCAACCTTTATGCTAAAACAATATAAACATTGTTTTTCCTTCTATAGAGTTTTTTTTCCTACTTCTTTTTGTTTCTAAATCTTATTTTCCAGTTAACGTGAAAAGATACTTTATACAAAAAGATAAAAACAATTCATTTTGAGTAACTGTGACAGCCTGTTTAGTTTCTGGAGGAAACTAATTACATCTTTGATGATCCACTCGAGTTCAACTTATTAATACCTGCATCCTACAGGGAATACACTTTCTTGTTTGGGGTCCAAAGACCACTTTTAAAGAAAGATATCAATAAGTTCTAAAAGCAGAAATTTATCAGGCTATACTCTCTGTTTATGACACAAATTTAAATAAAACCCACCAACAGGGCACAGAGCAATGACAAAGCTCATATATATATATGTTGTTAGATATGACTTATATGTTCCTCCATTTTCTGCAAAAATTTTCATTTTTCCTTAAGTTTTTCTGGGTATTTTCCAGATTAGCTCTTAGATGTCTTTAAAAGCAAGCCTAGAGAGCTATACTGAACCAATAACTAACAGAAAACTCAATCAGAGGCATAGAGACTTTTAGGCCACTTTTACAAACATAAAAACAGACTTTTAAGTAAATATTAAGTTGCAAAACATTTTTTTTAATGCACTGAAAGATTATTTTAATATATTGGCACAAAAATCTTAAAGGATCAACAAACATCAAACGTGGCCAAAATATTTTATATTTTGGATGTTAGAATTAAGAGAAAATGAATGATAAACTAGGCATCCAGCTCAATAATTTAAATAATTATAATAATCCAAAGGAAGCCATGAGGAAATAATTAATGAAACTAAAAGCAACAGACTTTTGTCAAACTTCCCTGTGATGTCTTCACATTACCTCAAATAGAACATCTTGCTCCCTTGGCATTACGTATCAAAGTAATCCAAATATGGATGAAACCCTGACAAAATGATTATAACACTCATTGAGAAGACTAAACCCCTATTTTTTGAAACACATTTTGTTTCTGTAGCTCCCATGATATAATTTTTCTCTTACATCTCAAGGCTTCTTTTCAGTGTGCTTTATCAAACTTCCTTCTTTGGTTTTAAATATTTAAAAATATTTCTTCTTTGGTTTAAATTTAAATTGTTCCTCAAGTATACTTACTAGGAGCTTTCAAGACTCAATATTCAGTTTATATAAAATATCCTCTAAGTCTTACTTTAACATCTTTCTAAAATTCTATGAATTGCTATTGCAATTCTTCAGTGAGACCTCTTAACACGTGACATCACTATATTCCCCCATCTCCTCAATATCTCCACAGGGATACCACAAAGGCCCCTTAGACCAATGGGTCCAAAACTGAACTCAGCTATTCCTCAACAGATGTTTAAATATGGTTCCTTATCTCTATAGAGCTCAACATAATTCCATCTAGTTTCACAAAAGAGCCCACAGCACTCTGGCTACCTCCCTCTCATTCAAACCTGTTGGAAAATTCATCACCAAAGCATTTGTTTTCACCTCCTGAATATATTTTGAATTTATCCAATT
The DNA here is from genome assembly GCF_037783145.1 of Equus przewalskii. NCBI lineage: Eukaryota > Metazoa > Chordata > Mammalia > Perissodactyla > Equidae > Equus > Equus przewalskii. Next base: position 43,607,090 of record NC_091834.1, read on the forward strand.
CTCTTCATTTTCTCCATGAATTTAGACCAAGTCACGACTGTCTTTTCCCTGGACTCTTCCAGAGCCTTGTGATTGAACTGTCTCCATCACTTTTCTTCCTCTTCCCAATAATTCTTCATGCCACAGCCCAGAGTGAGATCAGTCTCCTCTAATTTTTAGGAGAAATACCTCACATCACTTTTAGGAGAAATATCAAAATTCCTAACTTTGCTCGTATTGTTCTGTTGGTGCATCCCCTGGTGCTCTCTACTATTTTGCCTTAAACTGCGTGCACCTGTTCTCTGATGTAGACACACTAGTCTTTAGTCAGTGCTTTGAACAGGCCTCATCCCTTCCATTGCAAGACCATTGCCTCAATTAGCTTTTCTGCTATATTTACATCTAGGAGTTTTACAGTTTTGTGTTTTACATTTAAGTCTATGATCTATTTTGAGTTAATTTTTGTAAAGTCTTAAGTTTACCAAAAGAATAGAGAAAAAGATCTTCCCAAAAGATAATTTGGCAAAAAGATAAAACGGACGGTAATAAAGAGGAAATAGTCTTATTAAACATATTGAAAGATATTCAATCTAATAAATAAAAACTTAAAGAAACAAAGCATATAATACATTTTACCTATGAAATTACTATCATGTCAGAGAAATCAGAAAGTCCAAAGTTAATGAACAAAAGGTGAAAGAACACTCTAATACTACTATTATTTGGAAAGTCATTTTGTACTAGCAAAATTCTTAAAATGTACAATCCCTTTCATTCAACAATTCTACTTCTGGAAATCCCCCCAGATGATCCTATATACTAAAATAGATATATACCTGAACTTGTTTTTCAAAGTGGCATTTAAATAATGAATTTGGAAACAATTTAGATACCCGATAATAAGGAAGTGACATTAAATTATCAAATATCCTAATTGAGAAGTGACTTAAGTTATGACATATTAATATAATAAATATATATTTTAAAATAAATTAAGATTTAGTCTTTAAGTAATAATTCAGAGAAATTCCTACATTTAATCTAAGTGCAAAAAAGCAGAATGGAAACTGTTTAAATCATGTAAGTGCATCTATTTAAGCCATCATAACTAAAACCACTACCCATATGCAAATCTTTATAGTATACATTCTTTATGTAAGTACACCAAAATTGCTAGTGTTTGCATTGGATTGGAAAATTAGATGTGGTTTTATTTTTATTTATACAAATTCCAAAAATAATGAGAGGCATCTCTTCTCTTTCTCATAGAAAATAATATATTGTGGATCATCATGGGCTTGAATTTAGTATATGGCAAGAATTTTTTAAATTCCATCCAAGAGAGCTTTCAGTTACTAAAAACATAAGACATTACTTTGGTTTACATCAATTAGAAAATTATCCCACATGAGAAAATAATGTTAATTTCAACTTAGTAATGAAGGATGTAGGGACATTTATCATAATTTATAGATACTATTAATAACTAAAATGTGTCAAGGCTATTGTACTGTTTACATACATTTCTTCATTGAATCTGCACACAACCATAAGAGATAGATACTATTATAATCGCTATCTTATCAATGAGGATACTGAGCCATAGAGAAATTTAGTAACTTACACAGGGTCATAAAACTGGCTACTGAAATAAATATCTGTGATACACTGGAGGCACTCAGCTTTCAGAACTCTTATATAAACTTTTTAGTTTATATTTCTTCATAAATGATGCACTAACAGTTATCAACATCCCTCCTAAACAGATGAATATTCTTGGATTTATTCCTGCACTGAGTGCCAAAACTGGGGCTGCCAACAGATTTCCTGACTCCTGGTCCTGTACTTTACTCACTAGACTCTGATGAGCTGTATAAGCTCTCTTGCAGACTAAGATGAATCCTGCTGCATTGCACAGCTGGTACTCAAAAATGTCACTGTTGATTAGATATTTTTAGTCATTTAATTTTTGCTCTATAAGCTAGATTTCTGTTCTCCTTCATGACTGACATCTATTGTTCCTGCGCTTTTCTTCTGTCCACAGTTTTCTTTAGGGTATTCATTACAAGAAACGTGTCATGTTATTTTTAATAATACATCACCTGCAGAAGGAAAGAAATGAGAATAAAGGTAGAGTCTTACCTATGACAAATATTGTTTTAGTTTACTTGTCCTAAATTGAGTTAATTTTGTAAAGAATATCTGCTATGGGATTAAAACAATAAAAACGCTAAGTTCAAAATCTTAGTAGCAACGTAGAATAAAGGCATTATAACTTAATAGATCCATGCAGGAAAACGCAAAGAAACTTCCAAAACCTTGCAAGAAAATATTCCATTTTTTCAACAAATAGCTGAGCAATTTCTATGTGTCAAAATCAGAGCTGAGAGTTTCAATTGTGGGAACATATGATGCTTAGGGTAAGAAGACGGCACAATTTGGGGTTTTATATGAATTTCATTATAAGGGAAGAAAATCAGTAATTTCAATTCCATAATCCTAAATTCACTATGCATCATACTATGAAATAGGATACTGTTATAAGTAGATATGACTAAAGAAGTTGAAATAAATTAAATAAAATTTTTATTCCTTGATTTGAATCTCACTTTTTCTCTTTTTTATTTAAATTTTTAAAGATTGGCACCTGAGCTAACAACTGCTGTCAATCTTTTATTTTTTTTTTCCAGCTTTTTCTCCCCAAATCCCCCCAGTTCATAGTTGTATATTCTAGTTGTGCCTCTGGTTGTGCTACGCGGAATGCCCCCTCAGCATGGCTTGATGAGCGATGCCATGTCCATGCCCAGGATCCCAACCAGTGAAACCCCGGGCCGCTGAAGCAGAGAGCGTGAAATTAACCACTCGGCCATGGGCCAGGCCCCGAATCTCACTTTTTCATGTAATGAAATGTTTTCAGATGAATTGTTTGATAGAAAATAATTAACAATAATTAGTAAATTTTCAGAAGATATTTATAACGGCCAGAACTATTACTCTAAGCTAGTCATTTTCATTTTTATATATAACTTTGTTATTTTTAAGATTATGAAAAATAAAAGTTCATTGTAAACAAGTCAAACAGTGTATAAACACTGAATGTGAAAAAGTATCTTGATATAGAAGAAAATCACTTCATATACTATCATATGTGCATATGTGTTTATTTCCATAAATAACATATATATAAACATTCATTTAAAAATATACAGCAGATACTGAACTAAGAGTGTGCATTTATTATCTATTTTAATCATGACAATATCGCAAAAACCCTGTGAACCATGGAATATTAAGTCCCTAATTTTACAAATGTGTATATGGAACTCTTGATTTTTAAAAGAAGGATGAGAGGGAGTTAAAACTATTCTGCAGAGCCAAGCAGTCTGAGTTCAAATGCTGGTTCTGATAATTACTAGTGACTATGGGCAAAGTACTTAATCTTTTTGTACCTCACTTTCTTCATCTGTAAACTGAAAATAACAATAGTACCTACTTCACAGGCATAATGTGAGGATCAAATACTTCGATGAATCAAAAATGCTTAAAGGGTTACCTGCGACACAGTAAGGACTCCATAAACATTAATAAATATCATATTATCTACCTGGTTCGGCAATGTTACTTCTTTCTATGTGAATATATATAAAACTATCCCATTTTTTGAAAGAGATGCATTAGTGTTCTGTTTTTATCTTGCCAATCCCCTTTTGTTGGACTTTCTAGTTGGTTTTTCTTCTTTTTTATTACAAACTACTTCAGGAAATATAGTTGTAGATATGTATGTGTATTCATACAGTTTTACAGTTGAATAAATGCATCTATATTGTATACATTTCTGAAGTGTAATTTCTGAATCAACAAACATGAATATTTAAAATTTGTATATAGTGTTTAATTACTTATTGGAATATTGTCATCAAATTATGTTCCCTTCAACTGGTAATTAATTTCCTCAAGTCCTCATTATTTCTCGATTTATTCATTCATTTGTCCATTAACTCAACAAAATTTATTTGCCAGTTATTATGTGCGACATACTTCGCTAGGAACTGGTGACACCTTTTCCCTGTTTATGGAATTCATAACATCCTAGAGAAGTTAGACATTAAATATCTAATTGGACATTGTAAAAATGTCCAGCTGGAAAGATGTTAATATTCCATAATGAATGAAAAGGATAAGCTATGACATGCAGCAGCATGTCCAGAGCAAACATTTTTTAAATGTAGTACTACGAATTTTGCCAGCCCTGGTGGTCTAGTGGTTAAGATTTGGCTCTCTCGCCAGTTTGGCCCCAGGTTCATTTCTCTATCTGAGAACCATACCATGTGCCCGTCAGTCGTCATACTGTGGCACCCGCATGTTGCTGTGATACTGAAAGCTATGCTGCCAGTGTTTCAAATACCATCAGGGTCACCCATGTTGGACAAATTTTAGCGAGGCTTCCGGACTAAGACTGACTAGGAAGAAGGACCTGACCACCCACTTATGAAGAAAATTAGCCATGAAAGTCCGTGAATAACAGCAGAGAATTGATAGAAAGCCAGAAGGTGAGAGGATGGTACAAAAAGACCTGACAGGGTTCTGCTCTGCTGTATGCAGGCTTGCTAGGAGTTGGAATCGACTCTATGGCATTAACAACAAATTACAAATTTATTCTAATACACACGGAAAAACAAATGCAAACTTTGATAATACCCAGAGTCTTCCATGATCTTTAAAAATTTAACAGAAATAAGGGATAATTAAGGAAATGTAATGCTGTAATTTTATAATTTATGTAACCATGTAATCTACTCAGTTAAAACTTTTTTGTGTCTAAGAAGGCATTGATAACTGAAATCTCAATTTAGAAAGGCTAGAGAATCTACAGATAATGGTCATCTATCATCTCTGTTTAGTTCAGATCACAAATTACCTGACACACTTCAACAAACTTTATTATACTGACACACTGAGCAGGTAAAAATGGAAAAATGCTTGTTATACTTTGTGAAATAAAAGGAAACTTTTGTTGCACGTTTCTGATTTTTTCAATATGTTTTTTAATCCTTGCTTTTCATCTGATACTTCTGTCTTCATGATATTCATGAGCACAAAGTAACAATGCTTGTTTTACCTGATGACTTACAGCATGGAGCAGGGGAATGGTATGGGACTGGGTGGTCTAATTTTCCTCAATGAAGTGTCTGAATTTGTGTTTCTGTTAATATCTAGTAAATACCTTTTCAGTGAGATCATTACCAAAAGTCAACTACATCAAATTCAGTATGTACAAAGTCTTCCCTTTTAAATCACACTGAAACCCAGCTGGATCCCAAGGCCATTTCTCTTTAACACAGGTAATTATATACTTCCGCTGGCCTCTGACTCGTGCAAGAACCGGGGCAGTTCACTGTGGAAATGAGTCTCATTAATCCCCACTTCTGTAGTTCGGTTCAAAAATTGTGGGACGGTAACATTTTTTCTCCAGCGTTAACTACAGCAAATGCTACAGAGACTCCAATATATTTAACCATTTAAATGATCTACTATTGCCAAAATAAGTGGATTAGAGAACACTTCATCAATTGTATTCAGCACCACCACCTAAGCTTGCTTAGACTCCAGTAAAGTGAATTCTTATTCCCTCTGGCTGGGTAGCAAAACAATCTTCAAAAACTAGGAGTATTGTTACTAAGTCCTTGCCTTGTCTTAATCCATACTACAGTGAACATTAAGTGCCTACGAATAAGGTCCTCTGAGCTATTCTTGCCAGAGAAATGTTTAATGATGTTAGACAGGAAGTATTAAATTTGATGCAAAAATATCAGCATTGACCAATAGAAATATATGAGCCACATATGTAATTTTACATTTCCTAGTAGCCACATAAAAATTAAGAAAAGAAAGAGGTAAAATTAATTTTAATAATAACTTTTATTTAACCTAATGTATCCAAAATATTATTTCAACATATAATCAATATAAAAATTGTTGAGACATTTTGCATTCTTTATTTCATACTAACTCTTTGAAATCAGATGCTTATTTTTAATTTACATCACGTCTCAATTCAGATCAGCCACATTTCAAGTATTCAAAAGCCACATGTGGGTAGGGGCTGCTGTGTTAGACAGTGTGTTTATCTATCTATTTATCCATCTATCAACCTCTCTATCTATCTATCTAATCACCTTAAATCCTCACTGGAACAGGATAAAAAAAAAAATGTTTAAAGTGAAAAAAAACAAAATTAACATTTTTGTGGCAGGTAATAGTTTGCTAAATACTCTAATATACACAATTGGAGTTGACTTGCAAATTAGCACCATTGTTTTTCTGCTATATCATAGCAATTCCTAAGGTAGAAAGTGTGATATGTGTAAGAGAGAAAATTGAAGTTTATTTAGAGCTAAAACTGAAAGTAGCTATTTCTACATTCAAAGGTAAGTTACATAATACATAATTTATATAATTAGAAGGTACATAAATCTTTCTACCAGCCTTACCCCTTAGAAAGACTTGTTAGGGAGACAGAAGAATGAAATTCCAAGTAGATGCCTCTTTGTTTAGCAGGGCATAGAAGAAAATTCTGGATCATGCCCACAGAACCAGCTAAGTCTGGAGACCGGAATTGGAGAGGGATGGCTTGTTCTACATCAGAATGTGTGTCTGTGGTTAGTTTACTTGATTAAGGGTGGTTGTGAGAAAACCCTTATCACTCAGTAGAAGGGGCAGGGGCTATAGATTCAGCCAGAGGGCAAAATTCATTTTGGCAAAGTATCCAAAAAAGTATTCTGATTCTCAGAACCAGACCTCTTAGCTTTCAGTTCCTTGCCTTATTAATAAAAATAATTTCTCACTACTTTCACAAGAGATAAGTCCATATTTGTTTCACTTTTCTTTTAATCTTCAACTCATATTAAAATGTCTCTGTATACTACTTGCCACATCCCTTTCTGCCTTTATCCTCCCCCGTGTCTCCAGCCTTATTTATTTATTTACTTATTTATTTATTTATTTTTGAGGAGATTAGCCCTGAACTAACATCTGCTGCCAATCTTCCTCTTTTTTGCTGAGGAAGATTGGCTCTGAGCTAACATCGATGCCCATCTTCCTCTGTTTTATATGTGAGACACCTGCCACAGCACGGCTTTGATAAGCGGTGTGTAGGTCCGCACCCAGGATCCAAACCTGCAAACCCTAGACCCCCAAAGTGGAGGGGGTGAACTCAACCCCTGGTCAACAGGCTGGCCCCTTCTCCAACCTGATGTTTGAATCTTTTTCTTTAGTCAAAAAGAACTGTCATTTTATGTTTTTATTTTATTTTTTTTGAGGAAGATTAGCCCTGAGCTAACTACTGCCAATCCTCCTCTTCTTTTTGCTGAGGAAGACTGGCCCTGAGCTAACATCCATGCCCATCTTCCTCCACTTTATATGTGGGATGCCTACCACAGTGTGGCTTTTGCCAAAAGGTGCCATGAATGCACCCGGGATCTGAACCTGCGAACCTTGGGATGCTGAGAAGCAGAAAGTGTGAACTTAACCACTGTGGCACCGGGCGGGCCCCAGAACTGTCATTTTAATAGGCTTCACCAATGATTGCCCACCACTGCATTGTTTAAAATATTAAAATTATAACCTATTACATCAACTGATATGTTTATTTGGTTTTGTTTTTGTTTTAAATATTTAACCTCAGAGCAATTCTTTATCTAGACACACACACAAAAACTGCAGTAAGAGTACTGTTACTGTCACTTTGCAACCTTTTGCTGAGGATGAGGCTGGGTTGCAGCAGGAGGGAACGCAGCTCAACTCCAAGGCTAGCAGTCACCTACAGCCTCACGGGTACCTCTTACCTCACCCCTTCCCTTTATCTATTTTGAATTCTAGCTCTCTGTTATCACTGCCTTTAGCTCTGCTGTTAATGCGGAAACTATAGAGAAGCATTGGGCCAAAAAACCAAAAGGCTCCCATTTGCTATTTCTCCAGGCTGCGTTCCTGGTTCCCACTTTCCCTGTGATGATGTAATTCCCATCAGACAGGTCTTCTGAAGCAGGCAAGGGTGGCAAACTCTATAAAGAACCAGGTAGGTTTCAGAGTGATCTTGTTGGGTTTTATAACACATTAGAGTTGATCGGGGTGTAAACCTCCCTATACTGCCTTACTTTGGAAGGCAGGGCGGCATGCAGGATTCACTTTGGTCATTGCCCACCACTTGAGAAACTATGATAATTCTAGCCAAAACACAGGTGTTGGCAAAGAAACACAGACTGGCTCTGTAGAATTAGGAGACAATTTTCGTAAAGAACCTATGGTGGAGGCCACACTTTTCAGGGAGTATTCAAGGCAATCTCTTGGGGGAAATAAAAAGAATATTAGAACTTAAGATTTTTTAAATCTGAAATTAAAAAAAAAGCTTCACATATATTTAATACATAAGGTGACATATTAGATGTATACAATTTGTTAACAAATATGAATGTATTAAGGATACCAGTTCAAAAATTTTTAACTGATGGGGTATGTGACCAAAAGGCTTGGACACCACTGGTTTTAAAGGTTAGCCTAACTTCTAGGTGGATTCTGTTGGTTATTACCTACCATAAAAATTGCTGAATTTTTATAAATTGGCAAAATTCAAGTCCAGTCCAATGGAACAGGCAAAACATGCCCAAATTTTCAAAGATGCAAACAAGTGAATAGAAATAACTTTTACACCCAGTTTGGAACAACTACTTCATTCAGCTATTCACTATTTGTTATTTTCCCATAAACATATAACTGAGTTCTCTCAATCATTGTCAATTCTTTGGCTTTCTAAATCAAGTCCACATAAAACTTGGAGCAATATTTAAAGAAATACAAAGAGCCAGAGATGTTAAGCAATCTAGTCTCAATTAAATTAACTATTAATTTTTGGCTCATTAAATTTTGTTTTTCTTTCTATACTCAGGAAATCTTCACTTTCTCTCACTGCTGAGCTTTTGAAATGCTCTAGGGCTTTACTGTCCTTAGAGTTTCCTAAAAGGTATTTTGTTTCTGATTAAACAAATTTCTTATAATTCCTTCTATTTCCATTACTAGATAGAAGTCATTGATGGCATAACTTGGGTGAGCTAGTGTCTTCATCAGTAAGAACTCATCCTACCGTGGTGCTATCTTGCCAACCTCTTGAGTAGGGGAACATCTAACCACCTTCGTAAGAAGTAGATTCCTTGATCTTTCTTCATCCGGATTCAGAAGCCGGAAAAGATAATTGGCTCAACTCTCCCTATACCATGAAAAACTAATATAATTTGTGATAAAATTCTAGTCTTGAGAAAAACCTTAAGCCATCAAAACACTTCTCTTTATTTTTATAAAGAAAATCATATATTTGGCAATGCAACAGTATACAATGACTTGTAATGGAAGGCTTGTTTGATTGCTTTTACATTTTATAATGGTAGTTACATCATACTACATGTATTCTTTTTCAACTTGATGTTTAACCATTAGGTTTCTAAGATTCACTCCTGCTGATGTGTGAAGCTGTTGTTCATTCTTTCACTGCTAAATAGAACTTCACTGTGTTTGTACACAGCAATTCAGTGGATATTGTGGTGGTCTAAAGATTATCTGTTTGTTTGTTTTGTATTAACAGCAATGCTACCATGAACATTCCTGCCCATGCTTTTCATTCATGTGTGTAACCATTTCCCTAGGCAGTGGCTTTCAAACTTTTTTAGACCACAATCCACAATAAGGTACAGTTTACTTTTTAACACAGATTACGTACATGGGTATACATACAAGTAAAACTGAAACAAGTTTCTACAATCTCTACCTTGACTACTTAAAAGACACTTTAATATTTTCTGTTACATTTTTATATTATATTATATGCATTATAATCATATGTATTATTTTATAGTCTATTTTATTCTATTTAGTTTTAAAAATGCTTGTAAGACCATGAAATTGAGACACACAGTTTAAAAATACAGCACCAGATTATATACTTGGTAGTAAACATGCTCAGTTTTAAAATATATATTTCATCAATTTTATAATATGATAACAATAATTTTCAAAATATGATTGAATCAAATCAAATTTCAACCACTCATAAAACAATTCATATTCTTCTACATTCTAGAGATACTTGGTATTATAAGACTTTTTTTTTACTAATATAGGTCACATAAAATAGTAAGTATCTCATTGCTGTTTTTATTTTCATTCCCCTGATAAATGAGAAGTTGAAAATCATTTCCTCTTTCATCTTCTTTGAAATGCAATTTATATTTTTAATGTGATTTCTAGTAGTGTTGCTTTACATACTGATTTGTAAGAAAGTTCGATATACATTTGGTCCTAATTCTATCCTAATACATTTGGTAGTAAGTTTCTCCTAATTGTGTGCATGTCTAGGGTCTTATTTCAGTTTTCGTTTATTTTCACGTTCTTTATTGTGTCTTTTAACAACAACAACAAAAAATTAAATAGTATAGGCATTCTTACAGATAGGGAAACTGAGGATCTTGATTCCTTGTTCAATGCCATAAGACCAATAATTAAAATAACACCTTCAAACATTAGTAGTTTTGATCTGGAGGCAACCCTCAAAACCACCAAGAATACTGCTTCTCTATTATTAGCAATCATATTTTTTTCTCTGCTCAATTTTTATGTCACCCTGTTTCATATTTAATTTCTTTCTTGCCCTTTGTGTAATTTTTATAGTATTCTATTCTTTTATTTTTATAATATATCAAATATCTCAGTATATATTAATTACACTAAAATTTTTTCTGTCCCTAAATTATCTGTTTCATTCAGTGTCAATTTTTTTGTTTATCTGGACGTTTTCTTTAGTGCTACTCATTTTCCTAATGTGCTTAAAGATCTTTGATTGTTTCTTCATATTTACAACTGAAGATCCGAGCACTATTTTGGATATCCTCTGCTGTTGGGTATGTAAGTCTGTTCCCAACTAGAACTCTGTCATGAGGGGAGATTCTCATGAGGATCTGTGTATTGGATAGGGTGCGACTTAATTATCAATAAAATTTACTTTGGGCTAAAGAGCCATGGCATTTGCTGTCAGGCTACAAACCCTGTACCAAACTCCCATGTAGCTTTACCATTTCTTTATCAGTGGTTAATTAGTACACAGTTGTGTTGGCTTGAAATGTGGGAAAGAATGAGAAGTACTCTCATGAGTACTTTATTCATTCAGCAAATACTGAGCATCTTGCAGAACCTGGTTGAGAAAGAGGGGCTGGAGTAGAAAGAGAACCTGGAGAAGGCTGTGTCAGATTTGTCAAGGTAAGCGACAGTTTCAGGAGTTGCTTATGGTTAAGACTACCCATCGCTGTGAAGTATACAAACACGATAAGGACTCTAAAGTGATGCTGTCCTAGTGCTTTAATCTGAGGGATCTCGTCAAGCTGAGTGGCTCCACACTTGTCCACATTTACATTATCTACCTCTTTTCTGTCAACTCAAGTTCAACCTTTCTCAACAGGATGCCACAGTTCTATTTCTGATTAAGGAAATGGCCTGGTAGCATAATGTTAAGTTCGCGCACTCTGCTTTGGTGGCCTGGGATTTGTGTGTTCAGATCCCAGGTGCTGACCTACACACCACTCATCAAGCCATGCTGTGGTGGTGTCTCACATACAAAATAGAGGAAGACTGGCACAGATGTTAGCACAGGGCCAATCTTCTTCAGGGAAAAAGACGAGGATTGGCAACAGATATTGGCTCAGGGCCAATCTTCCTCACCCCCCCCAAAAAAAGAGTATCTGAACCTTTTCAAATTGAAAGTATTTCTCTACAACTGTATATCCAAAAACCTAAATCTTCTCTATTTCACTTTTTTAGCTGTGTCACCTTTTAAAAGCTGGAATTATAAAATAGCTCTGTGACTCTTAAATTCAATGACTCAATAACAAAATACAGTTTAAACAGATTTCCCTCCACTATGGTGTATAAAAATATGAATGAGAGTTGGTCCCTTCTAAACCAGATTTTATGATGATATAGTGAAAATATCTGTGGTCCCGTAACCATTTTCATACCATATCTTTCAGACAGTTTCATACCTTTTGCTGATGTCTGAACCTCAGTTCCTTTCCAAGTGCAAAATAACGAACTAAAGATGGTACACTAATTCTATTTAAACTTCCACTGAACTGGACATAATAGAATATAATTTTCTTCCAAATCTCAATTATAAATCCCAGAATATCCCCAATAATCAGCTCAAGCTAAGATAAGGAAATGCTAAGAACATTTATCTCATAAATTTGAGTTTCAAAGGGTTATCTTGAACCCTTTCACTGTCACAGAAGTATCCAAGCAAAGGTCAGGCTCTCATTAAAGCTTATCTGAAGCTAGAGTTATATGTTATGGTTTATTGCCTCAAGTACCAATTAATACAGAATTAAAGAAATGAAAAATCAGTGATTCATACCTTTGCAGGCAAGCCCTTATACTTCAGCATAAAGCTAAAATATTAATTGTCATTTTAGTCATGTAATATTTTATTAGGCACTTAACTCTGTAGGTTTTATCAAAAGATATATAACATTCATTTTTAACAAAATGCAGAGGAGATCTGGGGAACATTTACTCAAAAGCTGATAAAGGAAAATCTTAGAGGTATTTTCTAACCAGCGACTTAAACACGAACATCAATTATTAATGAGGTTGAGATGCTTAATAACAGGAGACTGGGAAGAGGCTATAAAGAATTGCTGAACTATCACCATGATATCAAGGGCGATTGTCTTCTTAGGAGGCATGCAAAAAACAATAAAAAGCATAATTGCGCACTATAGCATTAACGAATCTTGCCTGCAAGGCTGTTGATGGTGGGGAGAGGTGAAGGAGGGATGGTTAAGGACAGGGGAGAGTATACAGAGGTGTTTTTCCCTCATTTCATTACCTTTATTTTATGTAACCCGGAAGAATTTTCATCCTTCCTGTACATCAATGCTAACCCAGAATTACTAATAATCTCCTTCAAACACTCTTGGGCACGTTTTACATATACATCAGTTTCATGATGAACATCCGGGGCCCTGGACTAGTGCCCTCCAGCAAGCTAAACTCCTTATGCCCTTGCTTCTGGAAATCCGTAAACTCTGCATCCTACTCTCATCATTATCTGTCACATTTGGAACTAAAAGCATACACCATGTCTGCCTCTAGAAAATGAAAGCTGTCCCTCCAAACATTGAACATCATTGTAGCAACAGAGCCTGCAGATGAACTCAGAGGTAAAAGTAACAGAGAAGTGCCCTGGGAACAGCAAGCAAGGTTTTAGCAAGAAAATTATCTTTGATAAATTGAACCTTTGTGGAATGTACATAAATAAAGACAGGACCTTACACTATTACTGTAATTTAAGAGACAGCTGAAGTCATAAGCTTCTTAGGACTTTTTGTGGTGGAGACACTATTGCCCATTTTTGGAAATTCAGTTTTGTAAGGACCTTGTAGTACATTAGCACTAGCTTAAAATCTAGTGTACTTTGTTTTGATAAGGTATGCGTAGTTAAAAGTTGATGTCTTCCGTCTATTGCTTTACACAAAAGAAACATTTTGCCACAATAATTTGCCCATGTGTGACGGTACTGCTCAGCTGCTTACTACTCTAAGTCTTTCCTTTCCCGTCATCCTCTGGGCAGGCAAGCACAATGAACTCATCCTGGGCTAAAATGAGATAAATAAGGTTACCCAAAAAGTATCCGATATCTTTTCTGTAGGGATTAACAAACTCATTTCCTCAGTGCACAGACCACATATTTTGTCTGAACATATAGGGGCACACCTTAATTGTTATGGGTTTCACGTACTCTGTAAAAATCAAGGATTTTATATATATTATCAATTTACCTCTAAATTCTCTGAAAATATTAAGTCTCTGTACTTGGAAATAAAAAGGCTGATTTGTGCTGACTGCCTTCAAATTGGAGATGAGTGAAACAGCACTGTAAACAGAAAACCATGGTAAAAATATGAGTAATGTAAAAACACTACACTTTTATCCAAAAGTCTGGGAGTCAAGCTCTACCTTTGACACTTATCAGTTCTAGGTCCAATAATCATACTTTCTTTTCTTTATTTTCATCTTAGGGTAGGAATAATAATGCCTGCCAACATAACAGAAGTATTATTAGAATTAAGTGAAGGCTTTATAAAGATAAAGAATGATACTAATGATGATGATGATAACGATGATGATTTATTCTATTGAAATCATTGCCTGGACAGAGTACTGTCTAAAACTGTTTTGTTATTGTCGTCATTGTTCTTGTTTTCCACCCTAATTTCCATGACAGGAAAAAAAAATAGTTTTTCAGGGCAAAGACTAATAAATTTGACTTGATTAATCTAAAAACTAAAAATGCTGCCACCAATGCCTCCTCCCACTTTGGGAGTATGCCAATCTCCAGGATTCTATCTCTGTCCCCTCCCCAAATTCCAATTTGAAAATGCCTACTGTCTAACCAAGACTTTCTCTATTTCTTTCTTATTCTCACTTTTACTCTCACAAAACTTACTCTTGAGCCTCTTGAAAATCTCTCAATCTTAGATTTCTAAATATGCTGGTCCATAGTACCATTCTTTAGATTCACTTGCCCCTACATCTATCAGAAACACTACCTCACTCCTTTGAGCTGCCACTACTCCCTCAGCTCATCTCTCTTTCTAGGATGAATCAATTTCCCCTTTTCCTGTTCTTGTTGCCAAGCACTGCTAGAGAAATTACTCAAAGGTGTTGACTGACTCTCACAAATTTAGGTTCTCTAAACTTGTTTGTGTCTTTAAAGTTATTTGACAGTAACCCTTTGTATCATTTCTATCAGTTACCACATAACATTCAGAACAGAAGTTATTCCAAACTTTTACCATTCTCTTAAACTCTCTTTGATCAACACCAACACATTGCTTTGAGCAAATGACCAGCTTCTTATTACATCATGAAAATGGAGGAACCAAATAGAAACATTCTCCAATTTTCTTCCTTCCCACTTGAAATAAAGGGTCTCAGATTCTTTTCTCCTGCTACAGAGGTAATGAAACCATCCTCTTCCAGGTGTAGGCCTTTTAGCCATGCTCGTTATGACAATCCTTTCTTCATTTTCTAGCTCCTTGGTCTGTCAAGCTTTCCTGTTCTTGGGTTTCTAACTTTTTTCTTTTCACTGGCTCCCTCTTCTCAGATAAAAAAAGTGTTCAAATAATTGTTAGCTCAACCTTGTCTCCCATCAAGCTACTGACTCCTCACATTTTTTTTTCTTCATTAACATCCTAAGAGAGAATGTGCTGTAACTGGAAATTTTGGGGTGTCTGTAGAGATTGTTTCACTTTTAGTGTTGCTTCACTACCCACTCTAGTCTCTTTTACTTCTCTTGGGGCTCACTCATTCTTTCCCATAGTTTCCATTATAAAATTTATATACCAATACTTTTAATCTCTTGATAGTGTTAATATAAATTACAATTTTCTTCATAATATCTTACCTGGATTGCTGTAAGCATCTCAAGTTCAGAATGTCCCAGAATAAAATTTTGGATGCTCTCTCTTGCCTCCACCTCTTCAATACCATTTTGTTTGCCGCTGTTCTAAATTAGGCTTCCTTCTTTTTCATTTGAACCCTCTAATTTCTGAACTCTTAAAGGTACTTCAAGATCCAACTCTAGTGCCACTTCACTAATTAATTAATTCTTTCATTATTACTTTCAATTACTCAGTTGCTCCACTCTTATACTAAACTTCCAACATGGAACATGAACCGTTACTAAACACTGGAAACACAGTGGTGAGTCAAATAGATACATTTCCCTGGCCTTATGGAGCTTAGTTGAAGTCTACTTTGACCTTCTTATTATGAATAAATTCCTCCCTCTTTAGGATTTTCATGAAGTATTGTGCAGGGCATAACAATTACCATATTTAAAAAATTTACGTGGTTATTTTTATTGCTTCCGTACGTCAGCTGGGCTCCTTGAGGACAAGAACAGGTTTTGTATAGGTGTGTCTGGATAGATGTGTGACATTGTTGCTTTTATTTTTTTCCCCAATATGTGAATCTTATAGTTATTTCTTTAATGCTCATTGTTGCCTGAATAAAGTAAATGTGGAGTCTGGGAGGCCAACATGTAATTATGGACTCAAATGTTTAAGAGTATTTGCTCTGAAGAATTGTGTTTCCATAGATTGATTCCTTCTTAAAGAGTTACCCTTTTCAGAATTTGATAAAGCCACTTCATAATTCTGCTTAATATATAAGGGCTAGTAAAGAGGAAAATAAAGTAGTAGAATAAGCTTCTTCAACTTAAGGTTAGTAAATTACAAAGTTTGGGTCAAAATGTTGTGGACATCAAATTATACATGATTTAACTAACCCAATATCTTGAAACTTTCTTAACATTTTGACTTTTCTTTTGGAGACAATCAGAAAAAAATGGAACTATATTTGGTTTAACTCTAGAGGACAGTTAAAAGAATTAGCTTTGGGCTGTGGAAACACAACCACCACCGAGAAATTGCCTCAGAACTTAACACTAAAGAGAAAGTTCTTATTGGGGGGTGTATGCAGCATTGTGATTTGGAAAGCAAAAACAGAGACAAAGACAGTGAAAGACCTTATCAGTGATAGTTACTGTAGAAAATATCAATAGATCATACCTATTATTGACAAATGCTGAGCCCATCTGTAGCTTAAATTATCGATGCTTTTGGCTTTTGTTTTTGCCGAGGAAGATTTGTCCTGAGCTAATATCCACTGCCAATATTCCTTTTTTGATTTGTGAGCTGCCACACAGCATGGCCACTGACAGACAGACAGGTGGTGTAGGTTCACACCCGGGAACTGAATCTGGTCTGCCAAAGCAGGGCACACCAAACTTAACCACTAGGCACCAGGGCTGGCCCAAATTTTCCCTCTTTGATATGGTAGGTGTGGCATACTCAATTACCAACAGCATCTTAATATAGCACTCAGAGATAGTTAATAAGATATTCACCAAATATTTCAGTGATTTTTATCATTCCTCTCTGCTTTCTACTTTTTCTATGAGAAGCAAATAAAAGCAGGAATGCATTGCAACTGCTTTATGGAAACTGTCTTCAAATTGCTGGTACCCAAATCATAATATTTTCCCAATCAAAATATAGGGAAATTCTAGATCAGCAAAATAGTAAATGTTTGAATTATATCTACTACCTCTCAATTAAATGAATATTTGTGTTTTGCAATCAAATGATTGCATGAAATAGAGAACAGATATAAATATAGCTATATAATCTGTTTATATGGCCATGATGGCATATATTTAATAGTCTATGCAGGAGAAAAATGGAAAATTGAGTGATTTTAAAGTAAGATAATTTATCTCATTGTAGCTTCCCCTGACACAGGAAGGGTTAATAATCACTCGAAAAATCTTGCCAACAAACTGTGACCCAGAGGGGAGAAGGCCGGTTAGCCAACGACAGGTAAGACCTCCAGGGGAAGGCAACCTAAGATAGGCATCGGTCGCCCGGGGGCACAGATGGAGACTCGGTATAAGGAGCAGGAGGGGCCGTTGCCCAGGAGAACTTGCATGCTCTGAGATAAAATATATGAGCACAGCAATAACATGATAATATCAAAACAGAGACCAAGGGAGGGTTCCTTGAGAAATCACTAAGAATTCTTGGCATTCGCTAATTACTTCATCCAGAACATCTGTGTATGTTTAACAGATGTAAGCTATGTATATATTGAAACGCTGGTTATAATAAACTCAGAGCAGCCATCAGCCCTCTCTGCATCTATCCTGATGTGTACATTGGATTGAGACACCGACACTCATTAAAAAATTTTGCATTAGCTTTGTGCCCTTTACTTTGTAATATTTAATCCCCCAAATCACAGCAAGCAAGACAGAACTTGAACAGTAGTAAATGTGTAACCTCGAGGCAGTAGCTACCTGCAGCTGAAATAGACTATCTTATGTCTGATGGATCTGTCTCAGATTTCTTTGTTGGACACCAAATGAGAACTTTTTTTTCTTCTGCCTACACAAGAAAAGTAGGAGGATAAAGAAAAAGGGAGGAAGAAGGAGAAGGAATGAGAGAGGAAGGAGGAGAAGAAGAAGGCCAAGTGTCTCTTCCATACAGCAATCCTCCAAGAATTTACAGCCTCTCCAGTCTTAGTTCTCTAATTTCTTTACCTTCTCTTCACGTCGTTCTCAGTTTCTTCACATTCTCTTAAAGTTATTCCAACGGTCCATATTCCTCTTAAACTATACAAAAGATTTGAGGAATGAAGCTCTCTCTTGAAGCCTTTAAATGTTTATGGTCTCCTTTCTTTTTTTAATGCTGGGATTCCTCAAGGTTCTACCCTTAGGCTCCTCTCTTCTCATAATAATTCCTCTTCCTGGTAAGTTGCGCCCATTTTCATGCTTACATTTTGCCAATAACTCCAAAATTTACCTCAACTCTACTGATATCTCTCTTCTGCTCAAGACTTTGGTTTCAGGTCATCTGATACCTCAAACACTAAAAGGAAACTGAACAGGTTGTATGTCCTTCAAAGTATTTTTTCTTCCTTTGGTTCCAGTTTCTCACGATGCAAATGTGATCAACATCTAAGCTCTTTTTCCTTTGCATAATCAAGTGCAATGGTCAATGATTCCCATCTCTGTGCTAGGTTTGTTTTTTTTATTTACTTGTCCTCAGTCTATTATTGGAGCTTCATAACTGGTTTCCATGCCTCCGCCACAAATTACGTACTGCTTGAATCAATCTTTTAAAGCTGCTTTCACAACATCGCGGCCTTCTTCAAAATAGATTTTCCAATTACAGTGAGGTTAGCATAACTTTCAATTCTTTCCATAACATTTGGCTACAAACTGTGTTTCCAACTTTGTCATAGACTACATTATAAGAACACAGCTAATAACAATAATAGAAGCTACCATTTATTGAATATCAGTTACGGTCTCAGTATATCCCATAAATAGTACCTCAGTTAAATTTTCATAACAAATGTGTTATGTGGTTTTTCCAGTTGACGCATTTTACAGGTGAGGCCTGGAGTGGCTACGAAATGCTTCCGTGGTTGAGTGGAAGTGACAGGATTTGAACCAAGGTTCTTTGAAATCCACAACCTTCTGTCATGTTGTCTCTCAAAATGCATTTTAACCACTAGGTTTACTATCCTCCAATTCAGATTCCACTGATATTTATTCACTGAACAGCTCTTGCTCAATGTTTTCAGAGCTATCCTGTTACCCTCTCCATGCGTTCCATAATTCAGTCTTTCTAGACTGTTGCGTGAACTTTAATAACTCGTACCCTTTGCTCCTGATTTCTCTCACTTAATGGGAATTCTGCCCACCGTTTCAGGCTTAACTCAAATGCCAATTCCTCAGGAAGCCTTCTAAAATTAAACTGTTTGAAATTAATGGCCTTTTCTTTGGTTATCCATTGCTCAGTATTTGTAGCCCTATTATTGAACAAAATGCATTTACCTTTCAATATACTACTTGTTCCGTGCCTGTCAGGGATCCTGTCTTCTTCCTTCTAGCCTCTGGCAAATAGTCTTTGACATAATACATGCTCAACAAATGCCTACTGAACAAATGTTAAAAAATTGTATTTAGAATCAGGTAAACTCTAGGAAAAGCAAGTTTGAGACAGGAACATTGGGTGTCTTATTATTCAATACAGAGGTCAGACTTATGATGCCCAAATGAAATACTCCAGAAATCTGAGATTTCTTTTTAAGGCAACCACAATCCTATATTATGTGGTCCAAGATCTTGTCAACTCTGTTTACTAATTCACTTCCTTGGGGTCAAGGGAGCGCATTCTGGAGCATTTGTGTCTTTCATCTTCCTTCTTCTTTCCTTGGCCTTGAGAATTCTAAAGTAACCAAGTGGTAAATTGCTAACAACAATGGCAAATTTTACTAATTCAGTTACTGGGAAATATGTTGCCAAGGTCCAGTAGTTCATGTTTTTGTGGAATCTGTATATTTGAATAGTCAGAAGAGATGAGCAAAACTTTTAAAATATTGGCTACTCAGACCCAATTTGGCTTCATTATGCATCACATAGACATTATTTCAAAACCAATTCCACCTATTTTGGGGGGGGGGAATAGGTGTGATATCTTAAAGTGTCGAAATTTATCAATAAATCACACATTATACCATCTTTTTCTTAAATGCATTCTTTTACTTCCAAGACTAAGGTTGCAACACAGACTATACATTGATATAGTTTTTCTTAATGTAAAACGTTTGGAAATTGAAAGTCACACCATAGCAATAAATGAAAGGCACCTTTCTACCTAAATGACACAATTGTGCTGACAATTCTTATTATATAAGGAAACATTCTTTTTTTTCTCAAGATTTAACTAATTGTTACTCATTATTTTATTATCCTGTGAAATAGCGTAAAATCTTTCCCTTTCAGTGGGAAGTAAGAAAGTAATTTTAAAATGTAAAAATGGAATTCCTGCCATTTCTTTTCCTCCACAGGAAGAAAACCATGCCAAATCCTGCTCTCCTGAAAATACTGCCATGAAGGGCGGCAAATCAGAAACAGAAACGCAGCTGCAAGTATTATGTTTGGCCAAGCCCTTCTTTCTGTTGCTGTTTCCTACATTCAGTTTCCTTCCTTGAATAGTGCTGGTAAATTAGCGTGGGGAGCCCATGTGCTGGATTTTGGGCATGTGCCTTCAGGGCTTGGAGCCATAGCCTTCAGGAGTCATGCTGTGTGGGCCATTAAACAAATGACAAAGAAAGAAGAAAACAGTCCTCCTTAGCATAAATATCCAATGATTGATGATAGTCTTTATTTATTCCTACTCAGAGAGTTTGCATGTCTGCTCAAAGAGTCAGATACTGCTTTAATACAGATTTCCGAAAACATTTCATACTTCACACAATACTTGGCAGTTCTCTCAAGTATATTTCTTTTTCTTGTGCCTGAAGCAGTAGCCTCCCTGGACCCCTAGCATTGTCCTTTGCTTAATTTGATGCTTGTGTTGATTTTAATTAAACCACAATCTTCTCTCTCACCTTTATGTTCTAAATAATTTAATAGATTAAGTGACATGATTTAGTAATATAAATAAAGAGATATATCTGTTCAGAATTCAGCAATAAAATCTTAATTTTTTTCCTTTTTGGAAAATCATGGGGGTTAAATTTAAAATGAAGGGATGGTGGCTTGATATGCCTGAGATCTCTTACTTCCTCCATAAAACAAGAGCAGACGCTTAAAACAAAACCAGCAAGCAGTGGTCTAGGTGCAGACGTCTCTCCGCCTCGCACTACAGTATGAGCAGAATTGTATTCCCAGTCCCCTTCTTCTGTAATTCCCAGCACATTCAGTGGATTACATACTGTTTATGCATCATGCAGCCTCCCTGAGCCCTGTTTCTTTACAGTACTTACTCCTGCTGCTAAAAGGAAAATAGGCTCTGACAATCCTCTTTGGCTGCCAAAGCTGCTGCCTCTGAATGAACACATCCTGCTTCCAGGAGTCAAGCTGATCCCTGTGATCCCTGAATCCAACAGGAGTTCAAAAGAATTCTGTGCGCCTCAAAGGGCAAAACTTGCTATTCGTTTGGGATTTACAGATGAACCGGCGCTTCGTCCCTAAGAACTGATGCTATCTGCCTCCTGATTCTGCCACTGCTGCTGAAACAGCTCAAACTGCAGAGAACCGGAAGGCCCCAGTCTTCCTCCGACTCTGGATCTCCTCCTGCACGACACAGTTCAGTTCAGACTCAATAATGAGGCCATTGAATTTCCCTCTGCAGCTGGGAGCTGACTGTAAATGCTAAAGTTAAGTTGTTGAAATGACTGTGTCAGGGGACTTGCAAATGAATATACTGTCGTTCCAATGTAACCCAATTTACCCTGTGTTCATAGTGAATGGTTTAGACACTTAGTTTAAAGCCCTGCGATGATGTTGCCCCAAAACATCTTTAGAACAGATTCCCAGAGGAAAATTGACAACTAAGATGACAGCTTAGAGAGGGATAAACGAATCACGATGATGTAGTACATTTTGACACTTTTCATAGACAGATTTAAAGATGCTAAGAAGTGAATGATTTCACAATATCCACAAGAGATAGGTAGTAAATATTCTTCAAGTTAAAAAATAATAATGAAATAATGATTGTGATGTTTTATTTTTCTGTAATTCTCTTCTTAAATACAATGGAAGAAAATGTCCCATTTGGAGCAAGTAATAAATGAAAATCAGTTTTTATAAAGTTTATAAATCTGTTTATTTAAACAAACAGGCACCATTCTAGGACTAGGGATCAAGATAAATGGAGCACATTTGCTATATTCCACTTAGAAATATCCTAGTTAGACTTGAAGTTCCCATTAAAATTATTTAATATATATTCTGATATATTACACAATTGTCAGGAACATGTATCTTGAGCTTAGCATTCATAAAATGATTTTGATAAGATTTTTCTAGAAATAGATTCTCAGCAACATTATCTATTTAAATTATAGGAAAAGTATATTTGTATAAGGGTTTCATAATAGATGATGTAAGTATCAGTAGTTGATAATATCTTCTTCTAAGTAGTATATGAGATTTAGGCTGTCTGATGGTAAGAATATGTAGTTAGCTTTTAAAAAGGGATATTGACTAGATTTTTACTAGATAGGTGAAAAATTTTAAAGTAGGGATTGATATTTTCCCTTCAACAATGTGTAGTCTTGAAGACTAGTAAATACTTATGTATTGGGAAGGGCAGTATGTAAAAAGATTAATCACTTGCTCCAGTTCCCACTGCCTCCATTTCCTCCTCTCAGGCCCTGTATAATTTGAGTGGGGCTTGGTGGAGACATGGCTCATCTCTCCTCTACTCTGGCTCAACTGGGATAACTTGCAGGCAGGGGCCTAGAATCAACTGAAAGCTTGTTCACTCGCATTTATGGTGATTGATGCTGGCTATTCGCTAAGAGCTTGCTGGGGCTGTTGGCTACTTCGTCACAGCATGGCAGCCTATCCAAGGACGAGTGTAAAAGACACGTCATCTCTTATGATCTAACTTTGGAAGTCAGCAGCATCAGTTCAAGCAATTCTGTTTGTCAAGGCAGTCACAAAGGCCCAAGTTCAAAGTGAAGGTAGACTCTACCTCTCAAGGAAGAGTTGGAACCTCTTAGAAAGTTGCAAACTTCTAGAAAAGCATGTAGGAACAAAAAACGTGGTTGTGGCTATTTTTGGACAATGCCAGTATGCAATAGTATACAAGAATGTCTTTAGCATAGTGACATTAAATACTAAATAAATATACTGAATATTTACATTAGGTCTTTTTTATTTAATGATGAATGTACTCTTGCATTCTTGCATGCTATTCTCTGATTCCTGTCAGTGGTAGCTTAAAAAAAAGCTCTGGACATTCTATAACCCAGGCTGCTTTCTAGCACTGAGAGTTTTTTGTATAATTTCTAGAACTCTCAAAGACTTTGTTTCTCCTTTGTCTCTCTGTGGCTTACTTTAGATTATTGCATTGCACTAAAAAATCAGTAAAGGATGAGATAAAAATTGTAACACAGATGTTAAGACGTATGTGATCACTTGAGACATTTCTGATTCCAGTCATAAACAGTAATCCACAACTGGGTTCATAAAGAAAACTGTGAATAACAGATTTTTAATTCCTGGACAGAGCTGTTGTTGGTAGTGGATGGAGAGTACGAAGGAACATTGATAACTTCTATTTATTTTAGTTTGAATTTTTTTCCTTTGAAATAGAACCAATTACAAATTTAGAAGCCACTTAATGCCTATCAAGTGAGCATAGCTGGCGTTTTTGGAGATCAGATGGGTCTGCAATGACCTGTGCCCTCCGATGGTTTCTCACACAGATGAACATTAGCATTAGATGTCACAGATATTTTCTCTGTGACATCCATTTAAACGACTTCAGTTTTTTTCTTGGTCATACATTGTTTAACCTATGCCACAGTAGGCTATTGTTTGCAACATAAAGAACACTATGTTAGAAAATGAGTTAAAGAGAAACATAAAATGGCAAGATTTCTGCAAATTTGTCTCAGGATAATCTTTTGTGTGTGTCTGTGTGAGTGTGTGTGAGGAAGATTGGCCCTGAGCTAACATCTGTGCCAGTCTTTCTCTATTTCATGTGGGATGCCGCCACAGCATAGCTTGACCAGCAGTGCGAACCTAGCTGATTATACTCAATTTTTTTTTAATTTATAAGATTCAAAACTGTCCATATTTGAATGTGTTGAGGAGTGCTTAAAAGAATTAAAGTTTTCTCATTTCTCACTCAGAAATAAAACACAAAAAATATAAAAATCATTTTAAAGCAAAATATTAGAATTCTAAAAATAAAATCTTGATATGGATACATACTTTATTTTGTACAAATAGTTAGATTTCAATCTATATTTAATCCTCAAATTAGACCTGAGATAAAATGTAATTTTTAGCATCTATATTTACAAATCAGACTTTTTCTTACAATGATTAAATAAATAAAGCAATTTTTATCAGCTATTAAGTGGGAGAAATGTTAATTATCCTTATATACGTTTATTATTGAAGATGGAATTAAAATGAAATTTATATACAATAATATGCTTACCTAAAACTGAACATTTTGCTTGCAATCAATTCTCTTCATTTCATTATACATTATACGTGAAAATTGCAAACACGTTTTTCAATTTTAAAAAAAAAGTACACAGGATTATCTGTAATCTTAAAGGAATTCCAAAAAAGAAATCTGGAAACTACTTAAGACTAAATACTAGAAATCATTTGTTTTTTAAAAAATAACTGTTTCTGCAAATGCATTGACATGCTAATTAGTAAACTTTGGTAAACTACATAAACAAGAAAATTTTTTCTTCTCTGTCCATGCAAATTTAAAAAGTCAACCATTTACCTTTCAGGTCATATTTGCCCAGGATTTCTGGAAAGTTGTTCACATTAGAGAATTGCATCTCATCAGAGGCTGTACTGTCCCCTAGTAGACATTCGGCGATGTCTGTTTTATTTTGCTTTGGTTGGCACAACGCTTGGAAGGCACTATTGGCATTTATGTGGGGTAGGGTTTACATATGCCCAGGAATGTTCGATATCCTCTAAGAAGAAGGAAAGTCAGAACCAAGCATTTACTAGATGCCGTCTCATTTTCTAATTTCTCCCCAAGTAACATTCATAACATTTAAATGTCTGTTTGTACTTAGTTGAACCTAAGACCTTACTAACAGGTTGTCACATTTGTACAAAGTCATTTTGCATAGTTTTAATTACATTATGCCATGTATATGTACTACTATGTATATAAAATAAAAATTTGGTATTTTGCTTTATTTGAAATTTTACCAGGAATTCTTTACCATGTCAACCATGTGAGAAAACCACATTGCTGAGTGCGATGCTTTTGGGAGCCATCAAAGCTATAGAGCACCTGGATCAGTCTACCTTCGCAGCTTTCACATTCACGGTGAGTCTCTTTGGAGGTGTACATCTCACTACTTCAGTACGTCTTCTCATGTAATCATGACTAGGCATTTATTTTACACTCCTCTAATGCCTCTTCCTTAGTACTGAGGCCAGTGTGCATTTTCTTAATTATGTGTAAGGATGGGTTATATTATCTTTAAATTTCATTTCACTTTCAGAAAATGGATATTATAGAACATTTGTGATAGGAGAGGGCACTGGGTATAATCAAAGTTCAAAACCATTGCTCTCAATACAACATCCCAAGCCCCTCTAGGAATAGACTCTAGTACCATGTAGGCCTCAGCATAGCCAACATTCCCAGTAAATTTCAAGATTAACAAGGACTTTTGTAAAGACAGACCTTTTATGCAAGGTGTTGCAAACTCAATGCTTAGCGGGTCAGGCAATTAATATAAATAAATGAAGTTGGTCAGTTATAAAACAGTAAGGAATGGATAGGATAAAGGCAAATTTAATAAAGCATATTGTATGTAAAGAAGGCAAGAACTACTTAGTTCCAGCCAACATTGCCTTGGAGGAATAAGAAGCCAGTGTTGCCATCGGTTATCTTTTAAGTAATGCAGAATATCCAGATAAACAGGTAAAATTTCCTAAATTTTAATACATTGTGCACGACAAACAACCAACCACAGACTTGTTTATAAGCTGTCCATGGGGGTGCCACTTTGCAGCTGCTGTTGTAAGTTTTTAGTGGAAATAACCCTGAAGCACGAGATTTACCCACTAAATTTCTTTTCAGTCTTTCACGTAGAGTTAAAACAAAAAGCTCATTGCACAGGTATGAAAAGATAAGAATAATGCTGCAGTATCTTTTTTATAACAATGTCTTACAGATTATTTGACCTGTACCATTGAAGAACCATAGCAAAACAAGGTGTTTTCTACGTTTTAAGGTACTGTGATCTTAAAACTTTTGTCAATTCATGTCCATTAATTTTACTTCTTATCACTATAGCTTTTGACAATCAGTTGACTCACATAGAGTCTGTACATAATGAACTATCCCAAACAGTTTCTGTCTCATCATTCAAAAGGGTACTTTATATAATTTCCTTTTAGTAACTTGAATGTGTCCACTTTATACATTTGAAATATCATTAAAATAGAGACAAACTTGTAACAACATACAGGTACCTTAATGTAAGAAAAGAGGATATATATTTTCAACTCCTTTGTTCATTTTTTCCACTTTCCTTCTAGAAATTGTTTCTGTCAATTTTCATTTTCATTGAGTTGAGTGGGAAGGGGATGTAAGGAGACAGTTACCTCCAACTGCAAATAGCAACAGAAGATTAGCAAATGTTTTCAGCAGTTCCAAGTTTCACTGAACCTGTCTTGAATGGTATGGGGCCAAACAAAATACGCATTTCTGGAAGAGCAGTAAGCGACATCATGGTGTTTTAAGTTTAGGAATTGAAAACTGACTCAGAAAAGACCCCAAAATTGCAATATAAAGGAGATGCAAAGGAATTGCCATAAATAAGAGGAATCTAAGACTCCAGGTTCTCCAGCACAAAGATGTGAGGCAAGAGCAGTTTTTATAAAAAGAGGAAAGTTAATATTATATAGGTCAAATATCACAAGTGCATTTTAACGATTGTCTTTGTAATGGCATACATTAGCAGGGCCACTGCAGCTATTTCTTCAAGGTTCCTCTATCTTCAGCAGTTGTGAGCAAATTGTTAATGACTTCAAAGCTTCTGGTTTTGCTGTAGAGGTCATTTCCATTCTGCAGTTAAAAACAGAGCAACACAGAACAATGAAGTTGCCAAAGATCACTGACTATATGATAGGTACTATAGAGGAGGAAGACATTTTCTCTACTTACTCTGGCCAGGCTACATATTAAATTGACATGAGACAGAATAACAGGAGAAAATTAAACAAAGCTTTATAACGTGTACACATGGGAGAGACTCAGGAAAACTGAGTAACTCGCCAAAATGGCAGAGGTTCTCATCTTAAATACCATCTTCAGCTACAAAAGAGGATGTTGGGGTTGGAGGGAGTCAGTTATGGGAGATTACCAGAAAAAGCACAATAAATGAGAGTAAAGTTATTATGCAGATATAAGTCCTTACCTTCTGCATTGATAAGAGTTTTTAGAAATAAGGTCATCTTCCATTCTTCCTGGTGCATAGAGGGAGACATCTTTACAGATGGAGATTTCTCTTATAAATATAAATATCTCTTGCAAAGGATTAAATTCTACTTTTCAGAGCTTCTCTCACATCTGCAGTTTTTAAAAGCAACCAGCCCAAAATAATCCTTATGCCAAAGAGACACATTTTGGGATGGCCAATTCTGATCCCCCACAGTACTCTAGTAGGATTGCAAGTCAGTCCCAGAAGTGAAAGAATGACAAGAAGGGTTGGTTGAGCAGAAATAGTTTTTGCAAGAGACCTGAGAGCAGGACAACAGTCTTTTCAGTCATACTGACAGTCACTCTGCTGATATTGTTTTTAGGAGGTGTATGTATGTGCAAATGTAAATGTGTATGTGTGTGTACGTACATATATAGTGAATATATATACGTACTCACTATATCAAGATATGGAAAGTAGGATCAACTATGTTTATGATTTACTTAAAATTTCCACTATATTAAATTCTAAATGGACAGAAATTGATATCAAACATATATTTTAAAAAAATCTTATTCTTGTTTATACTTTAAAAAGTGGGTAAATGTGATTAAAATGATGCTCCCCAACAATATTCACATAAAAGTGAAATTAATTTAATTATAATTTTATTGAAAAGATTTTATTTCATAAATCCTGGTACACTTAAGATATTTGGAAAGTGCATTGCACTCTTATTCAAACCAATAGATTACATCTGAAACAATATCAACATGGCTATAAACGATGTGTACTCTTTTGAAAATTTCATTCCCCTTCTTTGATAATAAATGTGATAGTCATATAGCAAAGGCTATATCTATTTCCTGAAAATAAATGCTTTTTTGTTACACATAAAACTTCTAGCAGACTTAAACGTTGATTTGAAACTAACTTCAAACAATGGGAAAAATAATAAAGCCAAATGTTTTCTTAGTTGCAAACCAAATTAAAATATTTTCATTTGGATTTACCATAAATTACACAAGATCTGTAGAACAAAGGTAGCTGAGGAAGCTTTTTCTTTTAAACTGCAGACATTTGGGAAAACATTTGAGATGCTCAATAAACCGAAAATATGGCCAAGTTCATCCATCCTTAAAAATAATTAAGAGATAGTTTTAATCCTTCTATTTGAATTAATATCCTCTTGAGCTTGAGCTATATTTCCCCTCTCCCCCAAAAATTCATCAAAGGCCTCCTGACTGCAAATGAAACATATATAATTGTCTTTTTTCTTCCTTATTTACCTCTCATCATTAGCAGGAATGGCTTTGGACTCCAATTCTGAGGGCATCCAGTTGTCGTTCTAGCAAACTTACACTGTTGTCAGTTCGCTCAGTCTAGCAGAGCATTGATTTTTGAACAGGGAGCCTTGAAGAAAATAATCCAATATTCTATTAGACAATGAATACTGGCAATCACATGGATAGGAAGGAGTCCTTCACTCCATTTTAATGTATATTCATGAAGAAAAAGCTTTTCTTGTTCTTGTTCACATGTTTGCCTGTGGATGTATTTATGAGGTGAATTGAATCTTGTATTTATGGGGAAAAGGAGAGAGAGGTAGAAAAGAGAAATCAAAGGAGGATAAATGGCATAAAAGAAAAAATGATTAAGTGGCATTTGAGTTTTGTTGTTTTCCTGCTTTTTCTCCCCACGACCCCCCAGTACATAGTTGTATATTTTAGTTATGGGTCCTTCTAGTTCGGCATGTGGGACGACACCTCAGTGTGGCGTGACGAGCGGTGCCATGTCCACACCCAGGATCCGCACCAGTGAAACCCTGGGCCGCCGAAGCAGAGCGCTCGAACTTAACCACTCGGCCACGGGCCAGCCCCCTGTTGTTGTTTTTCATTTAAAAAACTTGTTTAGCTCAGTAAAAGTCTGCCTCCACAATTCAGCTGGCCTATGACTGAAGTTCATCACAACTGCATGAAACTCTGACTCTTCAATTCAGGCAACTTAGCTCAAAAGAACAGGTTTTTCTACCATATCCATAGAGGTGCTTTTTTTTTTTTTTTTTAACTCAATGTTAAAGGAATAATCTTCAGCTATTCCTTGGAACCGCCACGTTATTTCAACTCGGACCCAGAAAATGCAGAAGGAAAACTAGCGGGTGAAAATTTATCAAGGAATAAAGTGGTTTAGATTTGGAAAAGGAGTGGACTGGTTTTTTTTTTTTTTTGATTTTTGATTTTTTTCAGATGTACATCATATTTCGAATTCTGTATACATTACATGATGTTCACCACCCGAACACTAATTATAGTGCATCCCCTCACGTGTGACCTAATCACCCCTTTTGCCCTCCCCCCTCCCCCCTTCCCCAATGGTAACCACCAGTCCAATCTCCAATGCTATGTGTTTTTTGTTTTGTCGTTTTTATCTTCTACTTATGAGTGAGATCATATGGTATTTGACTTTCTCCCTCTGACTTATTTCACTCAGCATAATGCCCTCAAGGTCCATCCATGTTGTCACAAATGGCCGGATTTCGTCATTCTTATGACTGAGTAGTAGTCCATCGTGTATAAATACCACATCTTCTTTATCCATTCGTCCCTTGATGGGCACCTAGGTTGCTTCCACGTCTTTGCTATTGTGTATAATGCCGCAATGAACATAGGGGTGCAAGTATCTTTATGCCTTTGTGTTTTCAAGTTCTTTGCATAAATACCCAGCAGTGGAATAGCTGGATCCTATGGTAGATCTATCCTTAATTTTCTGAGGATACTCCAAACTGCTTTCCATAGTGACTGCACCAGTTTGCACGGCTGCCAGCAGTGAACAAAGGTTCCCTTCTCTCCACACCCTCTCCAACATTTGTTGTTTCCTGTCTTGTTAATTATAGCCATTCTGACCGGAGTGGGGTGATACCTCATTGTAGTTTTGATTTGCATTCCCTGATAGCTAATGATGTTGAGCATCTTTTCATGTGCCTGTTGGCCGTCTGTATGTCTTCTTTGGAGAAATCTCTGTTCAGATCTTTTGCCCATTTTCTAATTGGATTGTTGGCTTTTTTGTTGTTGAGCTGTATGGGTTCTTTGTATATTTTGGATATTAACCCCTTATCTGATATGTGGTTTGCAAATATCTTCTTGCCGGGGTCCAGCCTCGGCAGAGTCCAGGTTCCCGCGGGAGAGACGGCGTCGGCGAAAAACTGAGGGAGGGGAAAATAAAGAGGACGTGAGACTTGGGTTGGTGTTAGCAAGTCCAACTTTACTGTGCACAAATGTTGTTTATATATTTTTCAGGATTAGTACAGAAATGGTTCTACAAATATTCTCAGAGAGATAAGGAAGTAAAAAAAACGAGCACAAGAATATTTATTAGCATTCCATTCTATATAGCATAAGGTTAATGATCATCTTCTCGGCAACTAACTAGTGTTTGTTGTCTCTAAGCAAAAAGAGATAGGTACCTAGACACCTGTTGTAATTCATGGTAAAGTTAAATCAAAGAGAGAAGGTCCAGGCCTCCGGACTGGACAGCAGTCCATCTGGTTACATCCTGGTGGAGCCATCCCTGCCTCCCTCAATCATTTACGCCATTAGTGTAGATGGTTAGTGGGAACAAAAGGCGACTCCAGGGTATCTTATCCCCAGGGCTATCTGCATTCTCAGCGGGCAAACATCTTTACTTTTTCGAGTCTTTTAGGGGGTGGAAGCATTCCTTTGTCTTTTAGATTGTGGAGCTAACATTCCCTTAAGCACACTGCCGGAGAAAGTATCATTTTGTTAGTAAAGTAAAGGGCTGAAAAGCTAAGCTAAACTATATATCTTCAAGAATAAAAAACAGAAATAAGTATAGACATAACCTTGCTAGAAAGCATGCAAATAATTCAGAAAATATCAGGGGTGTCGGCCAGCCATTCTTCACCGAGAGGCATCCCTGCACCCCTCGGCCCTTCTACTCATCAATTATTTATTATTTATTGCTTTTAGGAGAAAACCTCTATAACATTTTAACAGAAAGCAGAAGGTCAAGAATAATATATAGATATTTCTTGATCATCCAATTAACCAGCAAACTTAGAAGGACGATGCATATATATTTCGACAAAGAACTGGAGGGAGAAGGAAACATTAACCAGATGGAGGCCATAAACCTAATTTGACATCTTATCTGGGCAGGATTCCTTTCTGATTGTCTCAAATGGGACTGTGTGCTCCTCCATTAATTAACTGAAAAATATCTTGAAAGTTACCTGCAGGTGGTCACATTCTCTTACTATATCTAATTTTCCCAGGAGGTAGTGCCTCCCAAGCAGCCACCCAAATGAGTGAAAACTGGAGGTTAAGAAAGGAAAGGGAATGAAGGGCAATTATAAGCAGCACAGGTTTCAGAACTATGTGAGGGGCCAGCCGGTTATTCTTCACCAAGGGGCAACCCTGCACCCCTAGGCGTTAATCGGCTGGACCCTGTCAAACAGCCGATCAAATGATGTAGCCATGGCTCCAGGCATCTTCTCCCAATTGTTAGGTTGTCTTTTCATTTTGTTGATGGTTTCCTTTGCTGTGCAGAAACTTTTTAGTTTGATGTAGTCCCAGTTGTTCATTTTTTCTTTTGTTTCCCTTGCCTGGTCAGACATGAGACTTGAAAATATGCTGCTCAGACCGATGTCATAGAGCGTACTGCCTATGTTTTCTTCTAGAAGTCTCATGGTTTCTGGTCTTACATTCAAGTCTTTAATCCATTTTGAGTTGATTTTTGTGCCTGGTGTAAAGGAATGGTCTACTTTCATTCTTTTGCATGTGGCTGTCCAGTTTTCCCAACACCACTTATTGAAGAGACTCTCCTTTCTCCATCGTATGCTCTTGGCTCTCTTGTCGAATATTAGCTGTCCATAAACGTGTGGGTTTACTTCTGGGCTCTCAATTTTGTTCCATGATCTGTGTGTCTGTTTTTGTGCCAGTACCATGCTGCTTTGGTTACTATGGCTTTGTAGTATAATTTGAACTCGGGCAGTGTGATACCTCTAGCTGTGTTCTTTTTTTTTCCAGGAATCCTGTGGCTATTCGGGGTCTTTTGTTGTTCCATATAAATTTTAGGATTCTTTGTTCTGTTTCTGTTAAAAATATTGTTGGAACTTTGATAGGGATTGTGTTGAATCTATAGATTGCTTTAGGAAGTATGGACATTTTAACAATGTTAATTCTTCCAATCCAAGAGCACGGAATATCTTTCCATTTCTTTGTGTCTTCTTTGATTTCTTTCAACAATGTCTTATAGATTTCAGTGTAAAGATCTTTCACCTCTTTGGTTAAGTTTATTCCTAGGTATTTTATTCTTTTTGTTGCAATTGTAAATGGGATTGTATTCTTAATTTCTCTTTCTGCTACTTCATTGTAAGTGTATAGAAACACAACCGATTTTTCTACATTGATTTTGTATCCCGCAACTTGACTGTAGTCCTTTATTATTTCTAAAAGGTTTTTAGTGGACTCTTTAGGGTTTTCTAGATATAAAATCATGTCGTCTGCAAAGAGTGATAGTTTCATGTCTTCTTTTCCAATGTGGATCCCTTTTATTTCTTTTTCTTGCCTGATTGCTCTGCCTAGGACTTCCAATACTATGTTAAATAAGAGTGGTGACAGTGGGCATCCTTGTCTGGTTCCTGTTCTTAGAGGGATAGCTTTCAGATTTTCTCCATTGAGAATGATATTTGCTGTGGGTTTGTCATATATGGCCTTTATTATTTTGAGATATTTTCCTTCTATGCCCATTTTATTTAGAGTTTTTATCATAAATGGATGCTGTATCTTGTCAAATGCTTTCTCTGCATCTATTGAGAGGATCATGTGATTTTTATTCTTCATTTTGTTAATGTGGTGTATCACGTTGATAGATTTATGGTTGTTGAACCATCTCTGCATCCCCGGAATGAAACCCACTTGATCATGATGTATGATCTTTTTAATGTATTGTTGTATTCAATTTGCTAGTATTTTGTTGAGGATTTTTGCATTGATGTTCATCAGTGATACTGGCCTGTAATTTTCTTTTTTTGTGTTGTTCTTGTCAGGTTTTGGTATCAGGATAATGTTTGCTTCGTAGAAGGAGTTAGGAAGCCTCCCCTCCTCTTCAATTTTTTGGAAGAGTTTGAGGAGGATAGGTATTAGGTCTTCTTTGAATGTTTGGTAGAATTCACCAGGGAAGCCATCTGGTCCTGGACTTTTATTTTTTGGGAGGTTTTTAATTGCTGTTTCGATCTCCTTACTGGTGATCGGTCCATTCAAATTTTCTACATCTTCTTGGTCCAGTTTTGGAAGGTTGTATGTTTCTAAGAATTTCTCGATTTCTTCTAGATTATCCAATTTGTTGGCATATACCTTTTCATAGTATTCTCTTATCTTTGTATTTCTGAGGTGTCCGTTGTAATCTCTCCTCTTTCATTTCTGATTTTATTTATTTGAGCCTTCTCTCTTTTTTTCTTTGTGAGTCTAACTTAGGGTTTGTCAATTTTGTTTATCTTTTCGAAGAACCAGCTCTTGGTTTCATTAATTTTTTCTATTGTTTTTTTAGTCTCTATTTCATTTATTTCTGCTCTGATTTTTATTATTTCCTTCCTTCTGCTGATTTTGGGCTTTGTTGTTCGTTTTCCAGTACCTTTAGGTGCACTTTTAGATTGTCTGTTTGGGGTTTTTCTTCTTTGTTGAGGTAGGCCTGAATTGCTATAAACTTCCCTCGTAGAACCACTTTTGCTGTATCCCACAGATTTTGGCATGTCATGTTTTCATTTTCATTTGTCTCCAGGAATTTTTTGATTTCTTCTTTGATTTCTTCATTGACCCAATCATTGTTCAGTATCATTTTGTTCAATTTCCACATTTTTGTGGCTTTTCTGGTTTTCTTTCTGTAGTTGATTTCCAGTTTCATACCTTTGTGGTCAGAAAAGATTCATGGTATTATTTTGATCTTCTTAAATTTATTGAGATTTGTTTTGTGGCCTAATATGTGATCAATCCTGGAGAATGTTCCATGGGCATTTGAAAAGAATGTGTATTCTGTGGTTTTTGGATGGAATGTTCTGTATATATCTACTAAGTCCATCTGGTCTAATGTGTCCTTTAAGGCGAGTATTTCCTTATTGATCTTTGGTATGACCTATCCATTGGTGTAAGTGGAGTGTTAAAGTCCCCTACTATTATTGTGTTACCGTCTATTTCTCCTCTTATGTCTGTTAATAATTGCTTTATATATTTAGGTGCTCCTATGTTGGGAGCGTAGATATTTACAAGTGTTATATTTTCTTATTGGATTGTTTCGTTTATCATTATGTAGTGCCCGTCTTTGTCTCTTATTACAGTTTTTGATTTAAAGTCTATTTTGTCTGATATAAGTATTGCTACCCCTGCTTTCTTTTCTTTGCCATTTGCATGGAATATCTTTTTCCATCCTTTCACTTTCAGTTTGTGAGTGTGTATAGGTCGGAAGTGTGTCTCTTGTATGCAGCATATACATGGGTCTTGTTTTTTTATCCAGTTGGCCACCCTATGGCATTTGATTGGAGCATTTAGTCCATTGACATTTAAAGTAGCTATTGGTAATATGTATTTACTGCCATTTTGTCACTTTTCCTTTTTTTTGGGTGTTTTAGTAGTTCTTCTCAGTTCCTTTCTTTTTCTCTTGCTCTCTTCTCTTGTGGTTTGATGGCTATCTTTAGTCATATGTTTGATTTCTTTGTCCTACTTTTTTTCCTGCTTGTTATAGGTTTCTGGTTTGTGGTTACCATGAGGATCCTATTTAATATACTATGCATATAACAGTCTATATTGAGTAGATAGACTCTTTAGCTTGACCTCTTTCTAAAAGCTCTACTTTTTCACTCCCCTCCTCCCACATTATATGTTTTTCAAATAATATATAGTCTTTTGTTTAGTGTGTATATATCCATTACCCTCTTATCATTGAAATAGGTAATTTTAATACATTTGTCTTTTAACCTTCATATTACCTTCACAGGTAGTTGATCTGCTGCGTTTACTATACTTTTACCTTACAAGTGATTTTATTGCCTGTTTTTTCCTGTTGTTGTTTTGGGTTTTTTGATAATTTTTTTTCTTTTATCTCTATTTGTGGTCATTGCTTTCCCACTTAAATAAGTCCCTTCAGCATTTCTTGTAGAACTGGTTTCTTGGTGATAAACTCCTTTAATTTTTGCTTGTCTGGGAAGCTCTTTATCTCTCCTTCCATTCTGAATGACATCCTTGACGGATAGAGTATTCTTGGTTGTAGGTTTCTTCCTTGTAGCACTTCAAATATGTTGTGCCATTCTCTTCTCGCCTGTAGGGTCTCGACTGAGAAGTCCGCTGACAGCCTGATGGGCTTCCCTTTATATGTCACTTGTGGCCGTTCTCTTGCTGCTTTTAGGATTCTCTCTTTGTCTTTAATTTTAGACATTTTGATTATAATAAGTCTTGGTGTGAGCCTCTTTGGGCTTCTCTTGTTTGGAGCTCTCTGTGATTCCTGATCTTGGATGTCTGTTTCCTTCCTAAGCTTAGGAAAATTTTCCCCTATTATTTCAACAAATAAGTTTTCTGCCCCTTTGTCTCTCTCTTCTCCTTCTGGGACCCCTATAATTCGAATGTTAGAACGATTGATATTGTCCCAGAGTTCCCTTGCACTGTTCTCGCTCTGTCTAATTCTTTTTTCTCTTTTCTGTTCTGCTTGGGTGACTTCCTCTAGTCTTTCCTCTAGCTCGCTTATCTGTTCTTCTGCTTCCCCTACTCTGCTATTGAGTCCCTCTAGTGAATTTCTCATTTTGAGTATTGTATTCTTCATTTCTGATTGGTTCTTTTTTATATCTTCCAATTCTTTGCTGATGTGCTCACTGTGTTCATCCATTCTTCTCCACATATCTGTGAGCATCCTCATTATATTTTGTTTGAATTCTTTGTGAAGGAGGTCACTAGTTTCTGTTTTACTTAGTTCTTTTTCTGGTGTTTTGTAGTGTTCCCTTGCTTGGAAAGTATTCCTTTGCCTCCTCATTATGCCTCTTTCCCTGTGCTATTTTCTTTGTACTAGGTGAGTCGGCTATGTCTCCTGACCTTGGAGAAGTGGCCTTTATATGAGATGTCTTATGAGGCCCAGCAGTGTGCCTCCCTCTCGTCACCAGACCATCATCACCAGGCGTGACCCCTTGGTGGTCTACTTGTGTTCTTCTGCTGTGGCAGGGTTGTTCCCACTCCAGGTACCCAGGGAGTCTGATCTTTCCTTCCCTGGCCAGCTGTTTGTAAATCTGGTTTGAAGGGGCCTCAGCACTGTTGGCTACAATGTCTATTAGCACACTCTTATTGCAATTGTCCTCTTAATTGGGTTGGTACCCAGTGTAGCTGGTTGCTAGGCTCAGGGGCATAAAGTTGTGATAGGCCTGAGGCCAACAAGGCTGATGTCAGCTCTCTTAGGAGTGCAGCTGAGTGGGGCTAGCCCTTGGCATGGAGGCACTCAGTTGTTTCAGGCTTTGGAAGGTGGAGCTGATCCTTTTTATGGCTATTTGTGAAGCACAATTCTTCTGCCGCTGATAAGTGGCCCCCCCCCGCCCCCCCACCGGACCACATACACTGTCAATACACTCCTGATCCCTGCACACTTCTCCACCCCCTGGAGCGTACCCCAATGCCACACTGCAGAGGCCCCCACCTCTGCCCCAATGCCCCACATAGTTCACCTGGTCCTCACACAAGCCCTGCCCCACAGAGGCGGACACCTTTGCCTGCCTGTAGAGGATCAAGGCACTCAGTCAATGCAGGCTGAAAAGTAGCCTGAGGGCTTGCTGTTAGGTGGGGCCAGGCCCTAGGGTGGTTTGCCTGCCCTGGCTGAACTGGATTAAATCTGTGTTCTAGTGGGTGTGGCAGACCCCTGGGCTAACAGCCCAAGGGACGCACCTCAATGGGCCCCACTGGTGTCCCTATCAGCATGCATGTACCAGCTCAGAACAACGGCCCCCACCAATGTCTCAGTCTCCAGAGAGGATCCTCCTCTCACCAAGATGCCCCCAGAGCCCACCAGGTGGGTCTTGTTTCACCAAAGGACAGTCAGCCTTCTCTCTGGTGATTTTAGGTTGCTGCAATGAGTGAGTTTGTGTGTGGGCCCTTTAAGACCCGGATCTTTTCAGCTTTCGGCCAATAGCTTTTCTGGGGTGTCCTCGCTGCAGTTAATGGCCAGCAAAGCCAGACAGTAAGACCCCCATCTCAGTTGGGCTGAGTCCAAAGGATGGTTATAGCAGTATTGCCCCCGCTCCAGAGCTCACTCCTCCAGGGAGGGCTGGGTACGTTATCGTGGCTCCCACCTGGCCAGCTGAGAAGCTCCACTGCTCCCAAAGGCGGCTTTTTTCCTCTCAGGCCGGAGCTACTGCCTCTTCTGCTTTCGTCAGGACTGTCCCTTGTCCTGTGGGTTCTTTTTATCCAGTTTTCAGTTTTCAATCCAGGGTGATTCTTCCCAAAATTGTTGTAACCTGGTTGTGTTCGTGGGAGGAGGTGAGTTCAATGTCTGCTCACAGTGCCATCTTGATGAGAACCTCTGGACTGAGTTTTTAAATCCAAAATATGTAGGCTATTTAAGTCGTTAAAAAACAAAACTCAACAGAATAAACTTTAAAGATCTTATTGACTTTGTTCAATGATTCATGAATTGGGTAACACCCAATCTAGCAGATAAAAAGGAGCTCCGAGGAGCTGCACAAAGTACTTTTATAGGAAGAAGGGAGCAGGAACCAGGAAGTTATACCAGTCAAAAAAGTGGGTTAGGGGGCTGGCCCCGTGGCCAAGTGGTTGAGTCTGCTCACGCTGCAGCCGGCGGCCCAGTGTTTCATTGGTTTGAATCCTGGGCGCGGACATGGCACTGCTCATCGGGCCACGCTGAGGCAGCATCCAACATGCCACAACTAGAAGGACCCACAAGGAAGAATATACAACTATGTACTCGGGGTGGGGGGAGGGCTTTGGGGAGAAAAAGGGAAAAAAAATAAAATAAAATCTTTAAAAACAAAAGTGGATTGGCTATTGCATAGTTACTTTCCTTTAGGAGATGGCAGAGGCCTAGCAGGCAGATTACCTAACTAGTGCTGATTGGGGATTCCTGACTGACTGGTTTAAGATTTTATTTCTGGGAGAGACGCAACTATAATCATGTTAAGTCTCAGTTTGGTGATGTGGGACTTAGCGTAAGTGACTCCATATGGGGCCTATTGCCTTCTTTTTAACAATGTAAATGTAGATGGCGAGCATAGATGATATGATAAGCAAGGAATGACCTCAGGCTATGCTATATAAAGCACCTATAAAGTCTAATTTAAAAATGCAAGATATTTAGTGATGAAAGAAAGAACCTATGTACACAATATTTCTCTGGAACCCAAATCTTTTTTTTTTTCTTAAGTCTTGAAAGGCTCAAAGGGTGGGGAAGGGTATATAAGAGGTCACCCTCCAGCTGCTTATTCATCACACTTCTAGACTCACCCATCCTTATGGGTAATCCGTTGATTTTTGCTGGAAAAGTGTGAAAAATGTAAGTTTAACTACCACAAAGCCTTCTGATATCTTCCATGTTTACTTATGGGGATAAGTCACCCAAGGAACAAGATATTTCAATT
Organism: Equus przewalskii; assembly: GCF_037783145.1. Classification (NCBI taxonomy): domain Eukaryota; kingdom Metazoa; phylum Chordata; class Mammalia; order Perissodactyla; family Equidae; genus Equus; species Equus przewalskii. Next base: position 43,646,313 of record NC_091834.1, read on the forward strand.
ATGATTATAAATTGATTTATCTTTATGTTTGAAGTGGCGAATATTTAAAGGCAATCATTCGTCTCCAGATATGCTATTCACCACCAAGTGTTTCTATCAATAAGTTCAACATTAATAAGTGAAAAGGTGTTTTGAACATATAAAAATTAGATTAAATGATAAAGGAATGAAACATACTGTAAGAAAGAGCATCACTTTATTGTTTTAGACTTTGGTTTCCTATTTTATAAAATTATAGTATTGGATTACAAACCCTTGTGGGGGATCCAAATTGGCCATCTCAAGATGTGTCTCTTTGGCATGAGGATTATTTTGGGTTGGTTTACTTTTAAGAAGCTGCAGACAAGGGAGAAGCTCTGAAAACCAAGTTGAAGTTACCCTTTGTAAGAGACATTTACATTTGTATGGGAAATCTCCATTTGCAAAGGTGTGTCCCTCTCTGTACTAGGAAGAGGGGAAATGACCTTGTCTCTAGAAACTCTTATTAATGCAGAAGCAAGGACTTAAATCAGCATAATAGCCTTGCTCTCTTATTCTCATTTATTGTGCTTTTTCTGGTAATCTCCCATAACTGACTCCCTCTACCCCCAACATCTTCCTTTGTCTTTAGCTGAAGGTGGTATTTAAGGTGACAACCTCAGCCATCTGGCAAGTTACTCAGTTATCCTGGGTTTCTCCCATGTATACATATTATAAAGCTTTGTTTGATATTCTCCTGTTATTCTGTCTCATGTCAATTTAATTCTTAGTCCAACCAGAAGGACCTAGAGTGGGTAGAGGAATTGTCTTTCTCCCCTACACCCAAAAGGCACTTCTAGATTTACTAGGCTGTGTTGATATTATAGGCAAGTCCTCTTGTCTAACACATGTTGTTTAACCTTTGCCAAAGCCCTACACAGAGATATCTATTGCACATGTAGTGGTTAGAGTGTAATTCCAGAGTTAGCTCAATTTAGGATCAATAAACAAGGTTCTATTCTTATCTTGGCTATAGACTTTGGAGAAATTATAATCTTTTTAAGTTTCAATTCCTCATCTATAAAATCGGGTAAATAATGGTACCTACCACCAGGGCTGCTATTCAGGTGGCACCCACCATTTCAGCCCTCTGAGTTGCTAATAGTCAAAATCATTTCTGGTTGGGTGGTACCTACACTGTGCTGTTATTAAATATTTTGAATATAAAGTCAGAATAATATTGGTTTTCTCAATAAATATTTATTTTCAATAACCTATAGTCACAGTAGTAGTATGGACTTATGGATTTCTGCATTATTTTATACATCAGAAGAGTCTGTAAAATATTATTTCTGTGCTTTCTTCAGCCTCTTCAATTCTGAACATAATTCTGAACATAATTCTAGTATCTTTCACACTGAACAGTTAAGAAAATATGGCAGATACAATTTTAGAAATTGACAACATATTACTTGACAGAGATTCAATACTTTTTACATCAGATCATTGCTGAAGGAGTGGTATTTATGGTCGGAGTCCTAATTCAGGATTTGGCTAAAAATATTATTCATCGGTGTCAGCCCGGTGGCACAGCAGTGAAGTTCACACATTCCTCTTCTTGGAGGCCTGGAGTTCACCGGTTTGGATCCCGGGTGCAGACATGGCACCAATTGGCAAAAGCCATGCTGTGGTAGGCGTCCTAAAGCAGAGGAAGATGGGCATGGATGTTAGCTCAGGGCCTGTCTTCCTCTGCAAAAAGAGGAGGATTGGCCGTAGTTAGCTCAGGGCTAATCTTCCTCAAAATATATATATATATATAATTATTATTATTCATTGTTTCTTACTCTGATAAAACTTACCAAAGTACAGACACATCTTCCCTGTCTAAAGATAAATTAGAAGACATTAAAGAATGGTGTTAAAAATCATTAGCATGTAAGTGAGGGCTCTTTACGTATATGTGACAAATTAACTTAAAATGATATTTTAATATTTTGTTTCAAAATAATGCTTGAAAACTTGTGGAATTATAAGAAACTCAAAACCTATTGCCAAGAAAATGATAGATAGTAAAATAATTATTCATCTGTGGGAATCCCTGAATTTAGTCTATCATATTGAGAGCTTCCTTTTCAACACCAGGGTGGGACCAGGCAGACATAGAACATCCATAGCAAAGAATTCTGACAGTGCAGGTCTTGACTGGTGGGGCAAAACTGAAGAGGTGACATCATTAAACAAAAATAGAGGGACTGCTTTAGATTACACAGACTTTAACCCATGAATACAGATGTGCATCCATGGGAAGATATCACTTCAGATCTCTCTTTGCAATTTAATATGTTCTTCTCATTCCAGCTATCATGGAATTTGCTAACAGGCTACTTCCAAATGCTGCTCTCCAACAGGTGCAGGTCCTTATCACAAAGTGAACTCACTTGCACCTGCTTACGGCTCTGCACGGAGTACAGTAACCATGTCAGTAGTGCTTTTGCTTATCAAATTTACATTTCAAAGTAGTTAAATTGTTTTGAAAGTGTATCCCAGTGTGGAGTCTTTTGCAATCTCAGCTTGATGTTTAAAATGCCTGAATCCTACAGGAAAAAAAAGAAATATTCTTGACATTCGATAAAGCACAAAGGAAAAATAAAATGGGGTAAATTTACAAGTCGTTCTTTCTACAGATACATATAGCTTATATCACCATTCATATTTAAAATAAAATTGAATTAAATGCTGAATGTTGAAAGAATTTTAGATGACATCTGTGTCATTGCATCCTCCTCATTTTGTAAATAAAAACACCGTGTTCCAGAGAGCTTATGACATTAGTAAAACAACATAGTTTGGAGTTAGATATGTCTCAGTTTGACCCCTGACTGTGTCGCTTAAACTGTGGGAATGCTAAGCCTCAGTTTCATGATCTGCTAAAGATTAAATAAAATAATTTAATCAGTTATGAATAAGCCATGGAGGAAAATCCGGTAGGAAAGACCTGACAGATCACTGAGAAGATATGAGATGACAGCATGGTTGTAGGCCTCACAGAAGGATGTGGGGGCTACACAACATGAAATATTTTAATATCTGCTACCAGTCTGTCTGGCTGAACTTTTACAGGCCATGGAAATACTGCTGGATATTTTTGTCTGACTCTCCAGTTCATTCCTCTCCCTTCTCCACTCCTCTCTATGTTCCAGAGTGCTGGTTGGCCAGCATGGACTGCATCAACATGTTCCTCTATCTTCTAGTTTCCTGTTGGGTCCTGGTAAGGACTCTATCCCCTTTTAATCTTGAGCCAGGGCTGGTAACAGATAGGCTGTACTCTGCCGTGGTCCCCCCATACGCATAACTTTTTGAGCAAATAAACCTTCCTTGAATTATCCAATTTCCAAAGTCTGTGTGTTCCTGTCTGGGATGCTGACTGATAAAGTCCCTGATGACAGAGTCCCACTGCGGCTTCCTAGAGGTATAAAATAATTCAAATGACATGACTCCAAATTGTCCCTCTGGTTTTTATTCAGACAAATTGCTATGGAGTACACTCATTCTGGTCGTACTTTTGAACTAGGTTCTTGGGGCAGCTTTCTGATCTGGACTAGCTGCAAGGTCATAGGGTCAGGCATGTTGGATTCCTGTGTGCAGGAACAGTGCCAGTTTTGAGAAAGCCTGAGGATTACTGGAAAATTATTTGTAAGCACAAATGAAATGATTGGAATATTCATTTAGTGCTAACATGAGCCTCTTAAGAAGTTCTACTAAAAGACCTAATTTCCTCTATTATGATCTATTATATTAGAAAAAATACATCATCTTAAGTTCAATAAAACATTTGTCAGTTTATAATTATATCTATAAGGACAAGGTCAAAATATGTGGATTGGATTCAATAGCTGATTCAATATCTATGTCCCCAAAACGTCAATCAATAGATTGATCTCAACACAAAGAAATGTCTCTAGAGTTCTCCACACTGTTCAAAGCCATAAACAATGACATGGAGTGTATGATATATAAAGTTTTAGAAGAAAATATAGTATACATGAATTAAGACTAAGTTTCCCTGTAATATGAAAAGGACTAAAATTCAGAAATATAATTTAGTGAAAATAAATGCAAACTCCTTAATTTTAGGTCCAGAAAAAAAGAAAAAATTGCAAATATAGCATCATTTTAGACTTAGTGTAGCAGCAGTTTTTTGTGAAATATATCATAGTAGTTTTAGTTGGCCACAAGTTCAAAATAAGCTTACAAAATGATGGTTTGACTAAAAATCCTCTTATAGAATTTTTGGCTTCCCTGCTCAGACCTTATCTGGAATAGCATGTTCACTTCTCAGTGGCACATTTTGAGGCGAAGCCTTGAAGACCAGAGAACATCTAGGTGGTAAAGGAAATACACTGAGAAGTGGTTGATAGTGCTTTGTATTATTAACTCAAACAAAGTCAAACTGCAAAAACTTATTAGCTAAAGTCTTGATTTGAAGGGTAGTCTATCGGGAGACGAAGGAAAGCTATTCTGTGTTATGCCAATGAACCGAGACCAATGGGAAGAATTAAAAAGAGTCTGATTTCAGCTTTGTGTAGTAAAAACAGCATTTACGACTGCCGAACAACATATCAGTTCTTCTCCCAGAATAGCAACTGAATGATCACACAGTACAGAAAAAGGAATCCGTGATCTAGAAGAGAATAGACAAGATTCTCGGAAGTTCTGAGCCTTCTGGGTGCTAGATCTATCAGATAGAAATATCAGGTCTGTGCCCAATTATAAACTCTATACATATACTCCTGGGTGAGACTTGAGATATATATGTGTATGCACATTATTTTTTCACACCAGGCTAGGTAATATTTTATATTTAATCTTACCACATGTCTAATATTTTTCCAGATCTATTATATTCGTATCTCTTCTCTGTCTTGTACAATTTATTCATTTTCACTTTAAATCTGTAGATTCCTTCATTTTTGCATTCAATTGGTAAATTTATCTATTTCACACTTGCCCAATACGAAAACACTGCATTTTTGACAACAAATTCATGTATATCCAGCCCAATCTGAAAAAAAATTAAGCTCCTAAACTAGGATTTTACCTTGTAGTACTCTTGGACATCATGATTTTTTTTTCAGGAAAACAATTGATACATTGGTCAAGTTTTATAAACTTGTCAAAGATTCATTTATATAAGCTTATTATGACAATTCTATACAATTAAGATCAACATAACCCTACTTGCTCATAATTTTTGTGAGAAAAATTGTTATAAAATAATTTCACAAAATGCTTGCTGAAAAGAGAATATGGCTTCCATTCAACAGAAATATACAGTGAGTTTGACCCTGAAGTCCCTTCTTTCTGCTCCTTATATATCTGGCCTTTAAAGCCCCTCAACTTTTACCTGTTTTCAATTATGCCAGCAGTTTTTCCTGGATTCTATTAATTGGTAAGTTCCAGGCTAGCAAAAGACCTCTGTCTACATATTCACTTATTCTAACAACAGAGAACTGAGGCAAAAAGAAAACTCAGACTAATATTATAGTTAGGATGTAATTTAAACCAATATTTAAATTCTTCTATGGACCAAATCATCTACATAATTTTATTAATTCTTTTCTTTGCAGAGACAAGCAAGCTTATTGAATTAGCTGAGAATGAATGTCTGGAAAAGTACTTTGTCTGACTACCTATAAACATCTTTTTTTTAAATAATAGCAGTTTAACTCTCTCCTGCCCAAACTAGATTCTGACTTAGAAAAATATCATTTAATTGACTAAAGTTGCAAAAGAAAATAATGGAGCAGATACTATCATAGTTCATTAGGATTAGTTTCAAATTCATTTTGATAGAATAAAGGGGTGGTTTATAATCTTATGAGGGTTTTATACTCTGTGAAAATCTCTAAGTCTCTGGATTCTTTTGAAAACTGCACATACTCAGATACAGACAAAAAATGGACAGCATAGTATGCTTGCTGTCAAACTGCTCATACTATTTCCCCCTTGGAGTTAGAAAGCTAAATCTAACCAAATCTACTTAAAAAGAGGAAAAACAGTGGAAAAAGTACTTTAAACTATTGGAAAAGTATGTTTCATCAAGAATTTGAGCAAGACCAAAATTTACTAAATTACTGTAATAAAAACACCTAATATTTTCCAAACTAATTCTACGCATGCCATATAGTTTTACTCTGTCACATACACATAAATGAAAGAGCAACGTTCCTTTTAGGGAAGGAATAAAGAAGGTCCTACATAGACGTGCATTCTGTCCTTAGAATTCTTGTCACAATATAGGTCATGCTAGTGGGAAAATCTCTGCCATTAACAAAGTCCTAAGCAAAGTACTTTTTCCCCTCAAAACAATCATGAGTGTTGCAGAATGTCCAGAATCACCCTGACTCTTCTTCTACACTGTTCTCCTTTCATCCTCCCAAGGACAATTCTACCTTTGCCCATTTGAGGGAAATATAGATTTCGGGGAAGGAGGAAATTATTATTTTAACAATGATGCTATCTAGTGGCTAAAACCTTGAACATGAAAGAGAACTAGGGAGAATGAAAAGAGATTAATAAAGCTGCAAAGGATAACCTTGTTGATATCCAATCCCCTTTCTCTCATGGATTATAAACCTCTGGCTCAGAAAGTTTTAATTTCTCAAGATCTAATGCTGAATCTTGAGTTCAGCCATAAATACAGTGAAATTGATCATGAGCTATATTGCTATGAAATGTTTTGTCTTTTGTATGGAGCTCTTCCTCTTTATACACGCTCAGCAGAAATTATATTTTGGACTGTTTTCAGTGGAAGCAATGCCTTTATGCTAACATGTCCAGATAACTACCCAGAATCCATAGTGACCAATAACACCCATTCACAAGACAACTAACTTACGAAATGAGTCCTGTTTTCAACTTGTTAAGAGAGCTCAGAAAGCTGAAATTTCAATCTCCTAAGAGTAGTTCCTAAGCATTGTCTTTTACACAACTGAGTTAATTGGTCACAAATTTTCTAAATTTATATTTGGTCTTTCTAAACCTGGGTGATAGCATTCAAGTTTATCCTAGGATATTTTATATCCAAGGACCCATTTTGGTGGTGGCCACAATTTTCACATGTACTTGCAATTTAAGCAGTTAAAAAATTGGCATCGTATATATAGACAATTGAGAATTCATAAAGAGCAAAGCACAGATATTGAGAATATTTTGGTGAGCAGAGATAAGCAAGCAGTGTGCTACATTAATTTTTAAGACTCTGCATATTAATTTCCTCAAACAATTGCATCTCTCACGCTTGCTTAAGTTTTGAACACATTTTGATAAAGTATCTTTATTTAATAATATTTGACCATACAAAATTAAACTCATTTAGCTTTTCTTTTTCCCGGTAATAGAATAATGCCCGCTTAAGATTTCTTTTTTTCCTCAAGACAGTTTCAAAGGCCCATGGGCCCTAGGTTCCTGAACACCTATTAAAAAACTACAAACCAGAGGAAAATCTCCCAAATATTGCTGAATCAAGTTACTTTCTCAATTTGAAACTCTATTGATCCATTCTGGGATGCTTTCTTATATCTTCAATGGTCTGAGCAGAAATAATATTCAACAAATCATATTCTTGATCACACAGAACCAATTAAAAACTGAAAAATGGGGTTTATTTCGAGAGAAAGAAAGATGATTGTCTTTAAAATAAAAAAATTAAATAGAAACAAAAGTAGCAGCATATATGATAATACATTTACTTTCTTCTAATTTGCGTAAATTATATAAACTCTTTATGATTGCTTATTACTAGTCTATTTATCCACCTTCTTTGCCTTTCCCTTTCCTGTTGTCAACCTCCAGACCTATCAAACTGCTTGTCATTTTCTAAAACTCCTGTATTATTTTGTCCCTGGATGCCTTTGCTTTTTCTTCTATGTATAACAGTCTTCCCCCAGATTTCTTTTGCATAAATCATCTTTCAGAACCACAATCAAGAATTTCTCATGGAAATATGTATGACACTCCCCAAAGTCGTAGAAGTCTTCTTGTTGCTTTTTGTATAACTCGATCAGTATTTATTGCACTGTGTTGAGATCATGGATTTTATTATTTGTGTCTTTCAGTAGACGTGAACTCCTCTAGGAAAAAGACTTTGCCTGCTTCATCTAACATTGACTACCACAGGTTTAGAGTAGAGGTTGGAGAACTGAGTAAAGTAGTGAATAAACATGAAGAAACAGGGCCTCAAACTTTGGTGACTGTATGCATTGCCATCTGATTTGGCTTAACCCCAAAGAATACATACATAGTAACCTAAAGAGGAAATGCCTAAGCAAGTAATCAAACAAATCAATTCATTTAGTTGTTATCATTGCCATTATATCACAGACCAATCGTTTCCGTTATTTTCATGGTCAAATCAGTTTAATCACTGATTTAGATACTATGTATTCCAACCCCTACTCTGGGGTCAAAACTGGCCAGGAAACTTGGAGTTTCATCTTGAGAGCTGAAATTATTCCTGGATAAAGCACAGATTAACCAAACTATTAAAAAAAAAAAAATCATTGGAAAGTTGGCACAGCAGTTGCCTGTTCTCAGCAGTAAGATGCAGTGTAAAGAGTGTAGGTTTTGGAGTCAGACAGAGATGGCTTCAGTTCCTGAAAACGTTACTTTCTAAATGTGTGACCTTCTAAAAGATACTTTCCTTGGCCCTTTGTTTATTTATTTTTATTTTTGAAAGTTGAATATTAATATCTACTTCTTGAATGGGGGTGGAGAAATGGCGCAAGGCTGATGGAGATAAAATGGAAAAACGCCTAGTTCCATGTCTGACAGAGGAATTAATAAATATTAGTTTATTGCATTAATACCACTTTTTCTTCACTAACACTGCTCGTTCATCTTCGCCTTGCTTTGGCAAACCTTCTGAATGCTGGAGCTATTTGGTGGAGAATCATAGATGCCACCAGTTTCCTTAATGCTTAGAATGCAGCAGAAGTCGAAATAGTGTAAGTGTGCTGAGTGTAATAATTATCTCCTTTCCCCCTTCCTTCCCTCCTTCCCTCCCTTCCTCTTTTCCTTCGTTCCTTTTTTCTTTCTCTCTTACTCTCTTTCTTCCTCCTCTTTCTTCTTTCTCCTCTCCTTTTCCTGCTCTTCCTCCTTTTTTCTATGAATCTGAGCAAATCTAGGAAATACAAAAACATCTTAAAATTAAAAGTTCGTCTTTATCAAACTTATACTGAGTATCTGCTCTTGTTTCATCTAAAAGTAGTCAATCATCTCTAATATTTATTTTTATATGAATTATCTCCCAGTCCCATTTTTTTCCAGGTTCATGGTAAAATCTTTAAAATTTGTCACAAGCTGATTAAAATATTTTTTTCGCTTCTCATCAAAGATGTATTTAAGGCTGCATCTTTACAAGTCTGCTGTTTTTTATTCAACTTGGTAAAAAAATAGTATTAGCCAATTTGTTTAATTTTACGTAAACAAAACCACCAATTGATTGATGAATCTTTCACTTTTCAGTTCATTGTTTGAGCATTAGGTAGGTAGATACGAATTAAATTATTCCACTGGAGCAGGCATGATAGGGAAGCATTTTCTAGCACTGACAGAGATTATAGTTGCTGCAATAGACTTTTAAGATATTAGACAAGTACTTGGTGGAGAATGGTTAATAAACACTAATTAAGTCAGCTACAAAAGAAACCCTTGGAAGAAGGTCAGTATTATTGTGTTTAAACTGGCTTTTCACATTTACCGAATCTACGTACAACTGGGCAAGCTGCAGTTCCTCTGCTTTCTTACTTTCTCCTCCCCTTTTATTTAAACTGAAAGTTAGTGGGGCCTGGCCCCATGGCCGAGTGGTTAAGTTCGCGTGCTCCGCTGCAGGTGGCCCAGTGTTTCATTGGTTCGAATCCTGGGTACAGACATGGCACTGCTCATCAAGCCACGCTGAGGCAGCGTCCCACATGCCACAACTAGAAGGACCTACAAGGAAGAATATACAACTATGTACTGGGGGGCTTTGGGGAGAAAAAGGAAAATAAAAATAAAATAAACTGAAAGTTGGCTTGCAGATCATATTCCCAATCATCTCTTTAACTTATTTAAGTTGCCACATATATATTGTGTGTTGCATAAACTTTCTGAGTTAGGAAGCGTGGTCAATATGTAAAGCTGATTAATCCACTAAGATTAAGAATGAATACTAACAAGACCAAAAAAGGTTCCCACTTACTTCCTCGCAGGTAGAGCTCCGAGGTAAAATTTTACTTGATTGACTGTGGAAGTAAGAATAATCTTCATTTTAGCTCTAACTGCCATGATCTAGAGCTAAGTGTTGTTAACCGGGCACTAGCAGAAGTCATCAGGAACACAGGATCTGAAGGGTATGGTGAATACAAGTTGCCCTCAATCAATTATTGGTTACTTAAAGTTCACCCAGTATAATAATAATAATAATAATAATAATAATAATAATTACAATTAGCATGAATGGGACACGCTTACTATGTGGCAGATACTAACTGTTTTATTTTTCTTCCTTGTGACTATTGTTTGAAGTAGGCACTACTTTGATCCTGACTTTACAATGAATAATCTGAAGCTCAAAGAAGTTAGGTAATTACCAAAAATTGCACAGCTACTAGATGATAAAGCTGGGATCTGAACTCAGGCAACGTGGTTGTAGAGTCCATGGTCTAAGACAATTTTCCATTTTTCTCAAGGTGCCGAATTATAATCTCAGTGAGGCTGGGCCCAAGATGGCAGACTTGGTGACGAGGCTGTCATCAATGCCTTAGGCAATCATTGATGGCAGTAATGGAAGTAGTTCCATAGGCAAAAATCAGCAAATATCTATTTTGTCAAAATTGGAGGCTAGGACCTCAGAAATCTCGACAAGAACAATAGCTGTCATTTTCTGAGATACTAATATTCCAGTTTTATTCTTTTCCCATCAGGCCACCTGAAGCACTACCGGCAGAGATTCTTACGGTTTTCAGCAATACATTGATACTACAAATAACAAGACCTTATATTTTTTGTATGCTTATCATGTGCCTGGCACTGAAAAGGGGCATTAATCCACATTATTTCATTTATTCCTTGCAACCTTGTGAAAGAGATACTGTTTTATTTTGAAATTGAATACACTGAACCTTAGGAAGTTTACTACATTTTTAAAACTACAAAATTAAGAAAGAAAATCAGAAAAAACACAAATTCCAGCAACAAAGTATCATTTTATAAGCATCAGACCAGTAAAAATAAAAAAATGCATAATTTCAATTGTTGGTCTTCATATGGGACACATGATATAGGTGCCTTCATACACTGCTAGTAAGAGTATAGATTGGAGCATCCATCCTGGAAATCATTCTGGGAGGCAATTAAATTGCCCATGACTTAGCAATTTTCATTTTGGATATGTATCCCCAAGGTATATATTATAAAATTTTACAAGGATGTTCATTACATCATTATTTATGATAGTGGGGGGTTAGAAGTATCCATCGTAAGAGGACCAAATAGATAAAATGTGGTGGAAGACTAACATGGGGTGTCATGCAACAGTTAGAAGCAAATGTGTATGTGTGCACTTGTGGTTAGATCTAAAAACATTACATAAATATTTGTAAATCATATATCTGATAAGGGCCTTGTATCTAGAACATACATAGAAACTTACACCTCAATAATAATAAGACAAAGAACCAGTTGAAAATGGGCTAAGGATCTGAATAGATATTTCTTCAAAGAATATATACAAATGACAATGAGTACATGCAAAGGTGCTCAACATCATTAGTCATTAGCGAAATGCAAATCAGAACTACAAGGAAATGCCACTTCACACCCACTAGAATGTGTATAATGAAAAAGACAGGAGCTAACAAGTGTTGGCAAGGATGCAGAGAAATTGAAACTCTCATACATTGTTGGTGGGATTGTAAAATGGTACAGCAATTTTTTTTTTTTTGGAGGAAGATTAGCCCTGAGCTAACTACTGCCAGTCCTCCTGTTTTTGCTGAGGAAGCCCGGCCCTGAGCTAACATCAGTGCTCTACTTTATATGTGGGATGCCTGCCACAGCATGGCTTGCCAAGCGGTGCCATGTCCTCACCCGGGATCCCAACCAGCGAACCCCGGGCCGCCGAGAAGCGGAACGTGCGAAGTTAACCGCTGCGCCACTAGGCCAGCCCCTGTACAGCAATTTTTGAAAACAGTTTGGCATTTCCTTAAAATGTTAAACATACAGTTGCCATGTGGCCCAGAAATTTTACACGTAGATCTATATCCAAGGCAGTGAAAACATGTCCATGCAAAAACCAAATATTTATAGCAGCCTTACTCATAACAGCCAAAAAGAGAAACAACCAAATGTCCATCACCTGATGAATAGGCAAAAAAATGTGGTATATCCATAAGACGGAGAATTATTCATCTTTTTAAAAAATGAAGTACTGAGGGGCTGGCCCCCTGGCCGAGTGGTTAAGTTCGCGCGCTCCGCTGCAGGCGGAATCCTGGGGGTGGACATGGCGCTGCTCATCAAACCACGCTGAGGCAGTGTCCCACATGCCACAACTAGAGGGACCCACAACGAAGAATATACAACTATGTAGTGAGGGGCTTTGGGGAGAAAAAGGAAAAAAATAAAATCTTTAAAAAAAATTAAAAAATTAAAAAATTAATGAAGTACTGATACATACTCCTACAACACAGATAAACTTAAAAACACATGCAATGTGAAGGCCAGTCAAAAAGACCACCTATTGTATGATCTTATTCACATGGAATGTCTACATTAGGGGAATCTATAGAGACAGAAAGTCCGTTAGTGGTTTTGGAGGGCTGAGTGGGGAGACTGGAGAGTGACAGTGAACAGGTATGAGGTTTCTTTTAAGGGGATGATACGTTCTAAAATTGCTTCTGGTGATGGTTGCACAACTCTGTGATTATATTTTTAAAAACCATTGAATTGTATGCTTTAAGTGGGTGAATTGTATGATATGTGAATTATGAATAAACATTTCTTCAATACACTATTTAAAAAAACACATAGTACTGAACGATGTAAGCAAAATGGTAGAGTGAGCAGCTGCAAGCTCTCATCACCTGTCAAAACATTAAAAAATAAGCAGCAATTGTCAAACCAACCTTGTCAGAAGAAGATCCTTCTAGTTCTGCTGTATGGAACGCCACCTCGGTGTGGCTTGATGAGAGGCACTAGGTCCACACACGGGATCCAACGGTGAAACCCTGGGCTGCAGAAGCAGATCCTGCGAATTTAGCCACTCAGCCCCGGGCTGGCCCCACCCCTCCAGATTTTTAACGTGTCATTTGATAATGGCTCTTTCTCATCAACATTTCAACATACTCAAATATTTTCCAACCTTAATAAATGTCTCTAAAGCCCATATCCAAGTATCCCTGACTCGGATATCAACCTATCCTCCGTTTTACAAATGCAAGATTCTTCAACGGATTAGCCTAAACTGTCTGGGTATCCTGACTCCCTAACACTCCTTAATGCAATAAATATGATTTTCCTTTCTGAACACCTAAAATCTGTTCTTTCCCGTGTGATCGCTGAACTGAAAGTGGCTAAATTCAGCAGACAATCCACGCATATTATGCTACTTAAGTGTCTTCAGTATTTGCACTATTTGCCAGTTCCATTTTGAAATACTCTTTCCTTGGCTCCATGAGACTCATGCTGCTGGCATTCTCCAAAACTTTTCTGGGTTTTTTTCTTTCCAACTCTTAGATATTGAGAATATAAGGGATACTCTTTTATAACTTTCCTTTTTTCACAAGGAAAAGAGAAAACTAGATGGTGTCTCTGGCAACAGGTTCATCTTCCCCGTGGCACTAGCTCTCCAGAGACCCACAATGATGCCAGATGGGCGATCAGGGCCCCCGGTCACGTTTCCTCAGGGAATAGTAGACTTGAGACAGTAGCAGATCACCTTTCACATCAATAAGAATGTCGCGAGACACTTAGCTTCATCATTGGTAGGTATGACAACACTTAAGATCAACAACAGATTCACCTAAACAGAGCTGTCATGGGTAGGAGGAAAGGATAGCGGTTTTGAAATCTGGGCTCACCAGGCATAAAGGATGTCTTCATTCACTATGAAGTGCCAATTGATAGACACATGGAAGGATTGATGGAAATTAATAGTAATTTTTGCAGAAGAAGACTTCTACCTGTAAAGAAGATGGGAAATAAAAGCTTTCAGATTTGGATTTGTTTGTAATGGCTGGTAAAGTCTGGAACATATTGACGGAACACAGGATTGAATAAGTACAAAAGTCTCATAAAAAGAAAAGTAGTTTTATGCAGTTGGCATTAAGTAAAGAGAATTAAATGTCAAGGTTTAATTCACTCCTTTAATTCACAAGGTGTAAGTCACTCCTTCTACACTATAATAAAATTCCCATTAAAAGATTAGTTCTGTTTTTAGAGGACATATTTTATAAAGATATTTACCCTTTCTCAGCCCTATATTGTAAAGAATTACTCACTTTACCTCTTGGAACCTCCCTTATTGCTCTTAAGGCACAAAACTCAGCTTGCAGAGTTCTCCCACGTGAATGTTAATCAATTTTTTAATGTAGCCATTTTCCTCTAATTTTTTTTATTGAGATAAAATTTTCCTCTAATTAAGGGAACAATTATATTAATAAAGCATCTTATTCAGGTGAAACTTTCATAGATTTAATGTTTATGTGTTAAGTAGAAAACGAATTTGATTTTGAAATAAATCAAGAAGAGTTTCTTGAAAAAAATGATCATTGTTAGCATGTAGATTGGAGATTTGAGTAGAAAAAGATTAATCTTTCTGTAGCATGCCTATTGTCATATAAATATCTACTCAAATCAATTAACTGCATCCACAATAGTTTAAAAATTCCATAGGTAGGTAGTCAAGGCTCTCTAAAAGAGTTACCCCAACCTTTATTTCCAGCACTGTCTCTCATAAGATTTATTAAATAAAGTAACAAAAAGATCCTTGTTTTCCAACCAGGCGAATTCATTACCATCTAAACATGTCTTCTCATTTCCAAACCTGAGTTTTTATTCGTCATGCTGTTTCTCTTGCCTGGAAGGCCCACCTTACTCTTCTTTACTCATTTGCATTCTACATATACCTCAAAACCTTGACTAAGTATGTTGTTTTTAAGAAAAGTTTTTGACAGAGCACTCAGGCCGTTGTGATCCATTTCTTCCTGGACTCCCTTGAACGTCATAGGATTACATTTTAGGTAAGATAATCTATAAAATGTCCTATACCCAAGCATACATGTTTTCTAACTTTTCCTTTTTGGAGGATATGAGCACTAGAATTCCTGTCATTTTAACTATACCCATAACAAAATATACTGGTCTTTACTGTTATTTAATCTCTCATGTTTTTGAATGTTCCTCCAACTAGTTCATATTATTTTACTACCTAGGGACCATAGATTTACCTCTTCATGTTGAATACAACTACCAACACAAAATAAATGTTTAATGAACAATTGAAGAAATAAAAACTGAAGAAAATGAAAGAAAGGAGGGAGAAAAGGAAGAACAAACAAATTATGAAACATGGAACAAGTACAGTGGCCCTCATTGATCACTAAACCCCAAGTCACTTTACAAACACACTTTTGAAACAGTCTCAAGATTTAGGTTGGTTAGTTGATGTTTGTAAAATTGCTTAAATATTATACAATGCTATACAGATATAGGCATTAAAAACTAATCTAAGTCTGAAACCAGAATAGCTTCTGCTCTCAATACTGTTGAATTGAACTGTCTGTTGAATTTGTCCCACACTCCTCTGTCCCTTTGTAAATTTAGTGAAAATTGTGCAATACTTGTGGGATTTGGAATGGTTCAGAGTGAATTCTAATGAAATTCTGTGAAGAGGCAGTCATCCTATTACGAAGAGATACTTGTCTTTTTTCCCAGAGAGACAACTTAAAAGTCCTTAACCACAGACAAGAGATTTGTTATATAGCTGGAATGTTAAAAACTCATTTCAGATCTTCTTACCACTCCAAAGATACATTATAAAGCAAGCTATGAGTGCTAAACGGGTCGTTTGATTTTTAGGTCATTTAAAAGTCCCCATTACATGTTCCACAATAGGTATTTTACAAACATATAAACATGTATTTATGCAGAAAATGAGATCCCTTACAAATATGCTTTTAAAATCAAATCTAGTATAAATTTTTATTTATTTGAGCAAGTCTTTTATGACAATTGTTGTTTACTATAAAAACAAACAAGCCAGAGTTGCTATCACATGTTTAGATTTGTTTTAAATAATACCAAGTATGAGCAAGAAGAGGAAAATGAAAAAAATAATTAATTACTAGAAAATTTTTAAATGTAAGAGATGTTCAATTAGTTAAAAGGGGAACATATTTTAAACAGAAGAATGTTGATGTTTATATGTTTTCAAACTATTGACATCATTTTACATCCACATGTAAAATTTTAAATTCTCTTCTATTACATTTTGAATGTCCTTAAAATACTGTCCATTTGAAGCGTATCTTGTTTGCATTTTCCAGCTGATAGTTTTTCTATTTGAAACATTTTAAATTTATTTTATTTTATTTTATTTATTTATTTTTTTTTAAAGATTTTTATTTTTTCCTTTTTCTCCCCAAAGCCCCCCGGTACATAGTTGTGTATTCTTCGTTGTGGGTTCTTCTAGCTGTGGCATGTGGGGTGCTGCCTCAGCGTGGTCTGATGAGCAGTGCCATGTCCGCGCCCAGGATTCGAACCAACGAAACACTGGGCCGCCTGCAGCGGAGCGCGCGAACTTAACCACTCAGCCACGGGGCCAGCCCCTTAAATTTATTTTTAGAGGGCTTTTAAACATAAATATTACAGGAAAGGTACTAATTTGGAAGTACTCTTTGCAATAATCATGTTAAAATCGTTTAAAAATACATATTCAACAGAATACTACAGTGTGTTGCACAAGATCCTCTGAAAAGTCTTTCTGCTACAAGATAAGTAGACTCTGGATAAAACATATTTTCAATGAATTGTTGGCTCACCAAGAAGTAAGGTGTTTCCAAAGTTGCCCCAATTCCTCTCTTCTCCCACTCCACAAAAGAACAATCAAACAAAAGCCATGAGCTGAAATAAGAGGAACTGGGAACAATGACTACTAAACATACAAAAGAGAAGACATTTCACCGAAAACAACTGTTTAAATGTACTCAGGTTGGAACACTAAACCTTCTGTGTGCCCATGAGCTTCATCAGAATCACTCACATTGACTATGCATCCTTAGGAGCTACATTGCTCCTAGCTTGAGGGCACTCCTTGTATCCTGGCAGATACAAGTGCAAGGACTCTCTGTAGAAAACCTTCCACAATTTGGGCCAAGAGCAATGTCAGAGACAGAGATGACTATCCAATATCCTCAAGCTACCTTGAACAAAAGTCATAGAAACACAGGCATAGACCCTTAAGGACATTGACTTTAAAATGTTCATATGCAGAATAAAAAAAAAATGAAAGAAAGATTTAAATAAATAAAATTATACCCAAAGTGAGTACTGAAAATCAACAGAAAAAGACTAAAAAAGAAACATTTTTTGAAATGAAAATGTATAATTGATGATTCAAAACTTCAGTAGATAGGTTAAACAACAGATAAATCCACCTGAAAGGGAGAATTAGTGAACTAGAAGTTAGACTGAAGAAAGTACTCTGAAAACAGAACAAAGACATAGAGAGAAAATATAGGAAAAAAATGATTTTGAGATATTGAGAATGCAATGAGATGGTTGACTGCAAGTCCAGTTGGAAATCCCAATAGAAGAAACTAGAGAAAATGAAGGCATGAAAATACTTGAAAAGATCATAGAGGAGAATTGTTTGGAAAAGATGAAAGACTTGAATGTGCAGATATAGGAAGCACAATATAAATGAAGCAAGAAAAATAAAAATACATCCACAACTGGAAACTTCAGAAAAGCAAATATAAGTAAGAGATGTTTAATTGCAGCCAGAAAGAAAAACGCATGCAAAAAGAAAGACATGTAGACAACATTCTCAAAAGCAACAGGAGAGACCAGAAGATAGAGTAATAACTTCATGACAGAAAATAATTGCTTCTCAAAAATTTTCTTCCTAGAAAAAATCATTCAAAATCAAGGATAAATAAAATCATTTTCATAAAGAAGAACTGAGTCTATCACTCAGAGTTCTCTACTAAAGGAACATCTAAGAATATACTTCAGAAAGAAAGAAAATGATCGCAGAAGGAAGGTTTGAGATGCAAGAAGAACTGGTGGGCAAATTAATTTGTAAACAGGTTATTTATTTAAAAAATACAAAATAATAATGTCTGGACTGTGGAGCGGGGGTTGATTGAAGTAAAGGGGTTCTAGAATCATTGCATTATTAGGAAGGTGGTTATTGTATTGATGGATACTTAGGCTTTGGTAAGTTAAATTGTGCATGATAAAATTCCATAGGCAACCAAAAAAGAATGCAAAATTTACGGAGAGAAATGATAAGGGGGGAGAAAAACTAATTCCCAAAGACTTGAAAAGAAAATAATGAGAAAAAATCTGGATAACGTAAATGAAAAGGTAAGATAACTGAAGGAATTTCAAAATATCAATAATCACAGTGCATTAAATGGGCTAAATTCTAAGTCAGAGATTTCTGATTGAATAAAAAGTAAGAAAATCCTAATATAGGCTATTTACAAGAGACAGGATCAAATTAGATGGGCACAGAAAATTTGAAAGTAAAAGAATGGGGAAAATGTATCAAGCAAATGTTAATGAAAAGAACACTGGAATGATTTTATTAATACTAATTATAACATGAATTCATATAGATGGAAAATTCAAATTGTAGATCAAGTTTAACATGATCCTAGATTGGTGGTTGCCAGAAGTACTTGCCAGAAATAACCTCTCTTTAAAGGAATGCATCTCCATCTTAGGTCTCAAATAATGCCAACAAGTAATTTTTCTAGGCAAATGAACATCTCCCAAGAAAATAAATTGCCAAGTACAGAAGAGAATAAGGCACCTCAAATTAAAAACAGTAAAAAGAAAACAGATCCACACATTTTCCAATATTGGAATTATTAGATATTGAATATCTATACTTACATGTTTAGAGAAATAAAAGTGAAGTTTAATATATGAGATGAGCCTGGACCATCTGCAATGCCGTGAAGAAGTGCTCAAGCTACATCAGGCAGAACCCACAATGATAGGATGTGTCAAATGGACACAGGAGCCAATTGAAAGAGCTCCCAGCAGCCAAAGCAGAAACAATTTGAACAAAAAAGTAATCTCAAGAAATCTCACTAGACATTATTAAATATTATTTTTAATTCTAATCACTTATTTCCAGATTCATTGGAATTTTCTATGTATATATTCATAATGTCTATGAATAATTACTTTTATATCTTCTATCTCAATTCATATATCTTTTATTTATTTTTCTCTGCTTAGTTTACTAAGAATTCCAGTGAATGTTGACAAAAAAGCAGGGATAGTGGGCATCTCTGTGTTGTTTCTCATCTCAGAGAGGAAGCTTTCCTCATTTCATTATTGTGTGCATTTGCTGTGGTCTTTTTACACCTACTCTTTTCTAGATTAAAGAAACTCCCTTTATACTATTTGTTTGAGATTGTTATTATGAATCAATATTGATTTTTCATCAAATGCTTTTACTGCATCTATTTGTATGATTGTGTGATTATTTTTGTCTTTAATCTCTTACTGTGACAAAATGCATTAATTAACTTTCTAATATTTAACCAATCTTGCATTTCTTAGATAAATTGATTTGGTTAAGATGTACTTATTACCTTTATTATAAATGATTGGATATGGGTTGCCAAAATTGCATTCAAGGTTTTTGCCTCTATATTTATCAGTCTTAAACGGTGTTTAGTAATCCTTTTCCTGTACTTTCTTGTTTGGTTTTGGAATGAAGGTTACTCCAATCTTATGAAATGAGATCGTCAGTGTCTCCCTGTCTCCAAATTTTCCCTTTTCTAAAAGACACAATTATATTGGATTCGGGCCCACTCTAACGACCTAAACTTAACTCGATCATCTGAAAAGACCCTATTTTCAACTCAGCTCTTATTCACATGTCCTGGAGGTTAGAATGACAGTATTTTTCAGGGGGTAGGGGGAGGCACAATTCTACTGACAATACTATATAAAAATATTAGATTAATGCAGTGTGCGGAAAATTTGCCTGTGACTAATTTGAATATCTCACAGATATAAACTAACATCTATTAAAACTTCATTAATATATTTACAAATTTACATATTTATAGTTTATATTTATTAATTTGATAAAAGACCATATATTTAAGATAGAATTCTAAATGAAAAAATAAGAATAAAAATTTTTTTAAAAACTGCAATGAGAAATAAATTACATTTTCACTTTGCGGAGTTGTGATATATATTTTCCTTTTTATCTTTTTTACTATGTCCTTAAATTAACGTAGATTCACAAGAGATGCCACACTAATTGGGATATCTCTGAATCTGGTGTCGAAAAAGATCACACTTAATCAAAGCAGATCAGATTATTTATTCAGTCTTAGTCTTGGCCATAATGTAGCATCATAAGTTTCATACTGAATTTATATTGTGTATACACTTTTTATAAGTTAATTGAACTCTCTTTATTTAAAGGCAACATGATTTCTAAACATCACATGTCAGAAGCCTGAAAGAGGAAACCCCTCCTCATATATCCACATGTATGCTCAAAATCTGAAACAATAAATAGTTTTTGGAGTCTTAGAAAGATGTCTAATATTCGACTTTCAAAGAAAAAATGTTCTCTCTGCTATGATTAATTAGAAGAGCTAAATAAAATAGGAAAAATATAAAATTAAAATTTGTTAATATACTGAAATGTTTGTTGATATTTTTATGGCATAGAATTTCCTCAGATATTTCAGACTAGGTAAAATTAGTCACAATAGCAGTGACAAAATAGATTTATATAGGCTCCACCTCTATTAACTCCATGAAACTTCTGACCCTTTATTTAAAGTTTCAGAAACTTCTTGAGAATGTCTCCCACATTCTTTCAAATGTGATTATATGACTAATTATCTGCTTGTTTTCCTCTAGTCTTGGATCCTGTATGATATAGGGTAAGAAGTTTATTTATTATAAAGAAACTGAATCAGTCAGAATGATACCAAGAATGTAAAAACTACTCTAAATGTTCAAAGCAAAATATAAGACAAGGAATTGCTTACAGAGATGATGGATGTGATAAGAAGCCAAAAAGAAAATGGTGAGATAACAGAAAGATTTACCTTGGTGGGAAGATGGTACTAACCCTAGGCTGGATGGACAAAGGAGGAGGCGGACTTCACAGAGGCCATGATCACCCATCTGGAATCATTGTGGGTCTCTGGAGAGCTAGTACCGTGGAGAAGATGAACCCGTTGCCAGAGACACCATGTAGTTTTCTTTTTACCTTGTGACCTCAATATTCTGCCTTCTATTGACTGAAAAGCCAGTGGACATGAACTCAGAGTGTATCAACTAAGATCAAGCCAGGAAAGAAGAAACATTCTACATTTGTTTAAATAGGAAGATTCTGATACGGAGAATTGGTTACACCACTGATAAGAGAACTGAAATGCACCAATCAGATGGTAAAGCAAATTCAGAAAGTCTCTACCATGGCTGGAGTAGAGAACCTTAGGAAGGAAGCCATGGTACCAGATCCCAGAGCCATCTAGCAGGAGTTAGAACCACAGGCAACACTGCCCAGTGGAAGCAGGGGCAATGGAGATAACTCAGCATGTTGGTAACTTGGGATAGGGGAGGTCGGGGGAAGGGGAGTCTTTGCCTTCCCTCCGTTTCCTCTGTTATGATGCTGATGTTAAGTAGAGGCTTGTGGTGGCTTGCTCCTGTCCACTGATAATAGCTGGTTTGTGAGAATAACCTGTGACCCACTTTTGTTGTATATGTTATCCATAGATCTCTGGTTTGGATATCTTAAAAGTTCTATTTTTGTGAGATGATTCATAAAAATTTAACAACAATAAAAACAAAAAACTATGCTATTGCCTTCATCTTCCTAGAATCCTCTCTCTCATATGTTTTCATTCCTTTTTTTGTCTTAAGTCATTTAAAATATATTCATTTATAATACATTACTATTGTAATACATTAATATAATCTATTAGTTTCATTATATGGCATATCCTTATTCATGATAATTCATAGTGTTTCCTGACCCCTGTTTATTGTGGAATTTTCCTTGTGGTTTTAATCATTTTTGTCTGTGTGCTTGCATTTTTTTTAATTGAGATTCATAATAGTTTACGTCATTGTGAAATTTCAGTTGTACATTCTTTCTTGTCTGTCATCACCCAAGTGCTCTCCTTCACCCCCTGTGCCCACCCCACATGCTGCTTCCCATAGTAACCATTGAACTGTTTCCTTTGTCCATGTGTTTGTTTATATTCCACATATGAGTGAAATCATATGGTGTTTGTCTTTCTCAGTCTGGCTTATTTCTCTTAGGATAATACCCTCCAGGTCCATCCATGTTGTTGCAAATGGCATGATGTTGTCTTTTTTATGGCTGAGTAGTATTCCATTGTGTATATATACTACATCTTCTTTAAAATACAATCATTAGTTGAAGGGCACTTGGATGGTTTCCATGTCTTGGCTGCTGCGAATAGTGCTGCAATGAACATAGGGATACATATGTTACTTTGGCTTCTTGATTTCAAGTTGTTTGGGTAGATACCCAGGAGTGGGATAGCTGTGTCATATGGTATTTCTATTTTTATTTTCTGAGAAATCTCCATACTGTTTTCCATAGTGGCTGTACCAGTTTGCATTCCCACCAGCAGTGTATGAGTGTTCCTTTTTCTCCACATCCTCTCCAATGTTTGTTTTTTGTCTTGGTAATTACAGTCCTTCTGACTGGTGTAAGGTGATATCTCATTGTAGTCTTGATTTGCATTTCCCTAATGATTAGTGATGCTGAGCATCTTTTCATGTGTCTGTTGGCCATCTGTATCTCTTCCATAGAAAAATGTCTGTTCATATCCTCTGCCCATTTTTTGATCAGGTTGTTTTTGTTATTGTTGTTGCGTTGTGTGAGTTCTTTATATACTTTGGAGATCAACCCCTTGTCTGATAAATGATTTGAAAATGTTTTCTCCCAGATGGTATGTTGTCTTTCCATTTTGTTGATGGTTTCCTTTGCTTTGCAGAAGCTTTTTAGTCTGATGTAGCCCTATTTGTTAACCTTTTCTTTTCTTTCCCTTACCCAAGTAGACATGGTATTTGAAAAGATGTGGCTAAGATCAATGTCAAAGAGTGTACTGCCTATATTTTTTCTAGGAGTCTTATGGTTTCAGTTCTTACATTCAAATCTTTGGTCCATTTAAAGTTAATTTTTGTGTATGGTGCAAGATATTGGTCTACTTTCATTCTTTTTCATGTGGCTGTCCACTTTTCCCAACACCATTTATTGAAGAGACTTTCCTTTCTCCATTGTAATTTCTTGGCTCCTTTGTCAAAGAATAACTGTCCATCAATGTGTAGTTTTATTTCTGGGCTTTCATGTCTGATCCATTCATCTGTTTGTCTTTTTTTGTGCCAATACCATGCTGTTTTGATTGCTATGGCTTTGTAGTATGTTTTGAAGTCAGGGACTGTGATGCTTCCAGCTTTGTTCTTTTTTCTCAGCATTGCTTTGCCTATTCGGGGTCTTTTGTTGTTCCATATAAATTTTTGGATTCTTTGTTCTATTTCTGTGAAGAATGTCATTGGGATTTTGATTGAGATTGCATTGATTCTGTAGATTACTTTAGGTAGTATGGACATTTTCACTAGGTTTATTCTTCTGATCCATGAACATGGAATATCTTTTCATTTCTTTATGTCCTCTTCAATTTCTTTCAATAATGTCTTATAGTTTTCAGTGTATAGGTCTTTCACCTCTTTGGTTAAGTTTACTCCTAGGTATTTTATTCTTTTATTGGAATTGTAAATGGGAGTGTATTCTCTATTTCTTTTTCTGCTAGTTCATTGCTGGTGTATAGGAATGCAACTGATTTTTTAAAATTAATTTTGTACCCTGAAACTTTGCTGTAGTAGTTCATTGTTTAAAACAGTTTTCTGGTGGATTCTTTACAGTTTTCTATATATAGAATCATATCATCTGCAAATAGCAAAAGTTTCACTTCTTCCTTTCCAATTTGGATTCCTTTTATTTCTTTTTCTTGCCTAATTGCTCTGGCCAGTACCTCCAGTACTATTTTAAATAGGAGTGGTGAGAATGGGCACCCTTGTCTTGTTCCTGTTCTCAAAGGGATGGCTTTCAGTTTTTTACCATTAAGTATGATGTTGGCTGTGGGTTTGTTGTATGTGGCCTTTATTATGTTAAGGTACTTTCCTTCTATACCCATTTTATTGACAGTTTTTATCATAAATGGATCTTGGCTCTTGTTAAATACTTTCTCTGCATCTATTGAGATGATTGTGTGATTTTATTCCTCACTTTGTTAATGTGGTATATCACATTGATTGATTTGTGGATGTTGAACCATCCCTGTGTCCCTGGAATGAATCCCACTTGATCACGGTGTACGATACTTTTAGTATATTGCTGTATTCAGTTTGCCAATATTTTGTTGAGGATTTTTGCGTCTAAGTTCATAAGTGATATGGGCATACAGTTTTCCTTTTTCATGTTGTCCTTGTCTGGTTTTGGTATCTGGGTAATATTGGCCTCACAGAATGTGCTGGGAAGCATTCTATCTTCTTCAATTTTTCAGAATAGTTAGAGAAGGATAGGTACTAAATCTTCTTTGAATGTTTGGTAGAATTCTCCAGAGAACCAGTCCAGTCCTAGACTTCTGTTTTTTGGGAGGTTTTTGATTACTGTTTCAATCTCTGTATTTGTGATTGGTCTATTCAGATTCTCTGTTTCTTCCTGATTCAGTTTTGGGAGGTTGTATGAGTCTAGGAATTCATCCAATTTTTTAGGTTATTGAATTTGTGGGCATGTAGTTTTTCATAGTATTCTCTCATAATCCTTTGTATTTCTGCAATATCTATTGTAATTTCTCCACTTTCATTTCTAATTCTATTCATTTGAGCCTTCTCTATTTTTTTCTTGGTGAGTCGGGCTAGGGGTTTGTCATTTTTGTTTATCTTGTCAAAGAAGCAGCTCTTAGTTTCATTAATCCTTTCTACTGTTTTTTAGGTCTCTATTTCATTTATTTCTCCTCTGATTTTTATTATTTCTCTCCTTCTGCTGACTTTGGGCTTGGTCTGTTCTTCTTTTTCTAGCTCTGTTAGG
Organism: Equus przewalskii; assembly: GCF_037783145.1. Classification (NCBI taxonomy): domain Eukaryota; kingdom Metazoa; phylum Chordata; class Mammalia; order Perissodactyla; family Equidae; genus Equus; species Equus przewalskii. The sequence continues at coordinate 43,671,649 of NC_091834.1, forward strand.
TGCATTTTAAGATTACTTATTTGAGATTTTTCTTACTTGTTGAGTTGGGTCTGTATTGCTATGAATTTTCCTCTTATGATGCATTTGCTGCATCTCATAAGATTTGGTATGTTGTATTTTCATTTTCGTTCTTTTTAGTTTTTAGGTATTTTTTAGTTTCCCCTTTGATTTCTTTAATGATCTAATAGTTGTTCAATAGCATGTTGTTTAGTCTCCACATATTTCTGACTTTCCCAGTTTTGTTGTGGTTGATTTCCAGCTTCGTAGCTTTGTCATCAGAAAAGATGGTTGGGGTGATGTCAATCTTCTTGAATTTATTGAGGCTTACCTTGTTACCCAACATATGGTCTCTCTTTGAGAATGTTCCATGGGCACTTGAGAAGAATGTATATTCTGCTGTGTTTGGATAGAATGCTCTGTATATGTCTAAGTCCATCTGGTCAAGTGTTTACTTTAAGTCTACTATTTCCTTGTGGACTCTCTGTCTGCATGATCTGTCCATTGAAGTAAGTGGGGTGTCAAGGTCCCCTACTATTATTATGTTGCTGTTAATTTCGCCATTTAGGTTTGTTAATAATTACTTTATGTACTTTGATGCCTCTGTGTTAGGTGCATATATATTAATAATTGTTATGTCCTCTTGGTGTAATGTCTCTTTTCTCATTATATACTACCCTTCTTTGTCTCTCATTGCCTTTTTAATTGAAGTCTGCTTTGTCTGATAAAAAATGTGGCAACACCTGCTTTCCTTTGTTTTCCATTAGCTTAGGGTATTGTCTTCCATCCCTTCACTCTAAGCCTGTGTTTGTCTTTGGAGCTGAGGTGCGTTTCCTGTAGGGAGGATATTGTTGAGCCTTGTTTTTTAATCCATTTAGCAACTCTGTGTCTTTTGATTGGAGAATTCAACCCATTTACATTTGCAGTGATTATTGTTATATCAGGGCTTAATGCTGCCATTTTATCTTTTGTTTTCTGGTTGTTCTATGTTTCCACTGTTTCTCTTCCTTTGTATTTCTGACTGCCATTTCATTTTGTTGGTTTTCTGAGGGAGTTTTCTGTCTTTTTGTGAATGGTGGCTGTGCTTGATTTTTTTGTTTAGTGGTTACCGTGAGGATTGTATGAAAGATATTGGAGATGAAATACTCTATAGCCTCTTGTCTCCATTCACTTAAGCAGGTTCCTTCCCTTTCATCTCCCATTCTGAGTAATTGCTGTTACAAATTGTCCTGTTTTTAATTTTGTGAGTTTGTGGCTTAGTTGAAATGTTTATCGTTACTTTTGATGGTTTCATTCCCTTTCTCTTTTAATTTGTAATTGAAGCTTTGACCCCTTGTTCTAGTAGATAGCTGCAGGTTTCTGATCATGTTTTTTCTGATCATGTCTGCCTATTTATCTCCTTGCTCAGAGCTTTGTAGACTTTTGCCTTTTTGTTGCCAGTGTGAGGGTCTCTTTAATTATTTCTTCTAAGGGAGGTCTAGTGTTGATGAACTCCTTCAGCTTTTGTTTATCTGGGAAAGCTTTTATTTCTCCATTGTATATGAAGGAAAGTTTTGCTGGATAGAATATTCTTGGCTGAAAGTCTTTGTCTTTCAGTATTTTGAATATATCATTCCATTCTCTCCTAGCCTGTAGGGTTTTTGCTGAGAAATCCGCTGAAAGTCTGATAGGGTTTTCTTTGTAGGTTATTATTCTTCTGGCTTGCTGCCCCTAATATTTTTTCTTTATTACAATCTTTTGCCATTTTTACTATTATATGGCTTGGAGAAGGTCTTTTAGCATTGATGAAGTTGGAAATTCGATTACCTTCATTTATGTGTAAGTCTGAAACTATCCCCAGGTTTGAGAAGTTCTCAGCAATTATTTCTTTGAACAAGCTCTCTGCTCCTTTCTTCCTCTCTTCTCTCTCTGGAATACCTATAATCTTTATGTTGCTTTTCCTAATTGAGTCAGATATTTCTTGAAGAATTCATTCAGTTTTTACAAATTTTAGTTCTGTCTCCTCTTCCACATGTAGAATTTCTATATTTTTATCCTCAAGAAGATTAATTCTCTCCTCCATAAGATCAGTTCTGTTTCTTAATGATTCTAGATTATTTTTTATTTTATTAATTGTGTTTTTCATATCCAGAATTTCTGCTTGATGTTTTATATAGTTGCAATCTCTTTGATGAAGAGATTCATTTTATCGCTGAGCTCCTTGAATTCTGTATCCATGTTTTCTTATAAGTCATTGAGTTTCCTTATGACAACTATTTTGAATTCTCTGTCACTTAGATTGTATATTTCTATCTTCATTGTTGGTCTCTGTTGAATTGTCATTTTCCTTCTGGTCTGAATGTTGCTGCAGTTTCTTATAGTGTTTGATGAACTAATCTTTTATCAGGTCATCTGTGCTATTCTTAGGATGCATATTCCCCCTGTTACCACTAAGTGGAAGCAAGAGCAGCGTTCCTGGCCCCACCCAATCTGCTGTAAACTGGAGGTATTATGGGTGCTTGCCCCCACCCAGGGTGCATTGAGCCACTTGTGTGGACTTTCCTTGATGGGTGGGGCTTCCTCGCTGTGATGCGAGCTGGGGCTGCTCCTTGGCAGCACAGGGGCATGGTGGGCTCCCCCTCCCCATCAGAAAACTGAATCCAAGTGGGCTCAAAGCTGCCATGCCTATTCCTGCAGCCACTGGGGACATGTTCCCTCTTTAGGGGCTCAGCAGTACTGTGAGCACTCACACGCATGCCCAGGAAGTGTTTGCCCCAGCGTGTAGATCTGCTTGGGTCTCGGTTTACAGTCAGCAGTCCACAGGGCCGCTGTGCTTGGCAGGCGGGGCTTCCTTGCTGGGACCTTATGGCTGCTCCTTAGTGGCACAAGCATGTGGTGGGCTCCCCCTCCCCACCAGGAGAGTGACCACAAGTGTGGGATAAGGGTTACTACCACCTCCTCCTACTGTTGCCCTGGTTCATGTTCCCATCCTCCAGGTGCTTGCACCAGGTTGGAAAGTGTTCATGTGCATGCACGGGGCAATCAGGGGAGAGCAGGACATGCTCACTGCCTGCTCCCTCACAAGCAGGACTGCCACTTCTCAAGGGGCCAGTCCATCCACCCTCAGATGTATAACTGCGTGTGTCTCTCAGGAATCCTGTTGTGCTGTGTGGGCTTCCTCCATTGGTCAGGAATGCCCATTTAGTTGTAGTTCAAAAGGGGAAAAGATGAAGGGAACAGCTCACTCCAAGATGTTACTGACATCACTCCTAACTAACAGTGTGTGCTTGCATTTTAATTTCTGAAAACTTCGAAAGTCTTGTCAACCTGTCGAAGATTAGTCTCTCTAGAACAAGTTAGTATTTGCTCAGGTTTATCACAAGTTTGGAATGACTTTTCATGATTATTTCTTGATTTGTGGTTCTTAGACCTTATAGCTACAACAAATTCAAACCTCACATCATTTTGAAGGACAAACTCACTACATCATAAACTCTCAGGAAATTATGTTTTTACTTGGTGCTGAGTCAGAGACAAAAACATCTCCTTGTTGATTTCCTGTGCTGACTGACTTGTTGAATTTCAGGTTTATGGAGGGATACCACCACGACCTCCTTCCTCACTCAGGATCTTGGCTTTATTTTCTCCCCTCCTGACAATACTAAATTTGAACCATTACCGCAGGGCCATCCTTTGATTTTTCATGATTATTTATTTGTGATCTGTATGGATTTTCCCTCCAGCCTTGTGAACTCAGCTTTATATTTATAATGATATTTGTTCCATTTTATTTGGCATTTCTTTATTTTTTAAAAAACAGTACTTTCAAGTGAACAGGAACAAGAGTCTTCAAACTATGGTGCTCACACACCTGAGGATAAAGGAAAATTTTCCAAAAACAAGGTTTTCATTGCCAGATCCTTATTCTTTACCACTCTCCCAGAACTTATCTACCTGAGAGCAACTTTACTTGTTCTCAATTTCTATTACTCTTTTCAAAATTACCCTCTTCCTATTTTCATATTCAAAGGTCTAAGTCTCATTCCTTATCTGATATGGTACATTTCCATGGATGCAGAAATGCCTGGTATGCCAAATAAAGAGCCAATTTGGGTCTTTGTTGAGAAAGTTAATGACTCTAAAGATAGGATAACAAATAGTTCAAAAAGTTAAATGCTTTCTTATTTTTATTTAGTTCAACAAAATTGGGAAAAAAACTAATTAACTTATTCGTTCAAGAAAAATAATGTTTGATGGCAAATCACAACGTAACTTTTGGCATGAAATCCACAAAGGGTTCAAAGAATTAAACAACATTGCTATAAAAGCTCCTTTTCTTTTCCAACACTAATTTTTGTGAGTAATTATTTCTCAATGACTCTATTTATAAACACCCCACACACAAACAACAACAAAAAAAGCAGGAAAAGAATTACTGCTAAAACTAGCCTTATTCTGAACTGCCCATCAAAATATGTACGAATTAATTGTGAAAACTGCACTTAATCATACCCATCAGAAATGCAGTTTACAGTAAAATTTTACTTTTTAGGATTATTTTTAAAATTGGTAACATATTTATGTTTTTTGATAAATTGTATTCTAGTAATAATTGCAAAGATAATTTAATGCAGGAGAATAATTTTAACCATTTGAATATTATGGTCCTTTGGGGACCATATATAAAAGAAATATAAATTTATATGCTTGTACTTACAGTATAATACAGCAATCAAAAATGCTTTCAAACATGAAATATGTTAGGGTAGCTTTTTGTGGGGAAGTGGAAAAAAAAATATGAGTTCTAAGAGAAAAAGTAACCATTTAAATTTTCCAATTATTATAAAGGAGATTAATGCCTTGTACTTTTTTTTTAAGAAAGATTAGCCCTGAGCTAACATCTGCCATCACTCCTCCTCTTTGAACTGAGGAAGACTGGCCCTGAGCTAACATCTGTGCCCATCTTCCTCTACTTTATATGTGGGATACCTGTCATAGTATGGCTTTTGCCAAGCAGTGCATAGGTCCCCACCTGGGATCCAAACTGGTGAATCCCGGGCTGTTGAAGCGGAACATGCAAACTTAACTGCTGTGCCACTGGGCCAGCCCAATGCCTTGTACTTTTTAAAATGGTTATGGTGAATATTAAATTGATATGGTATTTCGATTCCATCGAATATATTTTAAAAAGTAACATAATTTTATTTAGCAATGCCTATACTCAAAATAGGCTGTAAATTATATTCTTTGCAGAAATTTCAACCTCAGAAAAATATAAAATTTAGATTTCAACAATGGTGTGCAAAAGGGTTCACAGTTTTCCAAAATTATTTTGTGCAAGAGTGAGTGAAACATTAGGAGATTGCTCATCTAATCTACCACATTGATGGGTATAGAAGTTTCTCATTTAAATTCAATGCATCTTTATAGAGATAAAATATTTTCCAAAATTACACAACATATAAGTGATTCAGTCAGATAGACTGGTATGTCCTGTTTTGCTTTTCAGAAGTATCCTACACGAGATCTTATCATAAGACTACACAATGCTTCCCAGCCCTGCATACCTCACCACCACATTACTGAAGACCTACTTACAGAAGTTTCTTTTACCCAATGTATCGTGTCTAGATATCAAGAAAAAATTGCAAGACACACCAAAAGGCAAAGGACTCAATTTGAAGAGACAGAGCAACCATTGGAAACAGACATGGCAAGGATGTTGGAATTATCAGACTGAGGATTTAAACAACTATGATTAATATGCTAATGGCTCTAATGGATAAAGTAGACAGTATGCAAGAACAGAGAGGCAATGGAAGCAGAAAGATGGAATCCTAAGAAAGTACCAAAAAGAAATGTTAGAGATAAAAAATATTGTAACAGAAATGAAGAATGCCTTTCATGAACTTATTAGTAGACAGGACACAACTGAGGAAAGAATCAGTAAGCCACAGGATATATCAATAGAATCCCCCAAAACAGAAAAGCAAAGAGAACAAGGACTGAAGAAAACAGAGCAGAATATCCAAGGACTGTGGAATAACTACAAAAAGTGAAACGTGTTTAATGGGAATACTAAAAAAGAAGAAAGGAACAAAAGGAATATTTGAAGCAATAACGGCTGAGAATTTCCCCCAAATTAATGTCAGAAACCAAACTACAGATCCAAGAAGTTCCAAGAACACCAAACAGGATAAAAGCCCAAAAGACTACACCTATGCATCCAATTTTCAAACTACTGAAAATCAAAGATGAAGAAAGAATCCTGAAATAAGCCAGAGGAAAAAAAATCTCACATATAGTGGAATAAAGATAAAAATTACACCCAACTTCCCCTCAGAAACCATGCAAGTGAGAGTGGAGTGAAATATTTAGTGTTGCGGGAAAAACATCCACCAACATAGAATTCTTTACCCTTTGAAATTATGCTTCAAAAATAAAGGAGAAATTGGACAACTAAAAATTGAGCGAATTTGCTATGAATAGAACTGCCTTTAAAGAAATGTTAAAAGAGCTTCTTTAGAGAGAAGAAAAATAATATAGGTCAGACACTTGGATCTGCACAAAGAAAGGAAGAACCACAAAAAAGGAATAAATAAAGGAAAATATGTGATTCAGAATCTAGAAGATCCAAACAGAAGAAAGTGAAGTGAATTCCCAAGATGATGATAAATGGAAAGTCCCAGAACCATAGTCACAGAACAGATTTTGGAGCAACCAGTCAAAATTAAGAGTGGGAAGAAGGACTTCAGGAAAGGCGTCTCGGAACAGAAAAATGAAAATAATAGATTACTTGAGGTGGTTAACCAAAGAAACAAGTTTAGAGTTTTATGATAGGGCAATAGTGATAGGTACAAAGAAAATGTCACAGGCTATTTAAAGTTTCTTATATTTCATTGAAATGAAGCGTACCACTCAGTCCAACTTATACAAGCTTGTAAAAAACATAGTAGCAGCAAATTGTGCATTACTTGACAGAAATATGTGGCCATGCTTTTGATAATTCTGATAACATGAGATGAAAACTAGAGAAATATAATGAGAAAAATGAAGACATTTATATGTACATTTTTATGAGCATACTCAACATTTAATGATGGTGAAATTTTGTGGAAAATGGAAAAAATCCAACATTTTCTTAAAATAGTCAATTCCTTGAATAAAACTTTTAAATATATTTGCAAAACGTTGTTAAAAAATATTTAAGGTATTTATAAATTAAGAGACGGTATAACTGTTGGGAAGCAGTTTTCCGTGGTCCCGCTTCCACACATCGTAAGTGTTCAAAATCAAAAGGCCATGATTGGTCTTTCACCAGTGCTGCTTCTCAGGATTGCTGAATCAACCAGTTGGTAATTCTCAAAACTGAGGTAATGCACCACAGGAATGCATTACGGAATCATGAGCTGTGTCTGTTACCCCTCTGGACAAAGAACAGGCTTGCGTACTGCTTGCTAGATGAATGGTAGATTTCCGAAGTTCAGGAGTCTTCTCCTGTAGTTTGCCCACTGCGTGAGCAAGCTCCACCTGGCTCTTCGTGCTGCTCTGTAGGATTTGGCTTTTGGGAAACCAGTGCAATGATGCTACTCTGCCTACTGCTATTGCTGTGAGTAATAAACTTTCTTTTGTCTATGACCCAGGAGTCATGTCTTTTGTTGGCATCCATGGAACCTCATCAACTCGTAACTTCACTCACATGGTTATTTTAGTGGGCGGTCTCCTGCTTCCAGTTCTCCTCCATGTTGTCAAATTCCAATAGTACGTTCAGCAAGTTTGGAGTTTGTTAAAAATATATTGGATCCTATCACATTATTTGTCATTATTTGTGATTTAGAAATTGCTGGAGATTTTTGGAACACTGGAAATTGGGTCAAAGATTATCCAGATAAGCAATTGACAACTGAGTTGACTTTAATATTTGGCTTACTTTTTAATTTAAAATCTATTTATTGAATGATTAGGGTTAGAGAAATCATTCTAAAGAGTCTTAAAGTAAATTCATATATTATTTTTTTCTTTATCTTCAGAAGCACATACAGTTAATCATTGTGTATCATTTAGGAGAAGTATTAACTATTTTAAAACAATTTAGAATGGATGTGAGGAATTCTTTTCAAAAGTAATCTTTAAAGAGTTGATGGCCAAAAATACTTTAAGGGGGGGAAAACATCCAGAAAAATCACGTAGACGATTTTGACGGAAAGTCAAGCTTATTTCCCCTATCTTAACAGAGGAAGCAAATAAAAATAATGTTTATTACCAATGAACATATACTATTTTACTGATTTACCCTAATTACAACACAATGAAAACATTTTAAAACCTTTGATTAAAAGTAAAAGGGACATAATTTCTCATCTTCAGGGAAAGCCAAGTTTAATTAAAATCATGAGACCTAATTAGAATTTTATCGCTAGGTGAAGGCTGTGTGGGAGTTTGCCATGAAACAAGGGTTCTAGAAAGCACAGTCCGAGGGAGGAGCCATAGGCAGAGGTGTCAGATTCAAAACCCAGAGGCGTATACAGATGAGAAGCATGAGCAGATTTTAAACTGACACACCTCTGTTTTAAGTCATGAAGTAAGAGAGGTTGGGATCAGTGGGCTTAAGGTCAACAAGAGTGGGGAGAGGGGGTTCTAGGTCTCTTTCAGGATGATGTGTCTTGTATTTTCCTTTGAAATTGAGGACTTCTTATATTAGTATGCACATTTGAGTCTACAATTTCTTCATTCACACTGAATTTTAAAAAGTACATTGATTATAACTGAAAATAATGAAGTTGTTTTTAAATATTTTTTTAAACATGGGAATATGGACAGGCTGAGAAAGAAAAGCCGTTTTTTCTTCATACTGTTTTAATGTTTCTCATTTCTCAAAGAGCACCCTCAGGCGGAGTCTTGTATCTGTTACAGAGACAGTAAAAAAGAAATCTCAGTTCCTAGAAAACATTTGCACATTTTAGAAAAGTCTTTTCTGTATTTCATTAGTATCATCAATGAAAAGGATGGCAGAAAAGATACAGTAATTAATGCATAGTAAATGCATCATATTCTACTTGATTCTATACTTAAAGACAGGAAAATGAAGCTAAACATTGCTGCTTTTATTTCTCTTGCTTCCTGTATAATGCAATGTGAACCTTAGAGCTCTGGTGTTTGACTTAAAGGAGACTTTTCATGCTAACAAGCCCGTAGGAAATAACACTGATGAAGTTTAGAATGTAATTTTACCTCTCCAACTTTATTACTTACCTTATTTCGCTTGATTCATATCTCTATAGTTAAAGGCTTGAACAAAAAAAGATGCTCACATTTGTTTGCCCATGTTTTTAATGCTTTCTTAAAAAAATTGCGAGTGCTTCTGAAAAGAATCCCTCGTGTGTTTACCAATCCTTATTTATCTACCTCTATGCCTGCAGCCAGAACAATGAGAACCATGAGCAAACCAGTGCTGGAAAACCAAATGGTGTGACCCTTGTGTATCAATCAGGGCTGACTGTTTTCACAAAGGTTATGGGCGCTTTGCTTTGAAAGCCATGACTATTTTGACCTCTAAACGAGAGCACGACCTCAAACTAGAAATTGAGCAGCTATGTTTCAGATTTCCTCTCTTACGGTAATATACATGGATTGTCAGCCCATCTCTAAACAAAACATTGACCTGTTCACAGATTATCTTGCCTAACTGAAAACATTTTCTCCTTGTTCTGCTAGAGGCAACAAATTGTTTCTCCCTTCTTTCCTTCTTTCTCTCTTACTTCGTTCCCTCCTTTCTTTCTTCCCTTCTGCCTTCCTTCCTTCCATTCTTCCATCTTTCCCTCTTTCCTTCCTTTCTTCCTTCTTTCCTTACTTTATGTGTTTTTTCTTTTTCTTTAAAGCAGTGGTGCATCTGTATTCCCCAAAGCACTTAGGACTATTTAGGAGGAAGGTAGATTCTGTCCTGGATATGATGGAGAGGCTACAAGCTCAGAGATTTAGAACTTCCACCTCTGTTTAAATCATAGAACGTTAGCTTCTATATGTTTCATATATTATGAAAAATATCAAAAATGACTGGGTTAAAGTACGGTCTTTATCTGAGTTAAATATGATTCTTATTATCTTAGCAAAATTTAATTTCATTAGAGAAAACAGGCCATAAAGAAATAAAATCAACTTAGAAGACTTGGCTAGGCTAAGAGTGAGGAAAAGCACAGTACAAAACATGGGTGGGAAGTCCCAGTGTACCATTAAAATTGTTGATAGACAATTGTCAGTGTAGCAGCTCTGAAAAGGCTAAGATGATCTTGACCTTCTTTGCAAACAAGGTGAGGACTTTCACCCGAACACTGAAGTTTAATTCAATCAAAAAAGCTGAGTGTCCATTGTGCATCGTTTGCTATGTCAGAAATGCTATACCTCAATGATAAATAAGACGCAACCCCTATTCTCAAGAGTCTTTTCTGACGTATGATGTTATGAGGTTGGTGACTTACTTATTTTACATTCCCTAGTGTATCTTCCAATGGAGACAATATCCAGAGTGACTTTTGAGATGTTAGAGGAAAAAGTAAAAGAGAAACTTTACTTTTCACTATGATAGATTAACTTGTATCAGGCAAATATCTTGCTGAGAGAATTTAGTAAAACTTGATAATATGCAAAATGAATTGCTTTGAAGTCATAGAAGAGCTACTAACTCCCCAGAATTTGATATACCAAGATCTCTTAGCATTGGAAATGCATTCAGGCTAGCCTAGAAGTTTGGGACAGTTTTTGCCTTGAGGTGTTTGAAGATTCATAAGGGGAAGAGAGGCTGAGCACTTGAATGGAAATTTGCAGGTAGCTGGAAGATAAACCAAGCATATAGCCCTCTCCCACTTTAGGAGAGAGAATAATTAGAGCTCAGGGCCTACCAAGATTGAGATTCTCTAACACTCTAGGATTTCACGTAAATAGACAAGATTTTAAAAGTTCTGAAACGCAGCTTGAATCTGCTCACTTTCTGATTAAATTAAGAAAATGCTATTTGCTCTACCTGTCAGAAACAAGTTTTTATCTCTGAATGAAGAAAACATTATCCAGAGATTATTTTTCCTAAATTATGACGATATTCGATCAAAAATTGCTAGACATATGAGTAGACAGGATCAAAAGAAAAACATGATATAAACAGATCTACAGTTGATCCAGATATTGGAGATATAAGAAATTGGTTTTAAAATAATCATTGTTAATAAGTTGAAGAAGAGATGAGAAGATGAAAAAATACATCATAAAATCTAGAAAAATAGTATCAAATTAAAATCTAGATCTAAATTACATAGCAACTAAAATTATGAACAGAATAGATAGATTTAACACACAATTGGACAAAGCAAAGGAGAGAATTAATAAATAGATAAGAACCATAAAAAATTTGAGGGCTGAAGGAAAAAGAACAAAAAACAATTAAAAATACAGAAAAGTATAAGAAATAATACAGATAAGACACTAAAACAATGTGTGTATATATGTATACATACATAATTATATATATAATTACAGTTCTAAAGGAGGAGAATATGGGGTACAAATAATTTTTAAAGAAACAATTGCTAAGAATTTTCTAAATTAGACCCAATACAGCTAGCTATAATTTGAGGAATTACTATCAACCCAAAGGAACTTCAAAAGAAACTACGCCAGGCATATGATAGCAAAACAGCTGAAAATTAAAAACAAAGAGAAAGTCTTAAATGCTATCAGACAATAATGACATACTACCTTCAAAGGAGGAAAAATAGGATTCAATCTTAAATGCTATCAGACAATAATGACATACTACCTTCAAAGGAGGAAAAATAGGATTCAACCTAACTTCTCAACAGAAATGATGGAAACTAAAAGACAATGGAGTGATATGTTCAAATTGCTGAAAGAAAATAACAGCCAATAGGGAATTCCATTCCTACCTAAGAATTTCTTTAAAGAGCAAGGTGACTGGAAACCTTTAGAATAACAAAAACAGAGAAATCTGCATCAGCAGATGTTCACTAACCAGACATTTAAAAATACCAAGGAGAATTCTTAAAATGATTATAGATAGGCATAAAAATGCAAGAAGGACTAAAAAGTAGATGAAAAGGCAAATATATCTAAGTAATCGTTTATAGTACAAAATAATAATAATATGAGGAATAAAATGTATGTTTAAATAAAATAAATAATAACAAAAGATTGGAGGGAGTAAATAAAATTAAAATAGACTAAGTTACCAGCATTATCTAAGAGATATAAGTGTTTACAATTTACTGTAATCAGTAAAAAAGTATATTGTAACCTCTCAGGTAACAACCAAAAGAATAATCAAACGATGTTTAACTAAATAATAGAAACCTGATAATTCCAGCATCCCTGCCATGTCTGATTCTGATGTTTGCTGTGTCTCTTTAAATTGTATTTTTTGCCTTTTGGTATGCCTTGTAATTTTTTCTTGATATCCAGACATGATGCAGTGGGTAAAAGTAGCTGCTATGAATAGGCCTCTAGTAATGTGGAAGTAAGGTGTCAGGGGAGGGGAATCGTTCTGTAAACCTACAATCAGACCTCTGTCTTTTAGTGAGCCTGTGCCTCTGGACTGTGAACGTCCCAAATGTTTCTCAGCTTTTTCTCCCTGCTTAGGTGGACAGGATGGCTAGATGGGCCGGAGTTGGGTATTTCCTTGCTGTCACGTGGAAGGCTGGAGCTGACTGGAGTTGGGTTTTCCCCTTCCTCCAGGTCACCTAGGCTCTTATCATACCCCAGCAGGGTATGCTTTTGCGAATTTCTCTCCCCTGAGGCCTCGTTAAGGAGAACAGAGCACTCTGGCATATTTCAAAATGGTTCCCTTCCCCCTTCCAGTGCTAGAAAGATGAGGGGATTTTTCTCTGATATTTACTGTGAAAAACCTGATTAAACTCCTGGTGATAAATTGCACAAAATTGTAGGGGCTCCCCTAATGACTGAGTCCCTCTGGAGTTTTTAACTTACAGTTGCCCAGAGTGAGCCTCCAGCAATTCCTAAATTACATTTCAGGTTTCCCTACCCCAGGACTGGTTCCCCTTTCGGCTTCCATCTTTGAGTCTCTCCTCTGGTTAGCCATAACTCCCTGATTTTGCCTTTCTGTATCTCCCAACTTGGGGGCAGTGGTTTGCCCTGTGTCCTCTGCTCTCTCATGGATCCTGGAGGAGTTGTTGATTTTTCAGTCTGTTAAGCATTTTACTTGTTAGGATAGAGTGGGGACTTCTAAGCTCCTTACATGAGAAACTGGAAAGGGAAAGTCTGTTGGAAACTTAATTTTTCTTAAGGTAAGACATGGATATATGTTAGTGTATTTTTTTCATTTTGTATGCCTTAAATATTTTATTTCAAAAATGTTAAAAAGAAGAAGATACAATAACAATAAGGACTTGAGAATTATAGAGGAATTAAGATATCTTGTTTTAATGTTATATTATCAAAAAATTATTTAGGTGAAAAGGAAGTCAATCTTAAGGGTCATGCAGGTTCTGTGATCTCTGAGAACATCCCAAAGGGCATGTTAAAAAGCCCAGTAAGTCAATGTATTGAGTGGTTACAATTTTTATTTCTGTAATTTATTTTAAATTATCAGAAAGTAATATATGATGTGGGGTCAGTGAACCGAGGAGTCGAAAGAAAGATTTCTCAGACTCTTAAGATCTGGCAGTAGTGCTCTTTTACTTAGAGAATAGAATAGCATGGGGACAGGACTCATGGGCAGTCAGAGCTTCTGCTGCCCCAAGTTGAGGGTTAGAGCTAAATTTAAGGCATAGGTATGTGAGTTATCTCTTTATAAGACAAAGGAAAGAATATGTAAAAAAAGTTAAAATGGTATCAGTGCCCGTAGGGTCCAGCCATTGGGCGGTCCCACAACTTTTAGATAAGAATCAAACCAGATTGAGTAAATGGCAGAAGTCACCGCTTAAATATTATCCTCAGCTGAAGACAAAGGAGGATTTGGTGGGGGTGGTCAGTTACATGAGGTTGCCAGACAGTAAACAACTTAAGTTCTTGCCTCTGGCATTGATTAAGAGTTTCTAGAGATAAGGCCATCCCCCTTCTTCCTGGCACAGAGAGGGAGGCATCTTTACAGATAGAGGTTTCCCTTAGAAATGTAAATATTTCCCAACAAAGGGGCAAGCAAATTCTACTCCTCCGAGCCTGCTTCTCATCTGCAGTTTTAAAATTAACCAGCCTAAAAATCCTCATCAGTATATGTGAGAAAATTTATAACAGGTTAACAACCAAGCAACTGGTTTGCTCTAAGAAACTTTGATTTACTTGCTTTATTTGTAGTATCAATGTTCCATCTCTTTCTAATGTACTTGCTTTAGGTTTAAAAACCTGTGGTATTCAATTTGTGTTCCCCAGGAGGCCAAGACTCTGTAGACTACATGATATTGACAAAATTTTATTCCAAAATATGTCTTTAGCTGACGAATGTCCCCTCAACTGAGCTGCAAAATGTGACTACACTTTTAGTCACTTCGAGAACTTCTGGAAAAATAAAACTAATTTTAATAATAATTAATTTTCTCATTGGAAAACACCTGTATGTTCATTAAAGAATAATTGGAAAATAAATTAAAAGTAGAAAAAAGGAAAAAGCACTTGTGGCTTCTGCTTAGAACTAGCCAGTACTAACATTTAAGTGTCACCCTTTTTTCAGTACATCAGCTTTTATGATTGCGATCTTTTGATCTTTAAAAATACATTTATCAATCTAATACTTTCAATAATTATAATTGAAGAACAATAATTATATATTGTAGAGCATCGGCAAAATATAAAATGCATTGAAGAACAAAATGTAAGTCAGCTTCTAGCGGATACTGCTAGCTGCCAATGCAGCAGCCATTTTTTCCTTCTCTATTATGATTCTCCTCAAGTAGCATGGGCTCTTTCCTCCAACTACTTGCCGTTGATATCCTTAATTGGGGAGGATGTGGAAACTACATTCATTTATCTATCCATTCATTCATTCCTATTCATTGCCAAAATGTTGGGGTGATTTCTACTAATTTTGATGACAATTAAATGGGACTAAAAATATAATTGGTTGACCACTAATGATTCTCTCCCTGAAGATAGAATGAGCCTGCCAGTATCAGAATATTTACAAAACACTTCATTCTTCCAATAATCACTGAATCTACAAACCAAAGATGAAATAAACCAGGAAAAAAAATAGTTTATATAAGTACATGTTTACTGTGCTGAAGCCAGACATTGAAACACAGAAAGAGAAAGGTGATAGGAAAGAACCATTTCCAGGGAGAAAAATTTATATTCTCTGACCCTTTTGCTGGTCAGATGCAATTTTAAACAAGAAGCCCTTGTTTTTAACTATCTTTCCAATTTTCCTTTGTTGTATAAAGAATAGAGCCAGATGGAAGAGAATGCAGGCATTTTCTGATTGCTTTTTGGTTTTCCATTAAGCTTCTTAGGACAGATTAGATATATAACAGGATAGAGTGAATTTTTTCTTGTTGCCCCAGAATTATCAGTGCGGCTCAGAGCTAAACACAGTAATACTCCAGAAACTATTGATTACTGCCAAGAATTGAGAACAGGCACATTTTGTCACATTTTCTTAAGAGTTAAAGGAAGGCTCTTACCCCACTACAACTTTCTTTACAGGTCTGGGAGGAGCCTTGGGGGAGAGGAGTCGTCAGGTTTATAGAGAGAGCATGCAGGCTTCTTCCTAAACAACGTATTGCTAAAGTCACTACCTTGTTTATGAGAGAGAGAGGAGAGAGCTTCTTTTCTATCTCAAGACAACAGAGTACAGAGAAAAGAAAATGACTTGTAGAGCAAAGGACTTCAAGAGCCTGAAATAAAGAGGATAAACATTTCACCCCCTACCTGGATGTCTGCTTAGGCATCCAAACTACACAACTGTCCGAGCAGGGGTGAAGAGAACTGAAGAGGAGTAATAGGGAGAGAGAAAGGGTTGAGGCAGAGCTGCTCATATCCTGTAATGTGCTGTGCAGGGAATATATGAGTTTCCTTTCAAAAGTTATGCAGACATCACAAAAGCATGTACTCGCTTGCTGGTACTCCATCCAAGAGCACTGTGTGCCAGTGGAAGGACTGCAGCAAGAACACAGCGCCGAGGGCAGGAGATGAGAGAGCCTTGGAAGGAGTTGAGCCAGAGCTGGACCTTCTACAAGAGAAAAGTGTCGAGTGGAGAGACTCTGCAGGATCTCCAGAGAAATCAGTGGAGTGTTCTTGTGAGAACCATGCTTTGGACACCTTCAAGAAAGAGGGCATCAGTGTTTCATCAGAGTAAGTCCAGGAAATAGTGACATTCAATAGAGGGAGCAGTACAGCGGTGATCAATGCTCCTTGTCCTTCCCCCTTCATGTGCACGGGAGAACCCAGGCTTCAGAGGAAAGGGGGGAGGACCCAAGTCTTTGTTACGGATACACAAATAGATGAGTTTGAAACTGACTATAATTTAAGTTATAAGTACACTATATTTTAATGACCACAGTTTCTGGACTGCTGTTAAAATCCGCCTGAGATCCATTAAGGGACAGGAAAGGAAAATATATCAAAGGTCTGGTGAAAGTGATGACTGTAGAAAAATAACTATTTCAGGTTTATATTTCACTGATTTGAGGCTCCTTAAAAAGCTGTTACAGATATCAAATAAGGACAAGACCAAGGAAAATGTCTGTTAGCAGTTTTTTACTATTGCAACCCTAGAGCAAAGGATTAATATAATGTACTACTTTTTGCTTTAGCTTAACTAGTCTGAGTGCAGTCTACTTCTAACAACTTCCAATTAAAGCAGCTTGCCAGTTATTTGAAAAGTTGGCAGAGAGGAAAGAAACCAAGTGAACAAGAAAAAAAAACCCAAAAACACAGGCGCTAAAACAAAAAAGAATCAGCCAACCTGCTTTCCCATCATCCTTTGCACAGCCACCTTTCTACCCATTCTCATTTCATTAGCAATTTAGTTTTTAGCATATTGGTTACAGTAGCTAAGTGTTAATTGGCTATTTGGCATGTTATGCCAAGATGAACCTGATTAATTAAAAGAGGAAGCACTATCCTTTGAGCAGCCTGACTAGGGCACTGATGTTGATGCCTCAGGTTGAGTGTATAATGAGACTTGTAGCTTCAGGCAAAGGGATGTTGCACGCTTTTGGTCTCTGGCATAGCACCGAATTAAGTATGAGCTCTGTAGTGGACCCCTGCTTATCAGCAACCTTGCTATTACTCTCCCGACCCTGATGTGCATAAGCAATATTTTCATCCTCTTCCCAAGAGATTTATCTGGCTGTTGAAGTAGAAAATGAATATTTTACAGTTCACTTGTCTGATCAATTACCTACAAGCTGCTGCAGTATTTTATAGCCAGTGGGAGAGCTGTGTAGGTGATGATAGAGAAATCTGGAGGGAATCTCTCAGCCAACTACACAAAAGGGAATAAAACTGTGAATGAGCCATCAGTAACAGTTCTTTGTTCAATCGGGTCTAGCCAGGAATTACAGTGTAACCAATTAATGTACTTAAATGATAATCAGCAGAATGTGAATTCTAGAGGTGAGGTAACTCGACTGCTTGATTAGAGGATAATGAAGTGCAGAACGGTTCCAATTCCAAGCCAACCCTTCTCGAGGCAACAACTCCCTCAGTCCTGCCATTTTTGTCTTCAGTAATTGGATAAAAATCTTTTTTCAGTGACACTTTGGAATTAAAAAAATAAAAGTAAGTGAAATGTACATACCTGAAGAAACCTTGTGTTCCCAGTCTCATAGAAGAGGAGATTATCATTGTTGACTCTCAAAGAAACTTGCTTTTCAATGAATATCTTGATTTGTGTAATTTTTATAATTTAATATTATTTTGTCAGATCTTCATTGAACAGTTTAAAATAGGCTTCTCAAAAAAATAACTTCTTTCACTCCCTAAAAGAAATATTCTAAAGGACTCTCAGATGCATTAAAGGTTAATCCTCAATGTTTTGAGATTTTTAAAAATAATATTTATAAATTATGTTACTGGAAGGATATTTATTTTTTAAGATAATTTTTTTCAAGTTTTGCATAAACATGTAGCTGAAATATGATGAAAAACACTAAATGATACAATGCCTGGTATCTGCCATCTCTTTAACAAAGTCCACTAGTTGCTTCAAAATATAAGGTTGGCTTTGACTGACAGATTGAAATTTTGCACAGCCCAGTAACTCCTAAAAAAATGATCTGAGATTTCACTTTGTTTAACAGAGAGAAATTCAAGTAGGTTTTATTTAGTTACAGTGATAACAAAAGGCATTTTTCAGAGACTAAATGAAAAGATGATCTCAAATGAAGAAACACAAGTATTTTCTTAAACTTATGTTAGTTTGGAAGTACTTTATTTGTATTTGAAAAAACTATATTTTTAAATTTTCGTACTGAAATTTTACTTTACCCACCCAACAAAGTGTTGCATTAGACAATAACTTCAAATTGAAAAATAAAGAAGATAATGTTTATAACCAAAAGATTAAAGTATGTGGAGAATGTTTGTGTGTATGTATATATATAAAACAAACTCAAGGTGTGGCATTTTTTCCCTCATCCTATAATGGTTTCCTTTTTGTTTTGTTTTTTTCCATCATAGTTTTTGATGACATGACAAATCTAGACCAATGAGTAGAAATTTTAACTTCTTTTTGACATATCAAAAATAACCTTCCATCAAGTATTTAAAATTTAAGATGAATTTTAAACTGCTCTGTTTTGCAATTGTACTGAAATCTTCTTGCATTATGTAGGGTTCAGAATACATTTTCTTAGGATATGAAAATTCTTTTATAAAGAAATTTTAGAGGCGGGCCCTGTGGCTGAGTGCTTAGGTTCACACATTCTCTTCGTGGCCCAAGGTTTCACTGGTTCGGATCCCGGGCACGGACATGGCACTGCTCATCAGGCCATGCTGAGGCAGCGTCCCGCATAGCACAGCCAGTGGCACTCACAGCTAGAATATACAACTGTGTACTGGGGAGCTTTGAGGAGAAGAAGGAGGGGAAAAAAAAAGAAGATGGGCAACAGTTGTTAGCTCTGGTGCCAATCCTTAAAAAAAAAAAAAGAAAAAAATTTTAATGACTAAGATTAACCTATACCACAGATTGCCAACTGTTTGAAAATAATAGGAATTGATAAAAGACATGAAAAATATGTCAAAACTATCTAAAGCCTTTGATGTAATGACCTAACTCAAAAGTATTTAAGCAGCTATAAAAATTATGTAGATTTCTGATTCGCTGTATACTATCAAAACAATTCTATCAGTTAGCTGATGTCTTTGTTCTTATCTACCTACTGACCTAATTGCTTTTGACAAAAAACAAAAAGAGGGTCCGTCAATCTTTGCTTTACTGATTTTGTAACTAGGCCATTTTACTTTATTAGTGTTTGATGCCTTTTGAGTTATTTTTTTCCTGCATATTTTAAGTCCCTCCATTTCCTCTTTATTTATTTTATTTTTCTTTCTCTGTTTTTTTTCTTCTCAATAATAGAGTGGTGATGAGTTTATTATAGAATAGCTTATTGCTTGTCCCAAAGGAGTATACAATGACCACAGGAAGACCTCAAATTTAGACTTGCTGAAGGTTGTTCTGGAATTTAGTCAATAGTTAAATACATTACAAAATTAATATCTGGTTGGTTTGTTACATTACTTAGATTTCAAATCATATGTTATTATGTGTATGTATATCTATATATATCTATATTTCCTAAATTAAAATACATCTTTCTCATCAAAGGATATTTGAGGGGCAAATTCATAACATAGTGATTAAGAGTTCAGCTTTAGAAACTCAATGCCTGGTACAAAACCATGGCTCTAGGTTTTATCAGCTGTGAACCAGAGCAAGATATGCAACTTCCCCACACTTCTGTTTCCACATCTGTGCAAGAGGATAAAGATGAGGATAGTTAGTAGCTACCTCATAGGTTTCATTATAAGAGTAAATAAATCAAAGCATGAAAAACACTTAGAAAATTGTCTGGCATATAGTAAGCATACATAAAGGTTAGCAATTAAAGAAAAGGTTGAATACATATTCAACTTCAAAAGGATGCTTTATGGTACACAAACTTTATTTAAAATAGTCCCTGGTTAATGTGTCTTTGTGCAGATTGGCCCTTTTTGTGATTGGCCACCACAGAGTGAGTGGAGCCTAGCCTCACCTGGTGACCCTACTGCCAAAATGGCCTTTGCCTCTGGCTCTCCCTCTCATTCATGGCCGTTCTCCAGGAAGTCCATAGATAGCCTGGAATAGAGTCACTCAAGAAGTTTGCTTGTTAAATACACAGACTTTTGGAAGCCAATCCAACATAATAAAGCGGAACTTTTGAAGATATAACTCAGAATCTTGTATTTTAAATAAGAACCCTATTCTTTTAGATAACACTGGCCACACAAGCATACCTCTCTGTTTCTTGTTTACCTTTTTTCTCTCATCCCAAAATCTCCTTCATGCTATCATTTTTCTCTTCCATCAAAACTTAGTGAGATAAGGCAAATTGTTACTTTGT
The DNA here is from genome assembly GCF_037783145.1 of Equus przewalskii. Lineage (NCBI taxonomy): Eukaryota > Metazoa > Chordata > Mammalia > Perissodactyla > Equidae > Equus > Equus przewalskii. Next base: position 43,692,186 of record NC_091834.1, read on the forward strand.
TTACAGTAATTTACCTGCGTGTGCTTACTTTAACAGTGAAATAAAAGTGTCTATTTTTCTACAAAGGGATTTTAGACAGGTAAATGTGGGGGCCTTTACCTAAGTGTCTAAACCATCTCATTAGGTCCTATCCTGGGGTCCAATGGCCCAGATGATACAATGATCCTCAATAAGACCTACTTACTTCCAATTCATGGAGTTAAATTAGTTCTCCAAAATGGAACCATAGGAGGCTAGACCATGTCTAACCAACAGGAAAAAACATCAGAATTGAAAGATCAGGTTCACAATTTTAGTTCTCCTTCTAACATAGCACAGTTCTGAATAAAGCTTTTGAATAAATCCTCTGAAATATAAAATTAAGAAATTCCTCATCCACAGAAAGCATGTTTCTGTAGAGTCATAAAAAATTTATTGAAGATAATAGTTTCTAGCACATTCACATTGCAAATCCTTCTGAGCATTGAAGCTTTATTTTTGCCCTGATCAAACAGTAGAATTCTTTAAGGGACTCATGTTTCCCTTTTTGCCTTGGTTGCTGGGATGCATGAAATTACATTCTGCATTTCAATTATAGTAGTATTTCTTAGCCTACATTTTTGGGCAAAACTACTTATCTGATTTTTACTTTCTTATTTTTTCTAAAATTGAGACGTATAATACTTTTAATATACTACTTCTTTGTAAATAAGGAAGATAGAATAATGATAAATGGTTAGCAATCAGAAGGTAATGTTACTTTTTTCTTCTTCAAAATGGTGGTGAAAAAGCCAATGAATTATATCTAAAAACAATTTCAGAAAAGGAAACACTAATAAATCCAAAATTATGTTAAATATAAGGATGATATAAATTTTGCAATAGTTTTTACTTATTGCCATTGAAAATTCACCAACACAAAAAGAAAATTTTATACCTATTACAAATTATAACAACATTAAGAAATTATAATTACATTACTATGTTTATGACAAGTGGTTTTCCACATAATTTAACTTTTTAGTATGGTTTTATAATGGCATCTTGACTAAGTTGACAGGAACATCATAGGGCTACATATACTCAATTTTAGTTTTAGGTCTTTTTAGAAATCTAATTGTAGAGGCTTTTTAGAAACTAATGCCAGCAAAACAACTGCTAACAGTGCTACCATGTAGGCAATAAATTGAAATGAGGAAAGCTTTTTTAAAAGAAATCTGGTTCCTCTTTATCCAAAAAGGCAAAAATGCTTTTATTTTACTTTTCTGTTAGCCATTGTAAGGGGGGAAAGAAAAAAAAGGCTCTTTTCACTAGGATGTTATGATTATTGTTTCCACATATTTTCTTTGGAAGTCAGACACCACATTTAGTGCTCTGATGCACTTGAGTATAAAGAAAGCCTTCAAAGCTAGGTGGGATTTTAAGATTATGGCTTCTTATGTTCAAAGATTCTTTCTTCCTTATTTTACAGTAGAACCCATTGTGTTATGAGGCAAACAGCATTCCTATGAAACAACATCCCACTAGGTCTCTACTTCCCTTTTACAGCTTCTAGCAGCTCTACTGTGTTTTGGAGGAAGCATAGAGAAATTTCTACAAATGAGAAAAAACAATACACACACCCCCACACCACACACACACACACATCCCTACAATTGTACTACTAAATGTTTGGAATGTGAGCACTGTTTTCTCTACAAGGCAGGACCTCCGCTGTATCACTTCTCCAGATGTGCCTGTTTGACCAGGAGGAAGGCTTTGTTGACCCTACAGCCCACAGTGTTTTATATGAGGTAACTCGTGTAGAGTGATCGTTGCCTAAAATTTTTTGGTCTTGGTAGGCTTCTTCTTTCCTCATCCTTTGACTTAAGAGAGCAGGCTGGGAGGGGGTGTCCTTGTTGTCTGTGCAAATTGGCATTTCAAGGTTGCTGGGTTCTTCAGCTCCACGTCTGGGACGTGTCAGGTAAAATTAAAACCCACTGTGTCATTCCTTTGGTTCTGAGGTCCTTAATCAATCTGCCTTCCTCCAGAGTTTTCTTGTGTCTGTTTCGTGTATAATGCCCAGGGTTTTTAGTTAAATTTAGCAGGAGAAAGAGGGAAAATATCATCTATTCCATCTTCCTTGAATTGGAAATTTAAGATCCTTGATTTTCTATGCGATATGAGATTATTGGCATGAAACTTTGTTGCAAAGTTACTTTCCATCTTGTACCTCTGACAGATTTTTTGGGGAGTCCTTCAACATCACAATTTTCTTTTCATGGACTTTTCATTAAACGGAGGACACGTTATGTTGGGTCAAGTAAAAGTTATATCCTCTTCCATATTGTAAGGCTAATAATGGCTCAAAGGACATTTGATGGCTGGCCTCCCTATGATATTACAAAAGCTAAAAATACTGGTCTGTAGCAATAATTCTCCTATCAATCATCCCTTAATTTATGATCCACACATTCATTAAAACTTTTATCCATCTATTTCTGATTGGAGACATCAATGTCTTTTTTTTAAAGCAATGAAATTGTTAATGGTAGCAATTACACTGCCACTACTAATAAATGACTACCTACCTTACAGATATTGTATTATGTGGAAACAAAGATGAATGTGTTTTTTATTAATTTATGCTCCAGTGGAGGAGACCAAAAAGCAAACAAGTAACTATAATGCTAGAGTACACAAAATATTACTGAACAATGTTGTAAACAAATTAGGAGATTCATCTTTCATGTGTAATAAGAAATCTGGAAGTACAGCATCTCACAGATCCAGATTCCTTATGTCTTTTTATCCCCCTATTCTTAGCATATGGCCTTGTTTCATAGTCACAGAAGGTCCTAGAAGTTCCACAAATGACTTCTATTTATATCTCATTGTCTATTCTGGGCCACTTCTGATTGTAAGGGATTCCGGGTAATGTCTTTTTTTCTTAAGATGGGCACATGGCACTGTAGAAAAAATGGAGTTCTCTAAGGAAAAAACAGGAAATAAATACTGCTGTAAGAAGGGGCAAGTTTGTCAACAGAGATGGAGATGGGAGAAACCTTAATTTCCTGACACAGTATAATTTGAATGAGGTGGTAAAGTCTAATTGGAAGTAAAGGTGTTTCTGCTAGAGGGAGTGACATATTCAAATTTCAAGGAGTTCTTGGGACATGATGAATATTTCTGAACAAACTAAGCAACATGTGAGGGGAGACCCTAGGACTGCACCTGTAATTAAAATCTTATGCTGGAGCTTGCTTGTGGAGGACTCCGCACACCACATTAAAGAAAGAGAACTTGATCTTATAGGGATTGGAAAATCTCTAAACAGTTTTTAGGAGATGGGTGACATCAGGTTTGTGTTTTGGAAAGAGAACTGTAGTGACACATCAGAAAGCGAAGTAGAGGGAAGATTGAAAGCTCATCAGTCCATCTATATCTGACATTGGAATCTAAACAAGTCAATTTTTTTTATTATTTTGTAAAAACTACTCTATTTGTTTGATTATTTAAAAGTATTCTTCCTTAGATGTCCACAGCTCTGTCACACTCTTCTTGAGGAGAAGAGGTCACAATTATGTACACTATTCCAAGTCAGGCTTACTATGGTTCCACAGAAGGTAGGCTAGTGGTTTCTGATTTGTTTCCTATAGTCTCGCTTGTGCTGCCAGGAAGTTTCTGTGGTGTCCTTGGCTCTGACTCTCCCTTGAGCCTGTGGGAATTTGTTGGATCTCTGAAAAATGTAGAGTTGATCACTGTTTTTCTCTCACTCAGTCCATATTATTTTTTTTCTATTTGTTTACAAGGTTGATCAGGATGCATAGACCAGCATCCATGTACCATTTTGACCTTTATTCTACTCAGATAATTATGTGTCACAAAAGTTTCAAATTTTTGGTTGAGCTTCAAATATTCTACAAATGTATGATTTGCATACATTTTGCAAAAATATAACTTGCAGACACGTAGTTGAATATTTTAAAACTTTATAAGTAAACTACACACGCATATGTGGGTTTCAGCATCTGTTAACACATTGACTATTGTTAAATTCAGATGGCAGTTTGACTCATTTTTATATAACCCAGACAAAATTTTCTTGCCATCTCTGAGCATATACACATATTTTTTGTAAATCATTGAGTAAGAAGTTTGTAGCTTTGCATACATCATTCTTTGAACTTGGGTCTGAGCATGACTCCCCATAATGCTTTTTCAAGCCGGAATTCTTTATGGCAGACATGAAATGGGCTAAATTAAATGTCAGGGAAAACTCCATGCATACTCTTGAGAATTATATAGTAACAAGTGAACAAATAACTTACTATGTCCTAATAATGTTGCTTTATGTATTATAAATGGTTTTGGAGCTTATTGTACTTTTAGACTATCTAAATTTTATATTTTTGGTAAAATTCTGCCTACATTTATGCTTATAAATGTTATTTGTTTCCAAGTGAGGTGCAATAATTATTCTTAAAAGTAGAACTCTATCACCCATCAAAAGTAAGAAATTTTAAAATAAACTTTGATAATGACTGATGACTCTGACACCATCAAGCAGACCTAAGATGAAAGGACAATTTTTACTATACTCTCAATGACTGTTTCTTCAACAATATCGACCACACCGACGATAGTGCATGAGCTAAAGGGTAACCTGAAAATTTTCGTATGAATTCACTCAAAGACAAGAAAGTATATTAAGTTGCCTTTTGTGTTTTACATATATGCAGATAAATGCAGCCCAAATTCTAAAGGAATTTTATGTGTTCACTTTTACACAATAATGTTGTGGTCCCTGCAAAGTTATACATAATTTTGAAACATGGGATAAAGAACATAAACAGTTGAAACTTCTGCTTCCTTTTAGCTTACTGTGAATAACTTAATATTACTAAAAAAGTTTAAGTAACAGATAAGATGAGTTAAACTCATCACATTTTAAAGAGAACATATACAATTAGGAAAAAAGATATTTAAATCCTGGATGACTAACATTGCAACAGATATGTAATATGGATTGACTGGGCGGAAAATACAATTGGTGCCATTGTCAGAGAACCGAAAGAAGCATTCCAAGAGTGACCATCCAGCAAGACTGGTACATTTGTCCAAAGCTTGAAATTATATGGATCTTTGTTAGGGAGAAAACATTTGGAATACTAATGTATATTCCATTTCCTTTCTGCTTTTATTTCAGACTTTTTCCGTTTTCCCATCATCAGCCCTGTGTTGATTATGGAAATGGAAGATGGTAGAAAAAGAAAAAAAGGCTGTTATGTCCACATTGGTTTTTATCTTCTGATCATTCCTCCCCTTGCAGTCTCAACTCCAGTTATATTGGCCATTTTGCTATTCCTAAAACTAGCTAAGTCCAGCCTACATCAAAGCCATTGCACTTACTAAATTTTTTCTTTCCAAATTCTTTGCCTCATTCATGCATCTGCTTGACCACCACTTGGACAAAGAGCTTGTCTCCATCTACCTCCTTATATTGCTTTATCTTCCTAGAAATTCACATGATCAGAGAACATGATTAACATTTATTTGTTAGATTGCTTATTTTCGTTTTTTTCTACAAGAATGTTAGTTCTAGGGCCAATACTTTGACTTTTGGTTACTGCTTAACAGCCAGAGAAGTGTGCTTGATATTCAGGAGGAATTTAAGTACTTGTTGACTGAATATTTCAGAAACTGTAGCCCTTATAAAACTTATAAGATTTTTTTTCTTAAGAAGACAGAAATGAATAAGACGTTCTGTTCCTAGAGTTAAAAAAAAAAAAAAAAAAAAAAGATTACTCCAGGCACCAGGCAGAAAGGAAAACTAAAGAAGAAATGATCGGAGAGAGAATAAATGGAGAGAGGGACCCCGAGCCCTAAGACCTGCAGTGAGCTCTGGTGAGGCAGGAAGACAGCTGAGATGGGAATGACTACTGGGAACTGTGTCTTCGTGTGTAAGACTAGATTCCGTGTGCAGATTCCTATGCCCTAGCAGGCATGGAGGCAGTAGGAGTACTCCTAGGAACTGAAAAGAGAAGTGGACTATTTCAGGAATTACTAATGGTACTCAAAGATCAAGGACCAGAGGCGGCAGTCCTAATCCTGGTACTGCATAAGCTGCCTGGAACCTTGAGACCCCTCTGGGGATAGGAAGAAAGAATAAAATAACTAGTCAAGCTACTCCCACTCTAATAAATGGAGGCCTGGAGGACAAATTCTGACATTAAATATGTATGTTCCTGTGCACTTGAATTTCTGGGCTGAGATTCATAACTGCTGCATTTACAGTTCGATTGAATGAGCACACGTATTTCTGATTTCCATTTGCCTGTTTTACACTGTACATACAGGTAAATGTGAGGAGGATGCATTAATTTAAACATTTGACAGTTAGACAACAGGGGAATTTTTTGCTAGTGTTTGGATCAGTTTTTAACACACCATAAAGGATGTTGGCAAAAATGTAGTGACATCTGTACTGACAGTGTGAAAGCACTGAGGTCAACAACTGCCGAGATGGCAAGTATGAATCTATTGCCCAAATGTGTCCAAGTCAGCACCACATGTTGCAAAGAAATTATAGAAGCCAGCATCTTTCAAAAACAGTTTTGGGGAATGTCACAAAATTGTCAAACGTATTAACAATCTTATTAAATAGCAGACTTTTTCAGAAACGTTTCTAACAGTCTAGAATCAGGGTGGAGGTTTGAATACACCCTACGAGACAAACTCATTATTTTTGCTGAGGAAAACAATCCATTTGCTTAATATCTCAAATGCGCCATCTCTCTCAAACATGTTTGTACAATATGTTTAGAATGGGTTGGATATTTTTATTTTTTAATAAGCTGAAGGGTTTGTTTTGCGGTGGAGGATTGTATTGTTAAAGCGCACACTATGCAAAGTGTTAGTGAATGGATTCTGGATTCGACTTGACAAACAGAATAAAGGTTGAGTGCCTTGAGAATTAAAGAGAAGATCTAAGACAAATGCCACTGACCTAATTGAGATTTAGTAAAAAATACCATCACTCGATTTATAGTATTTTACGATATATTTGAAAAATTCATTTTCACCAAAAATAAAGTTCTAAATTGGCTGACAAGCCTATTCTACTCATTCTAAATGTTTCACCTATCAGGGGAATGTAAGCAATTATTAGAGGTTGCTATGGATTGAACTGCAAAAAAAAAAAAAAAGCTCTCTATTATCCAGGATCCTGCTACATTTTAAATGAAGAGCAACCTGTGAATAGAATGCTAGCTGTTATCATTGCAGCTGCTTATCTAGATATTTTTGGATTTTTCTCTGTACAATTAACAAAAACAAAATTGCTTGATAAAATGGATGCTAAGAATTAATTTGTGCTTGATTTTTTTCATGCAAAATCCCCTAATCCAAACTTTTGTTTATTTTCCAAAATATTTTGTGATATACAAAATATCCACTTTTTTGGATGAATTTATTTTACACAAATGCTATAAAATTGAGCTTAATGTATATTACTAGACGTCACTTTTATTTTCTTTATCTTCTAGGATTTTGTGTAATATTTTAATAAAATATTTCTACTGCTGAGACAGTTGAGAAACCACTGTACATTTTTGGTTTTATCAGCTCACTTTTGGAATTTTATTCTCTAGATATTGTGATCAGCTTTTGGGAACTAGTGGTGAGAAAAAATTATGATACTGACACTGTACTTTCTGGAGCCTACAATTTCATCTGGGAGACTACCATACATATCACTGTGAAATTACAACTGTCGAAAGTGCTATAAAGGAAAGGCGTATGTCACTATGAGAGTCTGTGACAGGGCCTGATTTTTCAAATAAGTCAGAAAGTCAGGGGAGCCTTGCTGTGGGAAAACTTGCTTGAGTTGAGGTCTAAGAGTGTAACTAGGCTGGAGCGGGAAAGCCTTGCAGAGTGAAGAGCATGAGAAGGAGGTAGCTGCAAAGCGGTGATCAGTCGGGCGGGACGGCAGGCAAGAGTGGAGATGAGAAGCAGCCAGGATTCAAGTTAGGTAACTCAGCCTTCACCCCACGCCAATGGGAAGCTACTGAAATTATCTCAGTAGGAAGTGGTTTGATCATATATGAACTTTAAAGAAGTCACTATGGCTTTAGGAGGAGGACAAATTAGAGAGAAGGGAGAGAGGATGATGGAAGACAAAGGCAGTATGCTCTTGGAGGATTCCAAATGAGTGAAAATGGTAGCTGAGGCTATTAAGCTTTGAGAAAAAAATAGTAGACAGACTTGAAACTTTTTTAAGTGGCAGATTACCAATAAAACTGCCTTTGAGTATATAAAGGATTCTTTGGGTTTGTTTGCTGTTTGGGTTTTTAACTTGATTAACAGCATGGATGGTGATGCCATCCACGCATCATTCTAGGTCTTTATTTCCTCTGGTGTAAAACACAGGGGTTGATTTCTAATGTTGTCTCCAGGTCTAACATTACATGGTGGACTCAACCAATTCATGAAGGACTCAGATAAAATCAGCTTACCTATAATGTCCCATCAAATGAGATCATCTTTCCTTAGTCTATCTTCAGTGACATATTATGGCAGATCTGACCTATATAAAACGAGCTAGAAGAAAATGTTCCTTCCAGTAAATAATCTAAAGATTAAAGTTAAAATGCATTTCTCCTGGGCTTATTTATTTTTAAAAAAATGAAATAAAGATTTTTTTATCCTTCATTTTAAAGTTTCTCTGAGCTGTTGTCTTGGATCTTTTTCAGCTATTTAATGCACTGCCTCCTTTTAGAAGTGTGGAATCACTCAGTTCCAGGAACCCACCTGAGGCAAATACAATCTCTAAAAGTCCCTAAACTTATTCATTTTGCTCTAGCAACCTTTTGAAGAGTTTAAAATTCTTAATCAATATTTGCTTTCGGTTTTGAGAATGATGGCATTTGCATAGTTACAGTATAGACTTTATACTGTATGCTTTACCTGTTGAATATACTCACACTCAGCTGTGATGTTTGCCTTTACAGTAATTATCATGTTGACCATGGAAAATGAGAAAGTAAGCCATGGTGATAGGCATATTATCATCTTCTCTACTGGAGATTACAGGCACAGCATGAAATAAAGCTGGGCAGAGTTATAATCTCTTTAATACCTTCTAAAAATGTACTCTCATTCTAATTTCTGAACTCCTCTCTCTCCTTAGATGACATTTAAAAATACAAAAATCTTGCTAAAGTGAACATTTGTGGTATTTTAATTTAGTTTTTCATTCTTTCTATTTAGTTGTCCTTATCTTTAAGACTATATTTAATCATTTTTGAAAATCTTTATTTATGGTCTCATTTCATACATCCTTGTTTATATTCCATGTTAAGTTGTATATTCCATGTTAAGTAATATTAATTCAGATAAATATTCTGACCAATTCTTTCTTGTGTGGAGAGGACCTGGCATTTACCAATCGATAAGCTGCTATGTAATGTGAATTTAAGGCAGAAAGTTTTCTTTCCACGATGAATTTTCTGTTTTCCTTGTTTAGGGGAGCGTCTCCCTGCCCCTAAATAAATGTGGTCTAGATAGCTTGTCACAGATGCTTTCCTGAGCTCTTTGTGTAAAAGCAGGACTATATAGAGGGGAAAGTGCTAGGTAAGGAGTCAAAGAATTTCTTTTTACTGCAAGTGAGGGAAGATCCCGAGTTTCAATTTCCTCATAAATAAAATAAGCATAATAATATCTTCCCTACTTACCTTATAGAATTATTTTGAGAATCAAATGAGATAATAATTTAAAAGCACTATAAAAACTGTAAAGTACTATATTAGTGAAATATATCACTATATTTTGTAGGGAAGCCTTTTATTATGTAAATAATGCATGCCTATTAGTTTCATTATCACATGATTATGGTAATATTGATGATTATTATGTTAGTTTCCTATGGTGGCTATAACAACCTAAACTTGGTGGCTTAAAACCACACAAATTTATTCTTTAATAGTTTTGGAGGCCGAAATTAGCTTTCCTAGGCTGATGTCCAGGTGTGAGCAGGGGTAGTTCCTTCTGGAGGCTCTAGGAGAGGTGCCCTGTCCTTGCCTGTTGGAGCTTTTGGAGGCTCCCTGCTCCTCAGCCCTTAACCCGTTCCTTGCATCACTGCAATCTCTTGCTTCCATCATCACGTTGCCTCTCCTCTTCTCTAGTCAAATCTTCTTCTGTCTCCCTCTCTAAGGACCCTTCTCATTATATTTAGGGTTCACCTTGATAATCCAGGATAATTCTCTCATCTTAAAATCCTTAATTGAATCAAATCTGAAAAGTTCTTTTTGTCTATAAGGTAATATTCACAGTTTCCAGGGAATAGGACGTGGACGTATTGGGGGCAATTATTCAGTCTACCACAGTCATAGATTATCACGGTAGGCAAGTACCTGCGAGGACAGGGAATTGGATGAATGCAACTAGTTATTGCTCATGGAAGCGTTCAGCTGCAGTGCATTGCCCTGGAGTGGGGAGAGCCCTCCAGCCCGAGGAGTGAAAAATCCCAGGAGTGTATTCAGTATAAAATTCATTGGTCCATTAATCAAGAGACACTGAAAGTATCACTACCTCAATGTGGGCAGCCCTGAAATGTTTTGACGTGAAAATGGCTCAGCCCTGAGAGGGGAGGCTAGGGCCAAATGAGGGGAGGCATCAAAAGAACCAGGCTCTGTGCTCCCAGCCCCCTTCACAGCAGCAAGAGTGTGCTTTAAGTATCCGACTTCCAAATATGCTTGTGGTTTAATAGAGTCTGGAGATAAAATAATAATAATATAGTAATTGTTTGGGAATGACTATTCCAAAAGACTATTAGTCTGTCCAGCAATACCTTGCTAAGCTGTTAGAGTGAGGAACTTCCTTTCATATATAAACACTAATGGTTACAACACTCTCTTCAAGGAAACGGTGCACTGCCCCAAGGTTACTGTCTCCCACATGTAATCATTCTAACATTTCTTTTCTATAAAAGCCCTAACTACTCAGAGAGCTTTTGGGTTTTGCTTTGGTTTTTTGTTTTTTTTTTTAACTTCACTGTTTCTTAGTTAGTGATCAATTATGATAATGGGTCTTATTAGAATTCAAGGGTAAACAGAAGTGTTAAGCAAATTACATTTCTTTGCAATTGCTGAATTCCTAAATGAATTCTCATATGTTTAGGGCTATGCTGGCAAAGCAATATTAATTTTAATCTAAGTGGCTTAAAAGCAAATTAGCATCCTTTCTCATCCCACCCACCATTCACTGGAAATTCTTAACCACAGGCCAAATTGGTTTAACACTTTGATTGAGTTATAGGTAAGACAATAACCATAACGCAGTTTTTCAATTTGTATACAAATTATGTAGTTTTAAGTTCATGAAATCCTAGCACACAAATTAGAAAAACTGAATCAGGTTAATAAAATTTGCACGCTTGCCTTTTATTTTTATCTTTATTTTCTACATCAATGTTTGATTATAAGCTAGAGAAAACAATCGACAGTTCCTCACAGAATATGAAATCTAATCTTTCCAATTTGTATTTCGGAAAAAACATACTTCAGACTATGTCTGATTAATAGGTCAAAAGTGAAAAACAATTGAATGTAATATAGAGTATCTATCTTTTATCTTTTTATTCCTTTGTCTGTTCTCTATAAATTAATCCCACATTTATGACTTTTCACCTGCTCATTACTATTGAGCCTTCTTAACATGATTTCAACCTGAGCCCATTCCCACCCAACTTCTACATTTTCCTGCAGTTATCAATGGTATCATACTTCTCCCAGGCTTCAAGACTATGGATATCAGAGTCATTTCTGACTTTTTCCTGTTCTTTAAGCCAACATGCTAGTAGACTTCAAATACCCTTTTAACTTTTACATATTCTTTGATTTTTATCTTATTTCTAATTAATTATGCCATCACTCTGGACAGAAGCCTTGTCACTACTTACTTTGACTTCTTCAATGATCGCTTAATTTAATGCCCTAGGTTTTTCTTTTCTTTTTTTTAATTGAGACAACATTTGTTTGTAACATTATATAAATTTCAGGAGTACATCATTCTATTTCTATTTCTGTGTAGACTACCTCATGTTCACCACCGAAAGACTAATTACCATCCGTCACCGTACACATGCGCCTTATTACCTTTTTGTCGTCCTCCCTCTCCCCTCCCTCTCTGGTAATCACGAATCTGATCTCTGTATCTATGTGTTTGTTTGTTGTTGTTTTTATCTTCCATCTATGAGCGGAATCATACAGCATTTGACTTTCTCTGTCTGGCTTATTTCGCTTGGCATTAATACCCTCAAGGTCCATCCAGGTTGTTGCAAATGGCAAGATTTCATCTTTGTTATTGCTGAGCAGTATTCCATTGAGTACATATACCACATCTTCTTTATCCATTCATCCACTGACAGGCACTTTGGTTACTTCCAAGTCTTGGTTATCGTGAATAATGCTGCAATGAACATAGAGGTGCAAATATCTTTTTACGTTTGTGTTTTTGTGTTCTTTGGATAAATACCCAGAAGTTGAATAGCTAGATCATAAGTTATTTCTATTATTAACTTTTTGAGGAATCTCCATACTGTTTTCCATAGTGGCTACACTAGTTTACATTCCCACCAGCATTATATGAGGGTTCCCTTTTCTCCACATCCTCTCCAACACTTGTCATTTCTTGTCTTGTTAATTATAGCCCTTCCGATGGGAATGAGGTGATATCTCATTATAGTTTTGATTTTCATTTCCCTAATAATTAGTGATGTTGAACATCTTTTCAAGTGCCTAATGGCCATCTGTATATCTTCTTTGGAAAAATGTCTGTTGAGATCCTTTGCCCATTTTTTAATCAGGTTGTTTGTATTTTTCTTGTTGAGTTGTATGAGTTCTCTATATATTTTGGATATTAACCCCTTAACTGATATATGAATTGCAAATATCTTCTCTCAGCTTTTAGGTTGTCTTTTCACTTTGTTGATGTTTCCTTGCCGTGCAGAAACTTTTTAGTTTGATGTAGTCAGTTGCATTTCTATACACCAGCAGCAAATTATCAGAGAGAGAGAGAGAAAATAAGAATACAGTCCCATTTACAATTGCAACAAAACGAATAAAATACCTAGGAATACATTTAACCAAAGAAATAAGAGACCAGTACACTGAAAACTATAAAACATTGTTGAAAGAAATCAAAGAAGCCATAAAGAAATAGAAAGATATTCCCTGCTCCTGGATTGGAAAAATTAACATAGTTAAAATGTCCATACTTCCTAAGGCATTATACAGATTCAATGCAATCCCTATCAAAATCCCAATGATATTTTTCATGGAAATAGAATGAAGAATCCTAAAATTTATATGGAACAGCAAAAGACTCTGAATAACCAAAGGAATCCTGAGGGAAAAAAGAACAAAGCTGGAGGTATCACGCTCTCTGATTTCAATATATACTACAAAGCTATAGTAATCAAAACAGCATGGTACTGGCACAAAAACAGACACACAGATCAATGGAACAGACTCGAGAGCCTGAAAATAAACCCACACATGTATGGGCAGCTAATTTTCGACAAGGGAGCCAAAAACACACCATGGAGAAAGGAAAGTCTCTTCAATAAATGATATTCGGAAAACTGGAGAGCCACATGCGAAAGAATGAAAGCAGACCATTATCTCACACCATACACAAAAATTAAATCAAAGTAGACTAAAAACTTGAATATAAGCCCTGAAACCATAGACAGTAGGTTCTTTGACATCGATCTTAGCAGTACCTTTTTGAATACCATGTCTCACTAGGCAAGGGAAACAAAAGCAGTCATCTCCCAGGTTTAACTCTAACCTGTCCATCTGATTATCACAAAAATTGGTTTTAAATATTCTCATCCTTTTACTCACTCTTAAAAACGCTTCATGGTTTTTCCTCAAGTCCCTCGCCATTTTTTTGAGTCCTTTCATTTTTGAACCTCATCCTACCAATCCAGTTTGATTCCCACGGCTCATGCTTTCTCAGCCACAGGAAGTTGTAATTTTCCTCTGCACCAAATTTGTTCCTCCGTTTATGTTGTTTTGCTTTGTTGTGATGTTATCTTTTTTTCTGTTAAAATTCCCCAGGTATTCAGATTATTCTCGATAGTTTTCTTTTACGTTTGAAGTATTTCACACAAGCATAAAACACCACTCTGGCTGTCAAGACTGCAGCAGGGAGACCAGTTAGAAAGCTATGAAGTACTCCATGTGAACGGTGGCTTGATAGCAGCCAGGCTTTGCATAGATAGGTGATTAGATGACTTCATTATGGCTAATTTTGCTGTGGTAATCATCAAATTTCAAAAGGAGATTTTTGCCTAGGCTTTAGAATGATACATGTATTTCTAAATTTTCATTACTAAACATAACTTAAGTGTAGCCAAAGGATTTAGGCGAACCCTTGTTTTCTCAGTCATCATTTGACAAGATCAAGTCCACTTCATATTTTTAATATTTTTTGTAAATTAAACAAATTTATAAAATTTATTTGACTACTAAAAACGTATATAGCAAAATTTTAGTGATTTCAAGAAAATGCTTAAAAATTAGAGTGGGGGCATCTACTTTCTTCAAAATTTCAGAACCATCAGTGAAAGATTATAAATATGAAACCACTGAAGCCTACGGAGTGACTTTTAAGCTGCAATTTGTTTGCCTATAGATTTTAATATTTCAGATATTCCTCCAATAATTTCCTAAAGGAATTGAGTTGACTACTTAAGGACATCTTATACAAATATAGGAACTACAGTTATGAAATGAGCATTTTATCTCCTCTATAACCAAGGCACTATCATTAAAGTCAGTAAAACTGAGATTGTTTTGAAGAATGCAAGTAGTTATGCTTGGAATTTACAAAATTACTTTCAAACTGCACTCCTTCTTTTTCCAAATTAACTCCTCTGATGGATCTTTCTTCCAGTAGTCTTTTTCTGTGTCCTCAAGCTATAATTAGTCATTGCAAATTGTCTCAGTGCATGCCTGGAAGACATTACAAATCCCAGTCATAGTTCTTTCTCCTTGTTAAGAAAAGGCTCTCTCTATGTGATATAATCTCAGTAGCTTAATGATCAGAAAATGATTTTGGAACATCATGACCATCTTCCTCTTTACTAGGCTGTAACAGTAGCACAGGTACAAAATTATTGGTTCTCTGTCCTTTTAAAGATATCAGAAAGCAGAAGCTCAGCTAGTAAATCCAGAACAAAAACTTGCCTAATTGTGTACATTTCGATGAACAGAAAAAGTAACCCTCACTCTAATAAGTATTTTGTATCTACATGAAGTTATAAAACTAATAAACTATAAAGGTTGCTAAAATAAAAACCAGTCATTTAAAATTTATTTGCAGTTACATTGCAGCTCTTTTCTAGTTTCAGGCTAAAGCAGCATTTAAATGCTAGATATTTGATATCTGCAATTTTGAGTGGAAATGCTGAATCGGTTTAAAATAGCTTCAAAGATGTAGATATTCATGTGGGAATTAATTGGCATAAACAAAAAGGAAAAGTGCTGAAATGATTTACATTTACCTGTTTATAAAATCTCCTGGGTGTCACACTAAAGATTATCCAATGCTTAGTTGTACCTTTGGGCATTTTTTTCATTAATCGCAACTAAAACACAGAAGTCCTGACTGCAACAAATATGGAATGTATCTCTATTTGTTTGTGTAGTTGTGATGGGGAAGGCACTATGGAGTAAAACCAGTAAGTCACAACATAAAGAGACAAACCAGTGTGCCCAGAAGTAGGACAACTTTTTTCGCCAGTCCAAACTCCTGGATCAGATTTTCTGTGTCCCAGTCTGGGAAAGGGACCTTACAAAAGCTGAATGCTTAAGTGTTTGCTCTGAAATATAACATC
The DNA here is from genome assembly GCF_037783145.1 of Equus przewalskii. NCBI lineage: Eukaryota > Metazoa > Chordata > Mammalia > Perissodactyla > Equidae > Equus > Equus przewalskii. The sequence continues at coordinate 43,708,048 of NC_091834.1, forward strand.
CCTTAGTCTGTAATTGTTGAGTGTTCCACAATTGCTAATTCTTGTTGAATCTCACTCTGGACCAGACATAAGGGTAACTGATTTACATGTAATATGTGATGCATATCCTCTACTGGAAGCCAAACTTTTCATTTCATTTGGTATCCTCAGCCTGGAGTGTAGCAGAGTACCTTGTAATACATTATCACTAAATAAAAATAGCGGTAATACACACAAATTCTAGTCTACCCAAATGATCTTTATAAACATTTAAAATCAATCTTAAACTTTCTCTTTTAACAAACCATCAATGTATAATATTTTATGTTTTAAAGAAAGTGAACTAGACAGAATAACCAGGATATGTGCATTTATAGTATAGCTAATAAAACAATAAGAAATCGTAAGTAGAAATATCATAGAATGTGTTGGAAATAAACCACACATGCCAGGAAACTAACTAGAATTAAGCAGATAAATAAAGCAAACAAATAAATTATGCTTTATGGATTTAAAAATGAATACAAGAATAAAAAATGTAATTAAAGCTTTAAAAGGTGAAATGGAAGTAGTATTTCCCAATCTAAAGTGAAAGATAAATAAAAATTTAAATAGGGAAGAAAAAGGAAGAGAATTTGGGAACAGATCCAGAAGACAAAATATTCAGTTAAAAAAGTCTCAGGAAGAAAAAATAAACTTATGGAGGAAAACAATAATTGAAGAAATAATAAATTTAAAAAATGTTCTAGTATGTATTAAAAGGGATCACTGAGTGCCAGAAAGGATTCATTCCTTCAGTCATTCAGTCTGTCAATAGATACAATTTCGACAACTACTATATGCCAGACACTAAGTAGAAGTGGTAGGGCTACCGCAGGGAGTACACATTGTTAATAGGGGAAGACAGGCAATAAACAAGTGAGCAATTACTGCATTATGAAAAGACAGAGAAGGTTTAGAGAATGCTGGAGGGGTGCTGTTTTTCTTCTGTAACTGTATTTTCTTTCCCATTTGATCTGACTTCTACATAAAGTGATATATAAAAGTCTCCTTTAAGCAAAACAAAGAAACTTTATAGAAATAAAAGAAGACCTGAATTTTATATTGAAAAGTCCTACCATGTTTTTGGGAAAATTGACTTGCAGCGATATTGCATTTCATTTCATTTCCTTGTATTTCTTTGTTCCTATCTATCTTTATCTCCTGTACTTTCTGTTTTATAGAGGTAGCTGTTGTGCTCCATAGGATAGATAGATAGACATATAACGCACATAACTCATACATCTTTATTGCAAATTATGGCTTTAAGTATTAAAAAATCCTCAGTTTTAGGTTTAATAATTTTTGAATTGAATTTTACTTCACTGCTTTCAAGATCACAATCGACTATATCTTATTCTCTTATTTGTTTGGTATATGTGGTATATTCCTTTATTTTTAGAATTTCTGAATCATTTGCTTTAGGAGTATCTCTTGTATATAGCACATCATGTTTTTATTTCAGAGCCAAATCGAAAATTGTTTTATTTTATCAGGTGAATTAAGCCCATTTGCATTTATCAATATGGCTGTCATGATTGGTCTCAAATCTCTTATATTATTTTGTCATTAAATTGCTATATGTATTATATGATATTTGCTATGTTTCTTTCTGTAGTTGAGTGATTTTCTCTGCTTTCTGATAGTTAAAAATTCTTTTGATATTTGGAAAGTTTGTATTTTTGTTCTAGTGGTCACCTAGACCACTAGACCTGTACTTTTTTTTAATGCTCTTAGTTTCCTGTCATCTTTTACTATCTGTTTTTAGTTTTTAGTGCTATCTTTGAACTCCACCTATTGCCTATCCAACAATCAAAAACTTTATTCTGTATTCCTCTTTCCATATCCTTTCTCCTCCTTCATTTTATTTGCACTCTATCCACCTTGTCAGAACCCAAAATGTGCATATTTTATTCTCCTCCATAAAATTTGTGTTATTTTTCTTTCTTTTACCCAGCTTTGTTTGAGTCATAGATCTTCAAGTACCATCACCAATAGTCCTTTTGCCAAAGTTTCCCTAGTCATGTCATAGTTTGATGATGTTCATTCTCTGGTAGATTGCTGAACAAGAGTTTATGGTTAAAGAAGCTTCTAATTTCTTATATAATTAAAATAATTTTTCTGTAGCCTTGGTTTTGAAGAACAGCTTAGCTAGATACAGCCTTTTTCGTTCACGATTTCGTTCCTTGAGTTTTTCTTTGCTTTTCATGTTGCTTTTGCCAGAATTATGCCAGTTTAAGTCTCTTACCCTTGAATGTTATTTGATCTCAATTGTTTAACATTTTTTAAGATTTTTAATGTTTCAGCCCTACTGGTTTTACTAGATGTGTCTCAGAGTTGATCATTTCAGTACTTCCATTTCTAAAAATGTATTCAGCATGTATATTCATATGAGGAACAGAACTATTTATACAGAACTATTCTTGTAAGCATTGCTTGTGTTAGCAAGAGATTGAAAACAACATAAATGTCAACCAATACTTGACTGATTAAGTAAATTATTATACATCCATAGAGTGGAATAATCTATAGCTATTTTAAAAAAACAGTCTTTTATGTTCTGAGACAAAACTGTATCCACAATTTATTCTATTCACCCTGTTCAAACCTGACTTCTATTTCCACATCTCCACTGAAACTGCTCTTGTCCAAGTCACTGAAGGTATTCATGTTGCCAAAATCAATGGGCCATTTTCTATCTTTATCTTACCCACCTATAAATGGTTTATCTCTCAATTAGCCACTGCACTTTCCTGAACACTTTTCTCCTTGGGATTTTGTGATATATGCTGACATTTCTTTTCTCCTACACCTTATCATTTCTCTTCATTCTGCTTTATAAGTTTCTCCTTCTCCACTCAACTTCTACATGTTAGAGTACCTCAGAACGCAGTCCTGGTTCCTCCAGTTTTCCCTATAAGCACACTTCTCTGGAGATCACAATCATCAAACACAATTGAAATCACAACTAGAACATGTCACTCTTAAGCCCAGAATTTTTCTTTAATATTCCATTACACTTAATATACACTTACATGACCTATAAGATGCAAAAGCTTTGGGGCCTGTCTATACCTCCATTCTTATGTCCTCTATGTCTCCCTTCATCCACAATGATCCAGCAACCCCTTCTTGTGACATTGGCTGGGACACATCATAGTCTTTCCAACATCAGGGATTTAGACTCGTTATAACGTATTCCTGGAATGATCTTTCCATGGCTTCCCTGTGGCACGTTCCATACTTCACAACTGAGCTTAGATATCACTGCATGAGAAAAGACTTTCTTACCACACCACCTAAAGTGTTGTTTTAGTCTCCATTGTGGGATATGTGTACATCGTGGGAAGGACAAAATAGATGACCTATTGGGATGTAGGAAGGAAATATTAGATTGCCCATTTGCGTTTATTTTTATTATGTCCTTTCAAATATCTACTGTGTGTATGTTTTATATTATTTATAATGATAAAATAATTGTAAACACATACACATATACATACAAAACATATACATTTAAACAAATATACCTCTATCAGGGGCACACAAAATTTTTAATTAATATGTGTTCTTGATAATGCATGTTTAAGACCACTACTCTTGCATCACTGTTTATATCCCTTGTGACTTGATTATGAGCTCTAATTATTTTTAATTTATTTACATATTTTTATTTGTTTCCTGACTAGAAAACTCCATGACAGCAGAAATCAAAATGGTCATATTCACTCTTGTATCCCCAATACCTAGCATTACATGAGTGATTAAGTGAATGAATGAACTATAAATATGTAAAATTTCATTTATTTGGTATAATTTAGTCTGTGTAATACCAAACATAGCAAAATATTATGTAATTGTATATGTAACATAATTTTTACATTCAAATTTTAATATTATTGTGTTTCAATACAAAATTTACAATGCCTGTGAGATAAAAATAATAATAAATATTTATTTAGAGACAGAACAGAAACTCTGAGCAGGTGGAGAGTGATACTGTTTTCGTAGCTCATACAACTTAAAAATTATAAAGTTTCTTTGTCTTATGAGTATGTAAATTTGGGACAATTCCCATTAGAATCTTAATTTTTCCCCCAAACTGGATTAAAAAAATCTGAATTTTATTGGAAAAATTAATATTAAAAAACTAAGACACTTTTAGAAAATAAAAATGAATTCTTACTAGAAAATGCTTTTATAATGAATATTAAAAAGCTACTACAACTGGTATAACACAATTATTGGGTAGATGACTAGATAAGAGACAATTCAGTTTAGGTTCATACATCATTCACTGAAAGTTCCAATATGGGCCAGCCCCAGTAGCCTAGTGGTTAAGTTCAGTGCACTCCACTTCAGCCGCCTGGGTTCAGTTCCCAGGCTCAGACCTACACCACTCTGTTAACGGCCATGCTGTGCTGGAGGCCCACGTACTAAAAAATAGAGGAAGGTTGGCACAGATGTTGGCTCAGGGCAAACCTTCCTCAGGAAAAAAAAAGTTCCACTAGATCTATTCACTTAGATTAATCCTGTATGGAAAGGAATAAGTTAACAGTACAAATGGAATGGAAATTGACTACTGCATATACTATTGCATGTCAAATATTAGCACATATTTCTCTATCATTGTGGTTTTAAAAATGTAATGGCTTGGTGTTTAAAGGGTCTTAATTTAACATGTATCAAGAAAATAAATATTACTATTGTTTCTAAAATTTTTTGAACAAGTGAGTTTGAACTGGTAAAGATCCAAGAGACAGTAGCATCAAAACTTCTGGACAGGAAAAGGTACATATATCAACATATTTATGATTATTTCAGCATATTTATGGATATTGCTTTTAGAAAAAAAACACAGAAAATAAAATTTAACAAAATCCTCTTTGCTAGTGAGAATATATTGAAGATTGTCCGTTTCTCATCACTGAAATAATAAGCTTGCTTTCCAATAGTCAAGGAGAAATAAGACCTATATATAGGGCAAATTTATGTACACATATATATTATATATATATATAGCTCAAGGGGACTGGGGATAAATCTCTCTGACAAATAAAAAATTCACTCATTATGGGAAAGTGCAGAGTTTTTTAAAACATCTTACTCATTTTTCCAAATGTTAGCCTGTGATTAATATATGTCAAAATAGACCATATTGAAGATTTCAAGGCAGAGATGCAAGATAGGTTTTACACACACAGCCCACAGAAAAACTAAGTATTTAAAACTCTCTGTTACATGTTTTTTTTTTCCAAAGTCCCTTTTGGCCATTCTGCCATCGTGATGTGTGTGTGTGTGTCTGTGTATGTGTGTGTGTTTCCCACATATATGAACCATTCATAGGAGAGTTTGACAGATTGAAAACTCATATGCCTGTAAAACTGAAACAGTAGCATTACACCAAGAGAAATGCATACCTTATACAGTCATGGGGAGGTGGTGAAATGTATAGTCATATTTAATCACGTTGTTTCAGAGCCCAGTAAAGCTTGGTGTTTGAAATATGGGGTTTTAAAATGAATAATAACCAGAAATGTTTAGCAAAAACAGAAATCTTAATGTCAATTTTATGCCTATAACAAAGACAAAATGTATCAATCCTTAAGATTTTGAAGGAAATTTCAGTAGGAATTAATTAATAAATGTTCAGCCAGTTTGAGTTCCTTTACTAAATGACAGAGTAGTATTGATTTTATGTCTGGAATCCAGAAATTATTTCTTCTTCCTCCATCACTTGTAACACTATATCATCATCTCACGTGAACCAATTCTATGTGGAATTGAAAGTAATGCTATAAAGTATGCAAACTTTCGAGAGTCTGAGTCATCTTCTATTGTGCTTGATTTCCAGCTAGTCTTTCATTTTCATTTGTTGCTAAGTGCTTTTCCATCTAATTGTGTAGGGACTGATTTGTTTAGAAACCTCTGTGTAGAGTTGGGCTTTGTTCTCGCCACTGTGGACACCATTCTGGCATTGTCTTCCTGCTTCCATTGTTTCATAGAGCACATTTTATCACAAGCGTTTTGTGATTCAATTATCCTCCTCTCACCCCTCCCCTATGTAAGTGATATTACCCTTTGGCTCTGAATATATGCTTCTAACAGTTGCTTTGGAAAGTTCTCTGCAAAAGGCAGAAACAGCACCCCAACATCTATATTACTAAACCTTAAATATAATATAGTCCTGTTCGATTAAGTGACAACAGTAATCACAATGGAAATAGAGAACATGTGCATTTCAGAAGCAGCAGGATAATTGTAGTTGACATGTCATCACATTTCATAAATTTATATCAGGATTTATTCAAAATAATCAGAAAAAAATGTTTACCTCCTTTGTCAATTCATACAATACTTTATAGTTATATACATTTAAGCTGTGGATTATCTCATCCCAAGAAATGTAAAGCACAGGATCTAAGTAGAGTGATAATCATGTCATATTAAGAATGATACACAATTCGAGATAAAACAAAAACTTTTTAATCATATTTCCTGAAAGTCTTTATTCCTTTTAGAAACCTTTATGCACTAAGGCTCTCCCAGTACAAAAACAGAAAAGAGAAGGAAAATCTACTGAAAAAAATTAGAGAAAAGAATTGATAGATCCAATCCATCCCTTAAATTTACTTATCTATGAATAAGATAGATGAATGAGTAAACAGAAACTAAGATCTTTGTTCCATTTTTTAATGTTAAGTTACATAAGTGCCATTTGGAATTCTGATCTTGAGAAAATTATTATAATAATAATTATTATTATTTTTAAAAAAGATAATATTGGAAAAGTATACTGTGAAATAGGGACAAAATGTCTAATATATTACACTAAATCAACTTTAAATGTATGATACTCTCCTTAGCTACCTGCCACAAATGGGGCAGCCCAATTTTCCCTCAGCCCTTTTGTTGAGGAAAAGCACGGGGTGTGGATGCTGAAAAGAAAGTAGTTCTCTGGATTTATGGCTATTTCAGTGGGCAAAAGAGACAATTATGGAAGTTCAGGGCAATTGAAACAGTAAAAATTTGGGGGATCAAGATCTCCAGAGTTAAAGAGAACTTCAGAGCAGTGGGCAGGGCATTCTGGGAAAAATTCTCCCTTGAGGCATTAACTGAGTGATAATATTTGAAGGGCAAAATATCAAGAAAGCAAGCAGAAAGAGGCTGCTGAGATATTAAAAGTTTAAGGAGATAGTTTGACAGTCTTGTCCAGGGTGGGGGAGGGATGAAAATTGGAGTTTAGGACCACTACAGAAAACGGCCCTATAAAAACCTCAGACTTTTAGTTGAGTCTCTTGAAGCGACAACACATCTAGAGTCGAAGCAAACCAGAAGTAGATCAGTCTCAACTGGAACAAGGTGATCTGTACATACTTTACTGGACTGCACAAAGGAGAAAGATAACATCAAGCAGAGCCCCAACACTTTTCCATTTACACATCAATCATTCAGTCAAGAATTACCAGACATAGTAGAAAACAGGACCAAATGACTGAGAAACCTAAGAATAAAAAAGCAAAGTAGACCAACAGGAGTTCCAGATATTTGAGTTATCAGGAACAGATTTCAAAATGCCTGTGTTTTATACATCCCCCAAATAAATGCAAAGATAGAATATTTTTACCAGAGAATTGGAATTTAATTTTAAAATCAAGTAGAAATCAGAGACTTTAAAAAAAAACTGAAATTAAGATATAGATGAATTTAACAGCAGATTAATCACAGAAGGAGAAAGAAAATATGTATCTATAGAATTGCATACATATACACATACAAAATATGTAGTTGAAGCACGCAAGAAAAATAGATGGAAATAAAAATAAGAGATATGTGGAATATGATTAAAAAGTCTCACATATCTGCAACTGGATTCTAAGACAGAGAAGTGATAGAGAAATAGAAAAAGTATGAGAAGAAATACTGGCTGAGAATTTCCCAAAACTGATGAAAAACATCAAGCCATCTGAGACATTCAGGAAGCAATATAAATCACAGCCTGGCTAAATAGAAAATAACATCGCCTATGCACATCATCTAAAACTGCTAAGAACTAAGACAAAAAGAAAATCTTTAAAGAATGCAAATAAAACACACGTTAATTTCAAAAGAGTAATAATAAGTCTGAGAGCGGAATTTTGAAACCAAACAATGGGAGATAGAGGCTGTTTACAATGCTGAAAGAAAATAACTGAATCTATACTTAGGAAAAAATCATTCTTCAAAAACAAAGGCTAAATAAAGGCCCTTTGGGACAGAGAAAAACTCAGAGAAGTTGAGGCCATATAATTTGTCCTAAATGAAATACTAAAGGTAATTCTTCAGACAGAAAGAAAATAATCCCTGATTAAAGTATAGTAATATCAGAAGAATAAAAAGCACTGGAAAGGGGAAATATTAAACCATATCAAAAATAAATTTGGATTGCTAAAACAATAATAATAGTATATAAGCAGTTCTAAATACATGTAGAATTAATATTTGTGGTACTAATAATGCAAAAGTTTGGAAGGGAATTTTTTAGTACTTTCATTGATCAGAAAATGCAAAAGTAATAAAGATGTATTCTAATCAGCAAAGGATGCATATTGTAATATATAGAGTAAGCATTTAAAGTGTTAAAAGAAGAAGAAAGAATATATGGTTAAAGAGACTAAATATTAAAATACGGAACAAAGAACAGATAGGGCACAGAAAACAAATGGTAAGATTCTACAGAACCCAAACATGTAAGTAATTGCTATATATACTAAATAGTCTTAACTGGTAGACAAAGAAATATTGGTTGTACAATAAAAACAAAACTATTTCTGCTTAAAGAAATATAATATATATAAATGTATATATGTTTAAATATAAGAATAGATACAGATAGGATGAAAGCACAAGGATGTTAAAAGATATTCTAAAACAGCTATAATCAGACAGGGTAGACTATAAGAAAAAAATATTACAAAAGATAAAAAGGGGAATTTTGTAATACCGAAGAGTCCACTAACAGTGTTACATTTTTATGCACCTAAAATCATATCCTCAAAACACAAAAAATTTGAAATTTCTGAAATAGTGAAATTCACACATCCAAATAAATAACAGAAGACTTCTTTCAATAACCTACATAAGCAGGAAAAAAACAGAATAAGGACACAAAAAACCTGACATTATAGAAAACCATACTCAACAACTGCAGATGACCATTCTTTGCAAGTGCATATGTAACATTTACCAAAATTGATGATATATTAGGCCATAGAGTTGTGCTCAATAAAGTTAGAAGGATTGAAAATATACAAAGAATATTTTTTGATCACAGTGAAATTAATCAAGAAAATTGTATGAAAGTTAACTCTAAGAAACATGAATGTTTGGCAATTGAAACAGAATTTCTTAGAAAGCTGAACAAAGGAGAAATCACAACAGCAATTAGAAATATTTTTAATTGAATGATACTGCATATCTGACATATAAAACTGGTGAGATCTGGTCAAATCCATACTCAGAGAGTACAGACAAAGCTGTGCCCTAAACGCATACAGTGAAAAAACACACTGAAAATTCATGATCTTAGCATCAATCCCAAGAAGAAACAAAAAGAACAGCAAATTAAGCCCCAAAAATTTAGAAAGAGGAAAATAATGAAACAGATAAATAGAAAAATCAAAATAGCCAAAAGAACAATAATATTGATAAATCCCTTGCAAGACAGAGAGAGAGAGAGACAGATACAAAGAGTCAGAGAGAGAAAGAAGGAGGAGGAGGAGGACTAAAGGAAGAGGAAGAGGAGGAGAGGAGGTCGTCTTGTTTAGGTAGCTTCCTCACGCATATGTGCTGCACAGTAGCCAGCTGAATACTCATGTAGGAATTTCCTCATCTTTCCTGAGTTCTCTCTCTCTGTGCAGCTCTCTCCTATCCATTAATATTTCCTGAGGGTCTACCAGCTTTAGTCTCCACAGACTCTTGGTTCATCCCCTCAATTCCAGGAATCCTTGTCATGAAACTCTTTCAAGGGGCAGTCACAGGGTCTCACTTCATTTGCTCCCTATCCCCTCAATCACCGTCTTTCATTGCCTAATATCCAGCATCATAAATACCATTTCTCTTAGAATTTCCCCTTTCTTGGCTCTTTCGGGAGGGGTGTAACTCCAGTACCTGTAATTCCACTTAGCTGTAAGCAAAAGGATTAAAACTAATTTAAAAGCAATTGTAGTTATTTTAAAAGGAAAAACATCAAAATACATTAACTTCTACCTAAAAGAATCAAAATTATGTCTAACATTCAGGGAAAAAATATGTCTATCAAGTTATAAAGGGAAAAAATATCAATCTACTGCTACCGTCTTGAGAAATTATGCTTTTTTCTCAAGGTAGCTGTGGAAACCATTCGTTTATCTACCCAAGATTTCCATAGTTATTTGATATCTTAGTTGTGTAATACACAGTAATGTAAACCTGCTTCATCCACTAATCTTTTTGAAGGCAGATCTGTGTAATCAGTGACAGCCTTAAAGGTGCTCTTGCATGATGAGTTACCTGCCAGGCACAAGCAATGACATGACTTCCTGATGGACACAGAGGTGACAATGCCCTTTGTAGACATACCAGAGTCTGTAAAAGAAAATTCCCACTCTTCCCTGATCTGTATCATAGGAAAGTTCAAAATATAGTCCCTTGGAATGAATTCTGTTTGCTGACTTCATATGTGGTAGAATTATTGGACCGTGTTTTCCTTTTGACAGTCTCATAGTTGACAGTAGTGAGTATGCAGTTAGAGTTTGGATTCTTGAGACTTCTCCAAAAACGAGATCACTATTTTTCCTTTCAGGTTGTCCCTCATTTAAAGGATTATGCCACTATGAGAAGGGATATTCAAAACGAAATTGTTTCCCTGCTTTGTGATAGAACATCAATTTACCATCTGTCTTGCTCTAAACAACGGTGGTGGCATTGCAGACCTGTTTTACCAGAGTTGAGATAACTAAGAACAGAAAACATAAAGAAACTCGATTCATAAGTAAAATATCAAAAACAAGAGGCAAGTTATGATAACTCCATATTTATAGAAAATAAATCTCAATTAATTGGTATTCCAAATTCCTTTTGAGTTTTTTTGTGAAAAATCAATCTAAATGTTATTATTCCATGTATCCTTCCTTATGTGGAACACATTTTGGCAAGTGTAATTTATTCTTTCTTTATTAATCGTGTTAATTAGCTTCTCCCAAAAGCAGACTCTAAGAATGGGGTTTAGTGTGAGTAGTTTATTTGAGAGATGATTCTAAGAATCCCTGGTGGGAGAATGGAGAAGTGAGACAGAAAAAGGGAGAAAATCAGTATAGGGTGTGTAAATGAGCAGCTGTCTGTTGTAAGCAACTGGGATTTGATTCTGCTGGAGACTTTTAAAAGATGGTAATGTCGCAAAGTTCTAAGAGTGCTTGAGAGCACTGAGGGGATCATTGTAACATTGGCTACAATGATTGGGAACGTTTTTATTATTCAGTTTCTTTGTTCTTAACAATAAGAAAATAATTGATTTAGAAGCTTCAGGAAGGCTAATTCTCTATTGAACACAGATCATACTTTGAAAGTTTCTGTATTTTTATGAACGTATATGTTGGTGAAGTGCGGGGGGTTGCGTGAATGCATTTCTTATTATTTTCTTTTCATATAGTCTGTCTTAGAAAAGGAAAGTGGCAAAAACTGAATTATTTCAGGGTTCTGATAATTTGACTTTTGTTTTAAGAGCACTTTTAGTCTGTTATAATTGTTGTTATAAACTTTTCTCCAAAAATTGCCAAGTGAAACTGCTTTTTCATTTGCAATAAAGTTGTGAATGACCATTGTCCCCTATATAATGTTCCACAAGGAAAGATCTTAGCCTATGGCCAGGGATACAGTGTATCCCTTTGGTAATTAATATATTTATTCCTTTCTATTATCTTGCTTTTATTTTGAGTCCTGACTTCCAGAAAGCTCAGTCAATTTTTATTCTTCAATTATAGCAACAATTTTAATCCCAGTGGTTGTATGTTTTTTTCCTCCTTTCTTTTTTATTGCTTCAAAAATTTCTTGAAAGGAAACAAACTGTTACATGTACTTTAACACAGTGATATTCCAAAGTTCAGACGGAGCATTTTGTGATGTACGCTAGAAGAAAATGTTTCTAAGCCAAATACTTTTCTGTGTAACAGAAAAAAAGTCATTTCCCACAAGTGAGCACTTTTCAGTCTCCTATAGTGTCTGAGAGTAGAGAGAATAAATCTCTGGCAATTTTCCATTCAGGCTAGGGCTAGAGGTTAAAGATAGAGATGGCGGCCACAAAGAAGTAGGAACCAGCAGAGGATGAACACCTTGCACAAACTTATTCTTCACCTGACTCACAAAGAAGATTTACCCCAAGACTTGACAATCTACATTCTTTCTCCCAAGGAGTACATAATTGAGGGAAAAAAATAATTAGCAATACTTTTTCACAGCAATTTTAGGAGAAACATTTTCTGATTCGCGGTGAGTACCATGTTGGCAAAATGAGTTGCATACCTTCTTCCCAAGCCGTTATGGCAAGATTACTCAGAGCCAGGACATGGTCCCAATAGAAACCTTCCAAGTCACTCACTAAGTCAAGGTTCAAGGCCAGGTTTGGTGATTTTCAAAAGAGACACAGAAACCAGGATATAAAAGAATGAGAACACTGCATACATTAAATTGGTCAGAAACGCTGGCTGCTTGAGGTCCAGACAAAGAGAAAAACAGGGAGCCCCACTGCAGCTCTCCTAGTGCCCTTAATTGCAGTTAGCCTCCTGCAAGAGTTGTTTACTTGTGACGCTGCCTCTCTCACTGGATTCTGAGCCCTTCCTGGGCAGGCGCCACATCTTACTCAGCTGAATAACACCCATTATGCATTTTGTCTTAAATATAGGAACTCGGTCCCCTGAGTGTTTAACTTAATTGTGCTAAAGCAAAGGTCAGAAAAATAAGCTTTCACAGATGTAAGAGAAATATTGCCATTCAAATTGCAGCTGTGTACGTGACTTCAATAAAACATGCTTACTTCTTCTAAAAGAAAGGATAAGGAAAAAGTGTTAAGCTGTTACTGTAATTATTTCACTAGGAAACTGATAACCCAAAAGAGCCCGTTTGTGACTATGCTGAGGAGTTCCGTGTATCACATTAAGCCGTTTTTCAATGAGATCATCACTGCAGGCAAATATACGACTGTCAGCAGATTATTTTTAGAAGTTTCAGTTCCTTTGAAATGTCAACTTAAACAACAAAAGAAAATGAATACTGGGAGAACTTACACTAAATATTCACCATCTCTTCCCACCTACATGTTTAAGAGTCACAACTACTCTGATCTGCACTGCCTCTATCATGTCTATTATTTCTCTTAAATAGTAGAGCTTTCACTGCAGGAGCTCAAAGTAGAAACACGACAGATGCGTCTACCACTCAAGAACTCTATCAGGTGATTCCAAATGTTTTGAAGGATTAAATACGAAATAATAGAGAATTGGAAGAATTGCAGAATGAATAGTTTGAGGCTAAAATACAATCAATCACTTTGTATTATTGATAGTCTCATCATATTTCCTTGCTGAATAAGAAGCAGCTGGGGTTTTATCTAAATGGCTGTATATGACAATAAACATCACATTCCTAGCACATGTTTCTTCAGGTGTAGAACAAGGGAGGTAGGCTGGAATGACATTTTTAAATGCCTTAAAGACTGATATTCCAAGCTTTAAATTTATCCCACTAAAATCAAGAATTAAATCTCAATATAATTGTAGTGTGTGCTTGTTTTCGAAGATGTTAAAATGACCTGGCTCAGGGAAAAAAAACAAAACAAAACTAACGTGCTTAGAGGACATACAAGCTTTAGAATAGGGAAAACGGTCTAAAATTATTTTTGAAATGTACAGGAGTATATTTTCATCTGACAAATTGGATTTTCCAGTCTCACAATCAGTTAATATTATGATGTTTAATTAGGCCTATTGACAAAAAGATATTTAAAACTGAAATAAACTAGAGAATGCTTTTTAAAATAGTAAAATAAATACAAGATCTCTGTCTACGTCCCAGGCTAATCCCTCCACAGTGCTCTAAATCCTGTCTTCCCTTCTGACCTCAAGGCATTGCTCTGTGGTCGTTCCTTTTCTGTCTTCAACCTCCTCCTTTCTATTGAATTATTTCCCCATCGCCTATCATTGTGACCAAGCCTCTCCTATCTTAGAATTCCTTCCATCCACTCTAAAATAATGAATTTGCACCAAGTCCTTTTAGGGTTTACTATCTAATGGAGAAAATAAAAGTTAGCCAACTAATCACACAAATCAGTAAATAATTCAAATCTGCCTAATTGCCAGATCCACAGAATTATTTCGGTATAGTTCTACTTTATCAGTAGCATTGGTATGATCTACTACTTCTCTCTTTTAAAAATTCCCCCTTCTCTTACTTTCTGTGATAATCCGCATGTGACCTTGGCCTGTATCTCTGCCATCTTTATAATTATGCTTTATTGGCCTTTGTTTGTACCTTCAATGCAGGTGATTTTCCCATGGCTGTACTTTTTCATTCCCTACATTGTATCGCTTTCTAGTCCTTGTTGCTTTCACAGTTGATTATTTTAAAGCGACATGTACCTTTCCCAATGATAAATCCATTGGTCTCATTTTGAGTGTGTCCTAACTGCCTTAAGCATCACTTGCTGTATTGATTACTTCTCCCACGCACCATCCTTTCTCCAGCTATCTGTCCATTCTCTCTCTTCAGTGACATTCATGTCTGTAGTTCTCCCCCAGCTTTCTGATCATTACCGCTTAATTTCTGTTTTTCCATCTTTGTTGCTCCTTTTCCATTATTCTCTTAAGTTCCTAGGATTCTATTTTCAGTCTTCCTTTAATCTTAATTTATTCTTTCTCTATATATAATTCCTTTCTTTCCTATACTTTTAGGCATAAGCTTATGAATTTCAAACCTTTGCAGATAACCCAGGCTATCACTGGAACTATCAAGAGATATTTCCACTTGTGAACTAGACATTACATCACGTCTCAAGCTAAATTGTACCAGGACAGAACTCATGTGATGGCTTCACGGGGATGCCATTTTATAGTAATTACTTCCCTGTGTTGGGATCACTGGTTTTCCTGACACTCCTAATATAGACTATGAGCTCTTTAAAGACAGGGATTTTGTGTCTCCATCTCTTTAAAGCCTAACATATCACCTGGCTCTGAGTAAGTGCTCCATAACATGTAATGAGGTAATGAATAATGTAAGTCCGTTGAAGGTACAGCTTTATTTCTGGTATGTGAAGCCATATTTTACTGGAGGTATATTTAAGGAGTGAAGTAGAAAAATTAAAAAGATCTACAGAGATAGAAATTGTAGAGTTCCCTTTATCATCCTTCCATTTTTGCCAAGTTGTCCCAAGCCGGTTAAAGTATTCTAAAATTACTAGTACTCCATTCCCTTAGCTTTGACTTGAATGGAGCAAAGTCCCTAACAGAGCATGACTCTCCTTTCTAAATGCATTTTGTGTTTCTGCAACAAAGACAAAATAAGGAGTGATTTTTCCCTTGGCTTTCTGCATGTGAGAAATAGGTGTTCACCCCTCCCTTTTCACCACAAAAATCACAAGGATTTCTGCATTCAGATAGAGCGACACTCAGAAAATTTGAGTTTTGTTCGAGTTTTAGATATAAAAAGAAAAGCATCAATGTCTTTTCCTTGAAACAAATAAATAAAAATGATTGTAGAGTTTTGGAGAAAGAAATAGAATAAAGCAAGTAAGATCAAACTTTGAATCTTAAAACCTAGATAGCAGCTGATTAAAATTGACTTTGCTTTCTCTTTCTTTTTTTTTTCTCAGCAGTACAATATCGAGACTATCAATATGGATTACCTTTAATTGTACAAAAATACCTCAAAATGTTCTGAAAATCTTATGGCTTCATTCTTTTATAAACAATGAAGAAAACAACTGCTCTAAGAATACTTAGCAAGAACTTATTACGCAGCTTAGGATGCAAGCATAAAATGTGTTCATGCCTTCTTAATAAAAAAAGAGAATAAAACAGTGGTGGGAAAGAAGGAAAACCTTCAAACTAAAGAACAGTCAGAGGAGAAGAAGTTATAAGAAGAAAACAAGAGAAATGTATGGAATAAGGTCTGAGAATGATTTGCAAAAATAAAGCAATTAATTTACTTTACCTACGCTAAAGGATTATTTTCATTCTATCCTTGCTTTTCTTGCTAACAGAACATAATTCTGTTACAATGTAGCAACATCAATGCTACTTTCATTTGACATAAAATCCATACCCATTGGAACTTTGTGAGCATCAGGCACAAGTTTCTGTGGACAATATCTTAAAATATGTGTAGGAAATGATGATTCTCACACAAAGAGATTGCTATATTCTTTCAACAGGCATCGATCTCACAGGCAGTTTTCAATGTGATATTTTAGATGATTGAAATATTTATGTGTCCTGTTACAAATCGTTTCTCAACTGGGAATATAACATTTTCTCATAAACTATTGTTCTATTTTCTCCGGTCTATGTTATCTTCAAAGAACCATTGTTGAAATGGAGATTTTTTTCAATATCAATCAAATCAGGATATAGAGAAGCAAAATTAGCTTAGGATAAATGCTTTTAAAAGACACATATTTTCTCAAGCTGTGCAGAATTCTAAGATGCAATCAACAGAAAGACAACAATACCTTGCACTTATAAACTACTCTTTCCCAAAGGCTTTCAGAGTATTGCTAAAACATGGTCATTAAGCCCTATCTATAGATGTGGAAACAAATACACACAAAAATTGTAAAACAGTCAAGAGGTTGAAGATATCAGTAAATCCTCAAAAAAAAATATCATTACCAGTCCTTACAACAATCGTAAAATTCTCCTCAACTTCATCAGTTATAGTAGAAACTTCACTCTCTAGACCTCCACAAGAAATTTTCAAAGTTTCGCCACTTTTATCCCACATGTTCTCACATTTTGATTGCCTCCGGAAGCTCACGGTATAATTAAGGAGTGACAATTGCCTGAGCATATCAACAATGAAAAAGAGAAGAAAAGGAAAAATATTGAGGTATGAATACTGCAAGCTGTAACAGTGTACAGCAGAAGAGAAAGCAGATGGCTTTACTTTGTGGACATCTGTTTAGGACTGATACTCCTTAGAAGACAGTGAATTATGGAATGGCTTTAAGCTTCAACCTGAAAGATTATTCTAGCAGACATGCTTAGAATGACTCAGAATACTTGAAAGTTAAACAAGAAAATCATCATCGTTGTTAGAGCATTTTATATTCCTTAAGATATTTTTATATATACAGTGTTTCCCTTTTCCCTTCTACATCTCCATTTTGCTTGTCAAAAAATTGAAACAGAGTTTCATGTCCCACTCAAGCACAAATTTGGGTGTCAGTGACAGGATTAGCTCAAATATCCTCTTCCTTAGACCTGTATTTTAAAAACTTCCAAAGCAGACTAAAATTAGTTTAGAGTCAAAATCTATTTGAAGGTAACTAAAGAAATTATTTTGGAAGTATACATAAGCTGATTAGGACTTTGCTAAACTTAAAGAAATGGCATTGTTTTTATATGTATAAAAGGAAACATTCCAAATCAACATGCAAAGAATCCCAATGGATCACTAATACAACCAGATTAATTAATTTCAAGTTCCTTACATAGAGTTTTAATGTACAAGGTGTTACTATTCCTATTGTTTTACACAAGAAATATATAAGAAGATCCAAGTATTAAACATAACATGTTTGACCTTCAAAATTCTGCCCATGACTCATATCTCCCATCACATACCAAAAACATGGATGATAGACATACACGTAAAACCTAAAACTAGAGCTTCTGAAGAAAAAGTTTTTCTTATTTTTGTTTAGGCAAAAACTTCTTTGAAAGGACATAAAAGATAATCGTAAAAAATAATAATTGGACTTCATCAAAATTAAAATTTCTCCTCTTCAAAAGATGCTGTTAAGAAATGAAAAGAAAAACCCAGATTGGATGAAAATACTTGCAAAAGTTACATATAACAATGGTTAGTATTGGAAATACATAATAAACTCTCAAAATTCAAAAGGCAAAACCAAAGCACCCAATAAAAAATGAGCAGACAATTTGAACAGACACTTTACCAAACAATGAATTGAAAATAAGTACGTGAAAAGATATCAACATTCTTAGACATTAAAACTCAATGAGATACCCCCGCATGCCCATTAGAATTGGAAAAAAAAAAAAAAAAAAACCTTGACAATGCCAAGTGTTGATAAGGAGTAGGAACAACTGGAATTCATACATTTCTGGTAAGAATGTAACATAATACACTCTCTCTGGAAAACAATTTGGCAGTTCTCGTAAAGTTAAGTATACATTTACCACATGACCCAGTAATCTCACCCCTAATATTTACCCAAGAAAAGTGAAAACATACTTGCCTAAAAACTGTATGTGAATCCTTTTAGTAGCTTTATTCATAATCACCAAAATCTCCACCAGCTAGTGAATGGACAAATAAATTGTGGTACATTCATCCAATGGAATATTACTCAGCAATCAAAACAAAGTACTGGCAGACACAATACAAGCGTTATGCTAAGTGAAGGAAGCCAGACTTAAAAATCTACACACTGTATAATTCCATTTAAATGGCATTCTGAAAAGGTAAACTGTATGATAGAAATCAGATCACTGGTTGTCCATGGCTGGAGTGAAGAGAGGAGATTGACTACAAAAGGATACAAGGAAACTTAGGGTACTCCATTTCTTGTTTGTACTGGTGGTTACATAACTGTACATGTTTGTCAAAACATAGAACTGTACCTTTAAAGTGGATAGATTATAACTTTATAAACCTAATTTTAAAAGAAAGCACATGGAATTTCATACTAGGTTGCTAAATGTCCCCATGGTAGTTGATGTCTAAAGTTGGCCTCCAATAAATGATGACCCTGGTATTTATTTCCTTATACATGCCCTCCCATGTTGAATCTGGGCTGGATCTGTGATTCACTTTAACAAAGAAAATGTGGAGGAAATGAGGCTATACCAAACCAAGTGAGCCCCAAGGACTGCATTTCCAGCTGTCATCATGTGAAACAAAGAACTCTTGGTCAATCCACAGTCATAAGAAATAGTAAATTGATGTTCCTTAAACCTCACCTTCCCATTGAAATTTCCCAAACTAGTCACCCTTTCCATTTTAGAATAGTACATCACTAGTGCTTAAATATATGGGCTATGCCAATTGCAGCTAACGTTTATTGAGAGCCAGGCACTGCTTCAAGCTGATTGTATGTATTAACTCACTTAATTCTCACAACAACTACGTGAAGTAGGGTTCATAGCCAATCTTCCAAACCAGCGTAACGTAGAGGCAGCATAATGTGGTGCTTAAAGCATGGGCTCAGGGACCACACTATCTGAACCTGAATCATGTCTTTGCCACTTACTAGCTCTGTGACATTGAACAAGTCAATGAGCTTCCATGCCTCAGGTTTATCACCTCTAAAATTGGGATAATTGAAGAACTGCCTCCTAGATTTGTTATGAGGATTAACTGATTTCATACATAAGTACTGCACAAAGAAAGGACTCTAAAAATGCTAATTATCATTGCTATCGTATTCACCTATATCCAATATGGTAAAATAAAAAAATCACAAGGTTTGGAGTGAGACGAGCTGAGTTTGTGTTCCAGTTTCAATACTTCTTATCTCTTAGAATTTATTCAACTCACCAAAATTGTTAAATTCTCAATGTCATCACCCATAAAATAGGCCAAACAAAAAGTACCACTTTCACATAATTGCTTTGGGATTCAAATGTTATAATTTTGTGAAAGAGCTACATAAATTATAGAGCATTGTAAGCAATTACTGGACATTTCTATTTCATATTTTCTTTTATTATTTTCATATCATATCTCACTACTAAAGGCAGATTCCTTCCATATCCGAAAATATAACATCTACATTTTTGGTAGAGTTCAGGGCTCTGCACATTGTCATCCAACTGTCATTAGACTCTTTTGCATATTCTCACTCTCGAGCTTTATACATAGGGACCTGACTATGTAGGCAGAATAGACGTATTATTCTGAGCTATTACAGAGAGCAATGTAAGTTGGTAGAGGTGGAAATCCTCATTGGTAAAGTGAGATGAAAATGCCTTCCTTGCATAGTTAATATGAGCATTACTGAAAATCTCTGTTCATGCCTGAAACAATGCTCAATATGCTATAGGCATTCAATAAAATACCCTAGCTAACTTTTGAAATAAACTCTTATAAAAGGAAGTAAAGAATACTTTGTATCAGCTGCTAACATGTCTCTAAAAATAATTCTCTTCACCACTAAAATTCATGCCCCTGTTTACCATGCTGTAACTTCACCCTCAAAGATCATGCTCACTGCCAGTATAAGCCTTTGGGGGTATCTTCTTGGCAGATTCACAGTAATAATCTTTTTTCCTTCTGTTTTGCTAGTCTGTGTTCTCCCTCCCTTATCCCTTTGTTACAAGGAAAGTTTGGGAAGGCCATTTCTATGCCAGGGAATTGTTCTGTACCCAGGAATCAGGTGGACCACTGCACAGCACAAGTGACGATTCTGGTGGTGAACAGCAGAGCTGTATTGTAGCGGAAGAGGCTGACCCAGGGGGGTTTTATTGGATGACCATCATGAAGGCAGATGCTGCTAAACTGAAAGGTGTGCCCACCCATGTAGGAAACACGCCAGAAAATGGTACCACACAGCAACACTATAGGTCCATGTTTAAATTCAGTTTCCCAATTAATAATTTTCATGATCCTACATTTTACTTAGGAAGCAGATCAGCGGGCTGCATGTCTCCTATGTAACTATACTGACTTTTCTCCATTTGGATTATCTTGTCATCAGGGATCTCACAAATATCAACATAAAAAGCTTTGCTATTTTAGTAACATACAATACATTTTGAATACAATAAACCTGTGAAAATCACTCTTTAGTCTGTAGTTTCATTGAAGCTTACAGTACATAATACTACAGTAATTCTCCAGGGTACTTTTCAGAGACTGCCAAGAATAAATGCATTTTATCTATTGTTAACTCTTCTACAGGCGACAAGATCCTGGAGTGTGATACTGGCTTTTCATTGTTGCTCAAACCAACAGTATCCCACATGCATATGATAAAACATTAGGAAAACAATAAGGAGTCTTTCAACAAATTATAACTAAACATAAATGCTACTGAGCCAGCTTTATGCATGAAGTGATTTGTTATTTTAACATAATAGAGTCAAATGAGGAGCCCCGACTACATGAATACCAAATAATGTTTATTTCAGGAACAACGGTAAATTTTCTGGCTTACAAGAAAAAAGGAATTCCCACTGTAGTTTTCATTTCAATCTCATTTATTCCCTGGTGACCTTATGGATACTAGCAAAAGTATATACACATAATCTTGTCTTAAATATTGGCAGAAGACTTTTGAGAGAAGGGAGAAAAGACACATCATTTGAATTTAAACAATTACAATCAAGGAGTTATAAATGTGACTTTGTAAGGTCATTTACTGTACTTTACAACAGTTTGGACAGTGCCTACACCTAAAATATTTAAACTGACAAAATTTGAAGTTTTTGTTTTCTCTGAAGAATAGGAAAATATCTGATTCCAATGGTGGATTACAGCTTTGCCAATTGTGCTTATATTTTTTGGAAGCAAAACCAATATCTAAAAGTGTCTACCATAACTTACAATGTAACCAGTTGTGGCTATGTACATAGAGTTCTCCAAAAGTGATTAATACATTTAGGTTTCTGGAAATCATGTTAATGCGAAGAAAGATTATGGTTAGCCCAAATGTCATTGCCATTCCTGTGGCTAGCACAAAGATCATCAACACATTTTATATGAGCTCTGTTGAACAAGGCTGGCCAAATTCACAGATGAGCCACATTTACAGATTGGATGAGCGTGAAAATCTGAACTACAATGAGACAATGACATACACCATTTAATCATTTAGAATGCTCCTTGTTCAAGGTAAAAAGTGGTCTAACGAAGCCAAAGAGGAAGGTGCCATCTGGCTCTAAAGATAGAGGATCTTCTGGAAAAAAATCTGAAAACTGAAATAAAATGGGACACATAGAAAAAACTATCGTCCAGAAGAATAAAACTTAAATGATGCATGTGATTAAATGATTATAAATAAACATATTTAGTTATGCTTCTTTTTAAATCTTGGTTCCTAAAGTAGAATTCTATATAAATAATCAATCAGATGATTTGAAAAAACTCCGACACTAAATTTTAATATAATAATATTAATAAAATAAATTAGAATTTAATATATATTACAGTTTAATATTTTTATATACACATATATATTTTTTTAAAGTCTAGTGAAATATTAAGACCAAGAAAAATAATACTAAGAAATTTAGGTCAAACTAAAAAACCATACACATAAGTAAACTCATTCCCTTGTTTTTCCCGATAAACTAATTTCTGTAGTTCAAATCCGCTATTAATACATCTCAAGGAATTCTCAAATGTTTTGGACGGCATAATTCTGTTTCAAGGAACATTGTGCCACATATTGGTGCGTGGTATTTTTTTAAATGGGCAGAGTTTTCATGACAACAGTCTTTGTGGTCACAGTTTGCCCCATACTAATATAAACTTCTCATCACTTTTTAATGTTATCTTGAGGAAGTTACAAACAACTAGAAATAAAATATAATCAAATATATTACCTGAATTAGAGTTGCACAAAAATGGCGGTATTTCTGCTGCAAAATAGTGCAGATGTTAAGCAAAATATGTTTTACCTGTAAAACTATCTGCCCTGTTCCGCCCCAGTGAAACAGAGCCAGTGTGTATTACACTCTGTGAATTTACCCTGAAGTGTGCAGATACATCATCTGGTCCACAGGAGAAATGTTAAAGCCGTATTGGGAAATCACAAAACATAATTGCTAATCTTCACTTCTTTTCAAAGAATCTTTTGCTTAATACTGACTGAAGGGAATTCTCAGAGGGTACTAAATTTCATCGAATATTGCAAAAGGTAACCATTTATATTCATTCTGAATATAGTTGAAATTTCCAATGAGTGGTGGTGTCATTTCATGAAAGCTTACTTTAGATGTCTGTTTATTGCATTGTGAATTAAATTTCTGCCCTTCAATCTCTAGATCTCATTACCTCATTTATAGAAAGAAATAAAATCCAAACAAACAATTAGAATTGGAAGGCAGAGTGGTAGATTATTGCTGCATCAGAGGAATACACTCCCTCGAACAACAATCATTCATGCTTCTGAGATTTCCTTGAGTACATTTCAAGATTGGCCTCCTCAATTGTAATGACACATTCGGGAAAATTTAGTTTTTATGATAGCTTCCTTTCTTTTGGGGAAAAAATATAGGTAGATAGAAAGAAATATAGATATAGCTATGTGCGTGTGTTGTGTGTATTCCTATACAGGAGAAATGTAGAGAGAGAGCATGTATATAATGTGAGCCCCAATGGGCCTTTTTAAGTAGAAAGAGACACTGAAATACTTTAGACTTTAGCATACTTTCAAGTCCCATGTCAGACCGGGCAAGGGAAACAAAAGAAAAAATGAACAAATGGGACTACATCAAACTAAAAACTTTCTGCACAGCAAAGGAAACCATCAACAAAATGAAAAGACAACCTAACAATTGGGAGAAGATATTTGCAAACCACGTATCAGATAAGGGGTTAATATCCAAAATATACAAAGAACTCATACAGCTCAACAACAAAAAAACCAACAATACAATTAGAAAATGGGCAAAAGATCTGAAGAGAGATTACTCCAAAGAAGAAATATAGATGGCCAACAGGCATGTGAAAAGATGCTCAACATCATTAGCTATCAGGGAAATGCAAATCAAAACTACAATGAGGTATCACCTCACTCCGGTCAGAATGGCTATAATTAACAAGACAGGAAACAACAAATGTTGGAGAGGGTGTGGAGAGAAGGGAACCCTTGTTCACTGCTGGTGGCAGTGCAAACTGGTGCAGCCACTGTGGAAAGCAGTATGGAGTATCCTCAGAAAATTAAGGACAGATCTACCATATGATCCAGCTATTCCACTGCTGGGTATTTATCCAAAGAACTTGAAAACATAAAGGCATAAAGATACTTGCACCCCTATGTTCATTGTGGCATTATACACAATAGCCAAAACTTGGAAGCAAGCTAGGTGCCCATCAAGGGAAGAATGGATAAAGAAGATGTGGTATTTATACACGATGGACCACTCAGCCATAAGAAATGACGAAATCCGGCCATTTGTGACAACATGGATGGATCTTGAGGGTATTATGCTGAGTGAAATAAGTCAGAGAGAGAAAGTCAAATACCATATGATCTCACTCATAAGTAGAAGATAAAAACAACAACAACAACAAAAACCCAAAAAACACATAGCATTGGAGATTGGACTGGTGGTTACCATTGGGGAAGTGGGGGGAGGGCAAAAGGGGTGATTAGGGTCACATGTGAGGGGCTGCACTATAATTAGTGTTTGGGTGGTGAACATGATGTAATGTATCCAGAATTTGAAATATGATGTACATCCGAAAAATATAAAAATTAAAAAAAAAGAAAGGCTAGAAAAAAAAAGAAAAGAAATACTTTAGACTCTTAGCATGTGATATATGATATCAAAACACTCATAATTGGGAGCTCTAACTCTCATGGTATAATACAAAGCACTAGTATATACTTAGTAAGCAAGAAAATTGTGAGAAATTACTATCTAGGGATAAACTATGAACAATACGAGTATTATGATCAGGAAGAAGAAAAAGTGTTGTGGAGAAAAGACTGGAAAATATACCCAATCCAAACAAGTTTTGAAAACCTTGACAATTCTAAGATAATGATGGTTTGTGCCCGTCTATTCCAAAAGCTGCCTGGGAGAGAGTAAAATCTGATTGGATAAGTCAGGACAGCTATGTCAAATTTATTTGCTGTGAAAGCAATAACTAAACTGAAATGTTAAATCTAGACATTCAAAAAAGAAAGACCAAAGAACTCCAGCAAAGCTGTTTTCAGAGATTTTTACGTTATATTTACATTACATTACCTATGGAACACATCATATTTTCATTTCCAGTATAAGTTGTTACCTCATGATTGTTATTGTAAATATGACCTCAGTGGAGATATTTACCAAAATTGCTTTCACCATTTAGAAGTTCCACTATCTCAACTATTGGCCAGAGGCTAACACCACATTAATTCATTGATTCATTGTTCAGTAAATATATTTGGGGTATGTGGTGTGTATTCTAGCCAGCCCTGGTGGTCTGGTGCTTAAGATTCAGTGCTCTCACCACCGTGGCCCCGGGTTCATCTCTTGGTTAAGGAACCATACCACCCGCCTGTTGCTTCTCATACTATAGTAGTTGCATGCTGCTGTGATACTGAAAACTCTGCCACTGGTCTTTCAAATACCAGAGGGCTCATCCGTGGGGGTCAAGTTTCAGTGGAGCTTCCAGACTAAGAAAGACTAGGAAGAAGGAACTAGACACCCACTCTCAAAAAACTGGCTATGAAAACTCTATGAATAGCAGCGGAGCATTGTCTGATGTAGTGCCGGAAGGTGAGAGGAAGGTGCAAAAAGACCGGGCAGGATTCCTCTCTGCTGTGCACAGCGTCGCTAGGAGTCAAAATCCACTCCACGGCACTAATAACAAAAGTATCTATTCTGTTCTAATGATAGGGATTAAAAAAATGTATTCATGTTTGACGCAATCCCTACTCTCAAAGACTGCAAAGTTTTGAGAAAGTAGATAAACCCATAAAATGCATTAGTGGAATTCTATGACTTTGGAACAACTTTGGAAATTCTAGCTTTTGGAACAAATGCAAAGGTAGAAAGGACACCCTAACTAAGAGGCAGGAAAAGGTTATCCTGATGAAAGAACTCCGAAGATTTGAATGACGAAAGAGAAGGAAAGGCATTATAGCCACAGGAAAGATCTGTTGCAAAGGTAGTAAGAGAGCTTATTCATGAATTGTACTTTCCCTAACATTGAGAAGACATGATAGAATTTTGAGAGGTCTCATAAGCAGAATTGATTTTGAAACTCAAGGTCACAGAACTTTTTAAAGTGTTCAATGATGAATTTTTCTGGCATTTACCTACCTGATACATAAAAATGAAATTCAATGCTACATATTACTTTAAATAATCTCATAAACTCCTTGGGTATGTCTTTTCATATTCGTTCTTATTTTTTAGTGATTTGGCACAATTTTATGATTTTCAGAGACGTTTAAGGGAATATAAATTTGCAACCTCAATCTTAACTCTGTAATAGAGTGTGTGGTAATAAATCTCTAAATTACAGTTTTACTATATTTCCTGGTAGGAATATTAAGCTTGCTAGTTAAAAGAACTGATTATTTCTAAGGAATATTATATAGAACTATAGAATACATACATACATAAAAGTACAAATATGATAAGCATATGGTTAATGAATTTTCATTAACACACCCATGTAATTACCACCAGATCAGGAAATAGAATTTTACCAGCATCGTGGAGCCCCTTCAGAATTCTCTCTAGTCACTACTCCCCTCCTCTTCTCGAAAGTAACCAAATAAGTTGAGATGAGTTCCAGTTGCTTCACATTCTCTTCGATGCTAGGTACTGTCAATCTTTTCAATTCTGGCAATCTGATAAATATGTAATGATATCTTATATTCATTTGTGTTTGTATCCCCTTATGACTAAGTGGATTGAGAATCCTTTCATATTTTTACCAATCAGTTGAAATTCCTGTTCAAATCGTTTGCCCTCTGATCTGTTAAATTGCCTATCCTTTTTTATAGTGATTTATTTTTACTCCAGGATTAGTCGGTTTGTATGGGAGACAAATATTTATATATTAGGGCTGAAATTTACCATCTCATAATTTGTTTTATGTTTGTCCTTTCTACTCTGTTTCTCTTTATTTCTTCCTTCTTCCTTCTTCCTTCTTCCTTTCTTTCTTCTTTCTTCCTTTCTTTCTTCTTCCTTCCTTCCTTCCCTCCTTTGTCTCTCCCTTCTTTTCCCTCTCTCTCTTTCTTTTTTGTTGGGGCATGGATGAGGGCATTGGATAGATCATGTATTTTCTCTCCCTAGTCCTTGTGCCTCAGATCTCTTACACTCTGTTTTGTATTCTCCATTATCACTTCTCTACATGCTTCATTCTAGATGTTTTCTGATAACCTATATTCCAATTTGTTAACTGCCTCTTTAGTCCTCCACCTATTGAGTATTGAATTTCAGTTGTATTTTGATTTCTATAGTGCATGACCTTAGGTGTGTAAAAGCACCTTAAAGAGTGCACCGAAAGCTCACTATTTGATGAGTTGGATATGGAAAAATAGTCTCAAAGTCTGTTTGTTTTCAGTTCACTGAAAAATACTGTTTATAGTGGACATTATAAATGTCTACCCAATATTCATTCCTCAGTTTTTGGTCAGAGCCTAGATTTTGTTTAAGAATCCATTCTTCCCTCATGTGACCATGCTATTCAGGGAAACTGACTGCATCCTCACCTACTTACTGATGGGCCAAAATAGTTCAAAGCATTGTGATAAACCCATAAACCATGCTACTGATTGGCTCACAAATTCAAGACTAAACAAATAAATGCATGGCATTTGCCTAGTAACTGCTATTGATACAAGAATGGACATGACCTAAATTACCCAATCAGAAGTAAGAGAACAATTTTTGCTTCAGGAATTGGGGAAAGCTTTTCTCTTCTCCTTGGACATGAAGAAGGAGGCACATACCCCCTCTACTACCATACTACTCAGAAGGCTTCTTAGGAACTTGAGAGAGGAGAACGTGAGCAGAGGGCCCAAACAAAAAGAATGAAAAGTTGTGAGAATAGCAGAAAAAGATCAAACTAGAGCCCTGATTGCTCCTGTTCTGAAGCCTGTCCACATCTGCACTTTCAATTATAAAAGATAATATATTTCCTATCTGTTTTAGCTGCTTTCCTGTAAAGTTTTCAGTTACTGGCAGTGGAAATATCTTAAGAGATATACCATTCTAGCAAGTAGCAGAGCATATTTATGCATTTGTTTATTTACTTATTTATTATTTATCTTTTCTGAAGGTGTTTATAAAATATAACATCATAAAGTATTTACAGAAACATGTACCGTTTTATTCAAGAAGCGTTTAATTCTCAAATTCAATAAATGCCATGGCATTTAAAAGTAATTGATTTACCAAAAAGTGATTTCCCCTCCCTAAAAGTTGTTTAACTCAATTTTAGCTTTCAGGATGAAAATTTAATTTTGAAGACAATCAATGTAGATCCCATTGACCCAGCTAACAGTTTTGAGAGTCTGCTTTATATTGTTTCCTACATGGTAGAAATTAATGAGATAAAGTCTCTGCTGTGAATGGTCTCAAAGTCTAGTAAGAGATACAACCCTGTGAACAGTGATGTTAAAACTGCATGATAAGCATTATTACAAAAGTAGTCAATGGTGACCCGTGAAAAGAGTTGTAAATGCTCTTTGGGGTTTCAGGACATTTCTCACAGAGGAAGAGATTCTTCATCTCTTTCTTGAAGTGTCGTTTTTGCTAGATATATATGGTGGTAGAATATTTTAAACAAAATAAGTAATATCTACAAAGTGCTAGAGTTATAAAACAGCAAAGCATAGTTAGAAGTCTAAATAGAAGAGATATTTTGATGGCAAGACTGAGAGGGCTTGTCCTATTACTTGAATCTACTAAAATACAAAGACTATGACAACCGCTTTCCCCAATCCCAACCACAGACTTAAGTGTTTTTCCTAAAATATCTGTCATCAATCCCAACCACAGACTTAAGTGTTTTTCCTAAAATATCTGTCAATACTTAATATCCCAAATTCTTGCTACTCTGAGATGCAATCCAGATCTACATAAGAATGGCAGGAAGAACAAAGTAGAAGATTTTGCAATGTTCTATTTCTTTTTATAACCAATAATTTGTCTTTGAAGCTAAATCTATCCTTTTACCCAGGAAAAGTTCAAGTACATGTGCTATTTTATTTTGTCAATGTCTGATTACCAAATTAAGATTAGAAAAAGAAAAATTAAAGAGGAAGTCTTGCTCCAGGGTCTGTTTTTTAGCTGCACTGCATTTATTCAATCTGTCCTCTCACCTTTGGGTGTCCAAATGCTGCCTCCTCGAGAGGAATATGGCAATACAGCCTATACCATGTTACAGTGGATTCATTCCCTTTAAAATATATTATGCCTTTTTTTGCCCAAACTTGTTCCACCTGCCTTAAAGATCTCCATGTAAATTTTCCTTACTTTGTGAATAAAATTGGGATTTCCAGGAGATGATAACTTCCTAAGCTCCAGATTTACAAGCACTGTCATTGTGTTGCATTTCAGTACCTTATATTACTATTAAATTATATACATTTAAATGTGTCTAAAGAAATATGCTTAGAAATTCAGAACCCGACTTTGGAGGAATTTGTCCTGAATGCTTGTTTTCAATTTTAAAATTGTCACATATTTTAATACAGTAAAATCAGTGTCATTAAAAGTAAACAAGCGTGATACAAATATTTGAACAAACAGAACATATTGTAACCTTTCTTCTTGGCAAGATTTCCCCTTCCAGAAAAAAGTAAAGTTTATAGAATGACTAAAAAACAGATAAGAAGGAGGGGCTGGAAGCAACCTGCAAGGCTTTCAAAAAGTCTTTGACAAGACTTCTTGACAAATACTATTACATAAATTAAAATGCTATTACATATCACCATATGGCAGAGATCAACTATAAGAATCTGATCTTGAGAAAAGAAAATAAGGAGAAGGAGGGGCTGGCCCCGTGGCCGAGTGGTTAGGTTCGCGCGCTCCGCTGCAGGCGGCCCAGTGTTTCGTCGGTTCGAATCCTGGGCGCGGACATGGCACTGCTCGTCAGACCACGCTGAGGCGGCGTCCCACATGCCACAACTAGAGGAACCCACAACGAAGAATACACAACTATGTACCGGGGGGCTTTGGGGAGAAAAAGGAAAAAATAAGATCTTTAAAAAAAAAAAAAAAAGAAAAGAAGGAGGAGTGAACAAAAAGGCATTTCTTTCTCTTGTGGGCAGAGAAGATTATTCTAGTTACATCGGGAAAACCATTGGGTAGATCTTATCTGGCATATTTATACAGTATTCTGGTTGAGAGAAGCGTCTAAGTGCACAGGGGATGCATATTACTCCTGCTTGGCATCGGTATAAGGCAAACGGCCTGGAACAAGCCCGAGGTCCCCTTGAAACTGATGCTCCACCTTCATGCCCAGCTCTATTCCAGGCTCCTACATTTGACAACCTCTGCTCCACATTTTTCCAAGGTCTGAGGGGACATTCAAAGGCCTCAGCATTTCATGCAAAGACAGGAAATCTATAATAAGAATAGAAAATTATAAAACATACAAGTAATATTCACTTGTAGTCCAAAGCTGGTATTAAAGAGAAGCTCTAAATTCCTAACAAAATTAAGATGTTAGATCTCTGTCCTTCTACTCATATAGCAATTCAATGTAATTAAAAGTGTGGCTTAATTCTTAGGCTTGGTAAATGAATAAAAACATTCAGAGTAAAAAAGACTGCTATTGTAAGGTGGTAAACGTGACTACGAATGTCACAAGACAGGAAGTTGTGCCCCTTTTGCTCACTGAGGTTATCCCAAGAGAGGCTGGCACATGGTAGGTATGTTATAAATAGTTGTGGAGTGAATAGCACACTGATATTTTCTTTAAGTAGGCAAAATTCTACTTAAATAATTTTGCTCAATTCAAGGAAAATACTTCTAAATTAGTACTTTCTAATATTTTATCATAATCACATTTTGTTTTGCTTTAATGCAGCTTGGAATAATAAGCTACAGTGCCTACCAGGGCCTGGCACAATGCCACAATGTTTACATGCCTTATCTCATTTCAGCCCCACAGAATCTCTGTTAAGTAGGTATTTTAACTGTTTTAGCCCATGCAAACATGGGGGGCAGAAAGACGAAGATAACTTGCCCATAATCAGACAACTAGGAATTTACAAAGTCGTGATTTGAACCAAAGTTTCTCTGACTACTAAACTCAGAGTCTCATGCTAGATTGGTAGAAATCCAGATACAAAATTGACTGACTGGAAACCAATCTGAATATACACACCTTCATTTAAGAAAGGACAAAACCACCATGTGTGGTTGTCTGGCCCTGCATTTACCAGAGGTTAAATTAAAATACTGGATTAGTTTCTCTCTATTCTATTTTTTTCCCCTAGAGTACAGAGTAATAGAATTATTAAATCAAGCTTTCTCATCAACTGTTTGGAAATATTGAAACAATATCTAGAGACAGGTGAGATAATACACTGGCACAGTTTAAAGAACTCCAATTTATCTGGTCATACGGAAAGGAGAATTGCACAAATTTTGCTAATTTTTCTCACATAAAAAATTTTGATGATAATCTGTGAAGCAAGGAATACATGAAAAAATTATAATTCGGGATGGGAAAGGATTTACTTTTTCGGGTTTTACCTCTGGCTGAAGTTCTTCCTGTAGCTGCAATAACTTCATCAGTCTATGAAGATGTACAGTTTTCTCTCTTTGTATTCAGAAGCTCTACTTGTCAGCTTTTCTTCACTAGTTCCTAAACAATAATGCTTGAAGTATTTGTTTTCCGGCATTTCTAAAATGAGAACCTTGAATAATACCTTTTTGCTCATACTCAAAATAAAGTAAAATACAGGAATCAGCTG
Organism: Equus przewalskii; assembly: GCF_037783145.1. Lineage (NCBI taxonomy): Eukaryota > Metazoa > Chordata > Mammalia > Perissodactyla > Equidae > Equus > Equus przewalskii. Next base: position 43,739,924 of record NC_091834.1, read on the forward strand.
CCCCAAGAGGCAGCAGCATTTCAAAAGGCCTTTTTAGGATTGAGTAACCTGTGGTTGATGAAGTGGAAGTATACTTTGAATGCCACCATTTATTTCTAAAAAGGATTCCGTTAAGAGTCAACAAAAGTGCAACTGAATAACTTCATTTGAAATTATAACCACTGTTCCCTCACCAAAAAGGAAAAAGAAACTCACTGCCCAAGGCGGAGTGAGAAAATTTAGCTATTATAGGAAAGAATAGGAAATGCAACAATTGTTACCCAAAGCCTGTTTGGTCAAGCTAAAGGAGTAATTCAAAGAAAATGGGTACTTATAGCATGTGGAGTTCAGCTCCTTTCACCAAGCGGTGGACTGCAGGCTGTCGCTGCCAGGGAGAAACAAAACAAAAGATGTGCTGGCAGTTTCTGTGCAGGTTATACTAATTTAAAACCTGAGAACCTGAGGCATTTGAAGAAGAATCACTCTTCTAGGAACAAGTGGCAGCGCCTGCCGTGTCATCTCTCTCTCTCATTCTTGCTCTCCCTTGTCCTCAGCATCGCCCAGACCTTCTCCCACCCAGGTTCCACACGGGAGTTCAGCCTTTCCCTGGAAAAAGTGTGGGCTCAAGTAGGTGCCAAGAGTCAGAACCTCACCACCTGCAGGATTTTTTATTCTTTTGTAAAGTGGGCAACTGCTTTAGATCTTACCAATTAGCTGCAGAGCAAAAATGGCCGACATATCATTTGTGTAAGGTTGAGCTCGTTTCATTTTAGTGTCTTTTCCTGGAAACTGTCTTTTTCTTTCTTCTGGAGTTCGGGTGAATGGCCACAATGCCAGCCCAATTGCCAATGTTTTGACCACTTCTTTTTCTTCTAAAGACTACACATTGCATCGCAGCCAACTCAGAAATGCTCCACCTCAAGGGAAGCAAACACAAATGTATTTGGGGGTCTGAAATGTACTCTAAATGAATGAAGCAGATGGATATAAACATCAGGGAGGGGACAAGCCATGCTCCATGAACAGATAATCAAATATGACTTTTAAAACTAAGAAATATACATGCTCTGCACCAGTTTGCAAACTCTGCTTTGTATAATGACCACTAAGCTGTAAATATTTGCCCAATATTTCTTAATTTAAATTCCTTAAAGAATGAATCTAATTGGCCAATACTGGATTATGACAGGGAATCTCTTGAGTCATGTGCCTATTCTTGTTCAATCAATCAGCACAGAAGGATTATGGTCACATGATATTTGAAGTATCAATTTAATCATTGCACATTCAGTTTGTTGAGGGCCATTCCTTTAGACAAGGCTATGGGAGAGCATGGCGTTCTAATGGTTGACCTCTCCAACAGTACAATGGTCTTTCCTATAGACTTAGAAACAGAGACATCTAAAACACAAGAGACCCTAATAATGGTGTAAATCAGTATTTCCTAAATGGATAATCTATAAAATACCGTCTGGTAGGATATTAGAGAACAAAAAAGTGTTCTGGATTTGGGAACTTTAAGAAATCGTGAACAGGTTTATTTAAATCAGAATTTCTTGGAGCCTTTAATATTTTCACATATACTGTGAATCTCTTAAAAACAAGATTGTTATTTATATTTCTCAAAGTTTTATTTTGTTGTTCTTGTTACGCTTTGTTTGATTTTTTTTTTTAAATTTTAAACCCTCTATCATAAGCATTCCTTAGTATGGCTGGAACTTGTGTTTGAGACATACTAATCTAAAAATCATTTTATAGACAAGAAAAATGGGCCTACTATTCTTCTTTAGTAAATATTCTTTAAACATCTATCATATACCAAAGATTTTGCTAAAAATAGACGTAGCCCCAACCTCTTATCTTTCTAAGTAAGAGGAAAGCAGGGATTGTGTGCTGTTAGATTTTTGTACACTCAGTGCCTACTGGCTTATGATTTCAATCAAAATTTGTTGAATTAATTTTAAGTGACTGAGGAAGTAGTTTTGAGCCCTAGCTTTGAATCAGTGATCTCCCACAAAGGTGTTTAAAACAAAAAACAAAGAACCTCATGGGCTCGGGCATAGTCCACAGCTACTAATAGGAATTTCAGGGTTATTGGCCCCCAATTTTTTAATTTTTAGCCAACTTCATAGGCAATTCTAATGTACAGTGAAGACTGAGAATCCTTAATCCAAAAATATGCACTTTGTTAGTGGTATAGACAGTATTAAAAGTGAAGATGTTTGACACCAAATCCAGTAAGTTGTCTGCTACACTACATCAATTAGGGACAATACCGAGGGTAGCATATATGTACTGAGAAGGGCAGAGAAACTCCCAAACTAGACATAGTCACAGGCTCATGGCAAGGAATTGAGACTGAATACAACATTAAGCAATCAAAGGAAGGACACACGATCTAGGAAGACTCAATAGCAGAATGTCAGACGGCAGGACGCTCAACGGATCATAAATCCAGCTAGGGAACCAAGGCAGAAAGAGACAGTACTGGGAATTAAATTTGGCCCTAGGAAAAGGTGGCAAAAGCATCTAGTTGTTGGAAAACAGTACAAGTACAATGTTTATTGACCATACAGGGTATGTTTGTTCTGTGTACTTTACATGAAGTATCTCACTTAATTCTCACAGCATTACTATAAAGTGGGAATAGTCATTATCCTCATTTTGAAGAGCAGGAAATATAGCTTAGAGAGGTTAAGAAACTACCTAAGATTATTTATCTAGTAAATGTAGAGCCAGGATTCCATCCAGAACAGACCGAAATTGGGGTACAGAGTCAAAAGGAGACCAGCAGCAAAAGGGACCATGCATCTCGTGGTCTTAAAGTGTTGCTTGAGTCTTTTTTACATTTCCAGGTCTCATCTCTCAGGAGTCATGGACTGAACCTGTAGGTGGACTTTAAGGAGCCTCAGCTACAAAACTTGGAAGTTGGAAAAAAAAGAAATTCAACTGGATGATTAAATAAGAATTTTTAAAAATCTGTATTTGTTACAACCTGAAACAGAAAGAAGCTACTGACAGAATACCAGGCCTCCTGGAAAAAGCTGCATTGTTAGACAGTCTGGATTATCTTCAGAGCTCAAGGGAGAGGCCACACAGTCTTCAATTCCAATATTTATCAACTTTATGTTTTCTTTGTTTAACTCTGGCTCAAGATTTTTTTTTAATTCTAAAGACATTACTTAAATAATCCCTTCTAAAATCAAGAGCTAAAAGCTTACATACAAAAACTGGTTATTTTCTTATCTGTCTAGATTACTTCCATGAATATTTATCGCTAGCTTTAGAGCAATCCGATTCCTCCTTCACAGCAGTTGTGCATACCAAATTTTGTTTTCACTGAAGAACAAAATTGATAGCATCTCAACTCCTAATCAAAGTTACTCATTTCCAATATACTGAATATAGATATTCCCTTTGAAATAAGGTCCTTAACTGACAGGAAAGGTATTGTTTTGCTTAATGACAACAATACACATACTGAATATACAGGAGTTGATCTAGTTCAAGCAGTATAAATTTTATGTACAAATTTTATACATTTTATATTCATCAGCCAAAGTTCTTTCCTTATGTTTATTCTCTCTCCTTTCTCTTTCTCTGTTTAAATATGATCTCAAACCTCTAGAGCAGCACTTTGCCCTGGTAGCAAAAATATAGAAATTTCATGTGATAACAAAGTGCTGTAGGGAAGCATGTGGTGTTAAAATCCAATCCAGCCTCACTGTCTATTCATGAAGATGGAGCAGTCATTTTGTAATAAGTTCTCAAAGGATGCGCAGAGCACTATTTTTTACAGTAAGAATTTAATGGGTACAGTTAAATAAAATATCTTAAAATTCTGCAATCACGTTTTAGTCCAGAAATATTCCTTAAATCAAGATGGGGATGTATATTAGTAATCTGTTGTTAGGCAACAAGTTAGAGGATTAAAAAACACCCATTTATTATCTCAGTGTTTCTCTGGGTCAGGAGACCAGGAATAGGTTAGTGGAGCCACTACTTAGGGTCTCACAAGGGTGCAAAGTATTTCTAGGGCTCTGTTCTTACCTGGAGTCCTGACTTAAGAACTTAAGAATTGACTTAAGAATCCCAGCTTCCAAGACCACTTACATCATCTGCAGAATTTATTTCCTTGTGGGCTAAGAACCTGGGTTTCTTGCCAGCTGTCATCTAGAGGTCACTCTCTATTCCTTGTCATGTGGTCCTCCCAATATGGCTGTTTCCTTTCTCTAAGAAAGCAAGAGTCTGCAGAGTGAGTCAGCTAGCAAAATGGAGTCATATAATGTAGGATAATCATGGAAGTGAAAGACTATTAACTTGTCCATATTGTATTGGTTGGAAGCAAGTCTCAGGTTTCACTCACACTCAAGGGAAGAAGATTATACAAGGGCATGAACGTCAGGTGGATGGCCATCCTACAGTCTGCTGTCACAGAATGGTAGAAGCCAGCATGAGTATAGCTTGAAAGCCCCCAAAAATATATTGCTTTCTCCTACAGAAAATCTCTGCTCTCTATCTGCCATTGGTTTTGCTTACAGTAAACTTGTGGGCCGTCTATGTAAAATTCTCATCTAAACACACATCTGAGATCTACCCTAGTCTTATTTAATGAGCATGCCTAAGGAGAGGTCCCTGGAATCTACCTCCATATGCTATTTAGACTAACTAAGACTTGGGAGCAGTTTACTTACATCCTCTTATGGAGAGGATCAAAATTTCCAGCCATATGTAACGTCTTTTCTCAGAATTTTTAATATAATTTTGATCCCAAAGCTTTCTCTAAATTTTGTATTTTCCTTGGAATAACAATAGCACAGCCATATAATAAAATGAGTTTTCAAAAAACATTAACAAACAAAGGATCTTTCCAGAACTCTAAATCTTTACAAATTTGGGAGGCCCCTCCTTTATTCATTAATTTACTGTATTAAAAACTACAGGTTACACTCATAATCTGGATGCCCAAAATAAGAGCTTTAGAATATTATGAGATCACTTTTAACATATAAAGAAATATTTCAAAGAATAAGGTGAGGAAAAAGAAGTTTAAGAATTTCACCAGGCAATATCCTTTTGAAAAGAAAAACCAGCACCAGGGAGAATCAAAGACTTTTTCCACATCAAAAGATACCAAACAAAGTGTCTTCCTTTTTATTAAACCATGTGACACTATGTAACACTAGTTCATAATTTTGTCAACCACTGACTTTTTTCTTCTAACACCAAGCTTGCAAATGTCTTAAAGAATACTTTTCCCCTTAAAGGTGAATCCAAATGATTATTACTATTTCGAAGTAACTGCTTCAAAGAGTCTTTTAGGTCCACAACTTTAAAGAATTGTGTGATCTTTGACTACTTTCCTGATTTGAGCATCATTTTCGCTATATAATTTTATCCATCCTTTAGAATTTTTTTTCATCTTATAATAACTAAGTGGGGAAAAAAGCAATAGAGTATTTCCTCAGAAATTTATTATTTCCATCTTTTCATCAGATTCAGCTGATTTTTTTGAGGGTGATCTTTAAAATCTCTTCCACATGCTTTCTAGTTCCCAGAATGCTCTCCTGGTAGACTAAAAATAAAAACCTAAGCCTTGCTGAAATAACATTTCTTTATCTTAAGCTCTCCCTGATTTGAATATGTAAACAGAGTTGTGTGTGTTGGTTTCATTACATAGAATTGCACTGTGTTGGAAAGAGAAATAATATTACATGTTCCACAACATGCATTACAGATTGGTAGACCAGGACAGAGACAAAGCTTGGGAGAGTTAGAGAGGTCAAGGTGTGGAGGGAACAGGTGGAGAGGAGCCAGGATGACATAAACCAATTTAGGCTTTATCATGGTTCTTGGATTGCAGTAAAAACTTCATTTACAAAATCATTCAGATTTGCCCAGGCCAGCAAAGCAAGGGAAATGTTTTGGGGCTATTTAGTACCAATATTCAAGAATGATTGGTATAGTCTGCTAATGATTATAACCAAGGTAGGAATTATCTTTGGTGTCTTTTAATTTAGATTTAATTGAGCAGATTTACTAATCACCATGAGAATTGTTCTAGCTACTGTCTAGATTTTTCTATACCTAACATATACCCTTAGTTGTACATCTATGCAGCACTAAGTGATACCTTGGCCCTTTGGTTAAGCTAATGTTTTACCTACAAGAACAACAAAGGTATATGGGTGATGAGCTCCACTGGCTTACTTATCTAAGAGATCTGTTCTCAAACTTTTCAGTCTTAAAAACTATTTATATAAAGAGAATGAAGGGCTTTTTTTTTTTTTTTTTTGCTAAATTTGGATCGTCTCTATAGATATTTACCAAATTAGAAATTAAAGGAAAATTTGGAAATATTTATTTATTCATTCATTTTAAGCAACAATAATAAACTCTATATTAATATAAATAGCTAATTATATATTAACAAAAATAATTACATTAACGGAAATAACATATTTGGAACATTAGTGAGAAGTATGTATTTATTTTACATTTTTGCTAGTATCTTTAATGCCCGGCCCAACAGAAGACAGCTGGATTCTCTAATCTGTTTCCACCCTCAAACTGATACAGTATCATACGTCATGTGGCCTCTGGAAAACTCCACTGTATATTCATGGGAGAGTGAAAGTAAAAAAGGCAAATGACCTCTTAGTATTATTATCATCTCAAAGACCTCGTAAAAGCCTCTTGGGGACTCCCAGGGCTCTCTATACCACACTTTGAAACTTTGCTCTAGGCTGATAAGACCAAAACACAGCCTTTATTCAGAGGTGAAAAAAGTATGGCATTCCGTAAGCAACTTCAATAAAAGTAGTAGACATGCCCCAACTCTGCCCCCACAACACGTACACACCCAAAAGCCACAGATTCAGCACCTTTGTTTGGTGAGGAAGATTGGCCCTGAGCTAACATCTGTTGCCAATCTACCTCCTTTTTGCCTGAGGCAAATTGTTGCTGAGCAAACATCTATGCTAATCTTCCTCTAGTTTGTACGTGGGACTCCACCACAGCATGGCTTGATGAGAGGTGTGTAAGTCTGCGCCAGGGATCCAAACTGGTAAACCCCAGGCTGCTGAAGTGGGGCGTGCAAACTTAACCACTATGCCACCAGGCCAGCCCCACAAAATCACTCGTTATATCTTCATATTTATTGTTAGCCAGTATAGAATTATGGAAAGAAGAAAATAATTTCCAAAGATGTCTTACAAAAAAAGAAAAATCTTTTTGCAAGATTTTTGAAGGATACTTCACCATCTTTAAATTTAATAAATTTATTAAACAAACATAAATATCTTATTTCTACGAGGAAATAGGTATTTGATTTCTCATGTGAGAAAGTAGAAGATACATAAATTACTTGCAGAAACGTTAAAAAATTGTATTATGAAAGATTTTCAAAATAGTTGAAACTAGCTTTGTGTTAATATTAGGGTTATCACAAAAATTCATAATGGGAGATACATTGGAAGTGATAAAATCATTTTACTTAAATTTAGTACTAATCTTCTTTTTTGGATTTAAGAACTAATATAGGGGAACAAAAAACTGTTAATTTTAGTCAAAGTCAACCTATTTACATTTGTCAGAGTACCCTTTGCCTAGAACAATAAAAGTTAATAAAGTCTCTATTTACGAAAGAAACAGATAAGAAACATTGACAAACGTTTCTGGCTTTTCAAAACATAGAGAAAGAGGTAGTTAGTTACAATTTTTTTTGTTGTTCATACATAAAAAATGCAATCCTCAACAGATTGATGTACAAACGCTCTGTCAGTGAGTCTCATTTTACTTAGAGGAATATAGAGTTCAATGATAGTAAAAGATCTGTGATGTTAAACACATTGGAAAAAAACAGTTAAAATAATTACTAAATGAGTCAATATTCCAGAACATCAAAAGCTAAAAGTATGATTATGATCACATGAGAGTCTCAAATCTCAGAAAATAATTTATTGCACAGATATTGAGTAATCTCGATTTAGAGTGAGGCACCCCGTCTCCTATTCTCCTGAAGGCATTCTATACCCTTCTACTATAATATTTAGTTAATTGCAATTACTTATTTATGTGTCTGGACATTCTAACAGAGCAGGAAATATTTTTGTTAATTTCTATAATACAATAATCTGAGTGATTGATGTGGAATTGATTATTTTCTATAATACAATAATCTGAGTGATTGATGTGGAATTGATTATTAATAATATCTTGATAAATAAATCATTAGATGCATTCACATTTTGCTAAAGAGGAAGTAATTTCCCAAAGTCATACACCTAACAGGTGATGGAATTAGGGTTTACAACCTCTGAAACAGAATCCTTTACTGTTTGCCTTTATCATACTCTGCCAACAACTAGACATTTATTCTTGGGCAAGTCACTCTCCCTTTTTGGGCTATTTTTTAATATTTATTCCACTCTGAATTGGATGCATAGTACTGTGTTCATTACAATAGGTCAGGGAAAGTGGTGTGTTTTACCTTACAGGATTTCCATCAAATTGATAATATAAACCATTATGAAAAAAACAAAAAGCAAAATAATGGTAAAAATACAAAATAATCCTACTACAAGTGAGTGGCTGTTTAAAAGATAATTAGGATCACAATTTCTCATTTTATTCAATGGCTTCATTACTATCACTTGCTCATTATTAACTTGTAGGTAATATAAAAACTAAAATCCTTAAAATTTTAGATTAATCAACAATGTCATTTGGTGACACTATAGTGATATCCCTTCCTGTCACAGGCTGCTTGGGTTGCGTTCTACATACTCTAAAGCTATTTACTGAGACAATTATCTTCTCTAAACATTTCTTCTGCTTTTAAAGCACTGAAATAATTCCACAGTTTCAAAAAGTAAATTCAATAAGTACTTATAATACTTCTTACTATTTAAAATATGTACTATTCAACACAAAAAGTGGATAGGTATTCATAAAATAAAGTGGGAAAATCGCTTATAACAAAGGTAGTCATGTGGCCTGGCATTCAGTCTTTTTATTTTGTTTATTTTTTATTGAGGTAACGTTGGTTTATTACATTATATTAATTTCAAGTGTACATTATAATTTGATGTCTGTATATACTACAGCGTGCTTACTACCAAAAGTCTAGTTTCCATCCATCACCATACAATTGACCCCCTTTATCCATTTTGCCCACCTCCGAAACCCCCTTCCCCTCTGTTAACCACCAATCTGTGGTCTGTAGCTATGAATTTATTTTTGATTTTTTTGCTTCCTTTGTTTTGTTAAATTCCACGTTTGAGTGAAATCATACAGTATCTTTCTCCATCTGGTATATTTCACTTGGCGTAATACCCTCAAGGTCCATCCGTGTTGTCACAATGGTATGATTTTATCCTTTTTGTGGTTGATCACTATTCTATTGTATATATAAACCACATCTTTTTTATCCATTCATCTGTTGATGGACACTTAGGCTTTTTCCATGTCTTGAATATTGTAAAAAAATCATGCAGTGAACAGAGGGATGAATATATCTTTTCAGATTAGTGTTTTTGTTTTCTTTGGATAAATATCCAGAAATGGAATAGCTGGATCATAAAGTAGTCATATTCTTAATTTTTTGAGGAATCTCCATACTGTTTTCCATAGGGCTGCACCAATTTACCTTTTCATCCATAGTGTACAAGGGTTTCCTTTTCTCCATATCCTCACCAACACTTGTTATTTCTTGTCTTTTTGATCATAGACATTCCAATAGGTGTGAGGTGATATCTGATTGTGATTTTCATTTTCATTTCCCTAACAATTAGTGATGTTGAATATCTTTTCATGTGCCTGTTGGCTATTTATGTTTCTTCTTTGGAGAAAGGTCTATTCAGTTCCTCTGCCCGTTTTTAAATCTGATTCTTTTTTTGCTGTTGAGTTGTATATGTTCTTTATATATTTTGGATATTAACCTCTTATTAGATAAATGGCTTGCAAATATCTTCTTCCAGTTGGTAGCTTGTCTTTTTGTTTTGTTGATGGTTTCCTTTGTTGTGCAGAAACTTTGTAGTTTGATATAGTCCTGTTGTCTATTTTTGCTTTGTTTCCCTCGCCATTGGAGTCAAATCCACAAAAAAATCACCAAGACCAATGTCAAGGAGGTATTGCCCATGTTTTCTTCTATGTATTTTATATTTTCAGGCTTACATTCAAGTCTTTAATCCATTTTGAACTAGTTTTTGTGTATGGTATAAGATAACGGTCTACTTTCATTCTTTTGTATGTGGCTATTCAGTTTTCTCAACACTATTTATTGAAGAGACTTTCTTTCTCCATTGTGTGTTCTTGGTTCTTTGTAATAAGTTAGCTGTCCATAAATGTTTGGATTTATTTCTGAGCTCTCAATTCTTTTCCACTGTTCTATGTGTCCGTTTCTCTGTCAATACCATACTGCTTTGATTACTATAGCTTTGCAGTGTATTTTGAAATCAGCGAGTGTGATACCTCTGGCTTTCTCCTTTTTTCTCAGGATTGCTTTGGATATTTGGGGTCTTTTGTGGTCCCATATAAATTTTAGTATTTTTGGTTCTATTTCTGTGAAAAATGCCATTGGGATTTTGACAGGGATTGCATTGAATCTGTAGGTGGCTATAGGTAATAAAGACATTTTAGCAATGCTAATTCTTCTAGTCCATGAGCACAGAATGTTTTTTCTTTGTGTCTTCTTCAATTTCCTTCAACAATGTCTTATAGTTTTAAGTATGCAGGTCTTTCACTTCCTTGGGTAAATTTATTCCTAGGTATTTTACTCTTTTGTTTGCAATACTAAATGGGATTGTTTTCTTAATGCCTGTTTCTAAAAATTGATTGTTAAGATATAGAAACACAACAAACTTTTGTATATTTATTTTTTATCCTGCAATTTTACTGTATTCATTTATTTCTAGTGGTTTTTTTGGTGAAATTTTTAGGGTTTTCTATATATAAAGTCATGTCATCCACAAATAGTGAGAGATTTCTTTCTTTCCTTTCCAAGTTCTTTATATTTCTTTTTCTTATCTAATTGCTCTGGTTAGGACTTCCAATACTATGTTGAATAAAAGTGATAAGAGTGGTCATCCTTGTCTTGTTTCCGATCTTAAAGGAAACACTTTCGTTTTTTCGCCATTGAGTATGATGTTAGCAGTGGATTTGTCATATATGGCCTTTATTATGTTGAGATACTTTCCTTCTATACCCATTTTATTGAGAATTTTTATCATAAGTGGATGTTGGATCTTGTCAAATGCTTTTTCTGCATCTATTGAGATGATCATACAGTTTTTATCCTTCATTTTGGTAATGTGGTGTGTGTATCCATTTGATTGATTTGTGGGGTTGAACTATCCTTGAATCCTTGGAATAAACCCCATTTGATCATGGTTCCTAATCTTTTTACTGTAGTATGATATTCAGTTTGCTAATATTTTGTTGAAGATTTTTGCATCTATGTTCATCAAAGATATTTGCCTGTAATTTTCTTTTTTTGTGTTGTACTTGTCTAGTTTTGGTATCAGGATAATGTTGGCCTCATAAAATGAGTTAGAAGACATTCCCCTCTCTTCAACTTTTTGAAAGTTTGAGAAGGATAGGTATTAATTCTTCTTTGAATGTTTGATAGAATTGCATTCCTTTTAAAAGCAATACTTTGGGTTTTATATGAAAGAAAGAAAACAGTCATGCTTGAACAAAACGCATGAAATTTCAAAACACATGGAATTTCCATTACTTCAGAGATTTTTTTTCTTAAAGTTTTTATTGATTTATTTTGGGAAAATATATTTTAAAAACAGCATGGAATAATGGTTAAGAACTTGGACTGTGGAACCAGGCAGCCTGAGTTCAAGTCTCAGGTCTGCCATTACAAGCCTGTCTCTGGGCTAGTTACTTAATTTATCCTCACTTAAGATTCTCTGAATTTAAAAGAGCGTTAATAATAGTACCTACCTCATAGTCCTGTTGCAAGAATTAATGTTAATAATTGTAAAGGGCTTAAGAGTTCTAGCATATACTTTGCACTCTTGAGTGCTTGATTGATAAATAAATCTGATTATAATGGCTTTCTATATACCTGGGTATACCACAAAAAAATTTCAACCAATAACAGAAACTAAAGAGACTGTATAAAATAGAGAGTATGATGGCCAAGTGGTTAAACCAGTGGGGGAAGATGAAAGCTACACAGACAAAAACAGTGAGGCAAAAGAAGGAAGATGGAGAAAATAAACCATTTCTGTATCCCATATGTAGTTAATATCCAAAACCTGTGAGCAAAATCATCTGACTCTTTATAGATGCATGAGCAGCAATGGATGTTTGCAACTTGTTTTAAAGGATAAAATTTTAAACTGCCCCAAGAAGATCAATAGAATTCTTTTTGAAAAGGAAAATAAATGAGCTGTTCTGTGTTCCAAATGAAATAGCAAATAAAATGTTGAAAAGGCTTCCTATCAAAAAAATGCTCTGTGCTACATTTTACACCTGGGCAAAAAATAAAGAAGCATCTTCGTGTTTGGAACATTAAGAAATTTAGGTTTGCATTGAGGTAGGATAATTTTATAGCAAAGTAAAAAATGGCAAACTCAGACAGTTTGCTACCAACTATAATTACTTTTAAAAGAACAGACTAAAAGAACATTTTGATAAACACAATTCCGTACAAAAGACCCATAAACATAGACAAACTATTTAAAAGAAAATGAGGGAGAAAGGATACTGAACAGAGAGGCATAATCATGGGTTCTACAAGCAAATTTGATAGAAAATAGATCCAGAAGGATTTTGAAGATAAGTCCTGGGAAGTCTGAGGAAAAGGGAGGTTTCAGATTCTGGAAGAAAAAGAGAAAGAAAAAGGATTAAAAGGACATTAAGATATCAAAGCTTATCATGTATAATAGGGAGAAGTTGGGAGAAGGGATATCTACATATATATATAAAATTATAATGATATACATGTATAATTTTGTGCCATTTTGTACTTTGTACTTGCTTCCTTCTCCCATCTCCCTATAAATATGTATACTTTATATATATATATATATATATGTTATTAGAAAAGCATAATTAATAAAGTCAAGAAGATATGCCTAGGACATAAATTCACACTAATCTTTAGAATAGGTTTTAATTATTTTTAAAAGACAGCAAATATATTAGCAAAGAAGATTAAATTTGGGTCTTAAAACTGGAAGAAACTTAAATATTGTCCAATTCAATCTTATCATTTTAGAAATTAGGGAGATGAGCCTCAGAAAAATGTGATGACTTGCGTAAAGTCACAGAACTGGTTAGTAACAGAATGAGAGCTTGGATCCGATCACTTGAGTCATTGGGTCAGTGCTCTTTACAATATACCCGCCCAACCTATCATGGCAGAGGGATGATTTTTTCCTCACTCAATTAAGCTGAATAATGTTATTCCCAATAATCCAGAGAAATTAATAAATTCAAAACCAATGTGAAGAGGTATCGAACCAAAACAAAATCCTCTGTAGTACATAGTATTAAAATTACTTATCAAAAGTAAGGAAAATATTTTTCAAGTGCAAATACTGTGATGTTTAGCTACCTATTTATTGTTAAATGCAAATTAACAGTCACCGAACTTGCTAAAAGAGATTCCTAGAAACTGAGAAAAGTAAATCTGTTGCAGCTGAAAATAATTGTAACCCCTCAATTTGTTGTGCATTCATTCAACATACATTTATTGAGCATCATTACTTGCCAGCCATTGTGCTGGGATCCAAGAGTACGGTAATCAATACAGATCTTTTTCTTACCAGTGCTCTGCTGGTAAATGATCAACAATAAACTCTCTAGGGAAAAGAAAGCCGTACTTTGTAGCATTCGCCAATTTCCATGGTATTAATACTCCACTATGGCTGATTTTAGGCTACCAGTGTGACATCACTGAACATGAAGTTGAGAAGAGATGTGAAGTAACACACCATTGTGTGTTGTTTCCAGGATAACTATTGGCCTTTACAAGCCAGTATGAGCTAGTTCCACCATACCATCGGACCTTCACAGACTATCTTGTGTCGGGAGAGGCAGATAATCGATAAGAAAACCAAAAATTGCACATGATACTACATATTGTAGTATAATTGTCGTGAAGGAAAGAGACAGAGTGATGGTTAACTGGGAGAGAATTGTTTAAGGTGGAGTGGACCTGGTTTTCTGAAGTGATAAGTTAGGTACCAAGGGATGAAAATGAGCTGGAGGAAGAGCTTTCCATGTAGATGGAAAGCAATAGGGGAAGGCAATCAGGAAAAGTACATTCCAGGAAGCAACTAAACTTTCTATTAGTTAATCATTAATACAAGCAGAGTCCAGTAGATGGTGCAAAACATTTATTTACTTTTCTTGTCTACTTTTCTTTTAATTCAAAGCTCATTGAGGCTGGAATGCAGGGTTTCTTCCCTCTTCTCGTTTTGCCCCAACACTGCTGGCCTTTTTCTACTTTTCTGCCCTCCCTCCAGGATTCTAAAGAAGTAGCACAATGTTCTTAGAATTCTGAGTGCCCTCCAGACTCCTTTCAGTGAGGCAGGATACAGTATTGTATTATAGGAAGAGGTTTTAAGTCAAGCCTTTCAGACTAATCAGAATGGAATGTCTACAAGTCAAACCATCCTTTGTAACACTGACCACTTCACATCACAATGATCACAGATTAACCACTTGTACAATTTGTATTCCACTCTTTCTTATCAAAGACATTTTTCTCTCTAGGCAGGCAATGGATAAGGAAGGAAAAGGAGAGGAATAAGAAAATTCTTTCCTGTCACATAGATTTTTAATTATTTCAAAATTTTATCATCATATATAAATGAATAATAATTTTATATTTTGTAGGCAGTCTTTCACTTTCCTGTCCATGGTCTGACATTAGAAGAAACTGAGAACATATTAGTAAAAAGCAATACGTTTTATAGTACTGAATGTTTCAAAATCCTTTAAAGATGACTTGTTTAATATTCTCATTAGAAATACACACATTGGTAACACTACCTCATGTCCTCACCCTCCTAGAGATTTAATCAGCACCCCAAACTTTGACATATAGCCCTCTGATTGCAGAAAATATTCTACAAGTTTTAACTGAGTGAGATGCCAGGAACACCAAAGGTCCCTTTGCCACTAACACAAATAACAGAGCAAAAATCTGATTGCTCTAAGTCTATGAGAATTTCTACAGCAAATAAAGCCAGGATAGTGGTGAGACCATATTACAAGCAAATTGAAAGAATGGAAGATTTTCTACATTATAGATTTAAATACTTTTTTTAAAAAAAGACCTTAGAAGTCCTGACCAAGTTACACAAATTTTTATTGAAGTTATTTCTATGGCTTTTTCTTCCATGTTCAAGCTGCTATGTTCAAGTTCCAACCATTTCCACATTTGAATAAATAAAAAGAGGAGATTATTTCATCAGTTTGGTACTGAAAAAGGTGTTGTGAACAAATTTTGGTTTTCAAGAATAAATTTCTCAAAGATATACTTTGTATGAGAAAAAAATCATTTTAGTATGCATTCAGAATTTTTAAAAAAAGGAAAAAGGGTCCCCATGCTTCTAGAAAAAGACTGTCAGTCATTAAAGCAGATCTGACGGATCAAGTATCCATCCCGTTCAATCAATCAATGTCAGGTGTATAACCCAGAACTGGTTGTAACCTATGCAGTCAGGCAAGGACCCCTGGCTTTAGTGAACATGCTTCTGTGAGCCCACAATCAGTGTCAGCCTCATGCTTTGAAGGTCAGTCAAGAGGTGGCAGATTCACGCCACTGAACACTCTCTTAAGGCTGTGTTAACCCACTCCCTCTGCTAGAAAAACACAGCTTCAAAAGAATACTTCCCCGCAAAACCCATATAAAATCAATTGTTTTGTTCAGAGACGAAGACTGACCAACACAGCTCTCTCTTATTTAAGCAAGTAATAAACTCAGCCACTTCATGTCAGGGATTGTGTGATCTTTCTACAGGGTTGGCTGAAAGTCAATTTTGTTATACTATTGAAATTCAAATATACTAGCATATTATGAGAATATGATACAGGAGTACAGTCCATAATCCAAACCTGTTAGGACTCCATGCATTTCAAAATTCAGAACTTTTCAAAGTTAAAGAGGTAACATGGTACAGATACTATATATTCTTATACCCTCAGTGAAGTGTGGGTCAGTACTTGGTAATCAAGTATAACATTTCTACAGCAAAACAGTACTATAAATAAAAACTATTAGTAGCCTCTCATCGACGCAGGTGTTTAGGCAGGATTTTACAGCCGAAGAAGTTCATGTCAGATCAAGTTCTGTCACCAAATGAGTAAGAAAAAAGGTTTTGGTTTTAAGAGCTCTTGTGGAATTTTTAAATTTTGGAATCACGGATGAAGTATTATGGAGTTTTAAATACTTACTAACATAAGGATATAGGAATTAGTAAGACATTGCTGGAATATCTCTGGATGTTCTCACATTTGATAAAAGGGAACATAAGTAAAGCAAACATTGAAAATATATTTAATAGGCATTAAGAATAATTCATGAGAGTGATAAAATTATTCCGAACTGGAGCACGGATGTGTAAGGTGTCAAGGTGTCTTCTCAGTGATGCTGAGTTGAGTCCAGAGGAATACCTGGAAGTTAAACAACTGGATGCAAAAGGGAAGAACATTCCAGGCAAAGTAAAGAGAATACACTAAGGCATAGGGGACAGATAACATGGCTGTCTTGTGGCAGGGCAAAAATACCAATGTTGTATTAATGAATTGTAACACAAAATATAAAATACATAGCCATGAGTCCACACTGATATAAATAAATGACTGAACTTTAAGAAACGAGAGAGGGGCCAGCCCAGAGCGCAGTGGTTAAGTTCCCATGCTCCACTTCAGCCACCCGGGGTTTGCTGGTTTCGATCCCGGGTGCAGACATGGTACTGCTTGGCAAGCAATGCTGTGGCAGGTGTCCCACATATAAAGTAGAGGAAGATGGGCAGAGATGTTAGCTCAGGGACAGTCTTCCTCAGCAAAAAAAAAAAAGGAGGATTGACAACAGATGTTAGCTCAGGGCAAATCTTCCTCAAAAAAAAAAAAAAAAAAAGAGAGAGACAGAATAGACAAATTTCTGTGCAGAAGAATTCCAAATAATTTATGTGATACTGCCCCCTCAAGGAGGTATAGTGTTAACCTCCACCCCCTAAGTGTGGGCTGCACATAGCAATTTTTTTCCACAGACCACAGTAGAAAGAGGAGCAAAAAAAGAGTTACTTTACAGTGGAGAGACCTGACAAACACTACCTTAGCTAGGTGATCAAGGTCAACACCAACACTGATGTCATGTTCATAGCAGGTACCCTTGACATGATATGATGAAAATGGCACTTCACCTCTCTAGTCTTACTCTCAAAACTCATAATCCCAGTTTAATTATGAGGAAAACATCAGCAAATTTCAACTGAGGTGCATTTAACAAAATTTCTAACGGGCACTCCTCAAAACTCAGTCTTCAAAATAAGGAAAGTCTGAGAGATTGTCACAGCCAAGAAGAGTCTAAGGATACACAATGACTAAATATAATGTGGCCTCCTGGGTGGCATCCTGTAACAGAAAAAACATGTTAGATAAAAACTAAAGGAAATCTGAATAAAAATGGACTTTTGTTAATAATAATGTATCAATATTTGTTCATCAATTTGACAAATGTACCATACAAAGGTAAGATGTTACCAATAGGGGAAAACTGGGTGTAGCATATATGGTAACTGCCTGTATCATCTTTATGACTTTTCTTTACCTTATTATATCATGAAATTTCCTCAGTCCCATTCAGTGCTTCATATAAAAAGATCTGTTCTCAAATCAGACTGCCCAAAAGTTGGAAATATTTTGCTTTTGAACGTTCCCTTCAGAGATTTTACTAGGATTCCGTCACTGTAGGATCCTCCCCTTATGTCGTAAGCAACAAATTTGCTTGGGCAATGGATTATGTGATAATTTCTTCAGGAAGTCTGTAATCAACATGATGAAAAACTCACGTAAGCAATAACTTTGACCCATAACTCCTTTAGTGTAGAAGGATCTAATATATTTTGGTAATTGGGCTTATATATCTCCCACCCCGGTATTCTCCCCCACCTCAATTTGTACTGTAGGTGTCATTAGAGTTTCTAGTCACACAAACCAGTCCAGATTCTTTCCTGAAATTTAATATAAAATTTCACTCATTATTGCTTCCAGGTCACTATATCCCTCAGATTAGGCATAAGAAGAAAAAAACAAGGTTTATGGGTTATATTCCTACTATAAAAGACAATCATGACAGTCAAATTATAGTGGCCTTTAACTACTCTATTATTATATTTTTAAAAATGATATAGTGTATTTGTGAGGGAATACACAAATGCCAAAGAGTGAGGAGACAGAAGGCAAAAAGAAGACACTTTAAATTGCTGCTCATCTAGAAGTAGAAATGGGAAAATCATAACTAATTATCAAATCAAATCATGTTAAATCAGCACTAGATCGTAGTCACTGCTTAGTAATTTGATAGCCTAGCAAAGCAGCCATTACCTAATGATGACAGCTATTTACTCAGATGGAAAGTCACAGGATATTGGAACTACTGCCACACCACATAGCATTAATCAGAATAGCCATCAGTAATGGCCCCTTCAGAGAACCGAATCAGTCATGATTAGTAGGGGTGGTTCAAGTTCAAAGAGTTGAGAAGTTAGACAGCATGCCTCTTGATCCCAGGACCAGGACTCTGTTGTTCACCAATCTGTTCACCTCAGAGTTTTATGAGCTGGATAGAACATGGTTCACAGGATGCAAAGTGTTATAAGGGCTAGGTAGCCTTGTCCTACTCAGCCATCTTAAGCCATAGCAGAAAATTTTGAAATGATTACTTTTTAACTCAGCTCATCCAAAATGCCTGTTTCAAAATATAAAACACATCACTGCTCACTGTCACCTCACCCTTTACCCTGTCCTTGACCCTCAACTCATCCGTGAGCCAAAGCCTTGTCTGATTCCTACTCCATCCTTGAACATTATACCAAATGTGAATATAATGCATTTCTTATCTCAACTCTCATCTTCCTAAGTCTCAGCGACTGGGGAAAAAAAACACACATATTAAAATATTGTCGAATAAAAATTTAAAAGTCTAGTAATTTATTTTCAAGTTAGTGTCAAAATGTCCCTGAATACAAATGTTCTAGATATCAAAATGTTTAAGCAAAGTGACTCATCAAGAAGTGATGCGCCCATTACTATAGTGAACCATTGTTCGTAAAGGATCAAATGAAATATAGAACAGTGTAATACAAAACACAGAATATAGCCTCTATTCTTGGTGCTTTAGAACAAATTTAGTCTATGAAAGATGGCCTCTTTTTTTTCATCATAAAGGATGTGAAGGATCTCTAAATGGATTGCTATGACTACAGAAGTGATCCAGTGGTCTGTGGCATAGGTAGATAGGTTGAATTAGTATTCATCATCTCTTACCCAAAAGGCTGGGAGTGGCCATTGAGAGAAATGGGAAAAAGTATAAAATAAAACAGTTAGAAAAGGCTCATTGGTTCTTTCCAAAGAGGGGAATCTCAGCAGATGGAATAATTCTTGAAGATACAGGTAAGAGGAAACAACTACACTCAAAGATAAAATTTTTAGTAGAATTGGTTCTATGAAACAAATATTCCATAGCCACCGATGGTTTAAGTATAAGTAAGGAAGCAGAAAACCAAAAGAGCTTCAAGTATGTTAATCCAAGAACAGGAATCAAGAAAGCTTTAAACATTCTTTTTCTCTCTCTGAAAAACTATATATTTTACAACAGCAATTTACAATCAATACACAAAGATTGGAAAACTAAAATAAAAGAAAATATAAGTATATAAAAATCCCCCAAGGGGCTGGCCCAATGGTGTAGTGGTTAAGTTCACATGCTCTGCTTCAGCAGTCTGGGATACATAGGTTTGGATCTGGGCACAGATCTACACAACACTCATCAAGCCATGCTGTGGTGGTATCCCACATACAAAATAGAGGAAGACTGGCACAAATGTTAGCTCAGCAACAATCTTCCTCAAGCAAAAAGAGGAAGATTGGCAACAGATGTTAGCTCAGGGTCAGTCTTCCTCACAAAAAAAAAAAAAAAAAAAAAAATCCCCCGTGATGCAATTACTAGAAATAAACATCTTGGTGTACATCCTTTAATATCATGAACTATCTCATTAACTATTTAAAAATGAAAAATAGGACTTTCATTTCTGATGTAGAAGGTGCGAGATACTTTGAGAGACTCTCCCACTGTAACTAAACAGTAGATAGAACAAAACAGAACTCATGAGTTAGTTACAGAGTCAGTAATCATTTTTTTCCAGCTTTCTTGAGATATACTTGACAATTTAAAATTCTATAGATTTAAGGTTTGCAACTTGATGATTTACATATACATTGAAAAATATTCACTGCAATCAAGCTACTTAACGTATCTATCATCTCACATAGTTACCATTTATTTTATTTTATTTTATCCCATTTTTGTGGTGAGAACATTTAAGATCTACCACCCTCTTGGCAAATCTCAAGTATACAGCACAATACAATGTTGTTAACTATAGTCAAATTATTGTACATTAGATCTCCAGAACATATTCACGGATGAGCATATTCATATACATAGATGAAACTTTGTACCCTTGGACCAACATCTCTCCACTTCCCCCTTCCTCCAAGCCCTGGTAACCAGCATCCTACCTATGGTTCTGAGTTTGACTATTTTTAGATTCCACCTATAAGTGAGATCATGCAGTATTTCTCTTTCTGCATCTGGCTTATTTCACTTAGAACGATGTCCTCCAGGTATATCTAGGTTATCACAAATGGCAGGATTCCCCTTCTTTTTAAAGACTGAGTAACATTCCATTGTGTGTATATATGTGTGTTTTCATGTATATGTATATATGTTTCACATTTTCTTTATCTACTCATCCATCAATGAACATGAGTGGTTTATATATCTTGGCTAGTGTGAATAATGCTGCAGTGAATATGGGAGTGCAGATATGTCTTAGAGATACTGACTTCACTTCCTTTGGTTGTATACCCAGAAGTGGAATTGCTGAATCATAAGGTAGGCCTATTTTTTATTTTTTGAGGAACCTCCATACTGTTTTCCATAATGGCTGTACCAATTTACATTCCTATCAATAGAGTACAAGGGTTCCCTTTTCTCCACATCCTAGCCAACACTTGTTATCTTTCATCTTTCTGATGAAAGCCATTCTGATGTTCTATTTCATTGTGGTTTTGACTTACGTTTCCCTGATAATTAGTAAAGTTGAGCACCGTTTTATGTTGTTGACCATTTATATGTGTTCTTTTGAGAAGTGTTTATTCAGGTCCTTTTGCTCAGTTTTTAATTGGGTTATTTGGTTTTATTCATTTGAGTTGTATGAGTTTCTTATATTTTAGATATTAACTCCTTATCACCTATATGGTTTGCAAATTTTCTCCCCTTTAACTCCATTGTTGTTTTTTCATTCTGTTGATTATCTCCTTTGTTGTGAAGAAACTTTCTCATTTGATGCAATCCCATTTATCTATTTTTTGCTTTTGTTGCCTGTACTTTTGGTGTCATATTAAAAAAAAATCGTTGGCCAAACTAGTATCGAGAAGCTTTTCCCCTATGTTTCTTTCTGGTAGCTTCCTGGTTTCAGGTCTTATGTTTAAGTCCTTAATCCATTTTGAGTTGATTTTTATATATATGTATATGTATATATATGTATATATTTTGTATAGTATATGGTGTGAGATAAGGGTCCAATTTCAATTGTGTTTCTGTACACAAACAACAAAGTATCCAAAAAGGAAATTAAGAATACAATCCCATTCACAATAGCAACAAAAAGAATAAAATGCTTAGGGATAAACTTAAGCAAAGAGGTGAAATTCTTATACACTGAAAATTATAAAACATTCATGAAGAAAATTAAAGAAGACACAAATAAATAGGAAGACATCTGATGTTCATGGTTTAAAAAGACTAATATTGTTAAAATAGCCATACTACCCAAAGTGAGCTACAGATTCAATGCAATCCCTATCAAAATCCCAATGGCATTCTTTATAGAAACAGAAAAAAACAATCTTAAAATTCATGTGGAACCAGAAAAGACACCAAATAGCCAAAGCAACTTTGAGCAAGAAGAACAAAGCTGAAGGTATCACACTTTCTGCTTTCAAAATATATTGCAAAGCTACAGTAATCAAAACATGGTACTGGCATAAAAACAAACACATAGACCAGTGGAACAAAGGAGAGCCCAGAAATAGATCCACACATCTATGGTCACATGATCTTCAACAAGGGTGCCAACAAAACACGATGGGGAAATACAGTCTTTTCTATAAACGGTGTTGAAGAAATTGGGTTGTCATGGTTTGGAGCAAACAGGAGCATGCAGGTTGCCCTGCGATTAGATTTCTTAAAATAGCATTATAATAGGGATGCAGAATCTTAAACTAGCATCAAAGTATTGCTGTTGCTTTAACTGTAACTCAATTTAAGTTGGGACTGTCAAGAGTGGCTGAAGTTGTCCGAAGTCAGAGGTGAATCTTAGATCTCAGTAGAAGCTGACAAAATCACCTCTGCAGAAGCAGATTTAAAAAAACCGTCTACAAGAAGAGTTCTCCAATTTAAGCCCGGATGATTTGCATAGATGAAAATCAAACACTGATCTCATAACCAAAGATAATCTAACATGTTAGGAGGCAAGTCAGCATGAGCAAAAGTCAGGAGAAAAGTATGAACAGATTTAGATCCCAAGTATAGCTGTTTGACACTGAATATAAATTATTATTCTGCCTGTACTAATTAAATTAAAGTGAATTAAAATTAAATAAAATTGAAAATTTAGTTTCTCAGTCACACTAGCTATATTTCAAGTGCTCAGTAGGCACATGTAGCTAGTGGCTACCATACTGGACAGCACAGATAGAAAACATTTTTGTTACTGCTGAAAATGCCATTGGACAGTGCTGGTTTGGAATGTCTATAGCTATGACAGATACATTCAAAAAGATGAGTGAACAATAGTAGATTGTCAGGAATTACTAGATTTCCAGCCATTGATTTTTAATTGTACATTTCAATGTGATTTGACAAATATATGTTATGTTATCAAACAAAAATCAATATATGAAACACTTTTATCTCCCCTACAAGTGCTCTTGTGCCCATTTGAAGTTTATCCCTTAACCCACAACCACATGATAACCACTGATCTGCTTTCTGTCACAGTAATTTTGAGTTTTTTCCCTAGAAATTCACGTTAATGGAATCACTCATTACAGAGTCTTTGGTGTCTGGCTGCATTCATTTGCCACAGTGCTTTTGAGATGCTTCCATGCTGCTTCATGTATCAGCACTTCATTCTGTCCTACCACTGAATGGTATTCCATTGTTTAGAAATACCATAATTTATTTATTCATCCACTAATTGATGGAAATTTGCATTGTTCCCAGTTTAGGGAAATTATGAACAAATCTGCAATGAATATTCACATATAGATCTTTGTGGACATATATCATCATTTCTCTCACGTAAATACACAGAACTGGAATTGCTGAAAGGTAAGCATATGCATAACTTGATAAGAAACTGTCAAACTATTTTCCAAAAGGGCTGCATCGTCTTGCACTCCCACAAGCACTGGCAATATATTATGTTTTGAGTTACTCCATACCATTGTCAGCACCTGGTATTGTCGGTCTTTTTCATTTTAGCCATACTAGTGGATTTGTGGTGCTAACTTGCTGTGGTATTAATTTGTATTTCTCTAATGAATACTGATATTAGCATCTTTTCCTGTGCTTATTTGCCACTCATATATCTTCTGTGGAGAAGATTCCTGTTCAAAACTTTTGCCTGTTTTTTTTTTTTTTTAAGATTGAGCTGTTAATTTTCCTTTTATTAAGCTGTGGGAGTTATTTATACGTTCTAGATACAAGTCCTTTATCTTATCTATGTTTTGAAAGTATTTTGCTCCCAATCTATTGCTTGCTTTGTCAGTTTAACTAGTTTCAAAAAATGGAAGATTTTAATTATAATTAATTTCAACTTATCAACTTTTTTCTTCTATAATTCATGCTTTTAGTATCTTCTCTAAAAAATCTTCAATTAATCAAAAGTGATAAAGGTATTTTTCCTATATTTTCTTCAAGAAGTTCTATAGTTTTATCTTCTTTGTTCAGGTATGTGATATACTTTGAGTTAGTTTTTGTAAACAGCATGAGACAAAGATCAGGGATAATTCCCCATAGATACGAATTGTTTCAGCAATATTAAAAACATTTCCTTCTCCATTAAATTATCTAAGCAAATTTTTCAAAAATCAATTGACCATGTATTTGTGAGCTGATTTCTGGACTACTGTACCTGATGGACTGAACTACGTCTATATTTACTCAAGTACCACATTGTTTTGATTACTGTGGCTTTAGAGTAGGTTTTAAAAACTGGTAGTACAAATCCTTCAAATCCCTTCTCAAAATTGTTTAGTTTTTCTAGGTCTTTTACATTTTGATAGAAGTGTAGAATCAACTTGTAAATTTTACAATAATCTCAATAAAAATAGCTTGCTAAGATGTTTAAAGAAGTTGTGTTGGATTTATAGACCAATTTAGAGAGAAGTGCCAACCTAACAATCTTGAATCTTTCATTCAATCAACATGGTTTACCAATATATTTATTAGGTATTTTTACATTTATTTCAGCAATAATTTATAGTTTTCAGTGCACAGCTTTGGTTAAATGCATCCCTAATTGCAATCTCAGTTACCATGGAGCTGTGCAAAGCAGAGACATGCCTCCTATTTCCATGATTTTCAGTGAAGATGACATCATGCAGAGTGAGGACTGCCTGTATTTCATTTTTTTTAATTTTAAAGGGTATTTTTTCAATTTCAATTTCCAAATTTTCATTGCTGTTATATAAAAGTCAATTGATTTCTTATACTGACTTGATATCCTGCAACCATGATAAACTGACTCACTACTTTAGTTGCTTTTTTTGTATATTCTTTTGAATTTTCTGCATACATGATATATTTTTGGTGAATAAAGATAGCTTTGCTTCTTTATATTCAAGTTTCTACTTTTTGTTTATTTTTCTTGCCTTATGCCACTAGCTGGAACATCCAATACAATTTTGAATATAGGTGGTGAGAACAGATATCCTTGCGTAAATCCCAATATTAGGGGGAAAAAATCCATTTTTATCATTAAGTGTAATGTTAGCTGCAAATTTTTCATAGTGGCTTCTCATCAGATTGAGGAAATTCCCTTCAGTTCTTAGCTTGCTAAGGTTGTACTAAGATTCACTATATTATTATTTGTTTTCATTTATTTCTCTCTGTTCTTATTTCCCTTTCTTGCCTTCCTTTGGATTATTTGAATATTTTTATAATTCCATTTCAATTTTATCTACTTTTTAGCTATACACTTTTTGTTACTTCAACTGTAATTTAAAAAGATTAAAAATTAGAAAGAATGTACTCTATATTATTCACATCTTTACCATTTCTGGCACTTCCCATTCACTCTTGCTCTTGCTCTCTTTCTTCTGCTCCCTCCTATATGCCTCTCTCATGAAAGTTCCAAATTCTAGCCTCCTCAGCCTCCCAGAATCCTGATCTCTGTCTTTTCAATTCAGCTAGGCTTTATGTAGGTTGCTATCCTCGCATTGTAATCAGGAAATCATCTCCAGTTAATAACCTCATCAACCTGAGGGCCGGTGTCATTTGTTTCACTTTTCTCAGAGATAAGAGTCTTGTCCTTCCTTCTACTGTCCATTGTCTAACAATCATTATTTCATTTATTTTTCCAGTTTTCTAGTTGTTTACAGTGGACAGCAATTGCCATGGCAATTAATCCATCATGGGCTGATGCCAAAACTCCTTTATTGCTTTTAGACCTGACTTCCACTTTGTCTGATACGAAGATCATGAACCCGGCTTTAACTGTTGTCTTAGATAGCTCCCTAGTATGCAGCTCAGAGTTGCCTTTTTCACTGAGATCCATTCTGAAATTGTTTGTCATTTAATAGATCATTTGAAACAATTTACATTTATTAAAATAACAAACATTTGATTTTAGCAATTTGGTTTTATTTACTTTGTTTTGTTTGCCTCGTGTTTCTTTAATAATTCTTTCTCATGTTAGTCTGTTTGCTTCTTGATACGTGTTTATGTGTGTGTGCAATTCTCATGTTTATGAAGTATTGTGTCTGTTGTTCTAACATGGCGAGTTTTACAATTTTACATGATGTCTTTAGTCTTCTGTTTATAGAATATTAATTTTGTATTGTGAGCTATATTAATATTACTTTATTTCATCTCCCTTTCTTCTTTCATACTCTCTTCTTCACCAATATATATTAGCTAGTAAGATTTTCTTTTCTAATTTAGTATCTTTGTAATATTAAAGATGCTTATACTTGTATTCAACCCACTAGACTAAAATAATATGCTTTGAATTCCAACTATTAGAGATGAGGCAACCTGAGAAATTACTTTGTCCGTACCTTATTTACCCGTGTTAAGTTAATTATACAAGGAAGCGATTATACTGAGGTGGCTCTAATGCCATGATGGCCTAGATAAGCAAACCCAAATCTAAGCCTGTAAATGCCTCAAGGTTACAGTATTGAAACCTAAGGACAACCAATCAAAAATGGTCAATTAGGCTCTAAGCGATAGCGAATCAAATTATTTCTGCTTTTTCCCTCCACATCTTCTATATAAGTCTTTCCCCTAGCTTCTGTTGGCAGAGTACTCCTAACCACTTCTGGTTTGGTGCTACCTCATTTGAATCAATTTTTGCTCAAATAAACTAAAAAGTTCTAATATGCCACAATTTATCTTTTAACCCTTCTCTCCCTGCTAAATATGGTCAGACATGTCATCTCTATTGTGTCAGAACATACAACATTTGCATTCTATTCTATCTCCCAATTCATCCACTATAACTATAATTCTACAGCTAAATATTTTCAATTCTTATTGCCAGTCCTTTAGCCATGGTTTCCCCAGTCACCTTTTAGCTGTGCAAAGTTTGTTCTCTACCAGTTTCTCAAGAAAGACTCATGTAAAACAATTTCCCTAAATCTTTCATGTTCAAAGTAGTGTAACTATGCCCATTATAGCTGAAGAGCAATTTCACATGTTTATACTCTTCGGAACATACTTTTTTTTTCTATGTATATGTTTCTTCACTGTCTGCTGATCTTGAATATTGGTGAAAAGAAATGTGAAGCCAATCTGACATTTTGCCCTTACAAGAAATTTGATATTTCTCTTTGGAAGCTCAAAGTTTTCTCTTATCCAAGTGTCCTATAATTTTACGAAGATATGTCAGGCTGCTAACCTGGGTCAATTTTCCCTGGCACATACCCTTCTCAATGTGTAAATTTAGCTCTTTAGCTCTTTTATTTCAAGAAAGTTTTTTCTTGGACAATGTATGTAACTGTTTATTCTAGTTCATTATTTTGCATTTCTTCTTTGATGTGTTCTCCAGGATCCATCTGATTTCTGCAGATACACGACTGGTGAATTAAGTGGAAGTATGATGGGGATGACTACTCATGCACTCTTTAAATCTTTGAGCATGGCATTGATTTCTTTGCTGAACCACCAGATGAAACTTTGTTTGACCTACTACCTTGGCCAGAGGTGGCTCAGTTCCAGAGGCTTTTACTTGGTCTTCCACACTATGATAGCTCTTACCAACACAAGCCAAAGGCTGATGTGGGGTTTGCACCAACTACAAGTATGTCATTCCAATAGTACATTCAGGTACCAGGGAAATGATCCCAGAATAAGTCTGCAACAACCACACTATGAATTGGACCACACCCATTTTAACAAGGAGACTATGAAAGGATGTGGATCTCTAAGCATAAATGTCAACACAGACCCTTTGTCCAAAAGTCCTCAAAGTGTTCTCCTTTCCCCAGTATACAGTTACTCAAGTAAATCGTTGCAGGTTCCTTCAGGAAAAAACATGGAGATTTATTCCATATACACTTGTCATGGTATTGCAGTTCTTTTCCTGGGGACATAGCATTTTCTTTAATTAACAGATTACAGGTCCTAAAATTGGCTTAAGTCTGGAAACTGGGCAGGCATTATGGCTTTTTATTGGAACAACTTCCCTCAGCCTCTTGGTCGTCTATCCTTTAACTCTTCTGTGAGTACAAGTTGATTGGTGCTCTTTCTGGTTGCCTACCTGTTATGCCCCCCAGGGACACTATATTCTATTAACAATCTTCATAATTCTCTGTGGGTGAGGCCCCCTTGGCTGTCATTTGGACCTTGCTACTCATTATAATAATTACAGCTACCACACTTTGGACAGTTAAGCCTCCCCTTCTTGCCTCACAGGGGTCCTATGTCTAGGTCCTATCACCCTCCTTGTGATAGGGAGCCCAATAGATAAGGGACTCTCCTACCATCATACCGAGCAGCAGAGGAGAAAGATCATTGAAGTTCTTAGTGATTCTGATGCCTTTCTTACCAGTGCTAGCCTTATGACCTTGGTAAAAGATACATTCCCATAGAACACAGTAATTGGGTGGATCTTCCAACATTACATAGCATATTCACTTCAGCATGCACACTTCTCTGAGTTTTTTCATCCCTACCATTGTCTGACATAGACAATTTAGCATTTTAACCTCATTTAACACAGCCACAGCATGTTTGTCCATATCTCTTGTAATCTTTGGCAGGGTGTTAAATCCTGAATTTCAGGAGAGGGTCCCCAAATCAATAAATTCTCTCTTGTGTGATTTGTGTCCTAACCCCTTTGATGAAGCATCCTTAGGATCAACTCCTGCATGTAATCTCCCAGCTCCTGAGGCTAGGTCTTCTTCCTTTATGGTAGAGATTCTTTTCTTCTTTGTTATTCCTTTTTATCCCTGGCTCTGACTCAGTTATGTTATGAATTAATCCTAGTTATAGTACTAGAGGAAGTAGGGATATAGCCCAAGAAGGGCATAATTGTCTCATTGAGAATAGAAATCTGCATGACTTTTGGAAAAATGTTGATACACTGCTGAGAATTCTCTCAACAGCTTGTATTCACTAGTGTATGGTTTATGCCCTATTTATGCAGCTTTTGACAATGCTAACAGGTAAGGAATTTTTTCTGTTTATTTGTTTTAGTTTTCATTCTTCTTTTTCTCCTGAATATTTCCTTAGGAGAGAAATTGAAGATTCTGGTTTGTGCAAACATATTGAATTCAAAGTTCAACATAATTTTAATACAGTAACTTGGTTTCAGGCAATTCAGCAGAATTTGAAAAACATGCATTTGTACGGATACTTGCAGATGTCCATGTATTGCTCATGATTATTGATATTAGCAATTTTTTTTATATTTGGAAATTATAGCTGAATCATCTGGAATTCATAATAAAACATCAGCATGCCCAGGGGCATCTAGACAATATCTGTGAATTTACAGCAAAACAAATCTTTTATTTTACAAACTTTTTGAAAAATAATCCCTCATTGTCCTTTAAAATTAAAAGTAAATGAAGCCTTTGATCTAGTATTTCTCCTTTGGAGAATCTGCTACACACTCTATTTACAATAGCATTTCTATGATGGCAAAAATATGGAATCAACTATATAGCATCCATCAATGAGAGAATGGTTTAATAAATGATAGTATATCCATGAGAAATAATATGCAACTCTTAACAAGAGGTAGTTTTAGATCTCTGGATTGAAAGGGTGACCATGATATATCGTTAACTGAAAAAAGCAAATTATACAATAGTATGCAGTAGAATTCCATTTTTATAAATATATGTGCAAATAATTGTTTAAGGATATAGAAAATAGAGTAAAGAGAAGCATACAAAGTTACATTATAGAATGATATTGGGTAATAAGTGGATAAAATAAATGGATAAAATTATTCATTTTTTCTTTATATATTTTTAATTAGTTCATTTGTTGCAACAAGCATGAATTATTTCTCCAACTAAAAAACAATAAACAAAATGTATAAGATAAAAAAAGAAGTATTAGAGATATTCTAGGAACATTCAGGAAATATTCAAGTACCTAGTTCTGGGAATTTAACAAGGTACCAGTGAAATTAGGAGAAAAAACAGTAAGTTGGCTTTAAATCTCAACCCATTTTTCTCCATGTTTTCTATTTTTCTGTTACTATCTGCATCTAATAGCCATCAATTAACTTCTTCAGCTAGTACTTATGATTATCTGGAACGGCTTAAAACCAAAAGGTGAGACTGGTGCACTTGATTGTACGATGAGGCTGGTATTTTTGAAATGTTTGTCTCTTGTTCTTATAGGACATTTAAGCAAGCAACATGTTAATTCAATCATTGCTTAGTTGTGAGTGAAGTTTTCTCTCTCCTTTATAATCCTTGAGGGTCATTCCAATTCCAACATCTGCTCCTTGATGTGACACCAACTTATACAATTTATACAACCAATCCTGCTCCCACCCCTCAAGTTTTATTGTGCTGTAAACAGAGAGGCAACAAAAAAAAAGTCTCTCCTCTTATGGAGTTTATTTCTGGTGAGGAGATAGACAGACAAATAAATATAGAGTTTAATGTCAGGAAAAGATGAGCAGAGTGACAGAAAATAGACCAAAGTAAGGGGATAGAGAACTAATGAAGTGTGATTTTTAATAAAGTGGTCAGGAAAGATCCCTCCCCCCCACCCAAAAATTAGCATTTGGGAAGAATCCTAAAAGAAAAATTATAGCAATTCATGGAAATAGTTTTTGGAGAAAAGGTAATACCAAGTGCAAAAGCCCTAATTGGAATGGATAAACCACTCCAATCATATGGAAAACCCAGACTTAACAGGCATGGAGAGATGGGAGGAATTAGCATGCCAAAAGTCCCACTGCTGAGCTAAGAAAAGTGATGGCCAGAGCAAGACATAAGGCCAAGTTAGGGCTGGGGCAGGAGTATAGACACAAAGCAGCTCCCCTGAAGGTTAGCCCCAGCCCAGGAGTCAATCAAGGTTTGGGTTCTAATTCAACCAGCACTACAATTCCAGGAAATATATTTAAACTTTCCCACCTGTAGAATAGAAATGATAATATGAGTACTCTCACTGCTTCATAGACATGTTTAGAGAGAAGGAACAAAGCACTTAGAAGTTAACATCAGAGCACCTAAATATATAAAGCAAATGCTATTAGAACTAAAAAGAGAAATAAAAAGCAATACAATAGTAGTTGAAGAATTTAATATTCCACTTATCCCAAGGCTAGACCATCCAGACAGAATCAATAAGGAAACAGTGCATTTGAATAACACTATAAACCAAATGGACCTAACAGACATATACAGAACAGTCCATCCAATAGCAGCTAAATACACATTTTTCTCAAGCACACATGCAATGTTTTCTAGAATAGATAATATGTTAGGCCATAAATCAAGTCTCAACAAATTTAAGAGAATAGAAATTATATCAAGTATCTTTTATAACTACAGTGGTATGAAATTAGAAATCAATAACAGGAGGAAAGCTGGAAAGTTCACAAATATGTGAAAATTAAACAACATACTCCTAAACAACAAACGGATCAAAGAAGAAACCGAAAGGGAAATCAAAGAATATCTTGAGACTTACAAAATGGAAACACAACATACCAAATCTTACAGGATGCAGCAAAAGCAGTTTGAAGAGGGAAATTTATAGTAATAAAATGCCTACATTAAGAAAAGAAAATTATACACTGAAAATTCTAAGACATTGTTGAAAGAAATTGAAGACACAAATAAACCACCTTTGCCAGACACAAATTCCTTTATACCTTCCCAGGCTCTGTGACTCCAAATATTTTCACTCCATCTCAGAGGAAAAAATTCTGGCTCAGGCTCTGGCTTAAAAAATTGAAGGTAGTTCCTCAGTTTATAATTCCCATAATGAATATGTCAGTGTTCCTCATTATTCTTTTGGAAAGTTCTCCTATTCCTTTTATTTAAATGATACTGATAAAAGCTGCCAATAAAATGATACCGACAGAAGCTGCCAGATAAAGTTCAAAGTATTTTGCAGATGCTATTAAGGTCCTTAATCAATTGATTTTAAGTTAATCAAAGAGGAGATAACCTGAGTGGGCTTGACCTAATTGGATGAGGCCCTTTAAAGAGGGTCTAAAGGTCAGAGATGAAGAAAATAAGTAAAAAGCTCTCTTTCTTGCTAGCCTTGAAGAAGCAAAGCAAAATCATGAGTTCTACAGTTACAAGGAACTGAATTCTGCCAACAACCACTAGAACTTGGAAGAGGATCCTGAGTCCCACTAAGGAACTCAGACTGGATGACAGCTTGAATGTAGCCTTGTGAACTCTGCGCAGCGGACCCAGGTAAGCTGTGACTGTATTCCTGATCCATGGAAACAGCAAGATAAGAAATACTTGGTCTTTTAAGCTGCTAAGATTGTGGCAATTTCTTACTCAGCAATAGAATACTAATATAATACTTTATTACAAATTGAGTATGAAAGTGAATGCTAAGTAAGGATATTTTTCAAAAGAAAGTTTGGGGTTGTGTTTCAAAAGAAGGCGTGGGATTTGGGGAGATTCTAATTCAGCAAGACGCCTCTTTCTCCTCTCTACCTCCTGCAGACAAGGAAGCAATCATACTCACAAGGAACAATGGCTAACAGGAGACAGTAGAAATCCACCCAGCAGGATTGAGAGTCATTAGCATTAAGGGCACTTTTACTTCATCAAGATTTTTTACAGAACCAAACTTGGCCTTCAGACTTTAAATCCTTGATTCTGAAAAAAAAAAAAACAAACAGAAAGTTCTTGGGATTGAGACTGAATTTTTTATGTCACAATAATAAAATGTTATGTTTCTAATACAATGCTATTCATAGTCTAAACTATTAATTCATACTAAGCAAGACCAGCTACATTGTGGGAACTGTTACTTTATAAGCAGAAGAGCTTCCTGAGAAACTTAAAGTTGCTAATTTATCAGCACAAACTCAAAAAAACAACGTGTTAGGTAACTTGTCCTTGGGTGGGCTTGGTTATTCACAGGTCATTAGAGCCCTGAGTGTTCAATATGTACCAGTCTTTATCCTATGCTCCTCAAAATCTCATTCTTTCTACATAAAACTTAGGGAGGAAAATATTACCAGCTCTATTTTAGAGACTCAGAGAACGGTTATCTTCAGGTCACACAACTGTGACGTGACAGAACAAGGATTGAAAGCCAGACATTTTTTAGCATTTACTATCAACCTCTGCAATACTGCCTCATGTAGGATGTAAGAATGTTACAAGTGTTACTTATAAACCACGATGAGAAAAATATGAAACTCAAGCAAGATTTTCTTATGTGAGTGCTGAGTTAAAATTTCTTTTCCTAAGATCCTTGCCCAAAACTAGAGAAGTCATATTGCATTTCTTTCCATTATTGCCATCACCCAGGTGATATGAGTGGAGGCTATGTTGTGAAGAAATGATACAGCCACTTTAAAAAGAAACGTCCACTCATCCTTTAAGGAGGGACAGAGTGAAAACCGTTAAAGGTGAAACTGATTCACGACGTTAAAAATCAGTGCCCAAAACATTCATATCAAAGAAAGTGCCTAACTATTAAAAGTTGCTGTCCACACACTATCTTTTCCTTTAAGCTCTCCCAGAATTTCCATGGCTCTACCAGGAGACTTTAGATAAAGAGGCTCCAGAATTATTTGCCCTTCAATGTAGAGTTTTTTAAAAGACATTCTTCCTACTCTCAGTTTCAAAACTATTGTCAATCTTAGTACATCAATTGATAATTCATTTAGTTTGTGAATGTACATACTTTCTATTTCAGTAGATCTTTTAGACCGAAGGCATTATGAGGCATACCTTCAGTTCCAATCTATTTCCAAGATCTAACACAACATGCTTAGCTTTCTGGGCATTTTCTCCTAGCTGTGCCGTTAGCTTCATAATGTCACCCATCTAACTGAGGCCTCTCATCTCTCTCTAATATACTTTCTTCAGAATGTTTTCCATTGGATTATAATTCAAGCTTGAAAACTCAGAAATATTTAATCCCTCACATCAATCGTCTGTAATTTCATTACTTATAACCTCCTTCACAGTCTTCACTTTCTTTCCCAATTTCCACTATCACTTTTTTTGTGTAAACTCTTATTAATGGATCACCTTTAATAGCTTCCAAGTAGGTGTCCTGGCTCCAGGCATTCTTTCATGAACAATGATCCTGTACATCACTGATTGATCAATTTCCCAAGCAACATTTTGATCATAACACTTACATTCTCTAGAGCTTAAAACGTTTTGCTGTCTTCTGAATGTCATTTCAAACCAGAAATGTTCACAACCCATCTTGAAACTATCACTTAGTTTTCTAGCACTTTCTTGTTCGTATGCTAAGCATCATGCAAATTAAACTATTGTATAAACCATCACTGTCCTATAAAGGTACCTTTTATATGGCAAACGCCCTGGATCTCTCTTGCTTAGTTTGCTTAGTAATGAATTAACAGGAACTGAAGTTTTCTTCTCTTTCAGGATGAGAGAGGGAACCAAACACCAACTTGCCACAACGTAGTCATCTCGTCCCACCAATAGGAGGGAAATGCAATATCCCAAAGTCCTCCAAATCTTGGGTTTGCAGAGATGGCTTTCCTAACACTTACAGAAATTGCTGGCATCTAATCTCAGACTGTGATAGCTAAGCTCTAAATATGCATTCTCCTGCTTATAAGGTTATTCTCATGCTCTTGCTACAGGAAAGTAAAATAATAGAGTAGGAACCCTTCCCTGAAGCACAGTCATGGTGCAGCCATCAGTGTTTGACCTGCATCCATTTCAATATGATGCCAAGAGATTAGGATGCCAAGCTTCCTCCTGGGACATTTGCCCCCATCAATAATTAGTTTCTCAGCACATGTATTGTGATATTATGAACTTTGCCCTCATCTACCCTCTACACATGCCTGCTTTGCTTCTGTAATGTCCCCAAGCTTATATGTGGCTCTCCTGATACCTTATCAAAGTTCTTCCTGTCTTACTCTATTCCCAAAAATTACTTACTTCATGTCTTATTTTCCTTTTTCTCTAATCAGAAGAAGCTTTTCTTTGTTGAATTCCAATCTTGTAAGCACTTACCCGACACTGCCTATTATTATTATGGTGGTAGTATTGTTTCTTATCAGATTCAGAAACACTGGTAAGAATTTACTGTCTTTCCTAATTTGTACATATCACCACACCGTCTATCTTAGAAGCTTAAGTACTGTTTATTTTCAATATTACAAAGGATAAATGAAGAAAAGTGTAACTTCTTTCCCAAAAGAATGAAATTGACACCTATTGGTCCAAAATGTCTGGAGTTGCATTGGCTCTTCCATGAAAAATTGACTGATGACTTCTCACAACCTAGATTAACCTGACTTAATCCAGATGCTTCAGTTTTGCCTGCATGGGTCAAGAAGATAAAACTATGATTTAATATAAATGCTGCTTTTATGTTTTTGTGAACAAAACCCCATTTCATCAAAGGCTCAATTCATTATAATATTCTTCTTGTTCTTAAACTCTTAGGGTATTTAACACAGAATTTTACAATTCAGAAGGCAAAATATATAAGGAAAGCTTGACTGAGATTCAAAAATATGATAAAGGAAATATATCCACATTATATTTATGATTCTGTTCACTTAAATAAATACGTGAATGTGTTTCCAAAGCCTTTGATTATTTTAATAGAATATGGCAAATTTTACCCCATCTCTATCTATACATGAAAGAACCAGCACAAAATCTAAGAGCTGACCAATTTTACAGAGAGAAGAGCATAAAAGGCAGTTTCTTATGATCTTTCAGGAGAAAATGCACTTGAAATACTGTGAGAAAGGCAGTCTTGTGATACTTCTCATTATAAAAGGTCACTGCTCTACTCATTTATCACTATTTTATGGAAGAAGCGAGTGGATTGTGTCTAGGTGGGAGCAGTGTTGCTGAGAAGAGTTTAAAAAATTACCTGGTGTTAAGAGGGACAGAGAAATTACTTGGTATATTGCAAAGCGGAGTTTGGAAATAGATTGTTGGTGCTAAAAATCAGAAATATTATAAGATCGGAGAACAGAGAGAAACCTACACTGAAGGGACTAATCTCTTCTTTTCTAAATAATTCCTCTTATCATAAAGAAGGATTATTCATGAGTTAACAAATTAAAAAAAAGGATGCCTTCTGTGCATTTAGATTTTAATTCTCCATTAGGGATCATGGGCGAATAATCGTATGTGATGATGGACATTAACATAACAAAAAACATATGAAGGAATATTTCAACCTTACAGATAAAGTAAAATAGACAGTTTTTTCCTCTGCATAATGCTAACAGATCTAATATTATGTATTCCCATGTTTTTGCATCGTTGTGCAAGTCCATAAAACATAGAATGAGTGCATAATTCTATGGCATGCCTGCTGTGTAGTAGGTGCCACTCTGAGACTTCTATAGGAATATCTCACTTAATCCTTAATCACCTTAACAAATCCACGTGGAAAGTACTGATATTAGCTCCATTTAATAGATGAGAAGGCTGAGGTATTTGCTTGTGGATGCATAATTAATAAATGATGGAACTGGAATACACACCTAGACAGTGAGTATTAAACTATGCTCTGCTTTCATAGTTAGAAAGTCTTCTTTAAATAAATAAATGACAAAAAATCACCAGAAAAGCAACTTTAGGCAGTATTTAAACTGGCAAGTTGGAATCCTTAAAGAGAAATTGAAAGGATACTTTGACCTCTAAAATGATGGGTGACTAAAGCTGCTGTTTTATTGCTTTCTCTGATGTTCATTATTATGGAATTGGTAACTTCACAGACTAAGAACTAAGATAAATTTAACAGCAGTTTTAAGAACATAATATAGAAAACCGTTCTCACAAGCTCCTCAGAAAAATGTAAGTGTACATGATACTCAGTTTCTCTGTCACATGCTTTCAATCGTAGGAAAGAGGGAAAACACTATAATGTAAGCCTCTTATGTGATTGGTTTAGTAAAAAGAACTACAATTTTATATGAATGATTACAATTAAATTAGCAAAATATAAAGCACAATGCAAATGGTGTCAATAATATTTCAAGAAACATTATACATAATGTTGATGAGCAGACAAAAAATTGTATTTTGCAAAATAAAGGGAAATAGTTTCCCACATTATTGACATTGATTAATTAGTTTGACTGGAAAAGAAAATAGAAAATACAATCTAATCAATTATTTCATATTAATATATAAGCAACAATATTGGCTGAATTCAATTTTAACAAAAACTGAATTCCATTTTAAAAGTGATGTTACTGCCAATCTTATAAAAATTAACTTGGTAAAATTGTAGCCTGAATTTCTTTGTGAAGAGTGAGCTGAAATTTCCCTCAGTTAGACAAAGTTTCTAAATTTGAACAAGCATTTTAGAAGAATACACTTTCATTAATAAGAGCTGGATCCTATTCTATTATGAAAAGAAAAAACAGTCCTGGCAATGTCCACATTGAGTGCATCTGGCAAAGAAGCCGCAAATTTAACTTCTGAGTTTTCTAAAGCAATGTTATTCATGAATAGGACTTTTGTTGGATAGCGAAAATAGGCATAAGGAACAGGCAATCCTGAATTTTCCTTCTTTCATAGCTAAGAAGTAAAATATGCAATAAAATTATATTGTTTTATTCGGGTATATTTATATTCATATAGTCCTTTCTTTGTTTAACAGCCATTGGAAGAGCCATTGTAGCATCTACTTGGATCACCTAATGAATAATTAGCTTGTATCAGTTGGACAACAGCCTTTCAACTGAGTAAACCACAAAGTTGCCCTAATCAAAGAAACAGTTGGTATCATAGAAATTGGAGGTCAAACATACTTCAGCTCACTATCCTTTTTTAGCTCTTTAAGGCTATTGGAGGCCACATCCTTTGATAATCATGCAGCAAACATTATAAAAATAGGAGTTTAACTGGAAAATTGATAGTCTGCAGAAATTTGAACTGATTGTTGCTGAAGGATATAGTATTTCTGGTATAC
This sequence comes from Equus przewalskii, assembly GCF_037783145.1. Taxonomy (NCBI): domain Eukaryota; kingdom Metazoa; phylum Chordata; class Mammalia; order Perissodactyla; family Equidae; genus Equus; species Equus przewalskii. The sequence goes on from NC_091834.1 coordinate 43,778,055, forward strand.
TAAATAATTTTTTGCTTAAGCAACATGTTTTCTTGTTTAAATGACAGATGGTTGGTTTTGTTACTTTTGCTTCCAGAGAAAAAAATGAACCCACTGTGTGTTCTATAGGGTCAAATACTAAGATTTGGACCCAATACCTTATCTAGTCCATGACCAGAAATGCAGTGAATTGTGTTAAATCAGATTTCAGTAAATATTTGAAGATTAAATGCATGAATAAATTTTTTAAAAAGACATGAAGAATTTCCAAGAATGAAACAGGCCAGTGAGAAAGATTTTAGGAAGTAAATGTACCCTGCAACGCACAGCTTTGAAGAGACTATTTGATCCACCTAGACATTGAGTTGACCCTTTATCAGAATCAACCAATGCAAAAAAGTGCATTTTAATGATTTTTATTCTGGGCTAGTTTTGATATGCTGGGAGCAAAACAGATCAAATGAGAGAAGCAAGGGAGATAAGGTCTGTGAAAGCGCATTGAATGTTATCAAATACAATACAAATGTAAAGAAGTTTATAATTGAAATAAAAGTAGGCTAGGAATGTCAAGGAAGCAGTTCCCAATTAGTTTCATCTCATCACTAGCCAATAGGATTCAGCATAGGGTAAGATTCTGGGGCAAGTCTTAACCTTCTTTGGGAGTCTAGATTTGGTCCAATAATTTGATCAAGGTTTTTACATGCACCTTGATAGAAAGCTTTCTCTATTTATTTGCACATTTAAGAAACTTTCCTTATATCAAAGTAACTTTTTTTGTTCACTGGAAAATTCCTGTTTTGAAAAAACTTGGTTCAGATAGCAAAAGTACCGACACTTTCTTTCTACAAAAATAGTATTGATACCTGGGGCAGTATATGTTATGCAAAGTATTCGCTTTAGCAGCTGAAATGAGAATCCTCATTTTAATATAGTTTCTGGAGGCTTAAACCATGATTTGAACCGTAATCACCTGTAGGGGGAAATTTAAAGATCAAAAATGTCCATTTGCTTCCTTAACCCAAATCTAGTATTTTCTCTGCTGGAAACTGACTTTGATTTCTCCTGAAAAATATTTAAGTTTTAGTGTACTGCTTAGAATTGCCAAGGAAAGTAAGATAGTATAAAAGGTTGAGAAACCACGCAATTTTATCTAAACAATAGTTTATATATAGGTAAACATACAGTCCTTACGAATTAATGAATAATTGTATCTCATATTTTCTTGGGAATTATTATTAAAATGTCTCATTGGAAAACATGCTTTCAAGTGATTTTATTATTTCTACAATATGTGAGGCTGAGAAATTGAGTTTTGTTAGCCTTGGTGTTAGCATTTTACATTTACTTGTTTTAGAAGTGTCCCTTTGAACGCAAAATATTGAGTCTCTACAAAGATCGCCTAATATATAGCGTAATAGATAAAATATTCATATTTGAGCATATAATGTCACTGTACATATAATCTGGGTGGCTATAAGCCATTTGACAGAGAAGTAACTTCCTTTAAGTCTGATCTTATTCCACTACTGAATCAACTCCATCTCTAAACAAAACTGCGATAGAGGTAATAGGATGATGGAAATGAAATAAATCCTTCTTGAAAAACATTACTCTCCTTGATTAAACATGTCTTTGCTCTCCATTTATCTTAGTCTCCTTGGTCTTTGCTGGGTTAATCTTTTCTTTTTGTAAATCCTTCAGTTAGCTTTCTAACCTAATATAAAAAAATTTAGATGTAAGATACCAGGAACAATATAGCATTAATATTTATATGTTCCATTTACAGCTTTTTCATGCTAAGCCCTTGTAAAATCTTTCGATTCTAAAATAATTTTTTTATTATTAGAAAAAAATGTAATTGCTTATTAAAGTTTGGTTTTAGATCTCTAAGTTGTGTAACTAAAAACTTTTTGGTATGTATACCTCTATACTATGTAGAATGTCAATTAATTATATAGCCATTTATAGATAATATAGTAAGAAAATTATTAGAAAGTATAAAATAGTAACTAATTAAACTGGTAATAAAATAAATAGCTATGTTCTAGTTATAATTGTATTTTAGTAAGAGGCAGACAAAAATCTGAGGGAAAAATATTAATACCACAAAACAAAGAATAAAATTACAAGAGTGGTGGAAGAAAGACAACTAGGTTGATTTTACAGTTTTTGATATCTACAAGATATAATAAAATGTAGGAAATTCTTTTATATGGATGTACTTTTTTTGAACATATTAGATTATAGTCAGGAAGGATTCTGCAGGTGCTGAAGTCATAGTACTAGACACCCAAATATTCACCATTTTATCATAATCAAAAGGTTTATAAATACAGGCTTAAAATTGTCTGAAATAGTTGGCCTAATAAGACCACGTAAAGTGAGGAACCCTGATAAAGTTAATAGAGAAAATAGAGAAAAAAAGTCTTTGTATTTTGTCTACATTTGTCAGTCCAAGGACGTGTGTTTGAGAACATCTGCTCTGGAGCAGTTTGCCCTGCCGACTCAGAGAGTGAGATAGTAAATGAAAAAGTTGTAGATCCAAGTTCTCTCTCCTGTTTCCCTTGCTAATGTGTATCTGTGCTTGAATGAAACCATGTGCCAGGAAAAGGCTGACGCTTGGGCCCAGACCATCCAGGCAGCGTGCAGCTCAGCAGGTCCTCTCTGGCCTTACTGTTGCCAGGAGGGTTAGGCCTATTCCTCAGCGGGAAAAACAGTCACAGCAGCCCTACCTAAATTTCACATCTTAAAAAACTAGCCAGTATGGGGAAGTCCTTCCTTTTCTACCTATGAGCAGACAGTGAATAAATGAAAAAATTATCTCTAATATTAGGAAATCAAATACCAAAAAGCATCTTTTTTCTAGCGATGAACATTTCAAAGCTCAAGACCATTTGGTAATTGTCTGGATTATGAGAAGTATTTTAAAGATTTTATTTTTTTCCCTTTTTCTCCCCAAAGCCCCCTGGTACATAGTTGTATATTCTTGGTTATGGGTCCTTCTAGTTGTGGCATGTGGGATGCCACCTCAGAGTGGTTTGATGAGCGGTGCCATGTCTGCACCGAGGATTCAAACTGACGAAATGCTGGGCCACCTGCAGCAGAGCACGCAGACTTAAGCACTCGGCCACGGGGCCAGCCCCTGTGAGGAGTATTTTAAATGCAGTAAAGTAAAGCACAGAGTAAGAGAAGTGATAGTGTATTTGATGAATTAACTACAAGCTGATCACCTTTACTTGTTAGCTTTACAGGCATCAGTAATCTCTAGCATATTATGGAAAATGACTGGACAAAGAAGAGACGGGAATCAGAAAAAAATCTATGAGGAGTCTAGACCAGAGGAGTGGTGGAAGAAACGTAGAGCAGAAACATGATGGAGTAGAAGGCTTTAAGCACTATTTCGGAAGCAGAATGGTGTGAATCAGCGACCATTTGGAAGTAGTAAACAGAATGAATATGGAAAGAGATTCCAAAAGTGGCTAGTTTGGTGAGCAGGGTCGATAGTTATGTTAACTAATACAGGAAAAACACAAGGAGGAACCAGTTTTGGTTTGGAAGGAAGATAAAAAATTCCTAGAAAACTCTTTTGAGGAACGTAATTTTCAGGAGGGAAGACATTGTAAATCATCAATATTGGGGTAAAGACACTGGAGGGACTGACATCACTAAGCAAAGATTATTGGAGGAGACAAGAGGAAGGAAATCCCAAGGGAAGATTAATGAGTGTGATAATAGCAGAGAAAAGCAGTTCAGGAAGAAAGGGTATTCAACAATACCACGTGACACTAAGAAGTTACCAGATGACATCTGAGAGGAATTTATTAGATTTTTCAGTTTGGCAGTTATTAGTAACTTTAAAGTAACGTTCACTTGGTTGTAGGGACTGTTAGTTATTGCTAATCAAGAAGTAAACTGATGATGAAAGAGCTGAGACATCATGTAGACTGCTCCTTCAAGACTCTAGAAGGCAGTGGGAAGGAAAGAAGTGAAGTCTTTGGGGTAGTCAGGATCCCAGAAAGTAGGATTTCTTTGGTAGTTTGTTTCCATCTGCTTTTCTTGCTTAGAGGTGGCTTGAGTTTTTGTAGAAGATAAGAAACCAGCAAACAGCAAGTTAAAGACTTAGCAAGGGAAGGGGATCGTAATGGTGGCAATGGCCAGAAAGAGAAGGGAGAGTGTTGTGGAAAAAAAACAGAAAAGGCTCTGATTTTAGAAAAAAAAATATATTCTCTAATTTTCTGGAAATGGAAAGGTAAGGTGAATATAGAGATAAGTTTTAGGATAGTGTCTTAGCTTAGGCTCCTCCCAAAGTAGGCCCCGAGGAAGAATTTAGCAGCGGAAAACACAAGTGAGGGATGGGAAGGTAAAGCAGGAATGAGAGAAGGGGCATGAAGGATGTGTTTAGGATCATGCCGCAGGGTTCAACCCTCTGAGGACACTGAGAAACATGTAAATCACCCTTCAGAATTGTTTCACTACAGGTGGAAGATGGAACACTTAGCCACCAAATTCTGTCCTGTACTGGTTGAGGGTTGATCTCAGGAGAATTAAATACCTCCTTCCCCCACTTCCAGCTGTCTGAATTCAAACTAAAGAAATTCCTCTGGCCCCTGAGAAAGCCTCCAGGCAGAGGGTGCTTGAAATGAAGGCTGCTAGCTCCTTTCAGAATGTTCTGCCACTGTAGCAGATGAACTCAGAGTAGGGTGGAGAGGATCTGGGGCGGGACATCAAGGCTTCCACTGCAGATGGAAAAGCAGGTGCTCTTACTAGCAACTGAAGCACGTTACTATGTGTATCCTATATTCCAGTAGAATGATAGTGCCCTTCATCAAACATGCTCCATGTGCTACAAATCCCTTCCTCTTCACGAAGAATCCCTTCCCTTCTGCTCTGCCATGCGATCCTCCACCATTGTGCATTCGCTCAAAGAGATCAAGAAAGGTCTCCTCCTGCCCCAAACCCCTACCCTCCATGCCACACACTCCCCAAGGCCAATTTTTACTTCTATCCCAGTGGAGAGATCTTATTAACATTAGTAAAACAATAACAAAGAACTTTATTCCCATAAAAGCACATTAGAGTTATGCTTTGAACTGTGGTCAAATTTTATTGACCTTTTAGAATGTTCCATTCTGTATAATTGGAAAGATTTAAAGCTTCTTTAGGGTAAAGCCCAGGCCACAAGTATCTGACGGCCCTGTCCCTCTGTTATAGAGGAGGAGACTAAAGAGAGGGCAGAAAAGACCCAGGGAATCTTAGGGAAGAAGAGGAAGAGATCCCTGAGTGTGAAGGGAACTCAGGAACACTTATCTGAGATGGATTCTACCTGACTGCTAGGGGCTTGACATGGGAGGCAAGGGTACATTTTGCAGCTGACTCTGGACCCTGTGGACATGAATTATTGATTGGGAGATTGTCCCTCCTCACTCTCCTAGACGTTATGGGCACACAAAATAGGTTGCTCGTGCATGTAACTAATTTTATATAGTGCAGATCCTATGTGCCAGGCCCTGTGCTGTATGCTGGGGACACTATAGTGAGTGAGAAAATTTGGTCCCCACCCTCATGACTTTTATAGTCGGAAAAAATTAGAGGATAGCCTATCTGTGATTCCTTTTCCTGCTTCTCATAGTTAGCATCAGTCTTGTTTGCCTCTTGAGTCATCTTTTACACGCTGCTTTATAACTGTTTGTGGGCATGCCTGGCCGCACCTAACAGATTAAGAGTTCCCTGAGGGCAAAAGCTGTCTTTTCTCACACACGATTATTGGCTGGCTGATGGATTGAAGGCCGAAGAGACGACTGAGCGAGGGTCTCATTTGAAGTGTGCAGCAGAAGTCTAGATATGAGCATTTTAAGCCTACAGTGTGTTTGACCCAATCTGCTCAGCTATATCCAGAACTGTGGGAGAAGGCTCTTTGCCTGAAGGAGTCACCCCTCCTCTTACTTTACATCTTCAAAGCAGCATATTTAATGATCAAAGCCATATCTGTTCCACTTATTCTGGGAACAACGTTACATTGAAGTCTGAGCTTTAAAAATGATGGGAAAAATTTAATCTTCAGGCACTGCTTCTAAGTTTGTGGGCATGAATATTCAGAGACATCCTTCAGCAGAGCATTTTGAACTTTCTCAAACTGTGTGATTCCAAAAGCAGTTATAATATTAGGGAGTAACTCAGGGACTGAAGCTGAGTGGAATGGTGAAAAGGCCAAGAAATGTGGACTCAGTATGAACCCTGCTATGTGTTAATGGTGGGAATGTGAACAAGTAAGTTAATCCCTCTGGGCCTCAGTTTCATCTTTCAAATGGGGACGTTAATGCTTCTTTCAAAGATTCATAAGGATTCCTGTCGAGTCATTCCTGACATAAGTCCTGTCGAGTACCTTGTATACTGTAACACAAAGTTGTCACAAAGAATCCCCAGAATTTATTTTGATAGCATATATGACAAATACTTGCCAAATATCTGTTTAAATTCATGACCAATGAGGTAATGGAACTTCTCTGAAAAACTAATCTTTTATAGGGGTTGCAAAAGTAAATAATAATAGACATAGCAAGGAATCATATATGATAATGAAGAAAAGGATAAAATGTAGTTAAAATATTGTTTTACCTGAGGAATAAGGAGGCCAATGTGTTTATGCGAAAATGCCAAAAGCATACTATTACAGACACTTTGCCAAATTTTTAATTAAAATCCATGGAAAAGGTATAAATATAAAATCTTGCAACTTTTAAAATTTCTTTGAGGAAGGAGAAGAGTTAACCGAAACAGTACTGCCTCTATGAGGGGAATTAATCCATGGAGAATTCACACAAAGCAGTAATCTTTGTACTTTTCGCACAAAAAGTAATATAACATCTTCCAAGACCCTCTCGAAAGAAACCAGAAAAAGTTGCATAGTAATTTCTCCTCCCGCTGATTCACCGTAAAATCAATCAAACCATATTCCTTCCTAGACTCATGGTTTTCAGAGCAAGCAGAGACAGATCAATTCCAGTGCGTGTGTGGGAAGTATCCATGTATACCAGAGAAAAGAGATGGAGTTGGTACCTAAAAGTCCAGACACGCATGCATCTACTCAAAACTCACAAAAGCAATATGCCAGGATGCTACCAAACGCAAACACACACATGTTTGTAAGCTTTCACAGCACTTTGTAACCCTCCGATGATACTCATTACAGAATACTTTATATTTCAACGAAGCATGCAGTTTTTCATCTCCCTTTCAAACTACAAATTACTTGAAAATAAAGACGGTGCCTCACTCATTTTTTTGCTCTTCTATTTCATGTTATGCCAACAACAGGAACCAATCCCCTTGCACAGCTCAAGAAAATAAAGAAAAACAATTTTGCGGGTGTTTAATATGTGCCAGACATTGAGCTTGGACTTTCTTATAAAATATCTCATTAAGTACACTATTGAATTCAGCTTTTTGAAATGATACAAGTCTCTTTGGCCTCTTACAAAAGCTAAGATGGTGCCTTCTCTGCTTTACCCAGGCCAAAGGGCGAGCTCCTTTATAGGCTACAAGTTACTACTCAGTAGTAGTTTTAATCTACAGCCATTAGCAGTATAATTCTATCTTCTCCCAAGTAAAGTCTGAATTACAGACCAACTCATGAGTGAAAGTATTCATTTTAATTAAAGAAGTTTCTATTGTAAGCTACAAATTAGAACATTTAGCACAAAGGGAATACCTAAGAAACAAATCTCAGTAAAATAATGAGTCTGTAAGTGTCATCATGTGTCAGCTTCCAAATATTATTTTCCTTTCCAACTCACATGTTATGTGTGATTATGGAAAAGTACCTGGTATAATTCCTCGAGAATAAGGAAATAAAATTGAAATTAAAGTCTTCCAAACATGCAAAAGTATAATCCACAAATAAAATGCAGACTGCTCTCTGCTCTTCCTCCTGCAAAGATAATAATTAATCAAAAGAGTATTTTCTTTGAATAAGGTCCACTGAAGTAGTTGCCTCACATATTTGCAAATGTATGAGACACAATTTCTAAAGGAGTCAAAAAATTTCCTTTATGATCTTACCTATGGTCTCAGAAAGTAAAAAAGTGGTTTCGCTTTTATCCAGCAGTTGACTCACAGGTGATAAACTGAGATTGGAAGGACAAAATTGACACTGGGAAAGGAAAAGTTAAATGTGGGATTCTGAGTTCTGTTCAAATTGGAGAACACCAATGGGGAGAGGAGACGAAAGCTCTCTCTTTACTGATGCTGCGGTTTGAAGTACTCTTGTGTAGTATAATAGAATAATTGACCCAATTAGGGCCCTATTCATCAGAAATTAGATTTCTGCAGGTGCCAAGCACAAAGGCTTTTAAGGGCCTTCTCAGCTTCTCACTACCAACATTGGGAAAATGCAGGCACAACAAAACTGCAAAATCTGTAATTTAATATCTTTCCTCAAGGTATCTGCTGAACCTCACTTTAATTTTAAAGACTGATGAAAGGGACATAGCTTAGGGTCTGTTCCCTTGCCAAGACTGCCCTTTCCTGTAAGCCGATGGCCGGCCATCCTCTTTAACCCAGCTCTAAAGAAACACATTCAAAAGCAACAACGGTAGCCTGTGATTGAATATATCCTTCCACAGAGCATCTCATTCCAAAGTCTGTCCAATTCAGGCCATCTTTTTGGAGATTAACACTGTATTCACCATTTCAGGTTAGAGAACACAGAATGGCCTCAACCAAGTCCTTTAGAGGCCGTTTCTTCGGATGCAATTCATATTACGTAGCTAAAGATTTTTTGAAATTGGGTCTGAGATTCTCAAAAAAGAAACATTGATGGTACTTCAAGTTTTCCTGGGAGAACAGGATAGGAAAGAGGAAGGAAAAGCCCCTCCCCCACAGAGCCAGGGGTTTTTGAATGAAGTTCAAGCCTTTAATTTTTCTGATAAAGTGTTCCCTTTCACCGCCAGGATATGAAGAAATTTACTCCCCTAACCTCTGTATCATTTCCACCTTGAACACACACACACAATCACTTCAAATTTTTATTCTCTATTTTCTTTCTAGCATTGATTATTATTTGAATTATGGTTGTGTGTATGTGTATCTGTCTCTTTCTGTATCACCTGTTAAGATGCATGTTCCAGGGAAATAAAGACATTATCTCACTTATTTACTGCTGTGTGTCCCCTATCCCTGGTGCCTAGAAAAGTACAGGGCACATCCTAGATTCTCAGTGTATGTTTGTTGAATGAATGCATAAAAAGAAATTTGTTTTCCTTAGAGAAATCTAAAATCACCACATTAGACGGATACTGATGCTAGGGGAACAAATGCCCCTGGCCAGGTTCAGGGATTCAAAAGAAATATATCAGATCCTATAACTAAACAGTGTAGAGCTATGCTTAGCTTTAGGCCAGACTGTGGCTTCCGTCTATTTCCCAAGTCACTTCCTCAGCATTGGCTCCATTCCCAGGATGAACATGGTCACAACATGGCAGAAGCAGCTCCAGTCTGTTCCGATTCACACCTAACCAGAAAGAGAAATCTTTCTTATACTTGAAAAAAAAGGCCCAAGAAGTTTTATCTTAGAGATCCTGATTAACCTAACTTATGTTATGTGCTTTCCTGACCTGCTCTCTACGACCAGGAGGCTGGAATGTGGTGTTGGCTTGGTTTGGATCGTGTGCTTCACTCCCCGATCTTGGGGTAGAGTCAGCCTTATCCAAAGCACAGGAACCAAGAGTGGAGAAGGTCAAGGGCAAGTTCCCCCGAAACAAAATCAGGGTAATAATGCTGCAAAGGAGAAGTGATGGCCTGAAGCAAATATTAAAATGCCAAGTATACCCCTAAACTCCAAATCAGTGGATATCTTTTAGTCGTTATCTTAATTAAACTCTCTGAAGTATATGTTAAAGTTTCTCATTTCTCCCATTTTGAAATTGTCTCTGTTTTGGCTTTTGTCTGAATCTTAGGACTCCGCCACGTTTCTGATGGCTGATTTTGGTTTACAGATTCAGCTACTTTTGTGCTGCCTTCCCTTTAAACGTTGGTATGCCCCAGGATTTGTTCCTCATGCCCTTCTGTTTTCATTCCATTCACTCTCTGACAGTGATCTAATCCCCACCCATAGCAGCAACTAAACAGAACGGCTCATGATTCCCAAATCTTCATTTCCAGGTCAGACCCTTCTCCAGTGCTGTAGGCGCCGTATATAAAACTGTCTGCTAGACCTCACCACACCTTAAAGGAAATATGTCCTAAACTAAATGTTGTGTCCCCCCCTTCCTGCAGCTCTACTCTGATTACAACTTAATTTTTCCCACTAAGTTGGTTACACTTAATTAGACCCAGCAGAGTCAAAAACCTACCTCAACTTCAAGCTCTCCAACCAACATACAGACCCTAAACTCTGCCAGTTGCATGTCTTAACTTTCTCTCTAACATAGCAATCATTTCATCTCCATTCACATCATCATTGCCACTGTCTTCGGTCAAATCACTGTTTTGTTCTTCTTGCTGAGACTATCGGGAAAGCTTCAGAGCTCATCTCCTTACTTCAGTCTTCCTTTTTTGCTCCTAGCCATCCTCCATATTTTTATACAGAATAGTTTTTAAAAGTATAGATTTGATCACATTCCTTCAATAGCTCCACTGCCTACTCAATAGAGTATAAAATTCCTGGTAGGACATAAAGGACTGTTTGTTCCATCGCCTTGCCTGTTTTCCAGCCTCATCCCTGTAGCCGCCCCTGACACAGGAAGGGTTAATAATCACTGGAAAAAGCTTGCCAACAAACTGTGACCCGGAGGTGAGAAGGCCGGTTAGCCAATGACGGGTAAGACCCCCTGGGGGGGCAACCTAAGCCAGGCGGCGGCCGCCCGGGGGCACAGATGGAGAAACGATATCGATATCGGAAGCAAGAGGGACCGTTGCCTAAGAGACCTTGCCTGCTCTGAGATAAAAGTATAGGAGCACAGCAACAACATGATAATATCAAAACAGAGGCCAAGGGAGGGTTCCTTGAGAAATCACTAAGAATTCTTGGCATTCGCTAATTACTTCATCCAGAACACCTGTGTATGTTTAACAGCTGTAAGCTATGTATATATTGAAACGCTGGTTATAATAAACTCAGAGTGGCCATCAGCCCTCTCCGCATCTATCCTGATGTGTACATTGGATTGCGACACCGACAATCCCTTGCTGCTTCCTATAGACTCTCTGTCACTTTCACAATTTCCTCTGTTCTCTGGCTATTCATTGTTCTCTAATAGGAATACCTTTCCCCGCCTCTGCTCCTCATCCACTAGAAAAGTCCTACTCATTCTCAGGACTCAGCTCAAGGGCCAACAGGCTTTCCTTGGGACACACTTTGGTACCTGGGGAGAAGTGAGCAGTGCACCTGCTCTGGTTCAACATCGTCCTCTGCAAACGTCTTGAATACTATTCATTCTAATATTGCAAACATTTGTGCCTTTTTCTCTCTTATGCTTTAGGAGACCTCTTTAAAAGTAGGTGCCGTGTCTTGTTCATCTTGTGTCCTACAACCAGGGAGAGGGCATTGTACAGAATATGAACATGTTTATGGAATGAATAATAGAATGGCCCCACCTTAGAACACATCAGTTTCCTTTTCAAAACCAGTAGAAGAATCTCTCTGAACTCAAGAAGGGCTCCAGTCCCGCTTTTAAAGGGCTCACCTGATTAGGTCAGGCCCACCCATGATATTCTCCCTTTTGGTTAACTCAAAGCATACCAATTATGGACCTTAATTATATCTGAAAATTCCTTCACATTTGCCATGTAATGTAACACAATTATGATAGCTACACCTTGTTGTATTCTGAGGTCCCACGCATACTCAAGGGAAGGGGATTATACAAGGGAATGGGTCATTAGGGATGATTTTAGAATTCTGTCTAGCAGATCTGGCCACCTCTAGACTAAGCAGTGCTTCTCATTCCTCAACTTATACCACTGGGATGACCTCAGAAATCGCACAACCGGGAGAAACTGCATGAACTCAGGAGTCTGGACATATCTCCAGGTTTACTAGCTAGCAAATAGCTTACTGTGTTAATTATTTAAAAAATTCTTGTGTTACTTATTTTCTAAAATCATGTATGAATGGTCAGGTAAATTATATATTTGCATGTATAAGCCATTTTTAAAATTAGGAGCACTTTTTTCTTCATTCTCAGCATGCTTGTTTACCTTTGTGTCTATAGTCATAGCTACAGTGCGAACTTGTGAGGGCAATGAAAGCATCATATTCACTTTTCTATTCCAAGGGCCTAGACCTCGATATTTAATTAAGACCCACCCAAGTAAACAGTTCTTCTAATTCTGCTTAATTTCGATCCTTTGTCTTGTTCGACCTCCAGATCACCTATGTCCCTTAAGAGATAGAGAGATGAGAAGGGTGTTTTATGTGTGCTCAAAATATTGGATAAATGTCTATATAATTTGGTCCCTAGTCCTTTCTAACAAGAATATTCTAGCTTTCTGGCAAACAAAAAAGGAAATATATGTAGGCTTCAGCTCTGACAACTCAAAAATGTCTTGGAAGCTACTGTTTCTTCAAAACCATTTGAAGTCAGTGATACCACAGAGCTCTTCCTGAGGACTCTCGCTACCTCAGCAAAAACAGGCAGACAAAGGCCTGGCAAACAACACTCCTTTTCTACCAGTGGAGAAAGCAGGACTCGGCCCTGTGTGTGTGCCGGGGCTTTGCACTCCTCTAGGAAGCAGAGGTGGCCTCACTTTCAAACTCCCCACAGAACATTCTCAGAATGCTGCTAGTTCAGGTTTCACGTCAAAGGGAACAGAACAGTAAAAGCAAAGAAGTGACATGATGCTTAAAACACCGTCAGTGCCCCAAGTCTATTCAGGAAGAGGCTTCAATAATGAACTTGTTCAATCTTCCGTGATGCATGAAGGAAAACCAGAGACACATAAAAGGAAAGTCACAGAAATCCTCAGATTCCCATATAGAAGAGAGGCTGCAGGTCATCAATTAGGGTCACATTTTTCTCATTTGAAGCCAGCTTAGTATTAGAGAAACATCTTTGCAGATCAAGGCTTTAACCTAAAGTATGTGGATTGCTTCAGAGAGTCCAGGAAGCCCCTGAAATAATCGGGGCTAAGTCTTGCCAGTACATGTACGCAACACAAATGTGGGGTCATTTGGGATCTTCTCTGCCCTTCGAGGCTTAGGGAATTTTCAGCTAAACTCCAAATTCAGGGCCTGAGGCACTGAAAAAAACCCCAGGCATGCTATGTGTGCCTTACTTGTGCTTTCTCTGTTAGGCTCTGGAATCAGGGCAGTGTGCTTTGTGCAGCCCCACCTGTGGACCTGAAATGGAGCTCTGCCCTTCTCACTTGCCTCCACAAGAAATTCCAATCACAGCAAACATATGAGTTTTATGGGTGTGCTAAAATTTGTGAGGTCATGAAGAAGCAGCTCAAAAGATTCCCCTGGACTTGTTTCTCTTCCTTCTTTGCTCTTGCAGTTAGTGTCCACACATTCTGTCCTCTACAAATCTGTGTTTAGCACATACGGCGCCCCCTCTCCCATAAAAGTCCCTGGGAAATATCATCCAGCCCCTACTTCTCTGTAGAGCCCTTCTAAAATCATATGCCTTCCTCAGTCCTCCTGCGTCATTGGAAAATAAACGTTTTCCATCTGTGTTTATGCCTACGCACATTTTCTCCCAAGAAAGCAAGTGGAAAGCTTTCATCATACCCTCAACGAGGGTCCGTGATCCAAAATGAGTAAGTACCATTGCTTAGGGCCTATTTCCACAGGGGAAATGTTTGGAAGCCACGTTTCACTGCCAAGAAAGACGAACGCTATAGCACACAAGAGCTCCCAGGAAGAATAGGGAGTTCATCCTCTCTCTGCCCGCTAGAAGCAGCGGAGCTCCATCTACAGCTTCTCCCCAGAGAGGGTGACTCTGCTCTTCGCGTCCCTCATCACCATCCTACCGCTTTGGGCCACCTCTTTCCCCAGTGGGCAGTCTTTTCCCCACTGATCCCCTCTACCTTCAACCCTGCCGAGTGTGCCCTCTGGAATCTCCTAACATTGTTAATAAATACATTTTCTTCACAACCTCTTCTCAGAACACCAGAGTAGCAGCAAAGCCTAACAGTTTAAGAGTTTAAGTCTGAAGTTAGTCTTTCTGTTTTCAAATCCATGCTCCGTGAGTTTGGTCAACTTTCTTTTTCATCTATAAATTGGAATAACAATAGTATTTATCCACAGGATATTGTGACATTAAATGAGTAAATATATGCAGGGAACTTAGAACACAGCAAGTCTGCAGAAAGCATTAACTCTTTTTTATCGTTACATCATCATCCGTCATCTAGTTCCACCTGAAGTATCTATCGTGAAGGCTGCGCTTGTCACGCAGCCCCCTCTGCTGGAGTCTGTCCTCCCCCACTCCCCCCCCACCAACCAAAAGCCTGAGCAGAGAAATTGGCCGAATGCCAACCTACCTTACCTTTCTACATTCACATAAATGACCTACCCAAGCTACTACATGGAAAATGGTTTGAATTCATTCTTTATTACTTTAAAAAGAAAAGTGAAGTTTGATAGGTTGGTGTTATAGGAATGAGGGTTTAGTTAACACTGGAAAGCACTTCCTAATATTGAGAACTGCCCAGGAATGAAATATGTTGTTTGAGGAGGTAGCAGGGTCCCTGACCCGGACACATGAATAGAATTTATGTGTGTGTCCTCTTTCTCTGATGTTATAAGGTTCCTGCCTAATGAGGGACCTTGGACTTAATTTCAAAAATCTCTTTTAAACTATAATCCTGTGAATCCTGAGTCTCCATGGAATTTGTTTATATTCCCAGGAACACACATGAAAAAGAAGAGTAGTTTTATATACATAACATAGTTTTAGTTAATTGGGGTAGGGAGAACACAGCACTATTGGCTACCAGACCTGTCCTCTCCGCTTGGCTCTGCAGCTCACTTGTGTGACCTTGAAGAGATCACTTAATCTCTATCGGTGAAGAGGACATAAGTGGTTGCACCCATGGCTTTCAAACGCTTTTAAACTGTAAAATCCTTTCTACTAATGAAATCCCACGGAGAAGCTCAATATGTAACAGAAATAAATTCCCAGCTGGAAAGGTTTCAGTAGGAACGATAGTGGCCTAACCAGTTCCCTGCCCTGCCACCCCACAACCCCGTGTCTCCAGGTCAGCCCTTGATGTGGCTTCACGTACCTTCAAAGGTTGTCAGAGTCAACTTTCAAAACAAACCAACCAACCTGAGCAAATGGCTTCCAGAGTCTTTTCACCGCTATCTGGAATTTATATATTCTTTATATATGTAATATATCTTTGAAATTAACCAGGTTTTATCCCTGTCCAAAATTTTTCTTGTTTGATATTAACAGTCGGCTAAGATCAAAGGATTTGGGCATTGAAATAGCATTGTTTTACAGCTTATTTTAATATTATTCAGGAAGACATGATAGAGTAAATTATCTCTTGGTCTTTTGATACAAGATATTTTTTTCTTAGACTATTGCTACATAGTTACTTGGTTTTTGCCACATATGAATATCTGCATAGTATATATTTCATTGATAGCATGTGTTATATATAAGTATTACTGTATATATATATATGTATATTATATATATATATATGCCACATCTAAAAATCTTTCTTAATAGGTGAAAATCCCAGGGAAATATTTTTAGCTGCTTTCAACCTCATTTAAAGACATCACCAGTTTTCAGATAGTAATATAAAATGAACACGCAAATAATACTTCTAAGAAAAAGGAATAGGATGATATTTTGACTATGATGAACTTCTGGCATTTAAAGAGACTCTAATATGGGTATCAAATATCTCAAGATACAATTGAGTTGGCAAAAGTTAGGTTCATGAACAAGGATGAAATCTCCAATTGGAGTATTCAGAGATATCTGTTGGAAGAAAAGATTTTTTCGTTTTTATTCTTGCCTGGGAATAAAATCCTAAAACTTAACTTGTAACCCAGTTAAAAGAAAAAAGTTAAACTGAAACAGTCACTAATATAGGTAGAAATAATAAGATGCAGATGAAAACAAGCAATAACAGGAAATAAGATACTGCTGAAAACACAGAACTACAGGACACTCATCATTTTCCATGATAAAATTGATATTTCTTAAACGTTATCGTCACAATGTACTAAGCACTAGTCAAGACTTTATTAAAATACTCAATCTTGTTTAGGATGCACAAATTAAGTTATCTTAGTACTGCAAAGAAAGCCCTGAAGAAAGTTACAAATATCTACCACTAACACACTAGAGTGTCTTCAGACAAAGCATTGAAAGGATTCTTGCCCGTCTCCTCCTTCGACTAGATGATCACTATTGCAGTAACATCTGTAATACCATATCCTTAAATTCTTGAAAGATGGAGCCTAAGAGGAAAGCACAAATATGCAGTATCATTGACGCTGATATCGATTCATGAGCTATTTTAATGGAAAACAGTAAATGTGGACTTTCACAGGTATGAAAAACTCTCCTGAAAAATGACCTCAGGCAAGAAGAAAGTAACTCCTCTTCTGTGCCTTGGTTCTCCTTCATTCCCTTCATTAACCAACGTCTTGAAAGAGTGGTTTGCACGAAGTCTGCAGTTCCTCGGCTGCCGTTAAGGCCTTACCCTCCAGTAATCTGGTGTTTTCTTCCATTATTCAATTAAAAAGTCTTCACTTCAAATTACACATGGCCTTCCAATGGCAAATTCAATGGGCATTTTTAAATTATATCACGTGATCTTGCTCCAGCATTTGAACACAATTTGATTGGATGTAATTTTTTGTGATTCTACTCTCTTCTGGTTTATTTTTACCCTTCTGGGTATTCTTTTTATCCTTTTGACTGACTTTTCTTTTGCCTCAAGGCTCCATGCAAGGCCCTCATCTCTCTGTCACCTATTCTCACCGGGCAAACTACTCTACTCCCGTGAGCTCAGCTATCATGCGTCGCACAAATGCCTCAGATAGCCCTTGTCCAGGCTGTGCTGTTCATCTCCCTCCTACCCCATTACTTCAACTATTTTAATGGTATTTCTCCAGTGGGATATTCCAAAGGCAGCCAGAATTAAGAATGTCTGAAATGGGGTGGCCGGCCCCATGGCCAAGTGGTTAAGTTCTCGAGCTCTGCTTCAGTGGCCCAGGGTTTCGCTGGGTCGCATCCTGGGCACGGACATGGCACCGCTCATCAAGCCATGCCTAGGTGGCATCCCACATGCCACAACTAGAAGGACCCACAACTAAAAATATACAACTACGTACCGGGGGTCTTTGGGGAGAACAATGAAAAATAAAATCTAAAAAAAAAAAAAGAATGTCTGAAATGGAACTCACACTTCAAGCTCTTCAAGCTCCTCTTAGTTAATCTTATCATGCTTTCACCAGGTAGCCAAATTAGGAGCTTTCAAGCTCTTCAAGCTCCTCCTAGTTAATCTTATCATGCTTTCACCAGGTAGCCAAATTAGGAGCTTTAAAGACTTCTCAGATCTTCCACCTCCGTCTCTTTCTACTTCCCATCCCCAATGGATTAGTAACCACTACTGATCTTCTGTTATTCACTCTGTCCGTCTCCCTCTGCCTTAATCTCCTCACTTGTTCTTGCCCCCAGTCTTGCTTTCTCTAATTCATTCTCTGCCCTGTTAGCTAAAATGAGCTTTAAAAAAATCTAAATAAAATTTCTTTGCTGTTTTGATTAAAAATACTCATTATCTCCCTATTGCATGCAGGATATAATTTAACTTTTTAGCCGTGGCATACAGTGCACTCAAAATTCTTACTGCAGCCACTTCCCTGACCCTATCCACACACACGGGCACACACAATCTCTTTGCTTCTTCGAGTAGTCTCCATGCATTGTTCCCATTCCCTTTTGCATTTCTAATGTCTCTTTATTAGCTCTTCTCGTCAGAATAAGATAAATGCTTATCATGATGTTTTAAATTAGAAGTTTATGTATTCCCTCCATCACCATGTCCCTCTCTAGCTAGTAGTTCTTCTACAAGTACTGTTCTACCTGCTCTGCCACCAGCTATGTTAAACAATGTTTTCCTAATGAACAAATTCAGTTGGCATTATTTAGTATTTACCTTTTTTTTTGGTGAGGAAGATTAGCCCTGAGCTAACATCCACCCCCAATCCTCCTCTTTTTAGTGAGGAAGATTGGTCCTGAGTTAATATCCATGCCCATTTTCCTCTATTTTATATGTCAGATGCCTGCCACAGCATGGCTTTATAAGCAGTGCATAGGCCCGTGCCCAGGAGCCTAACCTGTGAACCCTGGGCTGCTGAAGCAGAGCACGTTAACTTAACCACTACACCACTGGGCCAGCCCCCAGTATTTATCTTCTATGAATACTCAGCAGGATTTGTTATTGCTGGCCTCTTTCTCCTTAAACAACTCTAATCCTTATACATTATTGGTGGGAATGCAAATTGGTCCAACCATTATGGAAAATAACAGAGATTCCTCAAAAAATTAAAAATAGATCTCCCATATGATCAAGCAATTCCACTTCTGGGTATACACCCAAGGAAATGAAAACAGGACTTTGATGAGATGTAACTATTAACAATAATATTGTACTGTAAAAAAACAAACAGCTCCACTCCTTTGACTTTCATTATATGACCCTCCTTGCTCTCTAACTACCCAGTTTAATTGTGTGTGGGGGCAAGAGGGTTCATTTCTGCACCTGCATCTTAGATGATCAAATTACTCATGATCTGTAACAAGTACACTCCCTGTCTACTTCTGCATCTACACAGTAGCTCTAGACAGACTCCTCGATACCTATGGCCTCATCAATCACCTTTTTGCTATGATTTTCAAATTGAGATCTGTAGCTTAGGGTTTTTTTTCTAAGCTACCAACTTAAATCCATATAAATTACTCACTGGACATCTCTATCTGATAACCTCACAAATATTTCAAACTCAATATGTCCACAGATTGACTCATTGACTCAAATTGACTCAAATCTAGGTAAGGTAGTACCCAGCCATCCACCATCAGGCAAAAGTGAAATCTGGGAACCATCCTAAATTACTCCCTCTCTCTCTCCATCATCATCACAGAATGTACATTACCAAGGACTGTCAATGATGCCTCTTAAATATCATCATGCTCACCATCTGCACCATCCCCTCTGCCTTTACTCAAATCTCATGATTCTCTTACCTAGATCAATGTACAGTCTAAATTCTAAATTTTATTTTTAAATATGAAATTCTCAGCCACAGTTATCATGAACTACATAAGATAGAAAATGAGAACAGTATAAATAAACAATTAAGTTTGTAAAATAAAAATATCTTATTCACGTATATGATAATTGCACAGCTGAAAAGACACTTAGATGTGACCCAACGTTCTCAAACAGCACTGAAATGGAGAAAGAACTAAAAGACTGTTCTGACGAGAAAGACCAATAAATAAAGATTAAAGTATATTCTTTGCTTTCTGCTTATAAATTCTTTTTGTGTGTATGGGAATAGAGAATACTTTCAGTGAGAGGAAGTTATACTGAAAATACTATTGCCCGTGTAACCCGGATGAAAAGAGAGGGAAAAAAGCAGCAGGATGGATCATCATTCTTAGGCCTCCCATGAAAAGAAAGTGAATTGAACTTTTTTCCAAAATTGGTTCAGCTGAGAATCTCTGTTAATGGTTTATGTATTGGAAGATTAATGCTATGGACTGAATTGTTTGTGTCCTCCCAAAATTCAAATACTGAAACCTTAATCTCCAATGTGACAGCATTGGGATGTAAGGGCTTTGGGAAATAGTTATGTTTACATGAAGTTGTGAGGGTGGGTCCCTCACGATGAGATTAGTGCCCTGGCAAAAGAGGAAGAGACACCAGAACTCTCTCTCTCTGCCACGTGAGGATACAGCAAGAAGAAGGCCATCTGCAAGCCAGGAGGAGTATTCTCACCAGCCTCTGAATTGACCAGCACTCTGAACTCAGCCAGTCTCCAGAACCATCGGGAATAAGTCTCTGTTGTTAAGCCATCCAGTCTACGGTATTTTGTTATAGCAACCTCAACTGACTAAGACAACCACTTTATCCAATTTTGGACAGCCAAGAGCTGCTAATGTGTTGCAAAGGCAATCTGGTTTTTGTTAATATCTCATGCTTGTTTTGTCTCTTGAGTAAAATCCTGTTGAACAAAACAAACATTTGGCAGTGGGCCATGTATGTAATTAATTCTTTTATAGCTATCTAAATTCGCTGTGTAATTTATTTACTTTCTGGGTCCAAAAATACTTACAGGAATTCTTATATCTCTATACTGAGGCAGTACACCCCAAATTTTTGTTTCTATTGAAATAAATCAATCACTAATGGTTGTGTCCATTGAGGAAAGGCAGTGACTAATGATATTAGTTAGAAATAACTTTGAATGAGGTAAAAGATGACATAACTAAGAGTAAATGGGGAAAATAAGAAATTGGAAAGTAGGCATTGATTCAGCAACTCAATAATGTCAAAGCCAATATCTCTCTGAATATCTATGATTGCAAAATGGCTGCTATAGTTCCAGCCATTGAGTCTAAATCCAGGGAGGAAGAAGGAAGGAAGGTGCCTGCTGTAACCCTTCCCTTTTAACAGGAAAGTGAGAGGTTTCCCAGAAACATCCCCAAGAGACTTCTTTTTACATATCATTAACAAGAACTGCACCATCTGGATATTCATAGTGTGAAGAGAGACTGCAGGAGCAAGTGTGCAGCTTTCCCAGCCATTTGGTAGAGGGAAGGAAGGGAGAAGGGGATTGAGAACAGGTTTGGGGTTGATCACCAACAGCACCAACCAATAGCAGCAATTTTCTGCTACTCCAATTATCTACCAATTGATCCAGGATTTTTTTTAAAAAAGAAACTAAGCAGACTTGTAAAATGCCTTGACTATCAGAAACACAATATTTAAATTTTCACTTTATGGAAAGAGGTTCTTTCTATCTTTAAATGCCTTTCACAGTATTAGGCCAAGTCATGGTGCCCTGTCTCCTTAATAAATCAGGAAACGGCAAGGCAAGCAGATTCATAAGTCTTTGCAGACATCTTGGGCCTATGAATTTTTTAAAAGGTTACTGTATTTGTACTTAGCCCGGGTTTCCTGTATGTCTTTCAGAGGAAGTAATTCATCTTTGGAATCTAGTTCTGGTTTCCTGAAATAAAGCCAGCAAGAGACCAGGAGCACCAGCTCAGAAGCAATGAAGTGTGGTGGTTAAGAGCTTGGCAGCTGTGTCAAGTAGAAATAAGTTCAATTCCTGGTCCTATACTCTGCTAGCTACGTGACTGCGGGCAGGTTATTTAGCGCATCTAAACCTCCACTTCCTCCTACGTAAGATGAGAATTTTAACAATATCCACCTTGTAAGACATGAATAGGAAATGCACGCAAATTTGGTCCTGAGATACATGTTCAGGGTCATTGAGCAGACTGCTAGTTGTCTACCCAATAGCCCTTTCCCCTTATATGTAGACATATGTATGGTTAAAGACCCATCTCCCTTGCGGACAAGGGTGACCACGTGGCTACATTTTGATCAGTGATATGTAAGCAATGGGGTTTCTGAGAAAGCATCTTTAAAAAAGGTGCTGAATAGTTGGCACATTTTGCCTCTTGTCCTTTCTTTTTCCCTGACTGATGCCTGATGTCCCAGCCACCATCTCATGATTCTAGAAAGAGATAATGCCAAAGGGCAGTCTAATGTTTCCTGAAATTGCTTCTGAAATTTTTTCAGTAGTATGTTGCTTCATTTTGGAGTACAACAGAAAATTATGGACTCACTTTTTGGATTGTGACTTTAATGTCAAAGACACTGTCAGCAAAAGAATTGATTCAAATATGGGGAGCACTGCAAATTTTAAAGAGAAGCTCACTGTATTTATTATCCTAAGGAAAAAAAAGACGCCTCACTATCCACTGAAATGATACAAAAAAAGAAGGGAGGATCTCATCTATTTCTTCTGTTCTAATGAGAATTTGTCTTATAACTATGTAATAAATTATAAAAGGCATGAAGAATATCATATTCCCTCCTCATCCCTACTCTATCATTTTTCTTAATGAAAATTACATGGCTTATATTCTTAGGGCATAGTACCAACTACAATGGACAATATTAGGGGAATTCAGCTCTGCTTAGAGCTTTCCAGACAACACAGCAACGATTTGCTATCCTTAAAAAGATGGAAAGTGAATTCTGGGCCAAAAATCACATATAATCAGCAAATTTAATCCCAAAGACGTTGCTTAAAATACCCTTAATGGAATATTTTGACTTAAAGTGAAAAGTCTCTTCAAAAATCTCCTTGTGAGTGACATTTTAAATGATGTTTAGGATATTATTATAAGACCTATAAGGTAGAAAGAAAAACAAATCTTGAGCTATGAATAGAAAATCTCAATATATTTCTCCACTTAAACTTTTCCACTTGCTTCAATATTCTGATATTAATCTATTAGCAAATAGATTTTTTCTTTAAAAACACAAAAAACAGAAAACCAGGGGCAAGCCCGGTGCTGCAGTCGTTAAGATCAGCACGCTCCACTTCAGTGGCCTGGTTCTCGGGTTTGGATCCCAGGCGCAGACCTACACCACTTGTCAAACCATGCTGTGTCAGTGACCCACATACAAAACAGAGGAAGATTGGCACATACGTTAGCTCAGGGACTATCTTCCTCAAGCAAAAAGAAGAAGATTGGCAACAGATGTTAGCTCAGGGCCAATCTTCCTCACAAAAAAAGAAAAGTGAAACAACATAAAGTCTTGATCCTCATCTCACTCCTCACTAATCTCAATAGCAGAACAAATCAAATACTTGTTGCCTGATTTCTTTCAATGAAAACTTAGATTTGTGTCCATTCATTCATCTTCAATCACTACACTTCCTACTTAGGGATTATCATTCATGTGGTAATAGCTGAAGCCAAAAGAATGAGTGAAGTCCCTGAGGAGGAGGAAAAGAGTAAAAAAAAAAAAAGTAGAGAAGAGACTGACACGTGTAGTAAGCAATAGCTATGGAATACTAGGAGGAAGGCTGTGGGAGAGATTTTTGAAATGAAAGAAAGACAAGTACGGTGGGTCAGAGCCCCAGGACTTTGAAAGGCTGCAGCAGCCAAGGGAGGACAAGAGTGACTTTCTGTTTGAAAAGCATCTGAGAGACTGAAGGAAATAGAGCTGAAAAAGTGTCATTGAATCTAGCAACTGTCTCGATATTTTTGACCTCAGAAAAACAAATCTCAATGGATAGTTAAGAGCATATGAGGGTACATGTGTGATATATCAGTAGAGAGATCACTAAGAGAGAAAGAAACAATATCTAAGTTAAAATAGCCAATAGGGTCAAAAAAGAGAATAATTTTTCTTTTACAACATGGCATAGTCTTCTCTCTGTTTTTTAACACTTTTGTCTTGCTTCTCTTTCAAATATCTCTTCTTGTTATTGCTGATTTGCCTGCCTGTAAGAATATCCCCTCTAGACAACCTGTAAAGTTTTATTGAAGACACACAGGAGCTGGTATATCATATATTCAAGGAGGATAGAATTGTTTGCAAACATTAAGTAACTTGAGATTGATGGACAAATGGCTCCGGCCCAATTATAATGTACATGCTGAATTTATTTTTGACATTTTAAAATAATTGTCTGGCTATTACTTGGCTGTTTTCTTTATCTTTAAGGTTATCTGATGAATAATATCTGAATGACTGAATTGTTCCTCCACATAAGATTTCTAATTTTTCTTGGGAGATGTATGATACAGGCCCTTGAGATGTGCCCTGGATAAAGGTTGGAAAGTGAAAGTCACTGAGGATTTCTCCTGGAAGCTTCTCATCCTCGTGGACCACTGAGACCTTCTGAAATAATTCCCTAGAATCTTCCCCTTTTTATCTCTTTGACTAGAAAGAAATATTTTGAGAACTCTCCCGTAAGAAACTTGAGAGTAGCTAATTTCTTACTCCTTAATCAAATCTATCGGTGGAATGGCAGTTCTATTTCAAATGCTAAAGGTGGTTTAAATATTGGCTCAAGATTCAAGCTGAAGTTTTAGTTTACAGAAACCGGATACCTATTGCTCAAATATATTCATATTTCAAAATATACACTTTATTTGTCAAAAAGGCTGGTAGTTTTCTTATAAGACACACTACTATTTTGTTAATCATATGTTTTTAATGCTGCTGCTGGAATTGACGTATACTCTATCAGTAAGTTTTAAATGTACATCTATTCATTTGAAATATTCATCCAAGGCCTTTAAAAGTATCATAAGAGAATAATACTTGTTATATGGATTTGGCAGCATCTCTTGTATCGCTTGCTATTTAAAAATTAAATAGTTAAACACTGATTCACTCCTTAATCCAACAAAAAAGAACATATCTATGACTTTGGCTTTCTTTGTAGAGAGATAAATCCATTCCTTATAATAGCTTTAAATCCATTCTGAGTTTAGCAGATAGTGACACAAGAAAAGAATGCCATTTCTGATATGCTTATTAACATTTTCTAAGGATCGAAAAATAGCAATCTATAATAATGACAGCTAAAGCTACTTCCCTGTGTATTTTAGCATAATGCATTGTCATCAGTGATAGGCACCACATAAATGTCTAGTTTCTTTGTTTAGATAAGCCTTATGGGGTTTGAAGTTTTATCTGAAGTTTCTCTAACCCAATTTTTTGTGAAAATTTGACTGAACATTTCACAAACAGCTCTTCTTTTGCTTTCTCTGTGATTTGTTTCAGGTCATACTGAAATAAAGTCTCTGTCCTTTGGCATACAAAGATTTATGCAAAGAAAAGAATAACATTAAAAGAAAAACTTAAAATATTATCATTCTCATTCACTTCTTTTTTGTTGTTATATAAAAATGAAAAGAAATAAAATATTACATCAAAACCATACCACAATGTCTACATAAGGCAATTTCTTAAGAGTCCAGCTTATTGGTCAGATAAAAATTAGATTGATTAAAAAGTTACCATCTCCATCTAGCCACTATCAAGAGAAAGGGGCAGCATAATTGTTCTACTGGGACCCCAGGCATAAACAAGTCAGTTTCAAGCAAACTGAGACCTAGGACAGACATATGGTCATCTGAGATACAATTTAAAAGGAGGCAAAGTAAGTTACGGTCTTGGCGACAGAAAAGTATGAATGAGAATCTGAGATAATAAGAAAGAAAAGATGGGAAGCATTGCTGGGGAGAGAAACACAGAGAGTTATAACTTACATTTAGAGAATGAAATTCCCAAAATCAAGTATGCAGGAGAATAAAGGGTAGTGGTTCGTTGGGAAACGGAGTACCCTCAAATAAATATTTTATTTAGAAAATATAGTACCGTCAAATAAAACAGAGGATACGGAGAGGTGAAAAGAAATCCCCGGAGGCAGTGAATTATAGGATTTGAGTTTTTCATACAATACCCTGGATCAAAATGCAAGAGAATCAGGCACTGAAGGTAGGTGATGCCATCCCAAGAGCGGGGCAGAGCCTGAATGAATGAATAACTTCCAGACCACAGATGAATTCCTGCCAGACACTAGGACCTGGCATGCACGTTGTGGGCGGAGAACTCACCCCAATCTATGCAACTGAGAATATATTTGACAAGTATCCCATTGAAAAAAGTGCGAAACCAGTGGTTACGTAGCCATTTATTTTCTATCAGTCAAGAGTTTCTGTGTAAGAATGAGAAATGAGAAAGTTAAACACAAAGTTTATGAAACAGGATTGCAAATCAAAGGGAATTGGACCTGTTAAGTGAACATTCAGAGAAACAATTACTCTCTAAATACGCTAAGTTGCAAAAACACATATTTAGAAAACTGTTTGTAATCACAAGAACTGACGAGAAGCCATGGCTCTTTGAAATAGAGACAGACATCCAAAAGGGGAAAACAGGTAAAATTTTTAAAAACACCAGGATAAATGTAAAAACAATGAGAAAAATAAGGTTAAAAATGACTAGAGAAAAATAAGATTAGAAAAATGAATTAACATTCTCAACCACTGCCAGTAAAAACAGAATTGACTTCCAGGAAATCAACTTACCGAAGTAGAGAAAAAATTAGAAATTTCCTTAGAATTCAGAGAAAAAGTCAAAGAAATTAACATGATGCAAGAGATGATACAAGCTATGGGAATAAGCAACAATGCTCCAATAGAAGGATTGGACATATTCCTAAGAATGAAATTTTTAAAAAATCAAAATAGAAGCACTAGTAAAAGGCATTAATTTTTTTCTGATTAAAGGTAGAATTTGGCTTCCAAATGGTAGACTATCTTGCTTCAGAACAGCCCTGTCAGAGAGAACAGCTAGAAAAAAATATATATTTTTAAGCCTGCTTGAAAGAATGAGGGAGTTACTGAGTAAAAGAAGGCTTGCATGACTTTATTCTAGAGAGAAGAACAACTCAGAGAAGTGTCTCTGAAGATTTAGTTAAATTAAGCTGGTTGGTTGGGTTGGGTAAGTCTTGCCATCTAGAATTGACAACACAGTCCGTTTCTGGAGAAACAATGATTAGGTACAATTGTCCAGATATAGTGGTTACTAAAGTACCTTTAGTAGAATGAACACAAACTAAATCATAGAAAATATTGGTTTATTCTAGATTGATTACTATGTGAATCCTGGGGGCAGTCGGAGTGCTTCATAATAACAAATGGATCACTGGAGAAAAAGGACATACAAACATCAAAGTTTTAGTTTAGCCAAATAAAATAGTAAACAGTAAAAATATAGCAAAATATAATTCATAAATATTAAGAGGAAGATAAGATGAATTAATTTATCTTTCAAAATTGCAGTGAATGTCAAGATATGCAATACTAACGTACAGAGCATAGTCATCATATTGTTTAAAAAGAAAAGGTTATATTTGATATATATATGACGGTTGAAAGACTATATTTACTTTTTATTTTATTATCTTTATTTTATTGAAGTGCCCAAAACAAAAGGAGTCAGTGTATTTTGTAGATGTGAAAAGATTATTGGGAATCTGATTGATCAATACTCACAAAAACATTTCCTCTCAAGGTCAAATGGTAACCTCAGAATACGCAAAGTAAATAACAGCCAGCAGTTGCTATTTCCAGAACTGACTTTTCTTTTACCACAACTCTGGCACTGCTTCATTTTCTAATGGTGACATTGCAATTTTAGTTACAATAATCGCATAGCAATGACAGATGCTCGTATAGGCCTATTCTTCAAATGACTAATTTGAAGCCTTGAAATGTGTATACAGATGCACATTGTACAAGTACCATCACTATCCTATCTGCTTTCAAAAATTCATGAAAAAAATGACATGTGAATTTATGTTGTAAATGAATGAAGAAAAACATTTCAAATAGCACTGAGAGAGGCAATAATCTATTAAAATCAAGTAGAAAAAAATTAAAAGGTGTCATCAACTCAGCTATTTATTTATTCAAAGACAGTGTCTAAATGAGCCAGAACTGACACTAGAGGCATTCAGCTACATATTTTAATGTCATATCAAATTTACTGGCATTCTAAATGTATAAACAATATATTTGCATCATATTAGTGACAAATGTCATGCTAATACCATAGCAAAATGACTACAAGGGGATTTCGTAACTTATTTACAGAATGTTTTTCTAGGTAAAAGAGCTCATTTAGAATTGTCAAACAACCAGAGAATTACGGGAACTTTCGACCTTTGCTTAGAGAAGTTTTATTTCACAGCACATATGCCATTTATACTATTTAGTGGAATGAATTCTTAATGTCCTTCCTGTGTTTTGTGGAGTCAACCATTTCTATTAGGTTCCCTTCAGCATTTCTGGATAAGAGCTGTTGGCATTTGAATCTATTTTTCTGAATGTCATGTATCGATGCCACCAAACTGCCCTAAATGGTTAATGGTTTCCTCTTACTGAAGTCTCCTTTTAAGAAAAGCCAGGTTACCAGCAACAGTTCAGTTCTTCCCCTTCTGTCCACTTGGGATATGGTTATCTTTCTAACTTGAGGATAAATCTGTTCTTTCTTCTGACCTTGCCGCATTTTTCTTGGTCTCTGTGGGCCATTGAAACCTGGGAATCCTCAGGCAGCCCCACACCATGAAACTACCTGTTCTTGTTCCACGAGAAATAGTTTTGTAAGAAGCATCTCCTGTACCAAACTGTGTCCTAAATCTTTCAAAGTTACATCTCCTCTGAGCCACCACAAGCACATGCAGAATGAATCTATTTTAAAATATTTTATATAGTATTAAAAAGTATTAGGCTCTTTCAAGAAAAATAGGTTTAGAAGAAGTTTTTACCTTTATAGACAATTAAAGCAATCATTTACTGAGCTGACTAACAGCAGTAGCAGTCTAGTCCCATCTGATAGAACAAATCCACAGAGAAATACACTTATTAAACTCACATTAAGGTCCTCTCCTATATAAAAATAATTCTGGAAATATGAGGCTGCAGAACCATGATGCGCTTCTCTTGAAATTTACTTTGAAGTTGAACTAGACACTAAGAAAATTCCTTACCTCCATCTTTGTACAGTTATTAATGGTACACATAGAAAAAAAGAATCAGTGCTCTCTTTCTCCTTTTTTTCTTATAAGGCATTTGCATTTCTGACAACTCTATGTTTCAACAGTGAATTTGTTTACTGACTTCAGCTAAAGTTGCCACTGAAGTTTGAGGACAGATGAGCTTGCCACGGGAAACTTGAGTTTCAAACATCACAGCTCCCAGTAACCAGGTTCTCCTACTTGAAAGCATTGCTACTTTCTACAAGAGCTGAGCGAGAGTGGGTTACAGAATTTGTCCCCTTTATCCCCTTTTGATCAAGTGCTAGCCCACTGTTAATTTCAGGTCAAAGATCATATTGCCTTTCCCTGCCCCTGGGCCTTGTCAAGGGTCATCTAAGAACTCTAACTGTAAATATGGGGAGGGCTGGCTGGGGGCTCATCAACTCCTTTCCTTCCAGGAGCCCTCTGACTTTGCACATTAGAGCTCTGGAAACCATTAGGAGGGGCTGATCTTGTTCAGTCAAAGAAAAAGCCACTCAATGTTTTTTTCCCCTTAGAACAAAGACCTTTCTGTTATACTTTTACATTATGAAAAAAGGCACCCAAGATTTGTGTCCAAGTGCTTCCTGCCTCAGCTTATGTGGAGGGCTGCTAACAATTTCCTCACTGAGAGGGAAAAACAAGAAATGTAATCCCTTTTAG
Organism: Equus przewalskii; assembly: GCF_037783145.1. Lineage (NCBI taxonomy): Eukaryota > Metazoa > Chordata > Mammalia > Perissodactyla > Equidae > Equus > Equus przewalskii. The sequence continues at coordinate 43,807,297 of NC_091834.1, forward strand.
AGCCCCCTTTCATCACTGGTAGTTTTGTCCATTACAGAAGTGCCTTGTGCAAACAAGTCTCTAAGATCCTTGAGATTCAGAACTTAAAGAAACTTTTATTCATGAAATCATTATCACTAAAAAAGCCCAAGGATAACAGAACTACCTACCCTGTTCTCAAGGTAACGCCAAATTCAAAATGTCATCTTTTACAACATGAAATGAAAATTCAGATTCTTCAGAAAGCATAAGAGCAATATAGGTTTTCAAGAATTTTTTTTTAGGGACACAGAAAAGGGATTATATCACAATATAGAGGATAACTTCCTACAAATCCTCTTTAAATATCTTTTTCCCAAATTCCCATTTTCTAGTGCAGTTGTCTCATCTCTGTTTTCTAACCCTTTCTCCCTGACCCACAGTTACATGAACCTCTCTCTTCTCTTAAACTGTTGGTCAGTACTGCAAATAAATGCTTTTCTCCCTCTTCCATTTATCTGCATTCTAGCAGGGCAAGAGGACTGTAAAAATTTATGATTTGGTGTTTTCCTGCTTTCACCATCAATAAAGAAAATAGAGACAGCTAATAAAAACTAATGAAATTTGCTGGTAGTCTGTATAGTATAGCACTTCACTCCATACATGAAAACTAGCATTTAAGGAAAAAATAGCTCTTTCACTTTGACTGTTAGACAGGTACTCTGGGCATACCTTACAAAGCTACATGGAGTCCTGAGCGAGCAGCAACTAAGCATGGTAAATGTTACTCAAACATCTCATGCTGTTGGTCTTGTTAAATAACTTGTCTTTTGAGTATATAATATAGTTGGGGAAAATCATATAAAAAAATACCCTGAGAGCCAGCCCCAGTGGCCTAATGTTTAAGTTCAGTGCACCTTGATGGAGCAGCCAGGATCTGGTTCCGGGATACGGACCTATACCACTCATCTGTCAGTGGCCATGCTGTGGTGGTGGCTCACATACAAAAAGAGGAAGATTGGCAGCAGATGTTAGCTCAGGTGAATCTTCTTCAGCCAAAAAAATATACATATCCTGAGAGATTTCACACTAATTCTTTACAAACTATAAAAGAATGTTTCCTACTTTTGCAGGTCCTACACGAATAGAATTATAAATTTACCTCACCAAAGAGGGATTCCCATGAAGTCTGCTTTATTGGTTTTATTTTAAAATGTGGCTAGATGGAAGAAATTCTGATCTTTTAATACTAGGACATGAAAATTCCAGCTTGAAAAAAAGGAAAAAAAAAACTCTACCAAAATCAAATCCAACACCAGAAGAAGCTATTTTTCTTTTGTTCCCTTTTTTGTACACCTTTTGTCTTCTATTACAAGATTGACAAACTACATCCTACAAGGTGAATCCAACCACCACCTATTTTTGTAAATAAAGTTTTATTGGCACCCAGCCACATCACCATTGACATAACACCAATAGCATCTTCAGAGTTGGGTGGTTGTGACAGAGACTGTATGGTTTGCAAAGCCTAAAATATTTACCATCTCACCCTTTACATTAAAAGTTTGCCAAACTGCTCTATCATCCCTCATTATCAATGAAAATTTGCTTTTAAATCTATTTACTACAAGAATTTTCCTCTTTTCACTTTTTTCATAAATAAATTTTTTTATTTTTCTACTGCATACAGATAGTACACTACAAAATTCTTCAAAATTCAGTAGAAGAATCTCACATGTATTAAAATGCCATTTGAAATGAAGTGGCAACATTTAACTCACTTAGACAGTTCTCTTTTATTCAGTGTTGTGAATTAGCAACATTGAAGAGAGGGCTTTGAGTAGCTAACTAAAATCTTTTATAATTCAAAGGTAAACTAACAAGAGCCATGTGCACATTTTTCAAATTGTTATAAACTTAACTGAACCAAGAATGTTCCTTACATCACCATTAACTATTTTCTTGTGGTTAAATGTTAATTCCCCTTGTATATAGCTTCTAAGTCTTATGGTTGAGAACATAGTTTTCTCTAAAAAGTCTATTCAAATTAGATACTTATCTTTTTCAGTGTAAAATTCTCCACATAGTTTTTGTTTTTATGTTATAGATGATTCCAATAAAAGCATTGTCTCAGCTAGAGCTGCCGTAACAAAGTACTGCAGACTGGGTGGCTTAAACCACAGAAATGTATTTTTTCACAGTTCTGGAGGCTAGAAGTCCGAGATCAAGATTCTGGCAGTAATGGTTCCTTCTGAGGGCCACGCGGGAAGGGTCTGTTCCAGGCTTCTCTGCTTGGCTTGTAATGGCTTTCTTCTCCTTGTGTCTTTACGACATCTTCCCTGTGCGTTTGTGTCCAAATTTCCTCTTCTTATAAGGATACAAGTCATATTGGAATAGGTCCCACCCTAATGACCTCATTTTAATTTGATTACCTCTTTAAAAAAAACCTCTCTACAAATACAGTTATGCTCTGAGGTACTGGGGGTTAGGACCTCAACACATGAAGTTTTGTGGAGACATGATTGAGCCCATAACAAGCATAAGTGCTCAATATTTACAGTATAATAAGTTTCATATAAAATGTGCACCTGCCAACCCTTAGATTATAAGCTCAATGACAAAATTTTTGAATTTTAGATCAGAATAAATGCTGCAAAACTTATCCTGCTATTACTTCATACTGTCAGAATTTTCATAATTTTCTGATTGTATCATTCTATTCATTTTAGAATTGTTGATTTGACAGATTCTAGAGTTTAGAACTCTCAAATAATCTCTGCTTTGATAAAAGGTATAGCCACAAGAAAAAAATACTTTACCCAATTAGCTAAACTTCTTAGAGAAACGTTGTCTTTTAATTAAACTTAAAAAAATAAGAGATGAAATTAATCTAGTTTTATTGGAGTTTTTTTGGAGTGATTATTTTCCATGAATAATATATTGTATAAAATTCCTGTTGGAGATTATATAAATTTAGAGTGGTTAGATACACGTTTGATAAATCTATGTAAATTTTCTATTACTTTCTTTGGTGTGGAACTGGATTGGATTAGAGGTCTTTATCTCATGAGGAGTATCCAAAATTATTTGTTTTTATGTACTCAATGAATTACTACTTAAGAAAAATAGCAGGTCTGAACATATGAAGTTATAACCTAAAAATGTCAATATTTGAATACCATCCTGAGAGTTTTATTGTGTCAAGAGACCTAGTTACAAGTAACACCACTTTGATATTTCAGATTTTGTTATTTGTTCAGTTGCGGTTGGTTTTTAATTATTCTCTCCATGTGTCAGCTTCCTTGGGGCTTTAAGGAGGAAACTTGCACGATTTACTTTGGGTAATGAAGATTTTTTAGGAGGACAGGCTAAACGCATACAGGAAGTCATCTCCTCAGTCACACTACCTCCTAGCTCTTCCAACATGAGGATATGCAGCTGGCTTCATAGAGAACTGGAAAAGAAACTCACTGGGGGAAGCAACAACCTGAGCTCAAGTGGCCTGTTTTCTTGCCCTCATTGGCAAATAACTGGTTGTGGACTGGTAGCCTGCTGTCTGGTATGCAGCACTTGCTATTGGCAGGTTTGATGCCAATATCTGAGGTTCCAGATATCCCTCACACTTAGCCTACTGATAACTTCTCCCCACGTGGACATCGGTTTCCTCTTTCAATCATCTGTGGTTAGAGTTGCAGCATTCTCTTCATCTGCTTCACGATTTACCGTGGTTTAAGAAGGAAAGAAATTGTTCGTGCCACTTTCTTAAAGAGTAGCTGTGTGTGTGGCATCTCCTGGTATTTTATGAGTTCTTGCAGCCTCCTGAATATACTCAGAAATAGGAGATACCCAGAAATGCAGTGATGCAGAAAATGCACTGTACTGCACATTAAGCAAGAGTAGCACGTTTCAGCAGTAAGAAAAGAGGCCCTCAGTAAGATTTTCTAGAAAGTCCGCTATCTCTTCTTGGTACAATCAGGTAATGCATATCTTTCTGTAGGATAGTAGAGGAGAAAACAATTACATATAACACACATAAATTATGCTCTGATAAATACAAAAATATAGAATTTTCTATTTTTTCTTTGAATAAATTTAAAGAATTAACACAGAAAATGAATACAACAAATACTGAGTTGTTAGCTTCCATATAAAAGGCTTAGCTCAGAGCTTCAGGAAATTTACTTGTAAAATTAAATCAAATGAGCACTGTAAGTGAACTGAAAATTCTATTAAAGATCATAAATAAAATGTTACATAGTTTCAGTTTGTCAATTTGAATGGAGTCAGAAATTGGAGTATAAAAAGAGTGACACTTCGACATAACCTTATTTAATATTCATATTTAGATATATAAAATAGACGACCATAATTTTAGCTGAATTTACTTAGATGATACTGAATGTTTACGTATTTTGACAATTGAAGAGGCATAAATAAATAAAACAAATGAAATTTGGAGAAGAGTTAGTCGACATAGAGTATGTTTTATTTTTGGTAGTTGTCAGGAATCTTTAGGGCAAGAGACTACAAAAAGTAATGAATGGGCAGTAAGCAAACTTTGAGAATCAAATAAACCCTAGAAAGCAAAAAAGCTCTATTATCTGTTTCATATTTAACCCCAATTATTCTATCTGCTCTGGAACTTTTATCCTCATTCCTAAGGGTAACTGGTATAGTTTCAAGGTAGTTACCTGTGTCCTTTGCTATGGACTCCTGAAAGGCATTTACAGTCATAGGTCAATGCACATTCCACCAATTTTAGCATTTTAACAGAGTGAAATAGTCATTAACCTCTCTAGAATTGCTAATTCGACTAAATTGACTTGGTAGTAATCAGCTCTAACCATTCAGTTCAGTCAAATTAGGTGATGATCCATCCCCAAAATGTGAACATTGTACAAGTTCCCATCCTTGGCCTTTTACCTTTTCATTTCAAATAATACCCCCATGTTGCCGATGGCACCTTCCTCCTCCGTATGCTGATGACTCATGGATCAGGAATTTCAGCTTGGATGTTTCTCCCATATTTAGTCTCATGCTAAACAACTTCACAAAGATGTCTGACAGACAACTCAAACCCAACTGGTCCAAAACAAAGCTCATATTCTTTGGGGAGTATCAACTTTATTGAGGTATAAAATTGACAATAAAATATGTCAATTTTAAATGTACAATTTAATTAGCTTTGAAAAATACAAAGGATGAGGATACAGAACATCTCTATCACAACAAAATATTCCCTCCTACCCTTTGCAATTAATACCCTCCTTCTACCCCCACCCCTGGCAACTGTGGATCTGCTTATTATTACCAAAATTTTGCCTTTTGCAGAATTTTATATGAATGGAATTATACAGAATGTAGTCTTTTTTGTATGGCTTCTTGCAGTAAACATAATGCTTTTGAGATTCAGTCACGCTACATGTATCCATAGTCCCTTCTTTTATATTGCAAAGCAGTATTCCATTGTATGGATATACCACAATTTGTTTATCCATTCTTCAAATTGATAGGCATTTGGGTTCCTTTCCAAATTCTGACTATTATGAATATAGTTGCTAGGAAGATTCACATACAAGTCTTCATTTATCTTGAGTAAATACCTAGCAGTGGAATTGTTGAGTAACATAGTAAGTGTATGTTTAACTTCATAAGAAATTATCCATCTGTTTTCCAAAATGTTTGTAGCATTTTGCAACAGCAATTCATGAGAGTTTCAGTTGCTATACATTCTTATTAACACTTGGTACAGTCAGATTTTTTTCATTCTAGCCATTTCAGTGAGTGTGATTTGTATCACACTGCGGGTGTAATTTTCATTTCCCTCGTAACAAATGTGTTTATTTGCCAGCCATATATATTCGATAGTAAAGTGTCTGTTCAAATATTTTGTACAGTTTTTATTGTGTTATTTATCTTCTTCTTATTGAGTTGTAAGTGTTCTTTGTGTTTCCTGGATACAGATTTTGCAAATATTTTCACCCATTCTGTGGTTTGACTTTCATTTTCTTAAGTGTCTTTTAACTAAAAAATGATTTTAATTTTGATGAATTCTAACTTATCATTTTCATGTAGATTTTGCTTTTATGTGAATGTTCTATTAAAGACAATTTTGCCTAACTCAAGGTCATAAAGATTTTCTCCTGTTTGCCTCTAGAAGATTTTTAGTGTTTTAGCTCTCATTTTAAATTAATGATTCAAGTTAATTTTTGCACATGGTATAATACAAGAATTGTTTAATGTTGGTGTGTGTGCATGTGTGTGTGTGTGTATGGATGGATATCCAACTGCTCCAGCACCATTGGTTGAAAAGATGATCTACTTCATTTTTCAAAGCCTTGGAATTTTCGTCAAAAATAAATTGGCCATTAATTTGTGGGTCTATTTCTGAATGCTATATTTCATTGTCTGTATATCTGTCTTTAGACCAAAAGCACACTCTCCTGATTGCTGTCCCTTTATAAGTCTTGAAATTAGATAGAATAATTCCTCCAACTTTGTTCTTCTTTTGTAAAATAGTGTTGGCTATTTCAAGACCTTTGTATCTCCATATAAATTTTAGACTCACCTTGTCGAATTCTATTAAAAACAAAATGCTTTTGAAATTTGATTGGGATTATATTGAATCAATAGATAAATTCGAGGAAAATTAACATCTTAACAATCTTAAGTCCTCTGATTCATAAACACTTGATATTTCTCAATTTATTTAAGTTTTCTTTCATGAAGCTCTGCATTCTTTCAGTTTTAGTTTTTAGTTTTCAATGTAGAGAAATTTTGATAAATTCTTCCCTAAATATTGCCTAACTTTTTGCTGTAGAAATGGTATTTTTAAAAATTTCAATTTCCAATTGTTCATTGATAGTGTATGGGTATACAATTGACCTTTGTATATTAACCCATTAGTCTACAACCTTGCTAAACTCTCTTATTAGCTCTAGAAGCTTTTTCATAGATTTCTTAGGATTTTCTACATAGGTGATCATGACATCTGTAAATAAAGATAGTTTAGTTCTTCCTTTCCAATCCTGGTGTCATTTCTTTTTCTTGCCTTGGTGCACACGATAAGAAATCCAGTATAATATTAAGTAGAAGCGGTAAGAGTGGATATTCCAGATACTAAAGAGAAAGCATTCAGACTTTCATTACGTATCGATGATGCAGGCTGTAAGTTTTTTTTCGTAGATACCATATATCAGACTGAAGTTCATTTCTATTCTTAGGTGGCTGAGAGATTGTATCATAAGTACGAATCTAATGTGGACAAATGAAAACTTAGATGTTGAGCTTTAATTCTTATTATCCCACTTGGCTAATAGGTGTCTCAGAAAGAGAGTACGGGGAAAAAAATAAAGACAAGACATAATAAAGGAGATATTGTTCAGGACATATCTTTATCCTCAAAGATACATTAAAGAGGTCGTTCTCAGAGGTAAAGAGGGGCACAAATTTTCATGTAAAAGGCTTCAAAGGTACCTAACACAACGTATGACAAATGATCCATACCTAGGCATCTCTTCAGAAAATTTGAGAATAGCTAAAATTAAGGAAATATCTCAAAAAATTCCAACGTTGAGAAACATGTTACCTAAAGGGCAGTACTGAATCAGCTTGATATCAGACTTCTCATCAGCTACACTGAATGCAAGGGTAAGATGGTGCAATATCTCCAAAGCTGTGACAGAAAGTGATTTGGAAAACGTATTTGAACAGCAAACTGTGAATAAATAGATGGAAAATAAAGTTAGTTTCAGACGGAAGAGACTCAATGAATTTGTTTCCTTCATACTTGTTTTTGAAAAAAAAGAAAAAAAACATACTTGAGTATCTACTCCAGCAAAAACAAAAGAATAACAAAAGAAAGAACACAATTGCACTAAAAAATAGGGACACTGAACCAGGATTTCAATGGAAATATGTTCCAAAAAGACAGAGAGTAGTTGATCTCAACGATTAACAGTCAGTCAGTGGAACATCTTCATAAAATGGATTCCAGTCAATAAGTAGTGGCGATGAAGTAGGGGTGATCTCATATATATTTTAAAGGGAAGTTAGAAACTTTAGGAATAACAAAAATGCATAGCAGCAAATCATAGCCCACATATGCAACCTTCTGAAATATAGCTTAATTTCGAGGCATTGATAGGATGTAAGAGATGAGCATCTATGTGACTGTACAGATGGAAGCAGTACCTACAGAGTGGCAGAGGTTTCCTGACATAGGAGTCGTTACATGTCCTCTTCTAAAGGTTCACTTAAACTGATTGATTCTGTCGTGAATCGTATTTCCATACATGTAATATTGTTTAGTACTTTTGAATCTTCCAAATCAACCTAAAAATAATGTATAACAGAAACTTATAAAGACGAAAAAGCCTATAGATGTTATCAGTTCTGACACTGTGAAAGCAGTAGTCCAGCTGGCAGCAGCTGGGACATCTGGTCAGGGGTGACTTTAGTGCTCAGGAGTCCACACCGTGTAGACAATTATCAAGAGACGCCTGGAGTTGTTGGGAAAATGTTTCAATAAATGATTTAAGGCTATAATGATAGCCAATAAAAGAGTGAAAACAAATGCACACTATACATTTTTTTTTAAGTGGGAGGAAGGTAAATGGAAATGGTATAAGCAATCTAAGTTCTTTTTTCACAATCAGGACTCAATACTATCTAAGTTTTATAAATTTAAAAATGGAGTTATAGGCATATTGTTTGCAATGGTGGTATCTACTAGGTGGACTAAAACTTGAAATGGTTTGTTAACTTTTCAAGGGCCTTCTTCGGAGGTGGAACACCCTCAGGGGGTCAACAAGTATTGTAAATGAAAGATCAACAACAAGTAAATGAAGAAAGATCACGGAAAAGAGACTGCTGCTATCTTAACTCCAAGCTATTGTCGCCAACCAGGAAGCCGGTCCAGTGTTGTCATAAACTGTAATTGTGCAAGAGAACTTGCATGTAAAGATTTTTGTATGATCTTCAGATTTTGTGTACCAGAGACTAATTTTAAGAAATGCTTCTAGAATCAACATTGTATGAGCCAAACTCTAGGCCACAGCTTGCTTATGGACCACTAGTTTTCCACTCTGCTAACATAAACGGTCTTGTTCTATAACTAAAGCCTGAAACCATGATCGTATGTTGTGGCTGCTCATTTACTCAGGATTTGGAACATGTTGCAGTTACATATGTAGCAATTTAAAATAACTAAGACTAGAATGGATACTTACCATACGCTAATCAGGCAAGTAGTTAACTTTTCAGTGTCTAAACCTCAATTTTCTGGTTTTAAGGTAGGTGATGATAACTGATTTGGTTATCTCTTGGAGTTTTGTAAAGTCCAAGTAAAAGAATATATACGCAAATTTATTTTAAATTACCAAGACCTATATAAACATAAGACTGTATCATGGATATAACTACCTCCCCAGTCTCCGTAAAAAAGAATCTAAGTTCCTAGGAGGCTGTGATAGTTAATTTTATGAGTTGACTTCACCAAGCCAGAAAGCTGGTAAAGCATTATTTCTGAATGTGTCTGTAAGGGTGTTTCTAGAAGAGATTAGCGTTTGAATTGCTAGGCTGAGAAAGAAGATCATCCCCACCAATGTGAGTGGGCATCATCCAGTCCATTAAGGGCCTACATAGAACAAAAAAGGCAGAGGAAGGGTGAATTTGCTTTCTTGCTTGAGCTGGGTCATCCATCTTCTCCTACCCTTGGACCCTGGAACTGATGGTTCTCAGGCCTTCGGATTCAGATTGGGACTTACACCATACTCTCCTTTGGCTCTTAGGCCTTTGAGTTCAGACTGGATCTACACCATTGGCTTCCCTGGACCTCTAGCTCACAGACGGCAGGCTGTGGGACTTCTCAGCCTCCATAATTGTGTGAAGCAATCCCTCATAATAAATCTCTTTCCTTATAATCTTTCAATTGATCGATCAATTGATAGATTGATAGATCCTATTGGTTCTGTTTCTCTGGAGAACCCTGATTAATGCAGAGTTAGAGACCACTTCTCATGCTTTTTCCTACAAAATGAAATTAAATATCTTGAAATGAATAAATGCTTACTAAATACATGATGATTTGTTGCTATCGCTACAAAAAAAAATTGTTATTGCACTCTACTTTTTTTAAAAAGATCACTGCTTAGCTACTTTATGTTTTATGAGGCACTAAAGACAAAACCATTGCATCAATTATAACACACTAGGGGAAGAGCGATGAATGACTAGTGGTCGGTGTTTTCTTGGATGTAGCATATACATAAAGAGAACAATTAAAACACATCATATAATGTCCTTGGGAAGATTACACTAGAAAAGGGAGTGCACTGTCTGTGGTTTCTTAAAGGCAGTGGTGTGCAGTGGAAACAGCCCTCAACTGGGATTCAGGAAAGTGTTCTTCCTGTGCTAGCTCTGTTATCCACCAGCTGTGTGATCTTTGTCAGGCCACTCCCGACTCTGAGCTTGACTTCCGTATCTCTAAGGTCAGATTAGATGATTCAGTTTGAAAATTCTATTACTGACTCTTAAATGTAACTATATTGAAATTAATGAAGCTGGACAGAAAAAGGGAGGCATGGATCTAAAAACAAAAGAAAGAAAAAGAAAAAGTAAAGGCAAAAAGAACTTTCACTGTGTTCCCAAATGAAGAAAGCCTGAGTCATGAGTACACGTAAATAAAATGGAAGTGAATGATCTCTCTGTTCATATCCCTTCAGATTCAAAGATAGCCTACAAGGTCTAATACATGGTTACACAATAAAAATACGGTTTATTACTTAGATATTTTTACATTGGGAAATGGCATTCTATTCCTCAAAGAAAATGGACAGCACAAATTACATTGATCTAATTTCAAAACTACATGCAAAGAGGTTACAACTGAAAAGGGAAAAACGTGGGTAACACTGTGCAATGACAACAAAAGCAGACCAGATTGAGTAGAGAATCATGCATCTTTAAGTAACTTGATAGCACTTGATTTCTCAGGTACTTAATCTCATCGAGGAGCCCAAGTATTAAAGAAGGTAAGACTTTAAGTACTTACCAAGTTCCACAATCTTACCATCACTATCAGAAGCACCTGCTTTCACAAGCCTTCTGTTTTCATGTTGACTCTTTACATCATTGTGCTTCCCTATCCAACAAAAGAAAATTGTGTTTAAATTCTTAGACTCAATCTTGATTCAAGAAGCCAGGTGGAAAGTGTTGCATTTAAAGTAGGATTTCCAAAAGAGTAGATCTTAAAAGTCCTCATCACAAGAAAAAAAGCTTTTTGTAATCATATATGGGGACAGAGGTTAACTAGACTCATTGTGATGATCATTTCCCAATATATACAAATATTGAATCATTATGTCACATGTCTGAAACTAATATAATGTTACATGTCAATTATCCCTCAATTAAAAAATAATGAAGTGGGGGCTGGCCCCTTGGCCGAGTGGTTAAGTTCACGCACTCCACTACAGGCAGCCCAGTGTTTCATTGGTTCAAATCCTGAGCACGGACATGGCACTGCTCATCGAGCCACGCTGAGGCAGCGTCCCACATGTCACAACTAGAAGGACCCACAAAGAAGAATATACAACTATATACCGTGGGGCTTTGGGGATAAAAAGGAAAAAAATAAAATCTTTAAAAAAAAGATAAAATAATGAAGTGGAATTTCCAGTAAGAGTATGTTCTGAATACAAGTCTATCTCCATCTCTCTAAAAATTACACTTGGAGTTGAGGCAAAGGGATTTTTTTCCTTGAGAACAGAGTGGAATTCCATGAAGCAGCCCATATCCTAGAATGATATATGGATAGTATGCATGGCTCAAAATCTCTCTTCTCTCCCAAGGAAGAATCAAAGGAAATAATAGTGAGGAGTGATGTGAGATTATAAAGTCTGTATGCACAGGGAGGACAAGGTGTGAAGGGAAGCACGGGGAAGAGGGGAAATGGATTTCAAAGGCTGCTCCATTTGAACCATCTTTAAGAAAAAGGGCTAAATTTCCCAATCCTCTTTCCTTACATTGTTGGAAATTCACTCACCCTTCAATCTATACTGGAATTGCTCACTTGCTCAGCAATATGTGGAGAGTGGCTATCTCGGTCTTGAACAGCCCTAAGTGTCTATAAGAAGAAAAAAATATTAGCTACGACTTTCCTGTTAAGCTGCAAAGAGCACACCAGGGCTTTTAAAAATGTCATTGCCTGGCTTTCTACTTACCCCCCGAGACTCTTTAGAGCAGTAAGGAAGGAATACGCTGTATCTCATTTATCATACCTGACTCCACTCAACCGCAGTGAGGTCGAAAACACCTGAAAAGAAATGGCGGGTCCCGAATGAGCATTATAGCAACTTAAGCATCGTTGGGAAGGCAAAGGAACCACAGAAAGTTGAAAGGCAAACATTCGTTTTGTGCTTCTGGAGAGTCTAATGAACATCAATAATTTCAATAAATAGTATTTTTTGTATTTTAATCTGGATAATATTTGCATATGGACTTGGCATCATATAAAATAAAATTTAATTAAAATATTTTTATTAGGCACCATCTATACGTTTTAAATCAAACAAAATATAAATCATTGCTGCTCCATGCTTGCGTGCCTCTGGGTACATGTGATAGCAAGAGTTGGGACGAAAGGTATTAGTTACAGGAACGCTGAAATAATAAATTGATTAAGGAAAAGAAAAGTGATATGTGAATGTGTCATATTACAAATAGAAAGAGCAAATAAATATTTTACTACACACTGAGCACATCAGACTTATTATTAAGCTGTATTTAACCACATCCTCTGATGTTGTTATTTTTCAGGCACAGCCATTCTTTGGAATCCTGTTTGATGTGCTGGCCTATAACATTTGACCACACTTACAGCACAAGTGTAAAATCAATTTTCTGTTCTCCCATTTATCTCTGTACTGATGGTAGCTGGCTCTCTAATGGAACGACTCTTCTGGAGAGGTAGTTATTTTACTTCAGAGTGGCATTTCAGAAGCCTTAAATGGGCTGAAGAGATGGCATGTGACCTTTAGGAATATTTTAGTTCTACATTTCTTTGAAAAAGAACTGTTTAACCCTGTGTATGTTATTACATTGCTGATGCCTCTTTTGTCCCTCTTCGTGTTCGCTACACTGTGAGAAAGTTTGGTTTTCTTTACGTCGGAACAGTGTTGGGAATTTTCCTACCTATAAAATTATACCTATTGCTTGCATTATTATACTATTTATACTTATGCTATTTCTATTATACTAATAGTATAAATATACTTATACTATTTCTTAATTATATCTATATAATTATACCTAATTATATCTATAGGTACCTTCGTACCTATAAAATTCATACCTATAAAACAAGGACACGTCTTCGTTGAAAGGGATAATCTCACAGTTAAATTATGTGTATTATGATCCAATTTCCTGATTATAGTTTCTTTAAACACAATATCATGCTTTTACCCTTGCTTATAATAACCTTTTAAACTGATATATACAAATACCAAATAATCTGCATGAAAATGAAATAATGTTTAAAACACCTTATGCAGCTAATCTATTTCTTTTGAGGACATGCTCATTAATTATCTTACTTTAGAAAAATAATTTTCACTCTACTTAAAGTTCTTCCACATATTTTCACCTCTTACATCATTTATATTTTCTTTCTAAATAGCTATTTAATTTTATTTTGTGAAATCGTAAATATTTACAAAATCTTATAGTGTCTTTCTCTAATTTACTTAACTAATTTTAGAAATATTGAGATTTTAAATTCTAATTTTAACATTCTTTTTCAGTTAATTTTCACCCATAATTATACTTTATCTCTCTTTTAAAAATCACTATATAAATTTAAAAAATAAATTCTCTTCTAGTAGATGTAATTTCTGAAAATGTTTATCTTTGGTCCAGGCAAACTACACTTCCTAAATCCCACCCCATTACCCCAAAAGGTGAATTTTAAGAGCACAAGCCCTTTCACATGGGGTGAGAGGGTCTTAGCATTAAATTTCAAAATTAGACAGCATATATTTAGTATGTTCATTATAAGTTACAATTGTTTATGTCCTTTTTCAAAATGTAAATAATTCATAATGACAAAGGGCGTGGGGAAGATTTTTTGACAGTAGAAAAATACATTTGTTTAATCTTTCTTTTGTGTTCTTCTAGGAAGAGATTATACATACTTGTGTTATAAGGTCACGTAAAATGGACACATTGGTATCTACCACCCATACATCCAGTACTTTGAATACCCTTGTGTGTATTCTATAAATAGCTGTTGATGAAAGGCCTACATTCCTAGTCAAGAGGAAGAGGTAAGTCTTGTCCCTGGGGAGTTATAAAGACTGAGTACATCAAAGTTTGGACCTTTTGCCCCTACCAACATCTCACCGCCCAGTCAAGATATTTCATGCAGGTAAAAGTTTACCAAAAACCACAAGATGAAAAAAAATGACCCAAGCAGAGAAATCTACTCTAGATGATGAAATGGAGGGAGATTGTTTCCTCGGCTACAGGCAGATGAACTTGCTGTCCTATGTCCTGAACTTCTCCTTTCCTCTTACCTATTTCTGACAAAACCAAATCCTCTACCTTAAAACTTGGAGAATTTTGCTTTGGTTTTCATAAGGGAGGCAACCAAGTCTTTACAAGGGGTGACACGGTCAATTCTCAAGGCCCAGCCATTGGAGGGAGACCGTCCCAAAGGTGGCAGTCATAATCAATGGTAGATCCTCAGGGTGGTGAATCCTCGGAAACCAGATTTGGAACTTTGGGATTAATGTTAACAAATGCAGTAATATATTTTATGACAGCACATTCAACGTTAACGATATACGTGAGAAAAAGAAGGCACACGCTTTACTGAGATAACTTATTGATATTTTCTTTTGTTTGTTACATGCATTGTGAGACTCATGTGAGTTTCTCCAGCAGATGGCAGTTCTATTTTCCTTCTCTCCTCACCCTTGGTACTGGTTTCTAAAGCAAAGCAGGTCGCCCATCTCCCAGACGGGTGACACAGGGTAGTCTTTCATATGGTGCTAAAATAAGAGATGACTGTCTACACTACAGTTTTAAGCTTAACTGAGAAGGTGGGTTTGAAAGGATCTCTATTGATATCTTGAATCCTCCCCTCCCCAAATCTGTATCATGCTCAGTCTTCTGGTGTTTGTACTAAATTCTGAAGTTGATATTGCTTAATGCTTTGAATGGCAAAACAAGGAATTCACCTCAAGTGTCCAAACTTTCATTTGTTTAAGGTTATTTACAAATCAATGCCACGCAAAACAAATGGGAAAGCATTTGAGAAATCTCACTTATGAAATAGTACTTTGAGTTATCCAGGCTTTCCTCTGTTCTTGGGAACTCTGAGTGTCAGAATTTTAGAGTGTTTCTAAATTTTTATGTTCCATCACCAAGCAGAATAGTGCACATAATTATATTACATTATATTACACATATATGTATAAAGAAGAGAAGTACTTTGAGAATTATGATAATAAATATGGTAACTATACTAAAAGCCATCAGCATATTCATTCATGAGACTATAGTAATGTTAAAATCAGATCATTAAATATTAAACATAAGGGTTTTAAAATATTTCATGACCAAGAAGAAAATATTTGTAATATACTGTTACTACTGGTGTTAGAATATTATTAGGATTTAAAACAGATTCTTAGAATAGCTTATTTTACTTTAATATTTCTAATTAACACAAGTGTTTATAAGGTTTTCCATCATTGTAGTTGGGGTCCGTATAGCTGAAAAGGGAACAGCATTAGAAATGAGGGTAGGGACATTGACCACTGCATCGAATGCTTCATTCCCAGCTCCCAGCAGAGTACCTCACACGTAGCAAATGCTCAATAAATAGTCATTAAATAAATGAATATGCAATCTGACATGACCAACTTAAACTATACTGCCCCATTAATAACAAAATAAATTATTAGACAGATTAGGTTGTCTCTGATTCAACCTGATAGGACAATCATGGCCTCCTATAAATGTCCTATATATTTTCTTTATACAAGATTCATTATAAAAGACTTGAAACAGAATAAAGAAATGTTTTCAACTACAGAAAGTGTATGTGGAGAAAAAATAAACCATGTTAGGATAACACGTTTTTCTTATAATTATTTTATATACTTTCTACCCAAAGCATTCCTCAAAGACATGCAAATAATTGCTGTTAACAATTTCAGTCACAAATTTCTTTTTGGTGCAATGAATTTAAATATAAAAGCATCATAGACAGTATCTGACTTTTCTTTCTTTTTTACGGCATCCTAAAATATGTGAAAAAATCATTTGGCCAAAGTTGTATTTCCAATCTCATTTTTGTTCTTTATATAACATAGCCCTCATGAAGCAAATAAGCCCTGTACAGAAAATTGAAAAATGCTTATCAATTTAACCAAAGCACAAGCCTTGATCTACAGTGTCAGAGACACATTTCTTTTCATTATAAAACACAGGAAATCAAGTCTTTACATCATGGGGAAGTTGAGTTTCTGCTTATGTAGGTGCTAGAAATCTAAGGAGCCCAATGACAGAGGAATTCTCCCAGATATATTGAGCTTTGGAATATTAAATCTAACTTGTTTATTTGTATCAGCATAACCTCCTCGCTTCTTGTTTGCTCTTTTTTTCTTTTTCTTTTACAAGAAGGGTTCAATGAATCAGAAACGTAATTATTAGAGGCCACATTTGTACTTCTTAGGAATCAAACCAATAGTTCGAACCTTGAATATTTATATTTTGATGCAATAATGAAGTTTTAAGCCAAGTCAGATTTTTAAGTTCCTGGTATAGATTTTTAAGGCCTCTTTATAAGAAGAGGATTATTTTAGGTGCCTAACAGTAATCTTACCAAAATGTGCTGTGTTACTATCTGTTTATTGGACCCAAAGAATCTTTTTGTAACAGACATAGAGAATATTCTAAATATTCTAGAGAATCTATGTCTGTGTGGTCAAAAACTTCACAAAATACTTTTTATTGGCGCTTTCTAGAACACGAAAAGATTCCAGTATTTGGAGCATCTTCATATGGAGCACAAATACACACGTACACAGCACATGAATTGTTTAAGGGCAAGTCAGACTGAAAGTGCAAAAGTAACTCCATGAAATTTCCCCGTATTCCCTTAATTCCCAACATGGAAAAGCAGTTTTTCTAAGTTTTGGGGTCAAGATAAATAGGGAAAGAATGTTTGCTCCACGTTTGTTCTTTGGAGCATAAATCAAGAATTCAAAAGCAAGTAGATACATAATAATATTTCAATGGTATACTCAGCACAAAATTTGTTTAGCAAACAGAGGTTTGATGCACTGTCTTTCAATTTTGCTGGGTAGTTAATAAGGTTCTCTGAAGACATTTCTTGTACAAGGTTAAAAATGTAAACTTGGCCGTTGGGGTTCCTGCACTAGAACACTTCACATTCATACTTTTCAGAAAAGAGAGCTTTTTGTACTATGGTCTTTTGATCTATTAAAGGATGGATACATTATTTTTTTCTTACAAACCTATTGTAATCATAGTTTCGCCTTTTAGCTTGTGCACCTGGATGCTAATTTGTCGACCTTTCTCTGCATGTATTTCTAAAAGGTGACTATAATTGACTTTTTTTTTTTAAAGATTTTATTTTTTTCCTTTTTCTCCACAAAGCCCCCCAGTACATAGTTGTATATTTCTCATTGTGGGTTCTTCTAGTTGTGGCATGTGGGACGCTGCCCCAGCGTGGTTTGATGAGCAGTGCCACGTCCGTGCCCAGGACTCGAACCAACGAAACACTGGGACGCCTGCAGCAGAGTGCGCGAACCCAACCACTCGGCCACAGGGCCAGCCCCATATAATTGACTTTTCAGAGCTTTTAAACCTTGGTACTGTTGCTATTTTGGGAGGGATAATTCTTTTTTGTTTTTAATTATTTTTTGAGGTCATATAGGCTTATAACATTGTGTAAATTTCAGGCGAACATTACTACATTTCAGTTTCTTCAGAGACTGCGTCATGTTCCCCACAATAGTCCAGTTATTGTCCATAATCATACATATATGCCCCTTTACCCCTTTCAGCCTCCCCCGACTCCTTTCTCCTCTGGTACTCACTAATCTGCACTCCTTATCTATGTGTTTGTTTGTTTATCTTCTACATATGAGTGAAATCATATGGTATTTGTCCATGTCTGACATTTTGCTTAGCATAATATTCTCAAGGTACATCCATTTTGTCTTTTTTTATGGCTGAGTAGTATTCCACTGTATATAGATACCACATCTTCTTTATCCATTCATCCGTTGATGAGTACTTGAGTTGCTTCCACATATTGGATTTTGTGAATAATGCTGCGATTAACATAGGGATACATATATATTTTTGAATTATTGATTTCATATTCTTTGGATAAATATCCAGTAATGGAATAGCTGGATCACATGCTATTTATATTTTTAATTTTTTGAGAAATCTCCATACTGTTTTCCATAGTGGCTGCACCAGTTTGCATTCCCTCTAGCAGTGTATGAGGATTTCCTTTCTTCCACATCTTCTCCAACACTTAGTATTTCTTATCTTACTGATTATAGCCAGTATAATGGGTGTGAGGTGATATCTCATTGTAGTTTTGATTTTCATTTCCCTAATAATACACTGAAAACTATAAGACATTATTGAAAGAAATCAAAGATGTAAAGAAATGGAAAGATTTTCTACAGTCATGGATTGAAAGAATAAATATAGTTAAAATGTCCATATTACCTAAAGCAATCTACATATTCAGTGCAAATCCAATTAGAATACCAATGACATTCTTCATGGAAATAGAACAAACAAACCTAAAATTTATATGGAAAGACAAAAGACTCTGAATAGCCAAAGCAATCCTGAGGAAAAAGAACAAAGCTGGAGGCATCACAATCCCTGACTTCAAAATATACTAAAAAGTTATAGTAATCAAAACAGCATGGTACTGGCAGAAAAACAGACATGCAGATCAATGGAACAGAATTGAGAGCCCAGAAATAAAACTACACATCTATGGATAGCTAATCTTCAGCAAAGGAGCTAAGAACATAAATGGAGAAAGGAAAATCTCTCCAATAAATGATGTTGAGAAAACTGGACAGGTACATGCAAAAGAATGAAAGTAGACCATTATCTTATACTATACTCCAAAATCAACTCAAAAGGGATTAAAGACTTGAATGTAAGACCTGAAACCATGAAACTCTTAGAAGAAAATATAGGCAGTGCCCTCTTTGACATTGGTCTTAGCAGTATATTTTCAAATACCATATCTACCGAGGCAGGGGAAACAAAAGAAAACAATAAACAAATGGGACTACATCAGACCAAAAGCTTCTGCAAAGCCAAGGAAACCATGAACAAAACAAAAAGACAACCCACCAACTGGGAGAACATATTTGCAAATCATATATCTAACAAGGGGTTAATTTCTAAAATATATAAAGGACTCATACAACTCAACAACAAAAAAATGAACGACCAGATCAAAAAATGGGCAGAAGATATGAACAGACATTTTTCCAAAGAATATATATAGATGACCAACGGATACATGAAAAGAAGTCAACATTACTAATTATTAGGGAAGGATAATTCTTTTTGGGGGGGGGGGCTGTTTTGTGGATCGTACACTATCAAGCAGCATACCTGCCTTCTACCCATTAGATGCCGGTTGCACCCCCCTTTCAACTGTGATAACAAAAAATGTCTTTAGACATTGCCCAAAATCTCTACCGAAGCATGAATTGAAGCAAGCGTCATAAGACTGTCCTTAACACTGATTGGATGTGTAACCCTGGGTGGAATAGGGGGTGTGATGCTGTTAGATGACTAATTAGTTCCAAGACATCTGTGAATGACTCTGAGTTGTTTTTTAACTTTTCTCTTAAATGTATCAATTCATTTGTTTTAATTGTCTTAACGTGTCCTTGTGATGAAAGCTACATTAGAATAAAATCAACTAATGAATTAACATATGGTCGTGTATTTTCAAGGGCCCCTCAAGGTACTCAACAAGACACTCTTTTTAATAAAGGAGAGCACAGGGCAGAACCATCAAACATGGTATTGTCAGTACATAAGATTCTGAATTTTACAAACTTCTGTAGTTGTAGTGTGCCCTATTTCTAAATAACAACTAAAATCCAGTTCTGTGTTATAGCCAAATGGAAATCTTTAAGAAATCAGTAGAGTCATTTCTTTCAAACATCCTGAGGGATGACGAGTTAAAGAGTTAATGTACTCAATGCATCATTACTTCTCAACCTCCTTCAACAAAAAAGAAATCAATTATTGTTGCACTATATATATATTTCAACACAGTATAACAAATGTACATTACACATATAATTCTAAACATAATTGAATAAAGTAATTTCATTTCTAAAACAGTAAAAAGAGATGTCTATCAATCAGTTCAAATACATTGTATTTTATACAACCCTAGTGAAGAACAAAGCATAACAGTTATAACTTGTATGACTTTACATGCTTTCCAGGGAGAACCTTCTGGGAACTGCTGCCACCTGTTGGTGGTAGATTACGATGCATCAGATCATGGCTCCAGCAGCTAGAGATTCTGTATACACTTAAGGAATTTTACTATGGCTATTTGCATTTATCAATATTTATGAATATAATTTTTATCACTTGCAGTCTAATTACACTTTATTAACTTAGAATGTATATTACTGCACAATAGTCATATGATTTAATATCTAAGAAGTTGCTCCAAAAATGATTAGGATTTTGAAACAGAGTCCAACCTTGCTTGCGATTAGCTAGTTTCAAAAAGCAAACGATAGAGTGGGTCACAGAATATGTCTATAACAGGTCTTTGATATTCAATAATGTTTTCTACAAAGCCTATCTTGTTAACCTGCACAATGATGATAATACTGTTTCAATGTAGGAAAGTGTCAAACTAACCACTTAGCTGTAGAAAGAGATATAGGGTGTAAAGAAATTAGAAACAGCAAAGCCAACTTTATCTCTAAACAAGAATGTGGCTCTATGTTACCATAAGGAAAGACCCTTCATAGGCAAATAACAGAATAAACATGTTAGTGGGTTACCACAAAACTGACAAGATGCCAGAATAGGACCATTTTTAAGAAGAGCTCAAAGAAAGACGCTAAATGTCAAGCATCCCTTTGGATCTGTTTCCATCTCGGAACTAAAACATCTATGATAAATTTGCTGAAGTTTAGAGAAGCTCAACTGCAAAATATCAAACATTTTAACAATGCTGCTTTTAAAGTTATACAATTATTTATGCAATAACTATTTTAAGCAAATACTATATATACCAAGTAGGTGCTCTGTAGGTACCAGAGTCTTTCTTAAGACAACAAATATGAAAAGGGCACTTCTCTTGCTGAAAAATATGCTTATCTAAATGCTATTCCATTTTAATTTCTGATGGTTTTGATAAAGCCACTTTGATTTTATCCATAAAATAAGAAGCAATTGGAAAAACTGTGAAAGCACTGTCAGTTGCCTCACTGTAGCTGAAGGCTGCAGAAAGGAATGGAAAAAGAGTTTCAAAGATTAACGTTGTCCAGAGAAGCAGAGTCATGAATGGTGTGAAAAACTCATGATAGCCCTGGCTCTTAACAATGCCTTAACCACTTATAAGCCGAGTAAACTTGTTCATCTCTTAACTTTTTGAGTTCTGTTTTCATTCAACATCAAGAGCCTTACAGGGAGAGAGACTAGACTCAATGATATTTAAGTTCCTTTCAACCATAATATTCCACTATTCTGAACAGGTCTCAGTAGTACCCTCATATTTAAAAATTATTATGATCATTAATCTCATCTTACTCTCAATAAATCTAACACCCTCTCTTTAATGTCATTGTTAGGCAGTAGTCTATATAGGGCTAGTGATTCTTTATATTTGCACAGCATTATCTTTTACAAGGTGTTAGCTCCAAGTTATTTTTTCCTTCCAACCAGTATTCCAATACTTAGCATCACATACTGGGGAAATAAAGATGAATAAGAGATGGCTCTTGCCTTCAAGTAGGTTACAATCTAGTGAAGAAGTCAAACATAGAAACACGAAAACACTAGGCAATGATAGGAGAGTTCACAAGGAATAAACATAAGAATCACGTAACGCAGTCTTGTGGTGAATGAAGGCTTAGAGAAGGCATCCGAAAGGAAGGAACCCCTCAGCATGGGTTTTCAAGGATGTCTTAAAAGACGACTAAGTGTGTATACAGAAATCAATGATGTATAAAAATCTTTCAGATCATCAGAAACAACAGAAAGAATAAACACAAATGAAAACACAATTAAGGACAGGAAAGAGAAGTTTTTAAAAATATCACACTAAAGGAAATATACGGTCATAATGTGCTTTGCAATGAAATAAATATGAGCTGAAAGAAGATGCTAAATGTTGAAAATACCAACTTTATAATTAGTATTTCCTTAATAGGAAATCAAAATAAATAGAAGAGAAACAAATAAATATTCAAATGTGTCATAGAAGTATATATTCCTGAAAAAAAGTTTTAAATCTTCATATTAAAACCACCCAGGAAAAAGTTGATACACAATGATTAACATCAAGGCATAGTGTTAAAATTAGTGGACTTCAAGAACATTCATTGTAAAGGGAGTGACTATAAGATGCTATATCTTGCGTCCCCTTTTTCTAACAAGGAAGCATGGTGTTTGATGGTGTATATTACACCTGGGCCTCTTGTTTTGATCTAAAAGTCTTGAGTGGGTACCAGAGAAAGAAGAAACTTTCCAATTGATCCAGGGTGGAAAGGAAGGGTAGGGCACTTGGCACTCACAGCTCAGCAGATCCAATGGGCATCTGAGGATCAGTGGCAGATCAGATGCTTCATGCTGCCCCTGGCGAGCTCTAACAGGCGATCTCAATGGAGTTCTTGGGTTCGTCGGGTGCACTCAGAGTCCCTGCCCCTGCTTCTGCTGCTCCTCCTTCAACCAGCCCCTGTGGACTCAGAGAGAGTTTACTATGAAGAGCTGAGTAAACATGAAGCAATTTGAAGTGAGTTAACATTGATTCCACATGATATGCTGGCAATAACTTAAAGTTGAACTATTGGGGCCATCACAGATCCCCTCAGAAGTGGCACTAAGAGCAAAAGACAATCTTTCTAGAGGACAGAATAGCAAGCAGTATATCTTAAGGTCTATTTGCCTGTAAGAAGATATGGCCAGAAGTCAGGATTTACACAAATTTCAGGGGCTAACTGTCTAACCAGCTGATCAAGGACATTAAAGGAACAATATTGATGCACTACTGATGAAGATTTTGGGAAAAGGATATATGGACAGTGTCTTAGTTCAGTCTGCTATAACAAAATGATATAGACTGGATGGCTTAAAAAACAGGCATTTATTTCTCACAGTTCTAGAGATTGGAAGTCAAAGATTAAGGTGCCAGCAGGTTCGGTTCTTGGTGATGGCCTGGTTCCTGGCTTGAGGACAACCGCCATCTCACTATGCACTCACACAACTTCTTTATTGTGTGCATGTGAAGAGAAAGAGAGATCTCTCTGTCTTCATCTTCTTAGAAGGGCACTAACCTTATCAGAAGGGTCCACCCTCATGACCTAACCTAAACCTAATTACACCCCCAAGGGTCCATCTCCAAATGCCATCACACTGGGAATAAACAGCATATGAATTTTGGGGAGACACAAACCTTCCGCTCATAGCAGACAAACCTCTCATGCACAATACTGTCTCTCACAAAGGAACTCACTTCAGTGCAAAGAAAATAAGGCAACAGGTTGAAGCCTATGGGGCGACAGGTTTTACCACGTAGGCTATCACCCAGAAGCAACCAACTTTATAAATGGTGAAATGGCCTAGAGAGGAGCTGACTATCACATAAGCTGAAAGATGGCACCTTTTAAGCATGGAGTTCTATCCTGCAGGATGGAATATATGTATGAGCAACCAGAATATGGTAATATTTTCCCTTAAATTACTTTTGTGGATCCAGAAGAAAAGAGAGGAGGTGGGAGCAGTACATATATACGGCGTATACCTAATAGCCCTCTCTAAACATTGTTGTTATTTGTTTGGCATAATTTTTTCAGGTGCAGGGATAAGGAAGTCTCTCTCTTCTTCCAGTTATTCTCAAACTACCTGCCTTTCATCCCACCCCTGGCCCCTCCTTCACAGGCCTGGGCACCATTGCTTATACACATTCACAGTCATTTCATTGAGTAACGCCCATGCTGCTGGGGAAGTTGATCTGAAGGCGTTCCAGCATCAGGTAAACACTGTCCCAGACTATCCTTTACCAGAACATTGGCAAAACACTGCCCTTCTCTTATATAAATGATTAGTTCTATCCCCCATAATGTCCCATGCTGGAACCAGAGCTGAGACATGCTCCTGGAGATTCTGGAACTTCACTTCTGCTACCAGCCACAGTGAAGAGAGAGAGAGAATCATGGAACTGCTGGAATACAGCCTCCCCAGGATGGCTTCTAAAACAGACCTACTTCTTAGGCTTAAGACCTCAAACTAGTTACTTGACTCTTTGATCCCGAGTTTTGCCTCAATTCTCTAGATATTTCTCTGAAGTGTGTGGTCACCTTACATGAAAAAGTGATGAACAAGTATAGATAGGAGCCCAGGTCTTTAAACAGTCATGTCTTTTTCCATCAACAACTAAACAGCAAGGTGTGTGAGACTGACTTTAGGAAACAAACCTCAAGAGGTCAGTGTCTCAAATGTAAAACTTCTTCACAGAGGAAATTCTCCAGGTAACTTTAGGCACAGGAACCACAGCAGAAACTAAAAAAAAACAGATTCAAGAATGTCCAGGTTCCTAATAAGCTTACAATATGAAAGTAAGAAGTCAAAAAGTAAATCACATATGATGGCTAAAAATAAAGTTGTTGAGATGGAGATGGTGAATAGTAATCAGATCCAAGAGACTGGATGTAGAGCCGATAGTGCTTCCTGAAGGGGTAGGTGCGGAGTGATTGGGGAAATGAATGATACTTGCCCGGAGTACCCACAAAAAAAAAATAGTTGTAATACCTTTATCAACTTATCATGATTGAGACTACATCTCTGTTAAACTGGTATCATATAAGGAGAAATATTTAACCACAAATGAGTGATCTTTAAGGTATAATTAACTTCAAGGCTTCACCCTGCTATTCCAATCACTTAACACCACTGGCGTGAGTTCCATGAAAGTCTTTTCCTTGCCTTTCAAAATACACAGTCCATTAGTTTGTTGCCTCTATAACACAATCATGAGAATACACCACTGATGCTAAGAAATGATTTATCTGTACAGAAATGTTTATAAAATTACACAGTAAAAGAAACAATCATCCTTTCCTGCTGATGTTTACAAATGTTTCTTCTCTCTTAGGGTTATATTTTTATTTTTGCTTTATTTATTTGCTTATTCATTCACTTACTAAACAAATGTTTATTGAGCATCTCCAATGTGGCAGGGAAGGTAGCAGTACCCAAGGATAGAGATGGAACAAGGTGAGCACACACAGATAAAAGACATTGTCCCTACATCAAGAAGCTTATGATCTAGTGGAGGAAATGTACGCACACACATACACACATGCACACACAAATAGTAATTATGAAGCCCCAGCAGCTTTTAACTTTTCTGACAACTTTCAGCAGTTGTGTGTCAAAAAATTTCTAGTACTAGTACATCAAAAAAATGGAAAAGTATAAAGTTTTAGGATTTGAATCATGTAATGTTTAGAAATCGATATTAAACTACTATTATATATTACAGGTAAATCACTTAAAAATATATACGTATATCCTATTAGGGGTTTTAAAGCAAATTATTTAATTAACTAAATACTACTAGAAACACTTTTGATGATTGCCTTGTAGGATCAAAAACACTCTTGATATGCTATGCCACCTAAGAGAGGGAAAACTTCATAACTAAAGAAACCTAAAATGCTTTGAGATGAGAAATATATTCCTTGAGCATTTAAAAAATACAAATGTCAAAACTGATTAGATTGTGCTGATTATATGATCTTGCAAAAATAAGCTTTGCTGATTCTAATGCAAATAATTTGACAGAAAAACAAACATAAATGTTAAACAACTATTAAAAGCAAAAGACATCTTTCTCTTGGTTGACTTTAATTTTCGCATATTGCCCGCTGTACTGAGCAGTTCCTTGAACACCAAACCGCACAGAGGAAAAGGACGCTGTAAAGTTCCTAATTTAAATGTTTGTAAAAAATTAGAGGACACGGAAATGGAAATTAAGGGAATTTCATGCCCCCATGGTGAAAGACTTGAAGCAAGAGAGGAGTTTTAAAGAAACAGCTTTACATACGCCTCCTCTGATTATTATGCAGCATCCTTCAAGTATTTCAACATTTCAGTTCTGAGTTTATAGTGCAGCAGCAGGGTAAAAGTTTCCATGAGGACAAATGCTTCACCCGCGAGGTAATTTAGATTTGCGCTTACAGTCCTCATCATTCCAAAAAGCAGCAGCATTTCCTAATACCAAGGACACTAGTACATGTCAGAGTATATTTGGGAAGGAATTTCTCCCAGGACCTTGACAGCGCAAGTGCAGGCAAAATAAATAAATGTCAGTGTGAACACATTGCCCACAAAATCCGTTCTCGGGGGCAGCGTTTGTACTCTTACTCAGGCCCTTTGATCCCGAGGGATTTGTTCATGACCCACAGTGAGAGGAGGCAGGCTTGGCAGAAAAGCACAGGCATTGACTGAGTGCCTATCCTCAGACAGGCATCTTCTTGCAAGCGTTCCACCTGGGGTCCGCCGCCCAGGTCTCTTGTGCTCCCTCCCCATGACAGCCTGCTCCTCAAATCCTCCCTGGGGGCACTATTTGTTGATAAAGTCCTGACAAATGCCTGTCTGAACTATCAAGAAGCCGTTGAAAGCTCAATTGATTTCACTTAAAATAGAAACAATATCTGGATTTCATTTAAATCCAGTTTGATATGCATCCACATGGAAGCCTTCAAAAAGCTTGTGGGACTCTCAGTAGCATTTCACTAGATCCTACTCACATAAGATACTCAACTTAAAAGTTGGTACTTGTTTGTTGAAAAATCCAGCCCCTTTCTGCATTCCTAAGCCTTGAGAAAACTTATTTCCCACTAATTTTCTCCATGTTCTATTTCTTCTTTACGGTCTCCAAATATTCTAATAATGTCAAAATATATCATATAGCACAGTGGACTGGAGTTTCCTCCTTTGCAGTCCATGTTAGTGGATCCTGGGAATGAACAAGACGATAGACAGAGACACTTGTCATTTTGGTGGTAATAGATTCTCATAGTCTCAAATATTATGTCACTATTTCAGTAATTTTACTTTTCCTTTAGACTAAAGATGGATTAAAGCAGTTATAACTCAAATACTATCTATCTACTGGGTGAAAAGTTCTGGTATTTCTCAGAGAGTTTATGAAAGTGAAGAAGAAAGTTTCCCACTGCTCTTTAACCTATTGCCATCCTTTTACTCTTTCTAACCTTCCCTCACTAACATCTGAAATATGACCTCTGAACCACAGGATATGAAGAAAAGAGCTTACAACATTTTTGATGAGACCAGAGCTTTTTCCTAGACACTCCTGAGAAAAGAACAGAAGGAGCACAATTAATAAAACTATGTGTACACGAAAGAATTATGATACGTCATGCAGGTCATTAAACAGGGAAAGTGTCCCTTGCCAGGTCTTCAGGTCGGTTTGGGCAAACTCCTACATCTACACAGAGGGACGTGCGGCAGCATCTCCATCAATTCTTCTCAGCTCCACGATTCTCTTGCTGAGAGAGAGAAAAATGCAAATACATAGAGATAGTAGTACATATTTGGGGAGAAAAAATTACCTAATTTTTTAAAAAGTGCCCAATGCATTACGTTTTTGAGTTAAAGTCATTGAAAATGTTATACAGAAATAATTTTGCTCTTTCTATGCTGACTCCAAATTATGCCATTAAGACAAACGGTGCTTAACGCATTCAACACAACTAGAATGCTCATTTTAATCTCCAACAGAATTTTGTGCATTGAGTAATTCTATATTTTTTTACATACTAGGGAATAAAGAGCTATGTTCTACCCAATTCTAAACTAACTCCTTGGTTATAAATCGGGAACTTAAGTGGGCCATGAAACTTTCTGAACATTAGAACAACATTTCACATAATTTGAAGAGTGAATTCAAATGAAGAGACTGAGATGTGTGGCTTATAAGGCCCTTTAGAATCTTTACCTTCTTTTATTGAAGAATCATTTATTTGGTGTGTACTCTGTGCAAGGTAATGTGCAAAGCAGTAATGATACAAAGTTAAGAAAGTTAGTTACTAGAAAATGAAGTTTGGAGGGTACTTAACATTTACAGAGCACCTGTCAGTGGCAGGCACTTGACATGTATCATCTCATTTAATAGACACAGCAGCCCCATGAGCTGGTTTTATGGGACACAGAGGAAATGGCACATCAGAGAGATCTCTCTCACGTGAGTCTGTACATCTAGTAGGTGGCAAAGTTGAGATTTGATTCTGGGTCTGTGTGACCTAAAGCCATTGAAAGCTCTACTATAAAATTCTTCTGAGTTGTTTGCAATGATGACTTAATGGCTAGAAATTACCAGAAGATTCCTTGGTTGTTTGCTCCATTATCATATTTAGGTTCACAGGAATGAATATAGTCAAGTACACTTAGAATCGTGGAATTAGAAATAAATTTCATGTTTCCAGGTACGATTAAGTTCAGCTGAATAAAAAAGAAAATCTTACAATAATAGTGGCTTAAACAAGGTAGCATTTTATTTCTTTCAAGTAGAGAAGACCTGCAAGAAGACAGTCTAGCATGGGTCTGGATGCCACATGAAGTTTTCGGGGACATAGGCTCCTTCCACATTTGACATCCGTAGGTATAGCCCTCTTTGAGATGCAGCATTGCTGCCGGAGTTCTAGTCAGCACATATGCATTCCAGGCAGCAGTACGAAAGAAGAAAGCAGTGAAGAAAGCTTCAGCCTCTCTCTTTAAGGACTTCCTCCAATTTACTCCTAAAATTATTGCTCATTGGCCAAAATCAAATGATATATCTACACTTTGCTACAAATATTCAGGAAAGAGAAAGGATATGAGGAAGCAATAAGAAGTGCCACATTGGAGAAATAAAATAAGAAATAGGGCTGCTTTATCCTCCCAGTGCCCAAGTTTGTATCAAAGCTAACCATCTCATCTGACCTGAAGATTAAGCTTTATTTTTTTAAGCACTGAGCTTCATCTGGGGAAGGGAAGCAGAGAGAGTACACCGATCTCTCACTGTCTCCCTCCCTTGTGTCATCAGTCTGCCTTAGACAGGATGCCAAGTGAGGATGGGCAGGACTGGGCTGACATTTAGCCTGTCCACTGGTTGCCAAGCCAGGGATCCCTCAGGGCTATGACCACTTAAAGGGATGTCTTTTTTCAAACTCTCACCAGGGCCCTGAATGAGCCAGCCAAAGCTTTGGCCTTAGAAGCTGTTTGTCGTCACTGAGGTAGCATTGGTCTTTCTGCTCCCATGTCAGGTCTGGCTTAACAGACTTATAGGAATCTCTGAATTATTTCACAGTTTTACCCTTATCAGTAAAATCATAAATAAAAATTTATCAGCACTTTAGATATATATAGTAGTGTCCTTATAAGTCATATTCATGTTCTAATAAGCTAATCTATTATGCATAATGTAAAACATAAAAATACAATAGCATAATATCAATATAATAATAACATAATATAAGTTAAAAAACAAGCATTAAGTAGTAGTTCTAATCTCTTCTTCCTGAACATCAATGGAACCTGCTATCCAATCCTTGGGAAAGGGAACCCCATTTTAGAGACTACTGTTCTAGAATATGAACCTTGGTTCTAAAAATTCCTCCTTAACCATATGCCCACCCTCCCCTGAACTCTTCTTCCCTTATCATGGCACACCTCCCAGCTGAATCATCTCCACTGAACGCACCCAGACAGCTGCAGCTCTCCACAGAAGCTCTCTAGCAGCATTTCTAAAGGAAGGGCTATTTCTTAAAACATTACAACGTATTTTAAACATACACAAAGAATTTTTCAATGCACGCTGATTTCCTCTCACTGACCTAAATCGCTCCCCATGCAGTTTAAGGCTTCTGTATCCTGATCCATCAATAGTGGGAGTGGAAAACATCTGCTACCATTCTATGTGTGCGATTTCTTCAAATAACAAGAACATCGCTATTATATGAAATAGCCACTTGTCTAATTTTAAGGCATTTATTAATTTGTTGTTGGTGGCCTAGTACATTTTACTCATCAGAATGTTAGAGTCATTAGGATGCAAATCTACTGAGGATATATAACCATCTAAGGAAGTGAATGCTCTTCAATTGTTTTAGCAATTCAAGATGAAGCCTGTGAGTTCAGCCCAAGCACCCAGCAGACTTCACAGAGCTACACTTTCAGGCCGGCACGTTAGTCCATTCACCTCTACTTCAACCATGAAGACACGGGTATGCTAGAGATTCCAGGGGCTAGAGAAGGTTTAATGATGTGAGCCGTCATCTGATCACTCCAACATTATTTAGATCATCTTGTACTTCTCAGGATGCTGCATTCTCAAGGGAGTCTTTGGACAGTGAAAATGACCCTGTGCAGGATTAGTAGGTTTGGCTCTGTCCCCCTTGCCTTTGAGATCAATCCAGAGCAAACCTGCTGTGTTTTCATACCTCAGTCCCTTTAGAGTGTGTCCTCCATGGGACAGTGAAGCTCTCCGTCGTTAGGTTTGGCACATTTAGGAGCATGCACAGTGTTAAAATTGCTTAGGCAAATCTGTATGAACGTAGGCAAAATTCAGGAAGATTAAACTTCTGAAAAGCACAATTCATCACAGTTTTCTTTGAAGACTAGGCCAGGAATCCTGCCAAATAAATTACGTATTATTCTTCTCTGTATGATTTTAAAAAAAGAAACTCACGAGCCTGAAGGATGTCAACATCCCGTAGCCTCAAAAATGAAAGTCCGAGATCTGTTTTTAGAGATTCACTGAAGTGGGTAGAAGGGTTGCGAAGAACTATTTAGAGGGGCGGGTTTAGGTGAAAGCAAAAGCCCCAGGACCAAGGGGAAATATTTTGATGGGTCCTTCAAATGGTGGCGAGCACTACCTTGTTCTCTTGACATGCCCTTGGGAATGTGTAGGATGCAAAGAAGGAAATGGCTCATGTTAAACCTTAGAAGCCAGACACCAGGTTCTCAGCTCCTAGCTTGGACCAAAGCTCTCATGACCACATTTGATTCGGAAGCTGTAAAACCAGACCATTTAGCTTGGACAATGAGCTAATCAGAAGTGATTAACGCGGGAGGGAAACAGGGGGCCCATCTCAAGTGCTCTGGAATGACCTTTGAAAGAAGAGATGTTGAAAATAAGACAGAAATGGAATTTCTTTCAAACCTGCTGAGTAGGTCTTCGGCAGATACCATTTGATTTTTTAAAAATTCAAGTATAGCAATTCATAGGCCCACGAGGTAGGGTAAAAAAATATACTATGTTAATAACAAAATAGTATCTGATATCAATTTGAATTTATTTTAGTCTGCGTCATTTGAAATTTGATAAAAAGAAAATAATTGCTACTTTCAAAAAAATTTCCTCTTTTTCTAACCCACAAGTTAAGATAAAAAGTATTTGTGAATTCAACAATGGTAATCATTATTCGTTTTGTTAATCACAGCTAAGCCTGGCATCTTGTGTGTAGCCTGCTGGTTACCCTAAACTAAAATTGTTATATATATATGTCATGTACTGTTATGGTATCACTTTTCTGATATTGTGCGGGTAGAAAGTATTCACCAGCAGTAACTAATTTAAATAATTAGACATGTACTTGATCTTTGTCATTTTTTAATTATGAAATATTTTAGGCATATTAAAAAGCATGGAGAATAAGATGAGAAACATCCGTATACTCATTATAGAGTTGAAACCCTTTGTCTAATTCTTAAATTCTATCAGATGTCCTCCAAATCCTAATTTTGGCATTTAGATGTTTTTAAGAGCTATACCACATAATTATGTATTCAAAAGTAATAGAAAGAATTGTTTTACATGTTTCAAAATTTATGTAAATGTTATAACATACACACATCTCCCTTCTGAAACTTGCTTTTTTTGCTCAAATTTATACTTTTGCAATTAGCCATGTTAATATAAGCAGCTGTAGACCATTCACCTGCTATCTACTATTCCATCAGATACATACCTATTGTTACCCATTCTCCAATTGATAGAAATTCATGTTGATTCCAAATTGTCATTGAAGAGATATTGAAAATAAGAGAAATTCTCATAAGATAGCAGTTCTCTTAAGCAGTTCTTGTATGTATCTCTTTGTCTGTATGTGTCATAATTTCTATAAAATAGACCTAGAAATAAAATTGCTGATCCTGAGAGTATCAGACATTGTGAAATTGTTCTCCAAGGAAGATGTACTAATTTATCACTCATCACCAGCATTGTATGACACTTCCCATTTTTCCACATTCTTAACATATGACATTGTCAGACTTTTAAATGTCTGCCATTCTGATGGAATGTCATGGTATTTCACCAAGGCTTGTATTAGTTTTCTATTACTGCTGTAACAAATTACCACAAATGTAGTGGCTTAATAACAACACAAGTTTATTATCTTCCTGTTCCGGATATCAGAATTCCAACATGCATCTCAAATCAAGGAGTCAGCAGGGCTGCCTTCCTTTGAAGGGTTCTATAGGAGTATCTGTTTCCTGGCTTCTTTTTCTGGCTTCTACAGGCTGCCTCATTCCTTGGCTTGTGGCCCCTTCCTTCATCTTCAAAGTCAGCAGTGTGATATCTTCAGATTTCTCTCTGACTCTAATTCTTCTGCCTTCCTCTTCCACTTGTAAGGACTCATGTGATTACCCAGGCCCCACCCCAATAATCCAGTATCATCTCCCCATCTCACAGTCAGTTGATAAGCAAACTTATTTCTATCTGCAACTTTAATTCCTCTTTGCGTTGTACACTAACATATTCACATTCTCTGGGGACCTCTTTGGAGGCCATTATTTTGCCTACCACTGGGCTTAATTTTGTATTCTCTTGATTACCATTCAAATAGAATATTTTACATGTTTATTGACTATTTGGGTTTTATCTCTGTGAATGTTCAATTTTTTTGCAGTGAGTTCTTTCTTTTTTATATTTCCTAAACCTTTTTTTATTTTCAGATTTCCAAACATTTGTTAATTATATACATTTCAAATAACATCTCTGATCCTCTGGCTTGTCTTTTCGGTGTCTGTGACTCAGAGATGCTGTTGTTCCTGATGTTGTTGTTGCTTTGAAACAGTCAAATTTATCACTTTCTGGTTTACAGTTTTGGTGGCTCAAGAGATTTTTCCCTACCTTGAAGTCATCTTTTTTATATATTATTTCCTAATCGTTTTAAGCTGTTATATAGGATGCAAATACTTTTGTATATTAATTTGAGTTACATGAATTTGTTGTTCTCCCTTATTAGTTCTAATAGTTTATATGTAAATGTCTTGAATTTTTAAGGTAGGTGATTATATTATTTTAAGTAAGGAGAGTTTCTGTTTCTTTTTTTTCTAATTCTTTGTACTTTTTATTTCTTTTACTTTTCTTACTATGCTGACTGGAGTTTCAAATACAATGTTGAATATAAATAGTAATAGCAGACACTTAAAATTGCTTCTTAAGTTTTAAGGAGTTATTTCTAAAATTTTATCATTGAGCATACTTCTTCTGTAAGTTTTGGTGGAGATCTTTTACAAAGTTAAATAAATTTCCTCTAATTCTGTTTTGATAATTTTGTCATAAATAGTTGTTGAATTTTAGTATATATATTTTTCTATCTATTGATTGGTTTTTCTACTGTAAAACAATTTTAAAGGTAAATGTAGATTATTCTTTCAACATACCATCATAATTACATTACAGCTCATATTGATTACACTTTTAAGCACCAAATAGTAAAAGTACATATATATATATAGTTATAAATAAAATCTTTCTAAAATATAATCTATATTTCTGTCCTTTAAAATAATATATACTAATAGTTATAACAGTGTCTCTTAATTATTCAGGATAATTAGGCAATACTTAACAAGCTAGGCTAGACAATGTCAATGTTTTTAAATTGCCTTTCTCCCTCTTTCCCTGGGTTTGAATCTCACGTCATCAGTCTGCAACTCTCACTAACTGACTCCTGAAGTCCTCCAATCCCCAGGTCACCCTGTCTCATTCCTTGAAGATTTTAGCTCCTGTTTTACTGCCACTCCCTTCAACATAACTGCTGTCATAGTTCTTAGGGATATCAGTAATCACATATGTGCTGATTTTCACACCCAGCACTCTTCATTCCCTGAGCTCCCTCTTCATCCGTGAGCAAAATCTCTTCACTCTATCTCAGTAAGGGCCTTGACCTTGTCATTACCAGAAGCTAGAGCCTCGTCCTACTCTCAGTGTTAAGCCCTGAACTGTCCAACAATTACTTCATATTATCCCAACTATCTCCTTCTTGGACTATAATTCCAATTATTATTTTGACCACAGATGAATAAACAATTAATTGATCCTGTAACCTTTTTGGTGTTCTTCTCATCTTCCTTACCTACCTTGTCTTCCTTACCTACCTTGAATTTTGTCAGATATTATCACTACCTTGCACATACCTTCAACTCCCTTGTTCTTTTTCTTTCTTGTTCTTGCTCTAACCATGGTGAAATTCAGCTCTTTACCCACTTCATACTTGTCCCTTACAGCTGAAAATATCAGGAAACACACACATACATAGCCACTTACACACGCATGTTTGCATACTCACTCACTGGCCAAGGCTGGGTTTAAATCCAGAATCACTAATCCTAAGCAAACCTTTAATACTGCTCAGCCCAGCAACCCTACTACATTTCCCCTGTCCGTTCATTCTCCTACCTTGATAAATGACTATTTCATTTCAGCTGATCTTTTCTCAAATTTCCAATATCTTCATTTCCACTCTTGTTCTTCAACTGATGACTTTGCTTTGTATTTATTTTTCTGAAAAAAAGCTTCCAAAAGCTCCTACTATCACATTAGCCCAACCACTTGCCTCTGACTCATTCTCCTGCCTTCTTTCCTGCTCCCATCAATGAACTATCAATGCCCCTTTTAAGGACCAAACCTCTTCTTCTCTGTTAGGTCCCATCACCTCTCTCACTAAAAAATATCGTTCAACAAATTCTTCACTCTCTCTGCATAATCATCAAATTTTCTCTTTTTCCTGCATTTTCTCCATCAGCATAAAATGTAATAACATTTCTTCCATCAACAAAGTGAGCAACTCTACTTCCCCCTCCAGCTCCTGCCCCATTATTGTCCATCCCTCTACAGCAAACTCTGAAAAGTTGTCTATAAATATTGTTTCTAATTCTGCCCTTCCCATTCACTTAAATGCACTATAATCAGACTTTTGCTCTGCACTGAATTACAGGCTGAACTGCACTCATGTCAGAGTTATCAGTAAATTTCATATTGCTAAGTCCAATCCGTCTCATCTTGCTTGATCTACTACAGAAGTTAACACTGTAAGCCATTACCTTCTACTTGAAACATAAGCATCGTGATGACAAGAATTTGTGTCAGTTTTGTTCACAACTGTATCCCCAGTACCAAGAACAATTTCTGGCTCATAGTATTTAGCAACTATTTGTCTAATGAATAATTTCCTTCCCAGTGAGTCTTTCTCATTTGTTTCCACTTTCTGAGTAGCTTCTTCTGACATTCTGACTCTATTCCTTCCTGATATGCTACTTCTAATATACTATGAAATGGGTAGATGGATAACAGTGTTAAAATTTTGCTAAAGAAGACATATGTAGTCACTAAGTTAATGGTTAGAGGACTCTACAGTTACTGAAACATATGAACCTGAATGAATTTCATGTTTATTTTTGGTTAATCAGAAACTTTTTTCTTTTTGATTTTGGTTTCTTGATATTTTTTAAATTAGTTAATTTTACTAGATAAGAGCACTTGAGATAAATGAACTAGAACAATTATTAGTATTAGTGATTTTTCAAGATTAATATATAAGGCCCTTGAGTGTTGCTTTCTTCTTTTCAATAGGAGGGTGATGTAATTAATGGAAAGATTCCAACAGGTGCAATGTTTTGATGTACAGTGTCATTAATGGGGAGGAACAAAAGAGATTCACTGAGAAGCTAATGAAGCTTAATCTTCGGAATCTCCTACTTGCACAGGCCCCCTACAAGGCCTTGGGAGGTGCTAGCAATGCGTTCACATGGTCATGCTTTTGTGTAAAATGTAAAAGCAAGCTATTTTAACCACAAGTTGTTCAGATCACTGTTACTTTCCTCTTCAACAAAATTCACCCCATAAAT
Source organism: Equus przewalskii (assembly GCF_037783145.1). Taxonomy (NCBI): domain Eukaryota; kingdom Metazoa; phylum Chordata; class Mammalia; order Perissodactyla; family Equidae; genus Equus; species Equus przewalskii. The sequence continues at coordinate 43,843,744 of NC_091834.1, forward strand.
TTATGGAACCTGGGAAAGAACACAAATGAAAGTCCCATCTTGCAACCCAACCCCCTGTTTCTACTCTAGGCTCTATCCAAGAAGGTAAGAGTCCTCAGTATTCACGCCACTCTAATCCACACATCTGAGCTCCATCGCACTCACCCTATCTCCACTCCTACAAATATCTTCTCCACCCAAAGGCCTAGGGACTCATACAGTTGGAGTGCTGAAAGAGAGGATGCACCTGGGGAAGATTCTCAGTCATGCCCTGGAAGCAGGTTTGAGGCTACATGAGGCAGGAGTTCCAGAGTCCCAAGTATCTGGATCATGGTGATGGAGAATAGGTGGGATAAGAACAAAGTTCAACACGGGCTCTGGGTGGACACATCCTCATGGCCCATCAGACTCTTTGCCCTATGAGGACGGAAACAGATCGGAAGGAACAAAGAGAGACCCTCTAAAGCACAGGTCCAGTGCAGAGGTCCCAGTTGCTCACATCTAAGAGCGGCATAGACTCCAACTTCCTCCCTGTCACAACTCTCCTCAAATAAGATGGTGTTCGAATGGCCAAAGGAATCTGGCTAGGAGGCAGTTAACTTGGAGATAATGTTTTTTATTTGATGGAATATGTATTAATATGGTTTGCAGTCACTTCCAGATATAGTTTAATTGATACTGGTAATTCTCTATAGGAATCCTCCCTCTGCTCTCTATACTGACTCACTCATTGAGGTGACACAAAAGAGCAGGGCCGGCGGCCACATCACAAAATGATGTTCTGATAACTGGAGCTGGAATATGTGGAAAGTGAAAGAGAAACAAGTTTTGAGGAATACATATTGAGAAGCTAGTGGAGAAGAAACAAAGTTTGAAATGACAGAGCTGGAAGAGTATCTGCTAGAAAGTTATTTAAATCTTAAATGCATGTGTGAAAGAAACTTAATGGGGTTTTCCAAAATTTGACAAAAATCCTTAAAAAAAAATGCACGTCATAAATCCAAAATAAACTTTTTAAAACTATCAGTAATAAAGAAACCCAATCAATTATACTACAAGAAAAGTTAATTTTCTATTCTGTCTATTGAAACTACTATAAAATCATTGCCACATAAAGAGATAATCAGAGAACATGCAGCCAAAGATGTAGGGGGAAAAAAGTATTGTAAATGCATTATTTTTCTGAGATTTGTGATGTTCGTAATTTTGATCAGCCTTTAAAATTTGTTGTTTATTATAATTTCTCTATCTAATTAGATATTTTTGTTTCTACAACTTTGTATTATTTTTCATTAAGAGGGCTCCCAATATTACATAAACTTCAGACCCCCAAAAGTCTGAATCCACCCTGGCAAAGAATAAGGAAATACATCAGTTGAAGGGGAATATTGAAAGCAGAAGACAGTGCAATGTGCTCTCAGACTAGTCGGTTCCTACCCAACACTCCCAAGCTCCTCTGGGAGAAGCACTGATGCTCCAGATGCCGCCTGCCCAGGGAGAGGATTCCACCAGACGCGAGAAGCTCATCTTGTCCATCTTCACGGGGAGAAGACTACCACCCTGTTCCCCTCACATCCTTCACCCCACTGTTCTGAAGACTCTGGCTGTGGGCCTGTCTCCTCACCAGATTCTAATAACTGGTGCAAACCAACACACACATAGCCCACATATGAATATATGTTTCTTTATTTTTACTGCAAAACTTGGTGAATCAGAGCTTAATTTTTAGGAGTAACCCTCAGCAGGCCCAAGCTTAGGTCACTCTCAGGACCATACCTGTGTTCTTCCTCCAAAGCTTTCCATTTAAATGGTGAAAAGGATGCCCTCCATGGAACAAGAGAAAAACATAATATAAATATCTTTAAAACACTTTCTAAATCTTATTTTTGACCCCACCATCAAAACAGAAATACAATGAACAAGAATGAGATTTGACCTGGGTCTAGATATTAGATTAAACCAGAACGTAGACAATTGCCAAGTCAATTGCTGCCTGCAAACCATACAGAAGATGACAGCACTGTGGCAACACTGATCTTCATTGCATGTTAATGTGGCAAGGTTTCTAGAATGGGAGTCTAATAAATGCTGACACACTTTGCCTGTCTATTTCATAGGTGAAAGTGTAAGTCCCTGTGTTACACACTTGAACCACTAGAAGAGGTAAGTTGAGAGAGATAAGGAGAGCAGAAACCTTTTCTTTTCTTTTCTTTACAGACTCACAGCACCTTAAAGGTAAACACCACTCAACCTGAAGAAAAAGGTGGAAACAGGTCTGAATCTTTGCCACCATCTCAAGCTCTTTTTTAATCCCAAATCAGACAAAGCTTGTAGCCCTTATTAGATGTTTGTAGAGCTGCTAGTTAGAAGCCATAGACATATTCTGCCCTACTTTTTCTCGGCGTCTGCTGTTGGAGCTATCACTGTAACTGACAAGAGTCCTGTGCTCTCTTGCCAGGAAGCAAAACTAGTCCAGGGAGCAGCACTCAGTGATTGTACATTCTTTCCTTGGAACTATGACAAGAGCTGATCTGTGCTTCCAAGTCCACTTACACAGACCATCACTGCCCCCTTGTTTCTCAGAGAACGCTAGGAGCCCTGACTTCTTAAGAGAGTGCTGAAATAAATCTGCTGTATTAAATAAAGATGAGTACAGGCTTATACATTTTATTCTAAGAGGCTAGTCAAGTCATATCTTAGATTGTGTCTAGTAAATAATTATTTAGAAACTGAATAAATTCTCCCACTGGAAAAAATGCAGGCCAGTGCCGCCAAGCTAACCAACTTAAAACAATTATGTAAATTAAATAACTTTTACCTTACTTTTAGCCTGGCTTTTCGAGCCACTATAAAAAGACACTAGCCTATAATTTGGCTTCCTTTTTTCCCCTTTTTATCAAGCCTGTACCCTTGAAGCTAAATTAGCATATTTTCTTACTTAGCTGATTCATCTAAGGCTACCAAAAGATTCAAGTGAGGAAAAGTGGCTGTGCTTTGGATGGCTACCATCTTTAATGTTAAAATGTCACCTGCTAATAATCGCAGGGCCAAAAGGTGCAGAATACGGCATTGAGTATTTTATGAGTTTCTTGCCTAACAAAAAAGAAATAGTATATAAACTTGAAATGTTGTTCAGAAGCCTATTTTAGTGTATTCTTAACATAAATCAATAAACAAGAAATTCGATGGAAATTACCTGAAAACTTTTTTCTTTTATGCTATAGATATTTTTCTAATTCTTTATAAATATTGAACAATGTCATTATTCTTTGATATTAAATGGTAAAAATAACTGCATCCAATATCTATTTTCACATAATGGTTCACTTTCCAGTCATTAAAAGATCCTCTTGCATATATACAAAGACAGCTAGTATTCTAACTAATTTGATACATTTGGCCCACTGTAACAGGGCACAGCATATAGTATCATGAATCTGTATAATTTTGAAGCTTAATGTATCTTTAGATATATTCCCTTTTTTCAAATGAGGCAACTGGGGTTGAAAGAAGTTCCATGACGGACCCAAGGTCGAAGAGTCTGTAACCACAGGTCTGAGCTAGAATGAAGTCTCTCGACTCTTGGTCAAGTGTTCTTCCTCCATTACAACTTATTCCCTCAACATGCACAGCAAAACCCCATCAGAGGCCTTGAAAAAGAAGATCGATTTCAAAGTATAAAGTCTAGGTTTGAAAAACTGTTAAAGGCGTGCTGCTTACCTACTTAGCATTAGATTAAAACATGAGGAAAGAACCAACAAAATTATATTAGTAATTTTGATGACTCTCCAGGATTTGAATTATTCATTCCAAAATAACTTTAAAAGGAACTAATGGATGTAAAAATTGACACCGTAAAATGATTCACGCAAAGTGTTTAGTCTGATGTCTACCTTAAAACAAATGATGACCAAAAAAGTGTTTACAATCAGTCTGTCTTGTGATCTAGATTTTTAGTGAATGATGTTTACCTTTGGAAAGACATGAGAGATTTGTGTTTAATTTCTGGCAACGCCAGAAATTAAAGCTATAATAAAAGAACCGGTGTTAAAACTGTTGTTTAAAAAGTGTAGAGAAAAATTATTACATGATTTTATTAAAAATGAAATAAATATACCATGTTCGACTCATCACTAATTAAAGTGATTATTATCTTAATTATTGATATTTTACTATTGATCTTTTCTCCATAAAGGAGCTAAGTGTGGCAAACAGTACGTGAGAATACCTAACTTCTCTTTTTAAAGTGTTATCTGCATTAAACTTTAAGTTAAAACATTGTGCATGAAAGTGATACTGATTTATTAATTTTTTTATATGAAATTTAGCCCAAGAGGGTAATCTGAGAAATTCAGCCACTCAATAAAGTTTGCTTCCTCATTTAAATAATTCATCCTTATATCTAATTGCAGATATATCTATCTGGAAACTTTCCACTCTCTTGTCCTCAGGTTAATCATTATGAAAAATTATTTACCTTAAAAAAAATTCATATCATTAGGCTGCAAAAAAAAGTCTACATTTACAAAGGAAATTTTTATTGTAGCATAGATTTGTTATCTTTTTAGAAAAGCAAGAGTTTTTGACATGACAATTTGATTACTCAAAAAAGTCATTACAAAAGTCAACATAAATGTTAAAATATTACATCTGTTAACTAATCCTAAATATGATAATTTTATTTAATAATCAATAACTTTGGTATATCAAAGTATCAAAAAATGTTCTACTGCCACATTGTACTGAAGATTCCAACTTGAAAAATATTGGCTCAAAACTGCACCCTGCGTTCCTGCCCTGTTCCTTCATATCTGCATTGTCTCCAGCATCCCCCAATTTCCTAAATGCAAGCACAATTCATCCAGGTATTCACAGCTAGGAAGCACCCGGATTCCCTCCACTTTCCCACAAACCACAGCAAATGTTATCAGTTATCCAAAATAGATATTAAACCCTAATCTATGCCCCCATTATTGTAAAAATAGTTCAAAATACTCTTCCTGCTCTTGATCTTCATCATCTGCAGTCTGCTGTCCACACAGTAGCAGAAGTGTTTCTTTGAAGTGTTCATTGATTCCTGCATGCATCTGACTAACACCCCTCAAAGGTTTTCTATTGTATTTAGGACAAAATTTTTACAAAAAATTGTCATGCCCCTGCCTGATCTGTGATTATAGACCGCTGAAAGCTTAGTGACCTCTTCCTTACTCCTGTGAAGCACATTTCCTCATATGTTCCAAATGTTTCTCCCTTCCTGACATTTGAACATGCTGTTTTCTCTGCCAAGAGTGCTCTCTCCTCTTTTCTCTGCATGTCGTGTTCCTTGTCATTCGTCACATCTCAGCTGAAATTTTTCCTCAGAAAGACCTTTGTTTTCATCTCTATCTAAAAAGGGGTTCTCTGAATCCAACCCACCCCACTTCATGTCACCCCCATATGTTCCACCTTGATGTCTAGTTGTTTAGGTCATTAACCTGTCACAATCTGCAATTCTTTGACTGTTCACTGCTTATGGCTTAGTCTCTCTCTACACTTTGACTGTAACGTACTTGAGCAAAGGGTCCATATCTCCATAAATTCACCAAAGTATCTCTAATATCTAGCAAATTTAATTAGTAAATATTAGTTAAATTAATGACTAATTGGTAAAGGTGTGGGCCGAATGTTAAAACTCTCATAGTATTGGGTAATTTTCATGTTTACGAAAATAAAAACAAAGAAATCTTAAGCAATATCAAATTAAGGAAAGATAGTATTTATATGGGTAAATAATCTTAAAGCTGAGCATAACACATTCTAAGTATTTATATTCTCATGTCCTGATGACTACTTGGGGGTATTTTTATTAGCATCTTCCAAAGGTATGGGAAGTTAACAGAGAATTCAAGTGAAGTCTTTTTTGAGGTACCACATATCTTTCTCTATTTAACTACAGAAAAATTTATAGAGATGTCTTTTCTGGAGAATAGCAATTTCAAGATCAAATAATATTCAGTCACTAGTGGCAGTCACTGTTATTCATTAATTATGATGGATTTTTGCTGAAAATGAGGAGCTCTTTCGCCCCTTGTAACTTGGCCACATTAGTGATACAGCTGATGAGAGTTAAGGAGATATCTCAGGCTCTAGAACAGAGGTTTTCCTCAATATGAAGCTAATTAAGCCTTGCAGGGGCTCTAACCCCTGAACTTGCCCTCATTAGCACCATGCTGTAACCAACGAAGCCAACTAAGCAGGCCGACTGAAGGCCAAAATACCCCTATTGACATCCCACCTCTCATTCTCCATCAGAGAGGAATCAGCTTTTGATATTTGCCAGGAAGCCTGGTGATACATTCCACAACTTTCTCAAATAGATACTTCAAATAGGATGCCAAAGTAACAGCTCAAACAACTTTAGACTTTGTAGAGAAGGTCTGTGTCATCGTTCTCTGAATTACACCATTTTCCTAAAATAATCTGTTCTTCAGAGTTGGAAGACTCATAACTGAAGCATAGAGGGCTTCATTTAGCATATAAAGAATATAGAATAAAGATAAAGACAAGAAAATATCCCCAAATCTATTTGACCCTTTAAAATTAAATAAATACTATGTTTGATGTCACTGATTCATCATAGCGCTGTCTCTTTCCTAAAGAGTGAACAATCACACATGTGTGTATGCACGTGTGTGTATGTATGTATATATATTTGTGTGTTTACATATAAAACAGCAATTACAAAACACTGTTAATGTATATTTTTCCCATAATCTGAATACCATCATATGTACTAAGCCAACAAGTGAAAGAGTGTCACATTGATTGCTTTCAGTAAATGGGCATTCTACTCTGAGTTTTGGATGCTCTGAAACCTGTATTGTTTATCTCACTTGCACTCTTTCTGTTACTTATTTTGTGTTCAGGTGAAAAATTTTAAGAACTGATGCTTGCCAAAAGGAGTACAAATGATAGTACTGAGCCTATCAAAAAAGAAAACAATGAAAGAATGTATGAGACTGATGTTAAGTTTTGCAGCAGATCAAGGAAACGGTACAAGAAATAAAAGGTAGCATACTGGGAAATTAGGAAATGGCGGAAGTCATTTGACAATTTGAAGGGAATAATGAAAATTATTTCAGTCTGAGGTGGAACAATGGGCTGACCAATAATCATTTAAATGGTATCTGGATGAAATTTCACTCAGGATCATAGCATGACTTTAGAAGTTTTGAGGGGAACCAAAGAGCAAATGAAAAAGATTCTGGAAACTATACCTTCTCAGGGACTATGCTGTACTATCCATGAACAGCCCTCTAGTTGCTAAAAACACATAAAGACACATACATATGTGTGTGTGTGTGTATATATATATATATATATATATACACACACATATCTATGTCTATCCAGTTAGTCTTAGAGCTGCACAAAGCTTTTAACTGTGCTGGTATGAATTTAGATCACCTGAAGAGCTTTACCAAAGAATCAAGAGAATAAATAAATATTGCATGAGAAAAATCTTGTGGTCTCATACTGATATTTAAAAAGTATTTTGGCTTGACTTTCACTTTTGGCCATGACAGAGTAAATGGTATCATGGTCCTTCCATCATAAATAAATATAAAATTGGATGAAATGCATGAAGCAACTCTTTTCAGTCATTGTACAACAGATGGCACAATATGATGATCTCTGAAAAAATGGAAATATAATAGATGAGCCCAATGACTACCCACTATTTTGCTGAGAGACACTTTCCAATCACGACCCAAGGAGGTAGTGCCCAAGAAGAGCATGATAATCACAGTGAGATGAAGAGGCAGAGATTGGAGGGTAGGGCTGCTTTTGGCAGCTAGATATTGTAAGGCATGGTGCCAAAAAGGAGAAAACTTTGCAGAATCTGCAAGGTCGGGCAGAGAAGAATAATTGAGAATCTGTGAGCTAAGCATAGACTCAAGAAGTTGAACAATGCTAAGATACATATAAGTTCTTACCAACCAGCCAGAGTGGAAAGATTTCACTAAACACCCTGGATAGTCTATTGAAAGACACGGAGTTCAGGCTGTAGAAGTAAATGCTGCTAGAGACCCACCTTAACAAAGCAGAAAAAACAAACCTTGAAAACTTGAATCTGACACACCAGTAATTGCTGCCATTACAAAATTTAAAATTCTACAGTAAGATGACAAAACCCAGATTCTCAACTGTGTGGCAATTACAATGTCCAGCAGACAACAAAAAATTACTGTACATGCGAAAAGCCAGCAAAATTAGTGAATTCATCATCAGCAAAATTACACTAAAAGAAAAGTTGACAGAAACTTTTTGTCTTGCTAAAACAAATGATACCAGAGAAGTAAATACACAAACAAAGAGGTGAGAATATATAAAAGAATTTTTCTCAATTATTAATTTCGTTAAAAGATAATTGGCCATTAAAAGCAAAATAATGACAAAATGTATTATGGTATTTATATAATATGTAAAAGTAAAATGTATGAAAATATTCTGTCATATATTAATTCATGGTGGACTGAAATAAATTAAGGATGCATATTATAATGCCAAAACCTGCTATTGAGAGAATACTATTGAGGAATTTATCTTAAATAGCCAATAAAGTAGGTACAAAAGAGTATTTTTAAAAATACTCAAAAGAGCCAAAATAAGGCAAGTTAAGAGGGGGAAAGAGAACAAAAAACAAATGGAACCAATAGAAATGGGATGGCAAGTTAAACCTAACCACATTAATAGTTACATTAAATATAAATGGACTATATACATTTTTAAAAGGCAGAGATGGTCAGAGTGGATAAAATAACATCCAATTACTTACTATTTGTAAGAGATATATTTTGGTATAAAAACACAGACTGGTAAAAATAAAAGAATGAACAAAGAAATAACATGCAAATGCTTACAGCTGGAGTGGCTATGTTAATATCAGACAAAACAGACTTCAAAATAAGGAATATTATCAGAGATAAAGAGGGACATTTCCTAGTAATAAGAAATCATTTTAATAAGAAGACATAGATACGTATGCATCAAATAATAGAGTTTCAAAATATATAATACAAAGACTGACTAATCTTAAGGAAAAATGTAAAAATTCACAAATATTGTAGAAAATTTTAGTACTTTTCTCACAATATTTCAGTAATAATTAAAAAGTAGAAAGAAATTCTTAAGGGTATATTAAATTTAAACAACACTGTCAACCAACATAACCAAATTGATATGTATAAAACACTATATTCAAGAACTACAGTGCATATGAAATTCTTTCCACACGCACATGGAATGTGTGCCAAAACAAATATCTTTTTTTAAATACACATGGAATGTTTGCCAAGAAAAACTAGATGCCAAGCCATAAAAAAGCCTCAATAAATCAAAGAATTGAAATCATAAAGACTATATTCTCAACTCAGGAGTAAATTAGAAGTAACTAATAAAGTTATATTTGGGGAGTCTCCAAATATTTTTAAATTAAACGGTACTCTTATAAATAATCCATAAGTCAAAGAAGTGGTCAAAAAAAGAACTAGAAAATAGTTTTAAATAAATGATAATAATACCACATAACAAAATTTGTGGTATGCAACTAAAGCAATGCTCACGTGGAAGTTTATATCTTTTAATGCTTGTATTAACAAAGAGGAAGGTTTAAGATCAGTAATCTAAAAACTTCCACCTTAAGAATGTAAAGCAAATTAAACCCAAAGTAAGTAGAAGGAAAGAAATAACAAAGATACGATTAGAAATCAATAAAATAAAAACCGAACAGTTGCACAGAAAATCAAATGAAATCCAAACTCGATTCTTTGACAGCATCAATAAAATTGATAAACACCGAAATAGAATGATCAAGAAAAAACATAGAGAAAACGCAGAAGACTCGTGTCAGGAATAAAAGAAAAGACAAAGCTGTAGATCCTACAGTCATTAAAAGGGAATAAAAGAACATTATAAGCAACTTTATGCCAGTAAATTTGTCAATTTACATGAAATGGACAAATTCCTTGAAAACACAGCTTACCAAAACTTATGCAAAATAAGTGGAAAGTTTGAATAACTCTATATAGCCATATATTGGTTAAAATATTTAATTTGTGGGTTACAAAAAAAAAGGAAAAGAAAAATATTTTCCACAAAGAAAGTCTAAGCCCAGATGTGAATGCTAGCAAAAACTTAAGGAAAATATATTGCCAATATTACACAAAATGCTTCACAAAATAGAATAGAAAAGGTCATTTCCCAAATCATTTTATGAGGCAAACTAACCTTCATTCCTAAACCAGAAAAAGGACATTACAAGAAAAGGAATATCCCTCATAAACATAGCCAAAGATCCTTAACAAAATATTACCAAATTGAATCCAGCAATATATCAAAAGAATCATGACTGAGTAGATTGTACCCAAAAATGCAAGATTAATTTAACATTTGAAAATTAATCTAATGTTCCACACTAACAAAAGAGAAAAATCATATAGTCATCTCAAAAATGCATGAAAGGCATTTAAGATAATTCAACTCCCATTTACTATAGTTTCTGCAAATAAGAAATAGAAGAACACTACTTCAAACTTATAAAGAGCATCTGTTTTCAAAAAATCAAAAAATAGTATATTTATTGATGAAAAACAACATTCCCCTCTAAAATTGGAAACAAGTCAAGAATATCCACTCTAACTATTTTTCTCAACATTGTACTGAAAGCACAAGCCAGTGTAATAAGATAAGAAAACAAAATAAAATTATCCAGTGTCAAAAGAAAACTATAAAACTATCCTTGTTCATGGATGACATGATCAGGTGCATAGAACACAAAGAAATCATGAAAATTTAGAAAACTGCCAGAACTATTAAATTTTATCAAGGCTACATAATAAAAGGTCAATAAGGAAAAATAAATTGCATTTCTATATATCAAAAACAAAAATGAAACAAGATCAATAAAATCAAAAACATTAAATAATTAGGGAGAAATTTAATTAAAATGTGTAAAAACTACTCCCAAGACAATGACAAAACACTGCTGAGAGAAATTAAAGACCTTAATTGAATGAAGAGATATATTATTTTTATGAAACAGAAGACTCAATATTATTAATATATCAATTATCCCCAAGCTGATAGGTAAACTCAATGCTGTCCAACCAAATTCCAAGCTGACTTGTTTGTAGATATTGGCAAGTTGATTTTAAAATTTATAAAGCAATGAAGACCACAGTAGTAAAAATAATCTTGAAAAAGAACAAAGTTGTAATATTTACAATACTTAAAGGCTTACAATCAGCTGCGGCAATTAAGACTGGCAGTATAACATTGACATAAGGATAGACAAAGAGCTCAGTAGAACAGAAATAAGCACATGCTTATAAAAGCATAAGGTCTTTTCAACAAATACACCAAAGTAGATTAATGGGGAAAGGAAAACATTTTCAACAAATAGAACTATATAAACAGGAGAAAAATAAACCTAGACATATATCTCATACCCTGTACAGAAATTAGTTCAATATGGATAAAAGAGTTGCATGTAAAATCTAAAACTATAAAGTTCCTAAGAAAATACTTCAAAGAATATCTTCATGACCTGGAGTAAACAGGAATTTCTTAGACAGAACCATGAAAGCACTAACAGTGAAGGAAAACATTGACAAATTAGACTTCACAAAATTTAGTGGTTCCTCTTCAAAAGACATCAATCAAAAACTGAATTGTTAAGCCACAGCCTGGGAGGAAATATTTGTGATATACACATCTGAGAAGGATTTGTATCTGGAACATATAAAGAAGTTTTATTACAATAATAAAAAGGCAAAAAACTTATTTTAAAGTAAGCAAAAGACATGAGCAGACACTTCACGAAAGAATATGTACAAATGGCCAAGGAAAACATTAAAAACTGTTCACCATCACCAGAGATCAAGTAAATGTAATAAAATTTTAATAAATTACCGCTACACATCCACCTGAATGGGTAAAACTATAGACCTACAACATCATCACACTTTAGCAAAAATGTGGAGCTCTCACGCATTGCTGATAGGGGTGTAAAATGGTGCAGCCACTTTAGAAAATGATTTGAGAATTTCCTATAGAGTTCAACATATTCTTACCCTATAATCCAGGAATTCCGTTCCTGGGTATTTCCCAAAATAAATGAAAATATGTGTCAACAAAACCACTTGTATAAGAATGTTCATAGTAAGGTTACTTATAATAGCAAAAAAGATGAAAACAATCCAAATAGTATCAGCAAAGAATGATATATTCATACGATGGAACACTACTCAGCAATAAAAAGGAATAAACTACTGATACAAGAAACAACATGAATGAATATATAAAGAACTTTTATAATTCAAGAAACAATATGAATGAAGCTCAAAAATATTATGCTGAGTGAAAGAAGCTAAATCTTCCAACTTAACATCTGTCAGAACCTTCTGATCACCCACAGGATAAAGTGAAAACTGCTTTCCATCAGAGGCTAGGGCCCCCATAATCAGGTTCCAGCTTTATCCAGCTCCACTTCTCTCAGCATTCCCGAGGCTTCAGCAATACTACATATATATTTTAGAAGTCTGCAAACTCTTCTGTAGATAGTAAATATTTTCGATTTTGCAGGCATATGATCTCTGTCACAAATACTCAACTGTGCCACTGAAGTGCACAAGGTGCCATAGACAATAAATAAACAAATGAGTATGGCTGTTTCAATAAAACTTTATTGACAAAAACAGGTTATTGGCTAGATTTGGCCTACAACCCGTTGTTTAGGATTCCCCGTATAGTACTTATTGATCCCTTGATATAACACCAAGTTGTTCTGTACACCAAAGAGTGCCTTCTACATGATTCCAAGTTAGAACAGACAAGACTAATCTCAGTAATTGACATCAGGACAGTGGTTGCCTCTGGGGGTTGTTCAGGGGATTGCCTGGAATAGGGCACAAAGAAATCTTCTTGGAGGATGGAAATTTTATGTCTGATAGGCATGTGGATACAAGGGTGTTTAGATTTTTCAAAACTCAGATTATGCCACAATAACAAAATCAAAAGCAAAATTGAAACCTATTGCAACAAAAAATAAAAATCAACACTGATACTAACATCTAGAGTTTACAATAAGTATTCTAAATACTATGTAGCTACAGGTTGTTATGAGGATTTTAATTATACGCCCTTAAGAACTCAAAGATTTTCCTCAAGTTCATATAATAACAAAAATTTTGTACAATAACAAAAACATTTTGAAGAAATTTCATTATTAAAAATATTAGTAGGCAATATAATTTTATCTCTGTTGTGTAAACCAAACAGATTTCTATGACATGACATCATTACACAGACTTTCTGGGGAGATGAAACTTTTCACTACTAGAAAGGGGAAATTAAATAGAAAAGCTGAATGAAACTAAATAAAGTTGCCATCAGATTTAAATATATATTTTAAATGCTCCACCGTCCCATATGTATATATACACGTGCATACACATGGAACTATAGCATATTCCTTAATGGCTTGGGCTCTGAAGCATGCATTTAAATGTAGCTCTACCATTCACAAGCTGTGTGACTGTGAGTAAGTCACTCAATCTTTTGGTTTCTGAGTTCCTCTTGTATAAAATGCAAATACCAATAACATCTAACCATAGAGTTTTGTGAGGAATCTATGAGACAATACAAGGAGAGATGTTAAAGCAATACTTTAGACATATGGAAGGGTCAATAAAAGTTAGTTGTTATTGCTTTTATTTTACCAGACATGACCATAGATAAAGCTATGAATATTGGTAAGGAAGTGAGTATGGATATGGACAGAAAAAAGTACTAAACATTTTAATAATGGTTTTCCCTGGGTGGTAGTGGTATTATGGGCAATTTTTTAGTACTTTTATGCTTCCTACATTTCTTCAATAAAGATTTTTACAATGAAAAAAGCTTAGATTGTGGAAAAAAATGGTTATTTCTCAAAATCCCAGGCAAACATTTCAATGCCCTCCAACGTAGCCCAGCTGTCCTTGAGACACGCAGACATTGTCCTAAGTGAACTCCGTGCTATAACTGTGAAAATATCTCCTCAATAATTAAAGCATTAGCCAGTTGGCTTTTTCCATAAAATCATGACAGAAATGGCTGATCACCACATTATGTAAGAAATTCTGTATCCCATGGCTGGAGATTAATAGAATGGCGTATTCCATTGACATTGTCATACTAAACAACAGTGTTCTCTCCATGCAGCCACAGAAGTGGGTACGCTGTTCTGAGCCGATCTAAGGTGATTACCACAGAAACAGCACTCATTTTACTAACAGCAAGGCATATTATCCTTCATGCATGGTCTAGCATCCAAGTTTAATAAGATTCTGAAAGTGAAACTGAGGACATTTGGGGAAAGGACCCTAAATCCTGTGGAAAGTATTTTGCCTCCTCTTACTTGTTTATCACTTGTGTATCAAATAGCCATCTCAGTTGTGCTAACGAATAATCTAATAGAAGGGCAAGTAGCTTCACCATAACAGAAAGAAGGCAGCGTTGATATTACAGACTTGAAAGTTTGATTAAAGTAGTAGAAAAACCATCTCTCATACGCTATAGTCGCTCTATAGGGAGGAAAAAAACTGAAGACAATTTTATATTAGGATGGCATGGATAAATCAGAAAGGAGCTTTTTAAATTACAATTTTTAGTGAGGCTAAGTGAGTATCAAAGATCAGGACTGGCTTAGTGTTAAGGAGTATTCCAGGGACCAGGATTGCTGCTCCACCCTCCAACCCAGCCCCCCGGGCTGCCAGAGTGCACTTTCTAAAACACAAATCCTTAAAGTTTAAAAGCCATCCGAAGCTCCACCATCACCTGCAGGATAAAGTGAAAACTGCTCTGCTGAGTATGCAAGGGCCTCCATAATCAGGTCCGGCTCTATCTACTTCTACTCCTGCCGGCACTCCGGAGGCTTCAGCAGTATGATGGTACTTGCTCATCCCTTAACATACCATCCTGCTGTTGTGTTCAGCGATGCCTCGGCACATGTTGTTTTCCCTACGTGAAATGTCCCTTTCTCCTTTGCTCACATGGATTATTCCCACTCATCCTTTAAAATTAAGTTTTTAAATTTTCTAAATGTCAGGCAGTTTATTATCCCTCCTTTGTGCTGCCCATACCTTGCACACGTGTGCACATTAACAGAGGGATTACTGACACGTGGGTTTGTCTTTGTAAAGGACTACACATTTCATGAAAGCAGGGCAGAGATTGTGTCTTGATTACATTTGTACCTCCCTGCAAAGTAAATAGATGTTCTACAAAAAATGTATTAAACGTTGACTGTTGAGTAAATAAACTAGGAGAAATAACCAATACTATTTTTAAGATCATCACAAGATTAAATTCAAAGGCAAACTAGAGGTTAATAAAGGGAGAAGCAAAGCCAAATTACTCAGTAATGAGCCTTATTTTCCTAATGTCTCATCAAATTTCTCTCTGTAAACTAAAAATCATTTGCCTACAGTCCTTCAAATTTGGAGAGTCTGATTTGGAGCAGTATTGCTTTTTTAACCCAATTGATACTCAAAGCATAAGAGAGTCATAATAACCAAAGTGGAAGAGTAAGGTCAGACAGGACTGCTTCTTACTTGAATGAATGGGGACTATTGACTGGTAGGTGTACCCTACTTGAAAATGGGCAGGTTTCCATGCATATCTTTGCTCCAGGACAGAAGCATCATATGAAGGTATTTTAGAAGTAATTTAACCTCTAGTAAAAATCAGTTTACCAGTTATCATTCTGTTTGACTGAAATGGGATCCACATAGTCTTTTTGAATTTTTTAAATTAGAATGGAAAGTTTCATATTTGACATCTTTTCCTCTGTGAGTAGTTCGACTGATATATCTCAATAAGTCTCCCCACAATCTTTTTCCCTGCTCTTGCCCCAGCCAATTAAAACATCCCAGAGCCTACATAAGCTTTCCAACTCTCTCCAATTAATGTCAAGTCCCTAGAACGGCATTTACAAAAGTATGCTATATGCAACACCAATTCCACAGGACGTTAATATTTATTATATGAAAAGAGGATTCTGTGTTCAAATTAGTAAACAGTAAAAAGGTTTCTTTCGTGAGGACTCCTCAGAGACTTTAAGACATTAAAGTGCATCAGAAATCTCTTAAAAATCTCTGTTTAATATATGTGGATATATTATACAGGAATTGCTGAATATATGACTATGATACTTTTTTTTTCCAGGGCACTTCTCAATATTCTGGTAGTCCATGAAATACACTTTGAGAAATTCTTCTCTCTCCTCAAAATGAAGGAGGTAAGGAATGTGATATATTTCAAGAGTATCGTAACAGTCTACTCTCAGTATGACAAGACAGACAAGGGAATGGCTACAGTTGGCACTGGACCATCTCACCAAAGTAATGTGCGTCTCCCAAATAAGAAAGATGCATACATGTGAATAGTCATATGTTCAGTAATTTTTCTTAATCACATTTAAATAGTTTTCCAAACGAAAAAAAAATTAGAGACAATCGCAGATAAAGTATCTATATTAGTTAAAATAGAAACAGAACACTAAGATGAAGACTTTTGGAGTCAGAATTAGGGAAGTGGAGCATGCATTATCTCAGCTAAAATTCCATGTCAGAATTTCTTGTTTGAGGATAACTTACATACAAAAATAGATTACACTAGGTGTTTTTTTAATTAGAATATAAACAATATCACAGGTGCACCCATGGGATTTTCATTTGGAATGCTAAATAAATCATATATACAAATGGCATATGTGTAGGCTCTCACTGTATGTGAGCATAGATATAGAAATGTGACTTGCAAGGAAAGCCAAATGGGGACCAACAATGATGATTAAGAATGGGAAATCACACAGTGACACAAATTAAGACAGACTTGAGATCTAGAATGATATGCTGGGAGCCCAAGACTTGGGAAGGCAATAGTTAATACTCAAAATTCCAGGCAGGGACTGGTCCGTGGTCGAGTGGTTAAGTCCGTATGCTCTGCTGCTGCGCCCCAGGGTTCGGATGCTGGGCACGGACATGGCACCACTCATTAGGCCATGCTGAGGTGGCGTTCCCACATGCCACAACTAGAAGGACCCACAACTAAAATATACAACTATGTACTGGGGGGGATTTGAGGAGAAAAAAGCAGGGAAAAAAAAATTCCAGGCAAATAGTTGGCCCAAGTCTGTCCATGGATAGAAAATACATCCAGTCAACAGAGGCTCAGTAAAAAGCCTTTAGTCCAACATAAGAGAAACTGGATAAAATTAAAACAAGCTTCACGTCCTAGGAAGGCTAGAGATTATTGTGGTCTGAATAAAAAGTTCATAAAAGCAGTCCTGAATTTAATTCTATATTCTGCTGCTTACTAGCTCTGAGACCTTCGGAAAAGTTCTTTGTGGGAAATTCACAAAACTGTAGACAATTAAATAAGATAATGCATATAAATTAAGTAGAACCATCCTTGTCACTTAAAAGATGTTCAGTAGGGGCTGCCCTGGTGGTGCAGCAGTTAAGTGTGCACGTTCTGCTTTGGCGGTCTGGGGTTCACCAGTTCAGATCCCGAGTGCAGACATGGCACCATTCATCAAGCCATGCTGTGGTAGGCGTCCCACATATAAAGTAGAGGAAGACTGGTATGTATGTTAACTCAGGGCCAGTCTTCCTCAGCAAAAAAAGAGGAGGATTGGCAGATGTTAGCTCAGGGCTGATCTTCCTCAGAAATAATTAATTAATTAATTTTTTTTAAAAAAGATGTTCAGTAAATATGAGCTATTATCATTGATAAGTTTCCAGAATAGTAATTCAAGATTGAAATGAAAACAGAGAGCCACTTATGATAAATACCCAAGGAGGATATGAATTGAGAACTTGCATTGTAGGAATCTCTTTCTCAGAATGAGGGCAGAGAGTAAAACCAAAATACAGGTTAAAAGTCCAGAGAATAACACTGGACCATGTCTGAGATCTTATTCACAGCGGGGCCTCTCAGGTTTAATATTAGGTCTCAGCGCTTCTTGTGGAACCAGCATCACCCTGGTCAACCAAGCTGAGGGTGGCCCACAATGTTATATATTTTCCCTCTCTCTCTGTCTCTCTCTGTGTATCTCTTTCCCTCCACCCTCCTGAAGGCATATTTAGCATGGGCATTCATAAATTTGTTGCTTCAGTGTGAGGCACAAGTACAGTGCACAGCACACAGCTGAACACCACCTGCGTGTGAGCTTGCACTTCACCAATGAGCAGCAAGGTCACCTTCAACAAGTCTAGGAATACGTCATTTTTAACTTCTACACATCCCATGATGGGAGAAATGCCTGCCTTGAGCAGGACTTGAGCAGGAACCAGGGTAGGACAGAGCCCATAACTGGGGGATGTCTGGGGATCCAACTGCCTGGGGATGAAGACAGTGAAGGCTGGAGGCAGACGAAAAGGAGCCAGACTTGCTGTTTACTTGAGCCCGTCTTACTGAATCTAGCCCTGACCTTTTTTTCAATGACTTTTGGTTTTTGAGGCCCTCTACCAACTCTCCTCGGTTCTCTTTTTCTAGTCACATTTGTTAATTGATCTTTTGGTACTTATGGTTCTTTGTTGAGTGGAGAGTACACAAGGGTCACCTCGGAAGTCTTTGTAAGTTAATATCGTCCCTATCACTACTGATGGGGTCAGTGGTATGCATTCCTGGATCCTGTGGATGGCAGGCCACTGTTAATCTAAAAGGTGACCCAAGTGATTCTGAAACACAGACACAGACAAAGACACATTCATGTTTGAAAACACTGCTCTTACCCTGATCTTTTTGTCAGGCCAGGAAACATAACTACCTAACGCAAGGTTTGGATGTAGATACACACACTCAAGCTCATTCACCTGGATGTCATCTTGTCATCACTAATCCATGTCTCATATTCTGTTCCTATAAACTTCAGCTCAAAATAGGGTAATTAAAAGTGTCAATTATAACTTTGAGTTTTAGAAGTTAGACAAAATCTGGATATCTGATAGGCAATTATCTCCCTTAACACATTATATAAATGGAAGCAAAATATTTCCCCTTCTCACATTCCTCCAATGCAAATTGTTAGACCCATTGAATCACTCATGAAGCTTACATTAGTTCTAAAATTCAGCCTCTGAATTGCTCTTTCTTTGGTTAGAGTCATCCTTTTGACTGGCATGCCCCATAAAAGCTTTGAAAGTAATGCAAAGAGGTTGCTAAGTGGAAAATATTTCAAGAGCTCTGAAAATATAAGCTTGACAGAGTCCTATCCTTGAAGTCCCCAGTTTACAAGAAAATTTATTGTACACACATGTGGTAGCATTAGAATGCAGCATGTGGCATTAAATCAAAAAGGAGACAGCCAAACACCTACAGTTCTATGCTGGAGTAAAAACTGTCACCTAGAGAAGGTAAAAAAATCAAGTACCAGGGAAAGAAATGACTATAAAAAGCACCATGGGAATGTTGTAAACTATTATTTTCTGGGCTCTGAGTTTGAGCCAGTAAGAGACTATCAGCTTCTTCAAACGGCTTCAGCAGATGGAAAATAAAAACTACCAATGAATACACCGGAACCTTGTTTTACAGCTCTATACGTCTGAGACGCATCACAAAGCAAGAAGCAGAGCAGAATACCCTACATAAATACAGATTGTAACAGTTATAGAAGTGACAGGTATGAAGTCGGCCAGAGAGGGAAGAATTATAATTTTTGTTCTTTGCAGTGTGTTAGTTTGTGTGACCGGGAAGCCATCATCTCCAAAGGGAATCACAACATGTGTGGCAGTCAGCCATGCAACATACTCAGCTTGCACACAGTGACTTGCCTGCTTTTCCCGGACAATGAGTATAAGTTTTGTTCCAAGTCTTAGAAGAGGTGCAAGGATCACCATTGGTAGCAACAGTTGAAAGAACATATAGTCTATTTAGATCAAATTTAGGGACTTTGCAAGTGGAGATATCTTCATTAGTACTAGTTCTTTGTGACCTAGGAATTTAACAGCTCTCAAGCCTTTATCTTGGCCCTAGACCGTAATTTTCAGAGTAACACCATTATAACCTCAGACTACTCGTTACAGCCTCAGGTGTGAAGGACATAATAAGAACAAATAATTAAAAACTATTCTCAGTAACATGAACTCAATCAGAATCCCAATT
This sequence comes from Equus przewalskii, assembly GCF_037783145.1. Classification (NCBI taxonomy): domain Eukaryota; kingdom Metazoa; phylum Chordata; class Mammalia; order Perissodactyla; family Equidae; genus Equus; species Equus przewalskii. Next base: position 43,863,913 of record NC_091834.1, read on the forward strand.
TAGTGCCCAGCAAAACTGAGAAAGAGAGGAAGAAAAAGCAGAACAGTAGAAAATGTGTAACACTCAAAACCTCAAATCACCATAACTAGGCTTTGTGCACAGTCTTTTAAATTAGAAACATATACAGTGGCTAAACCATGTAGTTCATTATTACATAATGAATAGCAGCAGAACAAGAATGGTATTGGTGAGCACCATCAAGGGAATACAAAATGTTTTTAACACACTGAAGTCAGGATACATTGTTTCCAGTGTTCTCTGCAGACCTTTCCAAGGTCCAAAACTTTAAAAAAAATTTCGAGGGGCTGTCCTCGTGGCCAAGTGGTTAAGTTTGCAAGCTTTGCTGTGGCAGCCCAGGGTTTCACTGGTTCGGATCCTGGGCGCGGACATGGCACTGCTTCTCAGGCCATGCTGAGGTGGCATCCCACATGCCACAACTAGAAGGACCCACAACGAAAATGTACAACTATGTACTGGGTAGATTTGGGGAGAAAAAACAAAAAAAAAGAGAAAAGATTGGGAGTAATTGTTACCTCAGGTGCCAATCTTTAAAAAACAAAAATTTCTAAATGATAAATGACAAATAAAGTCGTATAATGAAAACTTTAGACTTTTCCTGAGTTCTGAGTTAGGTGACCACTTTTCCTCTCATTTTTCCTAAATATTGCAGCTGCTATATTATTTTGCATCATACACCCTTGCTTGAGCTCTTTTGTTTGGGTATGTATATGGTTTGAAGAAATGACTCAGCTACTGGTGTTTATCCAACAATAGCAGAGCCCTATTCACAACCCCAGCAAACACATAATGAATGCCACCAAGTCCAAGTTATGCCAACTAGTTTGTAACGCTGACCCTGCAGGACAATTTATTGTATTTCAAAGCAACATTAGTAGCATAGGCAAACAAAATGTGTGATGGCTTAAGTTTTAATTTGGAGTGTGCAGCTGGTTCTGTTGTTTACATACTATCTGTTAACCCTTCCTCCTTCTTACCAAAACTTGGATTTTTTGGAGGTACTCACACCTCCCACAAACAGCCCAAATGATTTATAGGACACAGTATTTCTACTTGTCAGTATTTGTTTCTGAAATGTTCACCCAGCCATTACGACATCCAGTGAGAGAGATTGCAAAAGCAGAGAGACGAATATTTGTCCACATCCTCTTCTATTCATCTGGATAATGTCCAACTTAAGCAGCAAATGAGGCTTTTTTATCAAATCCTAATAGTGCAGTTTGTTCTGACATCAACCCAGACATCCCAAGAGAGTCAAGACAAGGTCCCATGATAAGCCTTGTTATCAAGAAGATATTTTCATAGTCAGCCTACACTTCCTTAGCCTCACCTAAAATGGATCTTCCCAAGCCCTTGGGCTATTGATGATGTTTATATTGCTGACTATGAGCCCAGGCACAACACTCCCCCAGGATTGCCATCTATTGGATCGGGCTGCTGTTGTGAAATTGACGTTTGATGAAGTTCATTCAGTGATAATAAAATCATAAGATAATTTCATTAATTTTGTTGTCTTAAATAAATATCCAAATCCAAATCGCCCTGGAAAGTAGTCAGCTTTTAAGATTATATCACACACTTCTAATGAAGCTTCCAGTGTTCAAATATTTCTGAAACAACTCTAGAGAAATTCAGGTCAACTAGAAGCCACAGAAAAAGGAACTGTTTTATTATATACAAAATATGTGTATATGTACAATGTGATAGTGACCAAAACCAAAGTTAACCTTTACTTTTAAGTAAAGTAAGGTTAGAGAGCTGGTCCATCCGCTTGGCTGTGTTGATCTCAGATGTTTAAGGTGAGGGCTTTTTATACTTTCCACAGCAGCCTTCCTAATGAACTTCTCAGAGTTGTTCAGTTCCCACAACACACTTTCAAATTCTGCATCATTGTAGTGAGTGTTCAATGAATATTCTGGAATAAGTTTTCCCAAGAGTTAAAAACAAATTAAAGACCTAATTCACAAATGACAACATCCATGGCATGAAAAATAAAATAGCTAGGCCACCAGTGTGAGAGACCATTTCTTTCGAAAGACTGCTGTCTGCACACACAGATAAATGATTAGTCTTCTCTGATTTCTATGCAGCTGGTAGCTTGTCTGAACACTTCAGGTTATGACCATGACACTGGGATACTTTTGATTTTCTTCTTAATTGAAAATCACATGGTAACGATGGCCAAGTTCTGTGTAGCACAATCTCATCATCTCACAGGGGCAATCAATGACTTCAAAGCTGTCTGGCACTAATAGAAGTGCACTCAAATAGCTTTCAGGAGAACACAATCACTGTCTTCTCTTTCCTAATTTTTCAGCACAATAGTTTGGAGCAATGGGGGGAAAAGTGTGGGACTAGAAGAGAAAATGTGAGTTTTTATCTTGGTTTTATTACTTTCTAACTCGGTTACCTTGGGCAAGTCACTTAACCTCTCTGGGCCTCAGTTATTTCATACGTAAGACCTGGAGATAGTAATACTCGACCTGCCAACCTCGCAGGGCAGTTGGGAGAATTGAGTGACATAAGGTGGAATGCAAAGTGTCATGCAAATGTGAAGGGCAGGCCAGGAAACCTGGAGATTTTCAATCAAGAATCTGGCTTTTACTCTCCTATTCTATTTTTTTATTCTACTTAATGTTCTACAATGTAAGAGAATGAGAATTTTTGCAAGAATTGTCTTAAAAATCCATGAAGTTTTCCAGCAAAGTTTTTATTTTTCTCAAAGTGTGGTGAGTTTTGGGTTTATTTTGGATTGTTTTGCTTTTGATTTCACAAGTTACACATGCTCCTGAAGAGAATTTTGGAATTGTTAATATATGAAATACTGGGAAAAATTACCCATGACAAATTTCACAGATAATGTTTTTTTGAAGAAGAAGATCAGCCCTGGGCTAACATCTGCCACCAATCCCCCTCTTTTTGCTGAGGAAGACTGGCCCTGAGCTAACATCCATGCCCATCTTCCTCTACTTTATATGTGGGATGCCTGCCACAGCATGGCTTGACAATCGGTGCACAGGTCCGCACCTGGGATCCAAACTGGCAAACCCCGGGCCACCAAAGCAGAACGGGTGAACTTAACCACTGTGTCACCTGGCCGGCCCCCACGAATAATATTTTAATTTGTTCATTTCCATTCTATTTCTATGCACATATATTTATAAATAAATGTATATTGTTAGTATAAAATTTGACTCCTTGTTTAAAAATTTGTTTTGAGAGACCAGTCCCATGTCCAAGTAGTTAAGTTCGTGTGCTCTGCTTCGGTGACCCAGGGTTTTGCAGGTTGGGATCCTGGGCAAGGACCTAGCACTGCTTATCAAGTCATGCTGAGGCGGCGTCCCACAGAGTAGAACCAGAAGGACCTACAACTAGAATATACGAGCATGTACTGAGGGGCTTTGAGGTAAGGAAAAAGTAAAAAAGAAAAAAGAATAGTTTTTTCACTTACTGAGAGCTTTATGCAGGTTATTAGTCTGTGGAAACATGAGATTTTTAAATGAAAATCCAACATTCCATTGAATAAATGTAACAAACACTGAGGTTTCTTTCAAATTTATACCATTATCAATGATTATGTAATAGCTATCTTTATATGTTAATTGTTGCCTGGTGTTTTGAGTATTGTTTTACTATTGGTACTCAGAAGTGGGATTTCCAGGTTAAACATTGAAGTTTTTTAAGGCTTTTGTTACAGACTGAAAAATTGCTTTCATAAAACCATGCTAATTTACACTGTCATAATCAATGAATGAAGCCCCTCTCCGATGTCACCCCCAGCTGATTCAAGCATCCTATCACACACTCATACTCACAGACACACACACACAGCACAACACAAAACAACACATGACATCTAGAGAGATGAAAAATACACATCAGTTTGTAGTCAAATCTCAGATTGGTAACAAAAACTTTTATGTGGCTAGCAGACATGTTCCAGTAACCTGTGGTGATAGCACTTAAGAGATTGAGGATATACACCTTTTTGTCACTCATTATTTACTTAGGATAGATTCTTAAAAGTGAATTTATTGGGACTGAAATTCATGAACAAGTAAAAAAAAAACTTTATATACATTCTCAAATTGCTTTCCACAATGATTACGTCAGTTTAGTTTCCCACAAATGATATTTTTCATTCATTCAGTCAACAAATGCATACAGATCACTTACTCTGTGCTGGACATTGTTCTGGGCACCAGGAATACAACAATGAAAACAATAGTCGGCAACTGCAGCCCTCATGGAGCTCATACTGTAGTTGGGAGGAGAGAGAGAATAAACAAGATCAAGAAGTAAAATATATAGACAGACATAACAACTAGGGAGAAGAAGCAAAAAAGTGGGAAGTAGAGTAATGAGGGTGGGACTTAGCAATTCTAGTTTGGGTGCTCTGGGGAGCCTCAAAGAGAAAGGGACGTTTCAAGAAAAATTTCACTGAGCTACTGATAGGGTAGGTAAGAAGAAAGTCAAGAAGTGGTCAATGGATTTAGCAATGCCTGATCTTTGTGGACCTTAATAAAATCAATTTCAGTGAGCTGATAGGAGTCAGAGCATTGACCTAAGGGATAAGGGTCAAAGAGGTCACTAGGTCTGAAACTGCTTAAGTATTTAAGCTAATGAGGGAAACGACACCTAATCCAGATCAGAAGACTAGAGAGTGGTCTAGGGTCAAAGCTCTAGCTCAGAATATACTTGTTTATTTGGCTGAATGTCCTCTGTGTGTCATATCCCCACTGTCATATTGTCACCCGGGTGCTTTCCTTTAAAATACTTAAATATGGCATATAAATTACACTGGGGAGGGAGAGGAAGGTTACCTACCTTCAGAAGTATCCTCTCTCAGAATCTGCATTCAGTGGTAGCTATATAAAGGCTTCAAATTCATCAAAATCCACCCTCAAAACACCCATTAGTTAGCATAAGTTAAGTTAGCATAATTTTCATTGATAAAATGAATGTGTTCAAGATATGTAATTAGCCAGAAAGATTTTGAAACACCTCCTTGCATCAATAAGTATATAAAAATCCCATTTATCCCAATAGCGTATTTGAAATAGCACTTTAGGCTAGGAGCTCCATTTAGGGCTGTGCACCCTTGTTTCATGGAGGACTCTGACTCTCTAAATCCAGACTAGAAAATTGGCTGAGCTTGCCTTCAGAATACTGTTAGATTTACCTGGGAGCGAAACTCTTACACAGCGTGCTTGCCTGAAAGCCTGAAGGCATCCTGTATCTTCTTCTCCCTAAGCTTCTTTTTCAACCTCATGCCTGGAGGGATGGGGACACTTGTGAGCAGGCAAAGGTGAAGTAAGAGTGTTTCCTGAATCTCCAAAATAGGCACAGCAGCTGCATCATCTTCCAAGAGGTTCATATACCATCCCGTGGATAACCTGGTTGCCATAGAAGCTTCCATGCCTCTGAGAAGAATCTGAATCAAGCCTTGCTGTGCCTGTATAAACTCTTCTGTGTGAATCTCCAGGGAGTTACTTCCTGAATGTGTGACATGCGGAAATCTTCAAGAAGATGGGTGACCACCTGACCAGCCCTCACATATTCCCTAGTTAATTACCCCATGAGAGGCTCATTGTCATGAATGGCAAGAGGCCTCCAGTTTGGGTCTTCTCAGTGGGGAAGTCTCGTGGCCTAGAGCCTTCCCCTTTGGGTTCTGCCAATCCTAGGGAAGCTTTTTAGCCATTCTCCAAGCCTCTTCCAACCATGAACCAAGTAGAAAGAATAAAGCTTCTCTATTTCTCCAAACAGTTTAAGCTTGATGTTTTCCTTTAATTTATTTTATTTTGTTTTCCATTTACTTGTTTCTGAAAGAACAGATGTATACTCATACATTTATTTTTGCCCATAAACATGTGGGTAGGTGTTCCTAGGTATCCCTGATAACAAACCTGATTGCTATTAGAATATTCAAGGACAGTTCATCTGCAGAGTCCCTGGACATGTTTCCAGTAGATTTAACAATCATTTACCTCCCGCTCCTAGTACGTGATTATCTGATTCTATAAAGATGAATTTATTACTTTAATATTTGAACTATTCTAAAAGTAATTAGCAATATGCACATTGGAATCAGGCAGAAGTGGATTCTACCAGTTCTACCATTTTCAGGCTGTGCAATCATGAGTATATGATTTAATCTTTGAAGCTCATTTCCATCATTTGTAAGATAGATATGATAATATCTTTCTTGCAGTGTTATGAGAATTAAATAGAACAATATATATGAAGTGTTTAGCAGAGTGCCTGGCACATAATAAGGACTGGATAAATGGTACCTAATATTGCTACTAAAGTAGCAATACTTTATTGCCATCATAGTGTATAAAAACTACAATTCTCAGAATGCGTGCTTTGGCACTTTCAGTCTCCACTCTTTCCTACAACTGAATTTTCATACATGGTTGAACTATATCACCTCTTACCCATGGCCAAACTGCATTACAAGGAATACATTACAAGGAAAAGTATGAATGAACAGCCAGACAGCGATAAAGTTGCTCTACATGCTCAGAAAGCAACTTGCTTGAAGTAAAAGGATGGCTTTACTTCTAGTTAGTAAAGGACTTGCTGTCTTAGAAGCGACGGTTGACGGTAGGAGTAGATAGAAAGCCACCCTCTTCCTGTGTAACCAAACTCTCAGTTACCTATCTGAGCTTTGTTAATCAAATTCCTTCCAGGATATGGGAATTTTTTTACATTTAATTTTAATAACTCACATTGTTTTCATTTTGTTTGTATTTCTATATTCTGGTTGGTTTTTGATTTTTTGTTATTGTCTGTTTGTTTTTTGTCTTTTTTGTTTGCTTTGCATTGCTTTTTTTCTATTCAGAGTGTCACTAACTGCCAGACAACTTTGTTGTTGACCCAGAAGTCCATTGAGCATGCTTTATATCTTCTTATAAGAAAAGTGATCAGAAATAATATCAGGTATATCACAAAGTCAACGTGGAAATGCTATATCAGCATATATTCTCCATATATTATTCTTTTAAAAAAGAATTGGTAAACAATTCATATGGACTCGATTTATTACTAAATTACCTTAACTGACTCCCCTTTCGCAAGATTCTGAAAGAATACTTAAAGGTCAATTTGATCACATGCTTCTAGCATCACCTCTGTCCCACTGGATTGTGCCATTGTCACTCATATATCTCAGCTTGTTCATACACATGACATCTCAAGAGAAAGCATCACCGCAATTAGAAAGAGACACTACAATAAGTACCTGCAGAGTACTGAGGGAAGAGAGGCCTAAAAATGTCTCAATCGTATGTTGCTCCCGAAAGCCTGTGAGACTTCTCAGGAAAGAGCTCTTCAAGTAAATGAGCTGACAACAACACATCCTCCCTAAGAAACTGAACAGAGCCCACACAGAACAGCTCAAGGCACATCACTGAGCAGGCTACATGTGAACACACTCAGCAGTGAAACAAAACTCAGTGAATAAATCTCAAAGCTTTGCAGATCATTTTTCATGATTTCTTCAACGTGCATGTACTAAAAGTCAATTATTTTCAAAGTCTTTTGGGGTTACAAAAAATAACAAACATAGCCTAGCCTTCCAATGAGCTTAATCTTGACCCAAGAAGATATTAAAAATACTCACAGAAAAGGAACACAAAGTCAAAATATTGAATATGCTGCCAAATAAACGTTTGACAGAGGCACGGAGTTCAACATGAGACAATAGAAGAGGTATTCCCATTGGTTGAGAGATGAGAGAAATCTTCATAGAGAATTTGAGGAATATTGTAAAGGTAAGCAAATTCCAAAATTGTGATACAAAAGATGGCAGGTTTTCCTCGATAAACAAGGTCTGGTCAAAGAAATAGAAGCAAGTATGCGATGAGGTCATATGTCTAGTTCCACTGGAAAATTCATGTAAAAGAATTACTCGGGGGGAACATTTAACTACTTTGTGGAGGGTTTAAGAAAAAAAATAAGACAGCCTTGTAAATTACACTTGCTGGCAAGTATTCAGTGTATTACAAAGAATCCTTCTTATGCATACACACACAGACACACACACACACACACACACCCCTAAATGAAACGGCAGAATATGAAGTAGAGGAAACATTCAGTCTCTTTTCTCACTCTCTTCAGATTTCTGAATCCTACTGTCACAAATCCTGTATCCCCAATGAAACCTTCCCTTGATAGTCCAACTCGGAGGCATTTCACCCTTCCTTTTAAATTCTGTGTCACTGGCTCTCCCTATCCCCCATTTGGCCATTCTATTTGACCTTACTTTGCCCTTTATCTTTTTATGAATATTATCTTATTAGCCAAATTTTAATATATCTTGAGAGCAGGTACCATGTCTCATATTTTTTATGCCTTATACATATTTTCATTTATTAATCTAATATTTCTGGTATTAGTGGATCCGGGTTATGAGAAAGGTCACTTTATACACTCTGGTGGAAAACAAAGGGAATGAAAAACATCACGTGTTTGCTATCCGCTAAATAAAGTGATTTGAAGAATAAAAATATATAGGTCTGCTTCCACCCCATCCGTATGAATGCTTTTAAAATAAACATTCTTTAAGTGTTGTCTCCAAGCTTCTTTAGACTAAAGGATACAGACACATCTTAGAGCTAGTATTTAAATTTAATAGACCAGAGCTTTATAATTACTTTGGAGTAGGCCTGGGGAATAATTATGCCACCATTTGGTGAATTTTCTTTTCAGATGACATCACCCTGAGTACTCAACCTCAGGGGGCTTTTCATATAGCATAGTCATGTCAAGATGCTATGATAGTTAGTCATAGAAATTGTATTAAAACAGATTAGACACCAGTGTAAATTGGTTGGAACATCAGAAATTTCTGGACTTAGCATTGACTGAAGAGTTACAAAGCAATTTCATGTGAATATCAATTATAAAAATAAGCCATGTTTATTTTATTATTATTGGGATTTAGGGGACACATTAAATAAACATATTTTTCTTTGACCCAGATAAGACCTATTGTGTAATAAACACAGGAATCAGGTAAATAGAGACCAAAATATCTTTATTTTTTCAAGAAAACTTCACACACAAAGTTAACAGGAATAATACAATGAACCTCTACAGTCCATCATCCAGCTTCAATGTTCATCCATTCTTGGCCCCATTTGCTTCATCTATATACCCACATCCGCTTTCCCATCCCCTATTGGATTATTTTGAAGAAAATCCCAGACTTAATATGACTTCATCCATAAATATTTAAGTATATATCAATAAAATATAAGGAATATTTTTAATACAACCATGATATCATTATCATACCTAAGGAAAAAATTAACAATAATTCCTTAATATCTGTGAGGGCGCCTTCTAAGATGACCCCCAATGATCCTTACGCCCTGGTACCCAAGCCTTTGTTGTAATCCTTCCCCCTGAGTGTGAGCTAAACCTATTCATGAGTAGAATATTGCAAAAGCGATGGACTACCACTGAGATTAGATTACAAAGACACTGTGGATTTCATCTTGCAAATCCTCTTGCTCTCTCTTACTATCTCTTGTTCTCTCTCAACTCCCTCTCTCTTTCTGAGCCCTCATCTGTAGGAAGCAGGCTCTCTTGTGAGTAGTCCTATGGAGAGGCCTACATAGCAGGGAACTGATGACTCTGGCTGTCAGTCAGATTGGAGCTGAGGCCTGGCAAGAGCCACCTGAGTGAACTTGGAAGCAGATCTTCCCCAAGTCGAGCCCTGAGATAACTGCAGCCCCAGGGGACACTGACTGCAGCCTCACGAGAGACTTTGGGACAGAGGCAGCCAGACGAGCCATGCCTAGATTCCTGACCCACAGAAACTGTGAGGTAATTAATGTTTTTTATTTTAAGCCACTAAGTGCTGGGGTAATTTGTTACATGGCCATAGACAACTAATACAATATCATTAAATATTCAATCAGTGTTCAAATTCTTTCATTGTCTTATATATGATTTTTTACGGTTGGTTTGCTTGAGTCGGGATCAAACAAGGTCCTCACATTGTGTTTAGTTATGTCATTTAAGTCTTCTTATCATAAAATTCCTCTTCCATCATTTTTCTTTGCCATTTTTCACTTTTCTTATTGATAAAGCTGAAAGTGGAGACCATGACATGGTGTGGAGAAAATGGGCTTGTCAGCTCTTCCTACTACCTTGATCCAGACCTAAAAACAGCTGTTTAGGAGGAAAGTTTAGATTTCCTGAGCAAGTACGCTTCCCCAGAGTCCTATCTCTAACTGGTCTGGCAGAGACATTGCAGAGAAAGACCAACAGTCCCAGCAAATAGGCATAAATTATCAGCTATAGTAAGACCATTCGTAGACTGAAATCAACTGTGAGGGCACACAATCAAATGTTTAATTTCTTTATATTAAAATTACTACAGACACCATTTTAAAATTATCTCTTGTTCTTATTACTCTAGAATAGATAAATCTTCAACTAAAAAACATTTCTCACTGTAGTTTCAAAAAGAAGACTTGTTTCATCAATGTTAATCAAATGTACAAAGTGCCCACCCTCAATAAGTTTACAATCTACTGGAAAAGTTAATCAATCAATCATACACGCACTCGTACACATGCACGTGCACAAACTATGAGAGACATAGGAATAAAAATATACAGGAAAAAAATGAAATGCTTTGAAAGATAAAGGAGTCTGCTGTGAAAACACAATGTATAAAACTCTAACTTAGCCCAAGGATTAGGAAAAGCTTTCCTAAAGACAGAGCATTTGAAACAACATGATACAGATGAAGATATTGTAATGACTGTATTATAGATATTGGTTTTATCCTAAGATCACTGAGAAGATATTGGAGAGTTTTAAGCAAGAGAAAGGTATAATAGGACTTGGGTTTCAAAGAGAATGGAGAATGGTTTAGAGAGGGGCCAGCGTGGATGTGCTTGCCTCAATACCTCTGTCTTTGTCTGATTTCACTGTCCACATAGAAGACAGATCCTGTACCCTGGCCACTCAGTTCCTTAACTATCTTCTCCAACGATATCCTCATCCACCCTACCTCAACTCTGGTCTTGCTACAGACCTTTTCATTACCAACCACTGCCCTCCCTCCATAATGTCAATTTCAAGCATCTCACTCTCTGGCCATCTAACCACTCCAACTCATTTTCTCTTCTAGCCATATTAGTTTCCTATTACTGCTGTAACAAATTACCACAAACTTGGTGGCTTCAAACAACACAGTTTATTATCTTATAATTCTGCCTTACAACACCTTCACAATTCAATGTGAAACGAGTCTTGCTAGCTAAAATCAAGATGTCAACAGGGCCCTCTCCATACTTAACCCATCAGCAAACTCCAGGGTAGTTAATCACTTCCTTCTTATTGAAACACTTTCTTCACTTGGTTTCCAGGACACCAAGGAGTCTCTTAGGAGTCTCCTCCTACCTTAAGGCTCTTCCTTCTCAGTTTTCATTACTGAGCCCTCTTTACCTTCCTAAGCTCGAACATTGGAGTCAGACAAAGAAGAGAGAATATTATAGGATTTTAGAGCCTAGGCTGGGTGGTTTCAGAGCAAGTCTTTCAAAGATTGAAATGGGGCAGAACTTATGACATAATACTTTCGGATTGGTTGGCCCATTGAGGTGAAGGTCTTGTAGGGATTCTCGATGAGCAAGTTGATAATCTTGATAAAAAATACTGTTTGCGTTGCTTCACAGTTTTATCTTCTTAGATTAAGTATATTCCAGAATAAGCAGCTAAATTCTGTTTCATTTATTCTTGATGTTGGGAAAGTAAAGTATGCCTGTCTCCAGCATTTTTTAACATAAAGACAAGAAATTGTGTTGGTTGCAGTCCTCAAACAAGAGGGTGATATCCCCTGCCCAGCTTGCCGAGTGATAAGGAGCAAATCAGATAATGTGTTCCAAAAGGTATAGAAAGTTGCTATTATTATAAAGCTCAATACAATAAATATTTATTGAACTCTTATCATGTACAAGAAATAGTATTATCCCTGGAAATGGTATTGAGATAAACATGACACGATCGTCATCTTCAGGGAGTTTACAGTCAGTAAGTGGTTAAAACCAATAACACAAATAATTGAATAAAAGTCAGAGTAAGGTATGTGCCATAAGAAGGTACAAAAAACGTGCTACGAAAGTTTACATAAGAGACCTATGCTTGATAGTGATTCAAGAACAGATTTGCTACAGAGGGGGCATTTGAGATAAGCTTTGAAGAGAGGATTTTGCCAGTTGCACATGGAAGCCATGGAGATGAGTTCATGGCGGACAGAAGCAGCAGCCTGAACAAAAGCATACAATATGTAAAGGAATGGTGCACAGTGAAAAGCATTCTACGGTCTAAGAAGTCTAGGAAAGCTAGTCAGAACTAAACAGGCTTCTTTGTTGCAGGTCATTGCAGCCTTTCATGGGGGAATACGCATTGTCTTCCAAGAAGGACACACAGTATGCCCCACTCCTGAACTTCGTAATCATGGAACAACCTCCTCCCCTATTGCAGAGCATCTCATTGCGCTTGTTGCTACCAAACACATTCTAGCTAACATGGGAGTGGAGAGAAGTAAGAAAGTTGGGGTAGGGTGTGGGGAGGGGCAACGTTAGGGAACAGCAAATAGTTCTGTTTTCCTGGAGCTAAAAAAGTTCTTGGGGTCCAAAGACGAAAAAGTCTCGAGCACTACAGTGGAGAATATATATTTAATTTAGTAGCAGTGGGGGAAACTGTCAACAGAGTAAGCAGAAATGGTGATTGAACAGTGCTTCACGTGGGTCAGTTTGTCAGCAGTACGTAAGATATACTAAGACAGGGAGAAAAAGCAATCGAGAGGGCAGGCTTCAACATTCCACAGCACGAATACAAATCATGGCGAGGCATACCTAGGGGGCGGGCAGTAATCATAGAAATGAGATTCAAGAAGCAATGAGGTAAAATCGACAGAATATGGCATACGATAGGATGGAAGAAGTGGAGAGTAAGTCACACCTGATACTGGGCTGTTGAGCTTGGTTCCTGGTAGAATCCTGGTGACAGTGATAGTCAGAAAATCAGGAAAATCTTTGGAAGTAGATGGTTAGAAAAGTAGAATAAAACAGTTTATTTGATATATAAATTTTTTATTCTACTTCTTTTAAAAAGAATGCTTTGTTTACATAATATTAACACATCTATATGCATCTGTGTAAGGACAATACTTTCAAGAAATTTTATTTTTCTGGAACATAAAAGTCTCATGATTTTTAATTTTCCATGAGAAATCTAATTTTATTTTACAAGTTTACATATTTTATAAGTTAACAAAATATTCATTATATTTTCCCTTATGCAAATAGATCTCATATTTAATACCTTCTATGTATTAGAAATTACCTTTAAAATATGTCAAAGCAAATACTTGTCATAATTTATCCAAACTAATTCTCTAGCTTTGAAAGGAAAGTTTCAAATTCGTAGAACTGCACTGTGTTCAGATAATAAACACGCTGTAAGTAACTAAGTATTAGACTGATTAACAAAGAGAATAAGACTGTAACTCGAGAAAAAATATCTTCTCAAGCGGGTGCTAAAGTCAATACTGTAAAGGAAGTTTTAAATTCTGCCCAAATGGCAGAAACATTTTCCCCAAATTGTCTAGTCTTAAAAATCACCCATTAATTCAGCCTAAAATGTCTTCATTTCATTTACATAACACAGCCTTGTCGCAGTATGAAGTTACCTAAAATAGTTATTATGTCTTTGGGCAAAAATAGGCAGACAGCATTGGCGAGAAAAGCATGTGGGCACTTAGATCCCCCACAGAGACAGAGATTATATGTCTGGTCTCCTAAATACCAGAAGCAAGATTGGATTAAAACCATGCCATTGAAAGACTCCCAAATGGAGCTGGGTGCTATCCAATATTCTAGCTTCCTAAATGTACCAGGTTCCCGGGAGGAAGGAAAAGAGAGATGGGGAAATATCATTTATTTTTCTCATTCATTATTGAGGAGGCAACCTTATCTGAGTAGATGCACAAGGAAATGAAATACTCTTTCCACGGTTATGATTTGTGCAGTTTTCTGTAACCTTGGGAAAGGTCTTCTGTCTCAACATAACCATCTATAAAAATCTCATTTGGAGGTTTGCTTAATTGGTAAATTAAACAATTACCAAGGTGCTAAATAAAAGGTACTAGACAAGTATGATGTATTTTCCTTTTTATTTCCATTTTGAAACCACAGTGAAGCAGTATTAGAAGATCTCTCCATCTTGCTAATCACCAGGAAGATGAGTTACCTATAGATCAATTTAGGACAGAGAGTACAGAAGAGAAGAGGAAAACCTCCAGAAAGGAATTAAAGATACATGCTTTTTAAAAGTACATGGCAACAGAAAGTAAAGGGAGGAAAATAAAGACAAAGTAGCTATGTACATAATGACCAGTTTCTGAAAGAAATAGGTAAAGCACTGTATGATATTGTAATGATGGATACAAGATGTTATACATTTGTCAAAACCCATAGAACTTTACAGCACAAAGAGTGACATAAAGTATGCAAATATATTTTAAACAATCATTTAGGAGATCAAGGTATCTCAGGAAGGAATGCAGGCTGTGACAAGAGAATCTAAATGTAGTACAAATGTATGAAACAATTTCACTGAACAGGATGGGGAGAAAAGGTCTGATCTAAGTAACACTGGAAAGGAATGGAGTCTATAAGACTAAAGGCAAAAAAAACTACACATAAGCCTTTTAGTCAGTTGATAATGGTATTTCTAATGGGATTATGGGGTAACAACTCTGATATTGTTAAACATGTAAACTGGAACGGAACGATTAAGTAAGGTTTCTCTCACTGCTGGAGTATGAGTTTACACAGAAGCGAGGGTAAGAGGCTAAAATGACCCATGTGGTCACAGATTAGATTTGAAGACATCAGTATGAACTCATATTCAGCTTAATAGAGAGATGGTTTCCTATAGAAATATTTATAGATATGTATATATACATGGATTAACATATGCACATATATTTTTTACTTTCTCATCTGAGATTGCCTAAAAGAACACTGTAATACCAATGAGTACACCTAGCACCCAGATCAAGGTCTGTAATATCATTCTCCAATAAAGAAACCAGGATCCTCAGAGAAATGGCTGATTCTAGGACTGGAACAGGAAATACACAAGATGAGGCTTGTACATCTCATAGTGCCAGAAATTAAGGAAATACTCACACACACACACGATGATGCAGTATATCAAAAAAGTATAGCAGGCAACTGAGAGATGTCCCAATGGCCAAATCTGGAACAATTTCATCAATAAAATGAGTTAATTAGGATTGTCACTAATACTAAAGTATAAAATAAATATCTATGAGTCAATAGTGATATGAATGAATGGACGAATGAATAAATAAGTAAATAAATTAATGCAGGGGACACGATGAATACTCTTTTTTTCCAAGTATAATGTATATTTATTATTATGATAAAGTGGTATATTGATTAATGATTGTGATAGTAATATAGTGTCCAAAAGCAGTTAAGACTTCGAACTAGTTAAAGAAATATATAAAAATACACAAATAATAAATTGTTATAAGACAAATACTCTTACAGAAGAATTCCAAATATTCAGTGTAGATACTCTGCCCTCAAGGAGCCCCAATTCTACTCCTTAGATATGGGCTGGACATAGTCACTTCCTTTTAAAGACTACACAGAAAGATGAAAAGAAGACTAACTTTATGGTGGAGAAACCTAACAAACACTACCTACTTTCTAATTATTCATAGTGTAAAATGCAGGCTTAGGATGGTCAATTCTCAAGCAGTTAATTCTGATTTTCTTCCTTCCCACCTAGCTACTCTGTCAACCACATGCTCCATCCATATTGAACTACTCACAATTCACATTAATACATTTATGTATTCACTAAAGAAATAATCATCATATCTACTACATTCCAGGCACTTTAGTAGACACTAGGAAAACAGATAGACTTTTTTAAAAACCTATAATTACCTTGAATTAGAACTTAGCAGCTGCTAGGGGGAATCAGATTATGTGAAACAAACGTGTAATTAAGTGTTATAGTCTTGATGACAGGTAATGCAAGGAATTATCCATCAAAAAAACATTTATTAACTGTCTGTTATGAGTAAAATACCATGCTGCCCCCTTGGGATACAATGTTGAATAAGATAGACATAGTTTCTGCCTTCATGGAACTTACAAACTAAGAGGTAAGGAGAGGAGTGAGGAGTAGAGATAAACAAATAAACACACACACACACTCATAATACTAAAGCTTGATAAGTGCCGCAAAGAAAACAATGAGTGCTACGACAGAAAATAACAAAAAGACTTATTTAGACTGAGGATATCAAGGAAAATTTCTGAGAAGATGACACTTGAACTGAGACTTGAAACATGAGTAGGAATTAGTTAGGAAGAGAGTAAGAAAGAGCATGTGTGAATTCTCTGAGACAAAAAAGAATACAGTTGTTTCAGAGAACTAAAAGAATGCCCATGTGACTGGAGCTCAGTGATACTTGTTGAGGCTACCAGTATAGACAGGGTCTAAATGCTACAAGACCACATAAAAGAGCTTGAGTATGGAAAGCAATTGAACAACACTTGATCTGATGAACACTTTTTAAAAACTCACTTAGAAAATGGATGGTAGTGGTACAGGGACAGGCATGGTTAAGATTGAAAGAAGAACCTCAGTTTCCTATTGCTGAGACAATAATTATTTGAACCTAGAGCCAAAGCAATGGAGATAGGTGGATGTTAGATTTATTTTTAAAGTAGAATTAACCAGTACTTGGTGATAGATCATTTCTAAAAGAGTAGGGAAGTTGTAATAGGAAACCAAAGGCTCATTTGATTCTTAAGTTATCTTAAACATCAGGTAGGGGTATGCCAATAAACAAGAAATCTGTGCAAAAATAGGGGGGTATTAAATTGTATGGCTTAAAGTTTGGGGAGAGAAGGAATGTTACAAGCAATTATTTTCATTCATTCTGCCTAAGTCAGTATTATAGACTGAAGTTTACTCTGTGCTAGGCATGCTGCTAAGTACTGAAGGTACAATTGTGAGCAAATCAGACCATCACTGTCTTCATGAACACACAGTTCAGTGAGAACAGAGGTATCAATGATACAATCAAAAAATAAATAGCATGACATTTTTTGACATGCTAGGAAGGAATAGTACATGGAGCCATGAGAATCTATACAAAGAGAACTGATTGACTGGAATAAGGAGAAGAAGGGAAAGCATCCCTAAGGAGGTAAGCTCTGAGCTGAGATCTGAGAAACAGACAGGACTTCGGGTTAAGGGGTTATGACGGTGCAGGCAGCATTTTAGGCAGCCTTCGGGTTGGGAGGAGAAGGCATATTCAAATAACTGAAGGGAAAACAACACTGAAGAATAGAGAGAAGAGGAAGAGAGGCGTAGGGTAAGAAGCAGGGTCACTCAGGGTGTTACAAGGCAGCATTAAAAGTTAGAGTTTTGTCCCAAGAGTAGTGGAAACCATTCAAGCGTTTTAAGCAAACTGATTGTATGAAGCTACACAGGAAAACAAGCACCGGCTTAAGGAGGGACTTGCAATGCCCCGTCAAGGAGCCAGAAATACAGGGATATGTTTTGTACCTGAGCTATGACCTATAGACTCTTCTAAAATTTCTAAATTTGGATCTCTGCTAGAGCTCACCACATAGATTTATAACCCTGGAAACCCATATTTTTAACCCAAAAGATATGCCTTTATATAACATATATATATATATATTTTTTAAAAAGCTAAACAAGAAAATTTTACTTAAGTACCAATGCATTTGAAGGGTCACAGAAACACATACATAAAAATCTTTTAAGATACTAATGTTTCTTCTCTCATTTATTTCTACATTTTCTAACAGTTTAACATAACTGCAATTTTTAACTTTTATCATGGAATCAAAATTGTATGCTGTGTTCAAATGCATCAGAAAATTTAGGTACAGCCTGGTTGTGCTCCTTCTTTTTTTTTAGCATGAGGCAGCCTAGTCAGCATGTGCAATATGCAAAGGTGTGAGAAGGAAAATGGATTTGTATATTCTCTTTTTCTGAGACAGCTGATAGGGAGTCGTAAAGTTCTGAAAGGATATAGGTATAGATTCATTCATTCAGTAAATATGAATTGAGAGCTCACTGAAGATCAGGCACTCTACTAGGTACTAAAGGAAAAACAGCAAACAAGATGGTCCCTGCCTCCACGGAGCTTATGGTCTCAGGCAGTCCTCTCCAAAGGATGTTCTGAAGACTCTAGCATCTGTGTAACCTGGGGTGCCTGATAGAAGTGCAAATTCTTGGGCCTAACCCCAGACCCAACAAACCAGAATCTCTAAGAATGAGGCTCTAGAATTTGTACTTCAACAATTTCCCAGAGTGATTTTTAAGCACATCATTTTTAAGGAGGATTTGTGTGATAATGAAGGCCTTCTTTCTTAGCCTAAGAAGCTTGCGTTTTACCCTGAAGGTAATGAGGAAAACACTGAAGGATGTTAGGGACAATTGCATCAAACAGGAAAACCATATAAGAAGAAATCTGAGGATGACTTTATGCAGGAAAGAAGTTAAGAGTTCATTTGCTTAGTACAGGAAAGATAATAAGGACCTGATCTAAGGTAGTAGCAGCTGATAGAAATGAGAAGAAAAATATGAGAACTATTAAGGCTATAAAATTGATAGAACATGATCATATATGCGGAAAGAAAAAGGAGCATGTTTAGGCAAAATGTAGTTCATTTTTGCTCATTTGCTTTTAAGATATCTATGAGACATCCAACCAGAGATTTCTGTACAAGAATATATAGGTTTTACCTCAGAGCTGGAAGTATAGATTTATATGTTAAATCAACTAGATAATATTTGAAAACAAAGAGCCAAAATAAATACAAAAATTAAAGGTCAGATAAGAAGAATTCCAAAAGAAATAATTGGCAATGAAAGGGCACCAAAACAAGTCATTCTAATTGCTTAATCCAATCATGTCTCTTAGGCTAAAACTATATCAGTGCTCAGACACCTCGCAGGCATTGGTATGCATGCCTTATTTTTCATATTAGAAGAGCAGGGCTTCATAGACATCTTTATTTTTCTCTTACAGTAATATTACAGACAAGAAATCCAATAAGTATTTGTTGAACTTCAAATCCAGAAGTGCCAGAGACAGAAGTCTGAGGGGATGTGTATGCTAAATGGAGGTATTCTGTGTGTCACTTATGAAATCAGTTCTCGGTAATAACACCACATACGTAACTCAACTATTCACTTACTTTTTCATATGGTGGGATAAGGTTTAAATATGCTCATACACAAGTTCTTTGTTCCCAATTAGAACTTGTCCATGAGTTCAAGGCATTGCAAGCTTATTACCTCAGAAAAGAGGCTACATAGCCAGAACCAGAGAGCAGAAAGCCAACCTGTTGGCTTTTGAGTTTCAAAGTAGACTTTTGAAATTCATGGAAGAAACAGTAATTTAGAAAGCCAAAGAATTTTAATCTTAAAACCTACACTTTGGGAGAAAGAATAAGGCTTGGGTTCCAAAAATTTGATGTGAGATGTCAAATGCAACTTTCTCAAGAAAAAAAGGTATAATGTTTAGTACATAAATAAAGGATGGAAAAAGACTAGATTGTGTTAATGTTGGTTCATCAGTTTTAACAAATGTACTACTCTGCTGGGGGATGTTGATATGGGGGGTTATGCATGTGTAGGGGCAAGAGGTATTTGGGAAATCTCTGTACTTTCCCTTCAATTTTGCTGTGAAACTTAAAATGCCCCCCCAAAATAAAGTCTTAATTTTAAAAAAAGAAAGAAAAGAAAAAGACTAGATGAAAGTTCACGCTAACCCACTCCCAGAGTTTGATCAGCTTTCGGGGAGGAGGATTATCTGGAAGAAGAAAAATGAATTGCTAGAGAGATGTCCCTGTTCCCTAGCCCCTAATATTGATTGTTGGGGTGCAGGAGTGGGAACCAGGGGAGGTCGTATGTGACAGAACCCACAGGGGACTTTCCTATCCAGATCCCTGAGTCATAGAAGGAAATCTGTAGACAAATAAAATTGAAGTAGATCCTCAAGTCTTCTGCAACCAAAGGAAAATTGGAGAACTTCAAGAAGTTTCCTCCAACATCAAGACGTTATAAAAGAGACAGAGGGAAGGAAAGCCTCCAGGCATAAAGGTGCCCACCTGTCAAGACTGATGACCAGGAAGGTGGTGACATTGGTCAGTCTAAGAAAAACCACATAGTCCTAAGGGCATCATTTTAGAAAAGAAAAGGGACATGGTTCAAAGATAATGAGCAGACAAAATAGTTGTCTCCAGAATAGTATTGTGAACATTACAAACAGGGACTAAGTCTTAAAACTCTTAGCGTAGTGCTATGTGCTAGGTAGATAGTGATCAATCAATAATCAGGGAATGGTCACATCCTACATAATATATGTTTTTAACCTCTAGAGAGTTTAATTGCTGTTATAGCTTAGAATGTCTATGAAAATCACATTAGCATCATGGAAAGTTTGGTCCTATACTACCTCTCTGATAGAAAATACAACACACACCCTTACTCTGTACTCTAGCTGTCCCGTGAATGCATTCAGCATGCTTCCACTTTAGGGAATACATATGCGCTAATTCCCCAGCCTGGAATATTCTTACTCCAGATATCTACAAGGCTCTCTGCCCTCAGATTAGGTCTCTGACCCAATGTCACCTTATCAGAGAGGCTTTACCAGACATGTTGATCTAAAAAGTAATCATGCATGCGTGTGCACACACACACACACACACACACATTCACACACTTCCAAACAATTCGCATTCTCATTATTCTGCTTTATTTTCCTCTATAGCGCTCATTACTACCTGATATTGTATATGTTTATTTGTTTATTATCTGTCCCTTGCTATTTCAATGTAAGCTCTGAAAGAGGAAATTTCATCTGATCTATACAAAGCTATATTCCTAATTCCTATAACAGTGCCTAGCACACAAGCATTCAATAAATATTTGGCAAATGAAGGAATAAAATTTTCAAAAGACAGCCAAGACTTTTCTGTACTAGAACTTAATTGTACAAAATTATTTCTTGAAATAAGTTGCATATCTGTTGGACCTTTCTAATATTTTTCATTATACAGTTTTTATTGTTAATGCTGTTGTTTTAATGGAATGTGATGCTGTAGAACAATCTTTTATATTAATTTTTCAACACACCTGGAAATTGACCATTTCTTTGTATCTGGGCTAATTGCATTATTTTCTGCACGTAGTTATCTCATCAAATCCAGGTTGTATAATAATTGTTGCATAAAAAAAGAGGATCTTTCAAATTCAGGCTGCAAATAAAACAGGTACAGGCCTAACTGTTAGAGCTACAAGGGGAAAAGTTAACAAATATAAACCCTATTGGTTCTTAACCAATTGGTATCTTTATCTACCTATGGGAAATCTTAGCCCCCATCTCCAACAACCCTTGCCCTATACTATCAAAGGAACCTGCTGGGGGCAGATCTCATCAAGATGGCACTGTGAGCAGACGTTGAACTCACCTCCTCCCATGAACACAATCAGGTTACAACAATTTTGGGAAGAATCACCCTGGATTGAAAACTGAAAACTGGATAAAAAGAACCCCCACGACAAGGGACAGTCCTGACGAAAGCAGAAGAGGCAGTAACTCCGGCAGGAAAGGAAAACAGCCACCTTTGGGAGCAGCGGAGTTTCTCAGCTGGCCAGACGGGAGCCACCCTAAAGTACTAGCCCTCCCTGGAGGAGTGCAGTCCGGAGCAGGGGCAATACTGCTATAACCATCCTTCGGACTCAGCCCAACCGAGGGGGGTTCTTTCTGTCTGGCTTTGCTGGCTATTAACTGCCTCGAGGATACCCGCAGAAATGCTATCAGCTGAAAGCCGAAAAGATCCAGGTCTTAAAGTGCCCACGCACAAACTCACTCATTGCAACAACCTAAAATCACCAGAGAGAAGGCTGACTGTCCTTTGGTGAAACAAGACTCACCTGGTGGGCTATGGGCGCATCTTGGTGAGAGGAGGATCCTCTCCGGGGACTGAGACATTGGTGGGGGCCAGTGTTCTGAGCTGGTCCAGGCATGCTGATACAGACACTGGTAGGGATTATTGAGGTGCATCCCTTGGGCTGTTAGCCCAGGGGTCTACCACACCCACTAGAGCACAGATTTAATCCAGTTCAGCCAGGGCAGGCAACCCACCCTAGGGACTGGCCCCACCTAACAGCAAGCCCTCAGGCTACTTTTCAACCTGCATTGACTGAGTGCCTTGATCCTCTACAGGCAGGCAAGGGTGTCTGCCTCTGTGGGGCAGGGCCGGTGTGAGGACCTGGTGAACTGTGGGGGGCATTAGGGGAGAGGTGGGGGCCTCTGCAGTGTGGCATTGGGGTATACTCCAGGGGGTTGGGAAGTGTGCACAGACCAGGACTGTGTTGACAGTTTATGTGGTCCGGTGGGGGGTGAGGCTTATCAGCAGCAGAAGACTTGTGCTTCACAAATAGCCATAAAAAGGATCAGCCCCACCTTTCAAACCCTGAAACAATTGAGTGCCCCCATGCCAAGGGCTAGCTGCACTCCTAAGAGAACAGACAACAGCCTTCTTGGCCTCAGGCCTATCACAACTGTACACCCCTGAGCCTAGCAACCAGCTACACTTGGTACCAACCCAATTAAGAGGACAATTGCAATAAGAGTGTGCTGACAGACTTTGTAGCCAGCAGTGCTGAGGCCCCCCAAACCGGATCTACAAACAGCTGGCCAGGGAAGGAAAGATCAGACTCCCTGGGTTCCTGCAGTGGGAGCAACCCTGCCACAGCAGAAGAACACAAGTAGCCCACAAAGGGGTCACTCCTGGTTCTTATGGACTGGTGACGAGAGGGAAGCACACTGCTGGGCCTCGTAAGGCATCTCATACATAAGGCCACTTCTCCAAGGTCAGGAGACATAGCCGACTCACCTAGTACAAAGACATAGCACAGAGAAAGAGGCATAATGAGGAGGCAAAGGAATACTTCTCAAGCAAGGGAACAGCACAAAACCCCAACAAAACAACAAAGTGAAATAGAAGCTAGCGACCAACTTGACAAAGAATTCAAACAAAATATAATGAGGATGTCCACAGATATGCGGAGAAGAATGGATGAACACAGTGAGCACATCAACAAAGAACTGGAAGATATATTTAAAAAAATCAGAAATGAAGAATACAATACTTGAAATGAGAAATTCACTAGAGGGACTCAATAGCAGAGTAGAGGAAGCAGAAGAACAGATCAGTGAGCTAGACGAAAGACTACAGGAAATCACCCAAGCAGAACAGAAAAGAGAAAAAAGAATTACATAGAATGAGAACAGTGTAAGGGAACTCTGGGACAATATCAAGTGTGCTAACATTCGGATTATAGGGGTCCCAGAAGGAGAAGAGAGAGACAAAGGGGCAGAAAACTTATTTGTTGAAATAATAGAGGAAAATTTTCCTAACCTGAGGAAGGTAACAGACATCCAAGTTCAGGAAGCACAGAGAGCTCCAAACAAGAGAAGCCCAAAGAGGCCCACACCAAGACATATTATAATCAAAATGTCTAAAATTAAAGACAAAGAGAGAATCCTAAAAGCATCAAGACAAAGGCCACAAGTGACATATAACGGGAAGCCCATCAGGCTATCAGTAGAGTTCACAGCCGAGACCCTACAGGCGAGAAGAGAATGGCATGACATATTTAAAGTGCTAAAAGGAAAAACCTACAACCAAGAATACTCTATCCATCAAGGTTGTCATTCATAATGGAAGGAGAGAAAAAGAGCTTCCCAGACAAGCAAAAATTAAAGGAGTTTATCACTAAGAAACCAGTTCTGCAAGAAATGCTGAAGAGACTTAAGTGGGAAAGCAATGACCACAAATAGAGATAAAAAAAAAAATTACCAAAAAGACCCAAAACAACAACAACAACAAAAAACAGGCAATAAAATCACTTGTAAGGTAAAAGTATAGTAGAGGCAGCCAATCAACTACCTGTGAAGATAATATGAAGGTTAGAAGACAAATGTACTAAAATCACCTATTTCAATGATAAGAGGGTAATGGATAGAGACACACTAAACAAAAGAATATATACGATGTGAAAAACATATAATGTGGGAGGAGGGGAGCAAAAAAGTAGAGCTTTTAGAAAAGAGGTCAAGCTAAAGAGTCTATCTACTCAATATAGACTGTTATATGCATAGTATATTAAATAGGATCCTCATGGTAACCACAAACCAGAAACCTATAACAAGCAGGAAAAAAAGTAAGACAAAAGAAATCGAACATATTACTAAAGATAGCCGTCAAACCACAAGAGATGAGAGCAAGAGAAAAAGAAAGGAACTGAGAAGAACTACTAAAACTCCCAAAAAAAAAAAAGAAAAAGTGACAAAATGGCAATAAATACATATTTATCAATAGCTACTTTAAATGTCAATGGACTAAATGCTCCAATCAAATGCCATAGGGTGGCCAACTGGATAAAAAAACAAGATCCACGTATATGCTACATACAAGAGACACACTTCAGACCCACAGACACTCACAAACTGAAAGTGAAAGGATGGAAAAAAGTATCTCATGCAAATGGCAAAGAAAAGAAAGCAGGGGTAGCAATACTTATATCAGACAAAATAGACTTTAAATCAAAAACTGTAATAAGAGACAAGGACAGGCACTACATAATGATAAAGGGAACAATCCAACAAGAAAATATAACACTTGTAAATATCTACGCACCCAACATAGGAGCACCTAATATATAAAGCAATTATTAACAGACATAAGAGGAGAAATAGACAGTAACACAATAATAGTAGGGGACTTTAACACTCCACTTACACCAATGGATAGATCATCCAAACAGAAGATCAAGAAGGAAACACTCGCCTTAAAGGACACATTAGACCAGATGGACTTAGTAGATATATACAGAACATTCCATCCAAAAACCACAGAATACACATTCTTTTCAAATGCCCATGGAACGTTCTCCAGGATTGATCACATATTAGGCCACAAAACAAGTCTCAATAAATTTAAGAAGATCGAAATAATACCATGCATCTTTTCTGACCACAAAGGTATGAAGCTGGAAATCAACTACAGAAAGAAAAAGAGAAAAGCCACAAAAATGTGGAAATTGAACAAAATGATACTGAACAATGATTGGGTCAATGAAGAAATCAAAAAATTCCTGGAGACAAATGAAAATGAAAACACAACATGCCAAAATCTGTGGGATATAGCGAAAGCGGTTCTACGAGGGAAGTTTATAGCAATTCAGGCCTACCTCAGCAAGGAAGAAAAATCCCAAATAGACAATCTAAAAGTGCACCTAAAGCTACGGGAAAAAGAACAACAAACAAAGCCCAAAATCAGAAGAAGGAAGGAAATAATAAAAATCAGAGCAGAAATAAACGAAATTAAGAATAAAATAATAGAAAAAATTAATGAAACCAAGAGCTGGTTCTTTGAAAAGATAAACAAAATTGACAAACCCTTAGCTAGACTTACCAAGAAAAAAAGAGAGAAGGCTCAAATAAATAGAATCAGAAATGAAAGAGGAGAGATTACAACGGACACCTCAGAAATACAAAAGATAATAAGAGAATACTATGAAAAACTATACGCCAACAAATTGGACAATCTAGAAGAAATGGGTAAATTCTTAGAAACATACAACCTTCCAAAACTGGACCAAGAAGATGCAGAAAATTTGAATAGACCGATCACCAGTAAGGAGATCGAAACAACAATCAAAAACCTCCCCAAAAATAAAAGTCCAGGACCAGATGGCTTCCCTGGTGAATTCTACCAAACATTCAAAGAAGACCTAATACCTATCCTTCTCAAACTCTTCCAAAAAATTGAAGAGGAGGGGAGACTTCCTAACTCCTCCTACGAAGCAAACATTATCCTGATACCAAAATCAGACAAGGACAACACAAAAAAAGAAAATTACAGGCCAATATCACTGATGAACATCGAGGCAAAAATTCCCAACAAAATACTAGCAAATTGAATACAACAATACATTAAAAAGATCATACATCATGATCAAGTGGGTTTCATTCCGGGGACGCAGAGATGCTTCAATATCCGCAAATCTATCAACGTGATACACCACATCAACAAAATGAAGAATAAAAATCACATGATCATCTCAATAGATGCAGAGAAAGCATTTGACAAGATACAGCATCCATTTATGATAAAAACTCTAAATAAAATGGGTATAGAAGGAAAAATACCTCAACATAATAAAGGCCATATATGACAAACCCACAGCAAACATCATTCTCAATGGAGAAAAACTGAAAGCTATCCCTCTAAGAACAGGAACCAGACAAGGATGCCCACTGTCACCACTCTTATTTAACATAGTATTGGAAGTCCTAGCCAGAGCAATCAGGCAAGAAAAAGAAATAAAAGGGATCCACATTGGAAAAGAAGAAGTGAAACTGTCACTCTTTGCAGATAACATGATTTTATATCTAGAAAACCCTAAAGAGTCCACTAAAAAACTTTTAGAAATAATAAAGGACTACAGTCAAGTTGCGGGATACAAAATCAATGTACAAAAATCGGTTGTGTTTCTATACACTAACAACAAAGTAACAGAAAGAGAAATTAAGAATACAATCTCACTTACAATTGCAACAAAAAGAATAAAATACCCAGGAATAAACTCAACCAAAGAGGTGAAAGATCTGTACACCAAAAACTATAAAACATTGTTGAAAGAAATTGAAGAAGACACAAAGAAATGGAAAGCTATTCCGTACTCTTGGATTGGAAGAATTAACATTGTTAAAATGTCCATACTTCCTAAAGCAATCTATAGATTCACCACAATCCCTATCAAAGTTCCAATAACATTTTTTACAGAAATAGAACAAAAAATCCTAAAATTTATATGGAACAACAAAAGACCCTGAATAGCCAAAGGATTCCTGAGGAAAAAGAACAACACTGGAGGTATCACACTCCTTGATTTCAAATTATATTACAAAGCCATAGTAACCAAAACAGCATGGTACTGGCACAAAAACAGACACACAGAACAATGGAACAAAATTGAGAGCCCAGAAGTAAACCCACACGTTTATGGGCAACTAATTTTCAACAAGGAAGCCAAGAGCATACGATGGAGAAAGGAGAGTCTCTTCAATAAATGGTGTCGGGAAAACTGGACAGCCACATGCAAAAGAATGAAAGTAGACCATTCCCTTACACCATGCACAAAAATCAACTCAAAATGGATTAAAGACTTGAATGTAAGACCTGAAACCATGAGACTTCTGGAAGAAAACATAGGCGCTCTATGACATTGGTCTGAGCAGCATATTTTCAAGTCCCATGTCTGACTGGGCAAGGGAAACAAAAGAAAAAATGAACAAATGGGACTACATCAAACTAAAAAGCTTCTGCACAGCAAAGGAAACCATCATAAAATGAAAAGACAACCTAACAATTGGGAGAAGATATTTGCAAACCATATATCAGATAAGGGGTTAATATCTAAAATATACAAAGAACTCATACAGCTCAACAACAAAAAAACCAACAATCCAATTAAAAAATGGGCAAAAGATCTGAACAGAGATTTCTCCAAAGAGGATACACAGATCGCCAACAGGCATATGAAAAGATGCTCAACATCATTAGCTATCAGGGAAATGCAAATCAAAACTACAATGAGGTATCACCTCACTCTGGTCAGAATGGCTATAATTAACAAGACAGGAAACAACAAATATTGGAGAGGGTGTGGAGAGAAGGGAACCTTTGTTCACCGCTGGTGGCAGTGCAAACTGGTGCAGCCGCTATGGAAAGCAGTATGGAGTACCCTCAGAAAATTAAGGATAGATCTACCATACAATCCAGCTATCCCACTGCTGGCTATTTATCCAAAGAACTTGAAAACACAAAGGCATAAAGATACTTGCACCCCTATGTTCATTGCAGCATTATACACAATAGCCAAGAATTGAAAGCAACCTAGGTGCCCATCAAGGGACGAATAGATAAAGAAGCTGTGGTATATATACACAATGGACTACTACTCAGCCATGAGAAATGATGACATCCGGCCATTTGTGATAACACGGATGGACCTTGAGGGTATTATGCTGAGTGAAATAAGTCAGAGGGAAAAAGTCAAATACCATATGATCTCACTCATAAGTAGAAGATACAAACAACAACAACAACAACAAAAACACATGGCATTGGAGATTGGACTGGTGGTTATCATTGGGGAAGGGGGGAGGGGTGAGGGGGGAGGGTAAAGGGGTGATTAGGCTCACATGTGTGGGGATGCACTATAATTAGTGTTTGGGTGGTGAACATGATGTAACGTATACAGAATTCGAAATATGATGTACATCCAAAAAAAAATTTAAAAATATATAAAAAATAAATAAATAAATAAATATTATAAGGGGGGAAACAAACAAAGGAGCCTGCTTCTTGTTCATTTGTTTTTTATAGCTGTGTGTCCATCAGCGCACACGAGGGTAGATCCTGCCCAATGCTACTCATCATTCTTCTAATTAATTCTCCTGATTGTCTTTGGTGGCACACCATCTGCACACCTGAAAATGGGCTTTTCTCAGGTTCTGTTGTCCTTCATTAAACTCTGTTTAAATTGGATACTTACAAGCAGGAGAATTGCCCAACTCGTTTAGCATACTCCTGGTTGACTTTTTCGCACATTCTCTGAAGGATTCGCCAATATATTTCCCTCAAGAAGCCAAAGTCTCTCAAACTAATGGTGTCAAGCAATGGGCACGCTCAGTTTTCAAGCCCTGCTACAGACCGCGGAAGGCGGTACGCATGACTTCTTAGAAATAGATGAGTGTAAAGGGGTGAAGCTACAAACTGTTACATCCAAGGGAAAGTTTAATAATGTTGTATCATAGTTATTGTTTCTGAAAAAATGGAAGATTCTTAATTCGCATACATTAAGGCCCTTCCAACATACCTACTAGATCCTGAGGTAGGGTAGAGAGGAAATAACTTTTAATATAATGCTGGGCTTAATGAAAGTAGCACAAACCTCCAATCTTCTCCTACAGTTCCAGCAGTGAAAATGAGCCAAAAAAAAAAAAAAAAAGATTTGAGCTGTGAATTCTGATAGAGAGTGATGAATATTAAGCAAAAGAGAAGATTCTCTGACGGCAGTACCCATGCCAGGCCGGCTATTTGGAGACTTGAGTGCTGGCCTAGCAACCAGAGTGGTTGCTAAACCAGACTTCTGCCTTAAACTCTAAACTCTGAAAGGAAGCCAAAGTAATTAAAAGTTGGTAGAACTTTAGCTTCTGACAGAAGCAAGTGTAAATTCTCTCTTGAAAGGAAATACCCTATTCAGACCTTCAGGATTCATGCTGAATAAGGTCAAACACAAATGAGATCATAATCAAATGCTTTCTACCAACTATGCGAAATAACAAACCAGAATGAGAAACAATCTGCAAAAACATCACACTTTAAATTTTGGAAACCCAAGGTTCTCAAATACTGCACTTATCACTTTGGGAGAAAAGAAAAAACTCAAGGTGGAAATGCTAGCAATGCTCACTATTGTTCATTAATTAAAATTTTATGTATGAAATATTGGAATAAACCAAAAGTGATAATTTGAGGAAAATGTATAGCCTGAAGTATTTATATTAGAAAAGAAAAGAAATGAAAAGTTTCAAAAATTAGCTAAGTTTGTAATTTAGGAATGAAAAAAGGAACTTTAGAATAAATGCAAAAGCATCCTATACTCAGCTCAAAACTTTACAAACATTTAGGTATTCAGACTTAATCACATAAGCCGTACAATCCTCCTTCCACAATTCAGGGTTAATCATCTTCAGCTAACCTTTTCATCATCCTCATAAAGTCCTAAATTACAGAGGGTTAACTGGGCCGGTTGGACCAAATTAACCCTTGAGCCAAGTTTCTGTCCAGGTGAGGAGCGCCTTTGTAGAATACTTTGTCTGGATAATGTCTACCTGAGAGACATTACTTTTTATGTTTACCACTTCCTTCTTATTTTCTTTTCATTGCACAGTCATTTTCTAATGCTTCAGGTCTATCCAAGAATCTGTAAAGTTTCTTTAAACTACAATGATATTTAATACGTGACACCAAAACTTACCTCATAAATTCTTGCTGATTCATACATAAGATAAAAATGTAAAGGATGGTATTATTCTCAATATTTTTACACATTATCTTCAAGAAGTATGAGTAAATCAATGCATCATAGAATCTAATATGCTTTACCATATCCTCTATTAGTTTGCGGTATTTTCCAGAGTAAAAATTCATTTTTTACCACAGCAGTACACCTTCTCTCTGTTGCTGAGACTGTGCAAATAACTCAGCACATCTTGTCCCTTTGGTATTGTAGATGGACAACGCTTTGCCTTCTTAAGTTCTCTGTTCTTCCCAGATGCAAACTTTATTTCTTTTAATTACATAATAAGCTAGAGAGAAGATCTCCATCTGATAGCAATCCTGTTTAATAAATACTAGCTTCTGGTGAGAAAATGGCTCAATAATGCAGCACAATAATTGTCAAGAGCTTCCTTTGGTAGATGTTACGTTGAGAAATAATTTTCATTATCATTGTTATTTGTATATTAAAAGATGACCAGCTACAGATAATTGTAAGACTAAACTTCCTGCCTCATTGACAAGTCAGGAATGAAAGTCAGGAAGATGTTCAGTGATTATTCTACTGTTATCCCACAAGATTCTTATTTTCCTCAACTTTTGGGATAATCTATAACTGGCACCTTGATCAGCATTTATTTCTTGTTTCTTAACCATGTCGACTAAAATAATCCATAACCAATCTATAAATGAAAATTTGGGTGAGTTTATTCTGAGCTGAAATCTGAGGACCATGGCCCGGGGCCTTTCTTCCCAAAGGAAGAAAGGGCACCAAAGAAGTGAGGTGTACAGAGTGGTTATATACCCCCAAGCAGGACGTTTTACATATGATTGAAATGTCCCTCCCACAATAGTCACAAGATTGCCCTGTCAGCACAGCGCTTGGTGGACACAGCAGGTAGTGGGTCTGCTATCTCAGAGGGCGTAGCAGGAGGCAAGTCTATTGTCTCGAGCTGGGCGGTCACAGGTGAGCGCAGCAATCAGTTTCTAGCCTAAGGAAAGATGCTTAATCCTTAAGGAGATGCCAACATTGGGAGGGGGAGGGAAGTTGCACCTTTATCTCAAGGGACTTTGTTCTTGCCATAGGGAATATCTAAAGCAGATATACAATGCATGCTCAACAGCCACGGTCAGGCCCTTTTGGAAAGACAAGGTCAGGCCAAATTAGGTTTATACCAGATGGCTTCCTCATATTCTCCACTGTATCCTATTGCTTGTCATTTTTATTTGTCAACCAACTAATAGTGATATTGATAAATACTGAGCACTTACTATATGCAAGCATTGCTCCAAGAGTTTTACATATTTTCATTCCTGTACTCCTCATGATGTCACTCTGAAGTAGGTGCTATTTTCATTCCCAATTTTGAAGTGGGGAAATCAAGGCACTGAAATGCTACAGTTAGCAAATGATAGAGTCAAATAAAGAGGCCAATCTTTTATGTACCTCTTACATCAAGATAAAAAAAAGAAAGAAGAAAATTTCAGATTTTTATGCCAATGGCATTGTAAAAGATGGTGCGAACAAGTAAAGACACTGGTTAGGAACATTTAGATTCTTCTCCTCCGTCTCGGCTCTCCACATTCTCTCAGCTCCCTTGCTTCCTTATTTGGTTCTAATGCTGAAAGAGCAGCTAATGTTCCTCTTGAAATAGACTCTGTAACATTCAGACAACCTGGACAACAAACAAATTCATGATGAGATCATGCAACCAAAGCTCCCTTGTCATTTTTCATGAGATTGAGTGTTTCTGCTTATCATTCAATCACCAGCTTTGCAGTGCTGAGCTAGACACCAGGAGAAAGAAAAAGCAAATAAAAGGCATGTTCTTACCAGCAAAAGGGCACAAAACAATTGGCTACCCACATTGATGAGGATTATTTTAGGCTGGTTAATTTTAAAACTGCAGATGAGAAGCAGGCTCCGAGGAGCAGAGTTTGCTTGCCCTTGGAGAGACATTTGCATTTGTGAAGGAAATCTCCATGCCTCCCCCTCTGCACCAGGAAGAAGTTCTTCCTGGTGAAGGGAGATGACCTTGTTTCTAGAAACTCTTAATGGGGAAGGCAAGAACTTGGGTTGGTTGCTGTCTGGCAATCTCATGTAACCGATTTAGGGTGGTGGCTTCTGACCTTTACTTAATCCAATTTGATTCTTGTC
This sequence comes from Equus przewalskii, assembly GCF_037783145.1. NCBI lineage: Eukaryota > Metazoa > Chordata > Mammalia > Perissodactyla > Equidae > Equus > Equus przewalskii. The sequence continues at coordinate 43,896,358 of NC_091834.1, forward strand.
TAAAAGTCATGGGATCACCCAATGACCAGACCCCACCTGCACTGATACCATTTTAACTTTTTTTTCATGTTCTTTCCTTTGTCTTGTAAAGAGATGACTCACATACCCATGCCTTATAAAATTAGCTCTAACCCTCAACTCAGGGCAGCAGTGGCTCCTCCTGCCTGTGGGCCCTGTCCCCACGCAGCAGCCTGACTGCCCATGGGTCCTGTCCCCATGCTATTCTATACTATTCTCTAAATAAAAGAGCACTACTGCCAGATCTTAAGAGTCTAAGAAATCTTTCTTTTGACTCCTCGGCTCACCGGCCCCCCATCACACATCACACAGGCAGAGGGAAAATAACTGGAAATGTTTTCAAAGCAATGCACAAATGGGTATCCATTTGATCATATTGGAAAGAGAGCAAAACCACACAAAAGAAATGCAAGGTGAATTTCTTATCATAATGAAATGGCATCACAAAAGGAAGGTTTCCCAGAAAGTGGAGTTTACAACTAGGTTTTAAAGGTGTGGCAGGTGGGGAGGAGGACAGTTAAAGCGACAGGCTGCTCCTGCCCTGTCAATTGTCCCAGCAGGGTTACCTCAGGTGGACCACGCGCAATGGGCTCCTAAAGTGTAATGCTTCACAACCCTGCGCTTGGACTCCATTTTCCTCTCTGCCACAGTGCCTGAGCACTTCACCCATTGCACATTTTCCATGGGATCGAAAATCGACTCTGCTTTCTGGAATGACAATTGTTAACAAACGCGTTCCATCTGAAAACATTTAAAATCTGGAGGATTCCTTCAGAGCAAAGCAGACAAATACAACTGTCATTCATCTTCTGCCCCGGCTCTCCAAACTCTCTTGAAGAAAATTATTTCATTTTGGACATTCTCAGGGAGAAACTAAAATTCTAAGATTTAAAGGTCTTGAGGTGTAGTGGGGACCCAGAGCTGGGGAGTTCAGCAAGAAGAAAACGAAAGTATGAGAAAAGGGGAAGAATTTATAATGAAAAGAAGCAGAAAAGAGGGCTTACATCAAAGGTTCAAGGCAGAATCCTACATGCGAAAATGTCTAAACTTTAAGAATTTTATACACTCTATTTCCTTCAGATATATTTTATATTTAAAGGTGTCACAGAAAGCACGGTACCTTTTCAGCATCCTCAGTTCTGCTCATCTTTCCACTGGACCTTTTGCAAAGTAAAAAGCTGACTATCAGAATAAGTGGTTTCAACAACTACTGCTCTAGGCTTTGCTTTGATTTGAGAAGCAGGACCTGATACCTGGCCTTTGGCCTTGCAGATTGTGCTGTATGCCGCAGCCTGATCTGCTTTTCAGCGGTGGGAAGCCATATGTTTTCTCCTTCCCTTTCTTGGCTGATGTTTTGTCTGGTTATGACATCTCAAGAGGTGGCTCCTGGGAAGATCTCAGTAACTAGTAGATGAATCTCTACTAAAATTTGAACAAATAAATGGCTCCAACTTTTCAGAAAAATAAAATATAGATCCATTCTCTCTCTCTCTCTCTTTCCTTGTCTAAATAAACTGTTCCATTCCCACAAATCACTGAAAAGTAACAGAAGTTCTCAAGTCTGCCTGTGGGAGATGTATAAGGAAAATGGTGCCCTCTCATTTTTATAGCTTTTTAGTCAGGGTCAAGAAATCCTTGTTACACTGAAAGATTCAACCAAGCAAAAACTGTCAACAGAATTGTCAGCTTTCCTATATCCTGCACATTCTTGCCATATCTGCTCTCTTGATCACTATGCTAAGAGGTCATAAGCAGTTGTCCAGAGAAAACATTTTTCCCACTAACACCAATGGCTACCTTGAATATTGTGTTTAATTCTGTAGTACATACAAAGATATCACTCCTCATTCAGGAAACGTCCTTATTTCAGGTGTCTTGCCTAAGAGGTAGAGGTGCTATATTTCTGTAATTTGGTGGGGAAACAGAAATTAGGGTTCCTTCAAAGTTCTATAGGGCCTGACATTTTGAAATAGAGGGATGGAACTCAGAATTATAGTAGGACCTAACTCTTCCTCTACAATCTATCTCAGATCACAAAAAAGTTTGGATATCATTAAATCATCATTATGGAGGGAATAAATGATATCATTAGAAAACAAAGATGACAATTCTGGGTGATGAGTACTCTATTTAAATTGACGGTCAAAGGATTAATTGAAATAGTTATCATCCAATCAAAGGAATCAGTGACAATGGCTTCTGTTTGGTATAATCTGACTTTATATCATTGTAAAGTTAGTGAGGAAATTTTAACACACACACACACATATATTCCATGGAATTGTGGCATTGAAAGCTACCTTAGAGATTATCTACTGTCATCTTTTCTGTAGATCCACAATGCAAAAGACTCTCCATCCACTTGTCTCTACCGCTTTACCTCAAAGTTGTAGAAAGACTCAGTTTCCTACTGAATTACTTTGTCCTTCATGATATCAGAAAGAGAATTTTAAAGGAGTTTTAAATTTTCTATAAGTCATTTTTTTGGAATAGGAAGAAGGAAATGTGACACTTCCAAATTTCTAGAAGATTTTTTATCACAATTGGTGATCCTAGTACAATTTGATGTCCTGACATATTACTCACAAAGATAGTCAATTCTATTTACTCTTTCAGCTGGACAACTTTAAAGGGAAAGAAAAACTAGCATGTATTAAGTACTTGCTACAGTACTATACTAGGTATCCTATAAATAATCTCATTTTGTCTTGACAGCAATTCAATGGTGTAGGCATTTCATCCAATTCCCAGTTGACAAAAGGGAAGCTCAAAGAGGACAGAGTCATAAGATACAAAGTGATAGAGCTAGAATTTACTATCAGATCTGCCTGACTTCAAAATCTATACTCTTCTTCTCTTTGTATGAAAAATTCTGGAGAAAGAAAACTGCCCCCAAGGAAGACTGTAAATCATTCAAATCAAATGTAAGTTGGAAATGGTAAAAATAATTCCCTCTCAAGTGGGAGAAACAATCTATAAAGAGACAAGGAAATCAGTGCCTCCTATGATTATAAAGTGAACTTCCATGGATTGAGGAAATTATGCAACTTGCACATTTTCATTAAGCTTTCTAGCAAATATTTTTGAATGCTTATTTGTGAGGAACTAGAAGTAATATGCTTAGTCTTTCTTTGGTAAGTGATCAAGATTTAACAAGAAAAATATTGGCTAAAGATAATATGGCAAATTATATTATTGCCAGTTATTCATTTCCTCTTTCTCTGTAAAAAAATTATATATCTCTGCCCCATTAAATTGGGGTTGGTCATATGACTTGCTTTGGCAATTGGGATGTGGGGATTCACAGTGTATACAGTGGTCAAGCAGAAAATTTAAATGTAAGTTCATGGTTTGACGTGGTCTGATTAAGAAAGTGATTGAAAATAATATATCTATAATAGTAGTACTCATTGTTTTTCCTGCTCGAGACCAACAAATGGAAATGCCATGCCCATCAAGAATAGTAGCACAGTAGCACCATGATTCTCCATACGTTTGAGTGAGGAGGCATGCTCCTCTTGTGGGGCATATCAGATTCTAATGGATGGCTTGAGTATTGAAAAAAAAAGCATCTTCTTATTCTGAAGATATATACCCTCAAAGGGGAGTATGGAAAATTATATTGTTCTTTACCAAATATTCTGACTTTCCTTCTCCAGTAACCCTCTTTGGGGAAGGAGTATACATCCCCACAGTGCAGAATTCAGAAATGCCCAAGTGACTTCCTTCAGCCAGTGAAATGTGGACAGAAGTGACATGTGGCACTTGCAGACATGAACTTTAACAATCAGTTTGTGTTTCTCCACATCTCTTGTACTTACACCACAAACTTGAAATGCTCAAAACAGAGACTGCCCCGTCATCCCAGGAGAAAAAAAAAATAGGGATCAAAGTCACAGATGACCAATGATAGATATGTATTTCTTGCATGAGTGACTAAGCATTGAGAATTGGGGTCCTTTGTTACTGTGGCATAGCCAACTTATTCTGACTGATATCATTATTCAGGGAAAATATCATTCTTTCTTGATAATCACTAATTTAGTGGACTTTCTAGCATCCAAGCACTCTTCTCTCTATATAGTTTCTCACTTTTGACTTTTTGAAGGTATTGAGTAACAGATAGTTCGAGATTATATTCTGACAAGCACCTATGGTGCATCTAGTCCCAAGGTTGATTTTAGTATTGATTTTAGTTTTAACAAGTAGTCAATGTGGAACTAGAACTTATATCCTTTTAGGATAATTAAGTAGCCTAACAAAGATGTTTGCTTGAATATAAGAGATAAGCCAAGAAAATACCTATATCCATAATTTTCTAAAAAAGTAAGGTGGTCCCTGACCAAAGTGGGTGATAGATAGATAGATAGATAGATAGATAGATAGATAGATCCATAGAATTCTGCTCCTAAATCAAGACCAGTCTAATTTTAACCTGGAGAGAGTCTTAAGTAGCTGTAACTAACTATACTTCCCAACCAACAATATTTTTTGTTTTGTTTTCAGTAAAGCACCCATAGTTTCAAGGAAAAAAGCTTCCTATTAGAAACTCCAATATAAATTTATTCCAAAACATACTTCTAGACAGCCATATGTGAGATTATTATTTACAAACCAGTTAAAATAAGACAGCTACCACTACGGATGACTTTGGTTTTAAAGTAGTTAATCTACAAGTCTTCTTTCTTCCAGGATGTGATAGCAGTCACTACTTTATTAAGGCCACTCTTAATTTATAGTGCTAAAATCAGGCTGTCTCTGTCATGAGAGAATGCTTGGCCAACTCTTCACTCTTGAAGATGGAAATGCTTCCAAATCCTCTGAACATGGAATCAAATTATTGAGGAAATGATTAAAGAGATGTGAAGGGGTACTAAAATGCATCTTCTTTTCAATCATTTTGGAAATTATCGTCTGAAGCATAAAGAGACCATTCTTACTGACATTCTCTTGACTTAGATTCAGTCTAAGGTCTGTATTAACAGTCAAATATAACAAATTTCTACCCATGTAGTCAAAAGCCAAAGAAAGGCCATTAAAATCTGCAATATTCTATTATTATCATTTTATTCTTGTATTATCCTTGGTATTTAATACAAAGAAGTACAGGCTTATTAGGCATCTCTAGTGAAAGTGACAGGCCTCCCTGACCTCATAGCTGCGCACCTCAAACATTCAGCTAAGAAGTGTAAGCTTATAATTTATCAAGCACACAAATAGGACATGTTTTAGGTTGAACAATTTGTATTTCAAATGTGTTTATAATTTAGAGAAAATCAAGCATTGTTCTGGGCCCAATAAGGCAGTGTCATACTCATAGAGCTGGTAAAGGAAAACAACTTAACAAGACTAGAACTCAGCATTTCACAGTTGCTTTTAAATACTCACGGTACAAGAAGTCTTTCCTGCTTGGCATTTAGCTATTGACGCCTGCACTTCACCATCATGCTGCTTATTTCTAAACATATTAATTTCAGCTTGACATTTGCTTTATGAACATTTGAGTCTCAGAGTTAAGAAAACAGCTTAACTAGGAGAACAGAGATGCAAAATTAAAGGTTATTTATATAATCACTAACACAGTGATGTTTAAGACTTGAAACTGCTGTGAAATTTTAGGGTTATAATATCATGCCACACACTTTGAAAAATTAATTCAAATTAGTTTGGAAATGAGCACTTTTATATCCCCTGAAAATTTCATTAACAATAAAAATATGGGGTTATAATCAAAGAAATGGTAGAACACTAGAAAGATGTCTACAGAGGTTAAAATTGGGTCCTTTTTTTAATATCTTCATTAAAGATCTAAAAGTAATAATGAGCAGATTATTCAAATGTACAAATATTAAGAAAGAATAATAATAAAGTCATTAGAAAAGAATTGTAGGTACTTAAAAATTAAATATCAAAATTAGGTTAATTTTAAATGGCAATGATCTGGAAAATAGATATCAATATTAGAAAAAGAGAGAGGATAAAGGACCTGGAAAGAAATAATGTAAATAAATAAATCTATAATATTATGTGAAAATCTCAATATTTTCTGGAAAGATCCTCTGTTACAGCTGGAAAGGTTAAGGGTTTCTACATCTAACAGGACCTGAGCTATCTGCCCCATTGGACATTGCCCTGCATAAGGCAATGAAGATTGTTCAACTATTATTACATAGATGGAGAGTAAAATAAGGCAACAATAAACCATACCTTGTTCTTTTGACATCGTGGTATCAAAACTAGTTCACATAATTTTTCAAAGTCTGGTGGAAAGAGAACCAATCATTCAATACTCTAGGACAGGCAAATTATCTATAATGAGCTTCCTATTCCATATATTGTACTCAACTTGTAATTAGTCCCCTCCAATTCAAATAATCCACTTTGACCTGGTTCTCAGGGCTCCTATGGAAAGTAGGACTATAAACTCTCTCTTCCTCATCTCCCAGCTGATAATATAACAATATATTAGAGCTGAGGCCACTATAATCTAACATAGTCCTTTGAAATAGTAGTTTTAATAAACATAGTTTATCAGCTTTCCTTATTATCAAAGGTCACTGTCTGCCAGGACAGAGACAAAAGAAATCATTGGAGACACTGCTCTGAATATTTTGCCAGAGAAGTACCAGAGCCTCGACCACTACAGTTCTGAAACCTGTTCTTGGCAGAGTATTCTGATGTGTTAACCAGCAGCTAATCACAGTGTTGAGTTTACCAAGACTCTAGTATGGATAAAAATCCACATCCCTGATATCACCATAAAATGTCTATTGGAGGGCCCTGAAGAAAAGTCACTGGAGCAGTATATTTTAATTAGAGAATGAAGGTAAATTTCAAAATATGTAAATGGATGGTTTTTTCTTTGAGGCTAAATAGGAGCAATTAAGAAAGGACGCATCCCATCAACTGGGCCAGTGACTTTCTGATCTTTAAACTCAGGGGACAGAGAAAGACGAGCAATTCCAATCTCAGCCTGAGAGACGGCTGTCTGAAAGATGATCAAACCATCTTCCAATCATTAATAAAGGCAAGAGTCAAGAGTGATAAGGGCAACAGAGTAAAAATTCAATTCTGCCTGAATAAGCCCTTTTCCAGCTTTTCCAGATAACAGAGACAGACAGTCTAAAAAAGTTAATGCTAATGATATTCACCATTGAAAAATGAGCTTAGTTGCCCTCTGTGCCCATATTCGTTTCTTTGGGATAATCATAATGGATAACTGTTCCCTGTGGTTAAACAATTGGGAAATTACTTAAACAATTTTCAACAAACGGACATTTACAACATAGAAACATAAGAAAGGAAATGAACTGACATTTCAAAGGCATTCTGCAGAAGGATTCTTGTAGTTTTGAAGTTGAAAGGTGTGTTTTTGCACAACAACCAGAACTGCAAAGACCATCCAATTGAAGATACCTGTTCTCTTCCTTCGAAAATCTTCCATGGATGATATTTCAGTTTTGTGGTTTTCATCAGCACATTTTGATATTAATATTTTAATATCCAATATTTCCAATGTGCTAAGACCAAGTCAGTCATGGATTAGTTATTCTTCAATAAAATACCAGGAAAAGAAATGTTGTGAATAGCCATATTTCAAGGATCTACAAGAAAGTCAAGATGGCTCTATATCACTCAGAAGGTTATCATGAGTTTTCTTTGTAAAGCTCCATATAACTTGTATAACTTATTTCTGCACATATTTTTCCTTTACTTGTACGTCTCTTCTACTAGATTGTAACCACTGCTGAGCAACAGATTTTGTCTTTGTATCCTCAGGGTCTACCCCAGTGCCTAACATATTGTAGATATTAAAAAAATGGTTTCCAAATGAACAAACCAGAAGAGTTTTGTGCTCTGGAACACATCCTCTCATCCTCTCAAGAACTTCTACTTCTGTATTAACCCTCTTCTCTTTTCTGTTATCAGTTATCAGTCCTCCTTATTGGATTAAGTTCTTGTGTCTTCAACTTTTCCAAATCCTTCCTGACCCCACATACCTCTCCAGCTATTGCCCCACATTTCTCCGTGTTACATCAAAACATCCTCCAAAAAAAACTTATTCTAGTTCCTGTCATCACTTGGTCACCTCTCATTTATGCCTCTATTCACTCCAATCTGATTTCCTACCCTACCATTGCAAAGACACTCTGGATCAAGTCTTTACTGGCTTCCGTATTGCAAATCCAATGGATGCTTCTTTCTTTTTACTCAAAATTCTCATACGATTTTTACGCAGCTAATCACTCTCTCTTTGATTCACATTTACTTTTCAGAATTCAGTCCTCAGGCCTCTTCCCTTCTCTATCAATATTCTTTCTCTCAATAATCTCATTCATTTCCAAGCCTTAAAATATTATCCACATACTAACTTTCAAATTTTTATCTCTTTTTCATTAGCATCTGCATACTGATGACTTCCAAATATTTATCATCACATACTTATGACCCTGAGCACTTTCTGAGCTCCTTACTCATGTAGCCAGTGACCTTTGATCTCTACTTCGATGACTTAACATACTCAAAAGGATATCTTGACTCCATCAACATGGTTTCCCAACTAGTCTTTTCCATCTCAGTAAATGATACCACTATCCACTCAACTGCTCAAGCCAAAAACTACAGGACTTAACCTTCACTCCTCCTTTTCTCTGATATACCCCCCATAAAATTCATAAGCAAATTGTCAGTACTACCTCAAAAGTAAACTCCAATCTAGCCACTTCACCTCATCTTCACTGCCATCACCCTAGTCCAAATCCCCACTGTTACTGGAATCACTTTCTATGATGGCCTCTTAACTGCAGTAGTCTCCCAACTTCTACTGTTTTTCCCTCCATACCAAATTTATTCTCTACCCAGCAGCCAGCACAAACTTTTTTGAAAGGAAATAAAATCACATTGTTTGCCTACTTAAAACCCTCAAAGCTTCCGCAAAGAAGTTTGAAAAATATCCAAACTTCTTTCCAAGATTTATAAAGTCCAACCATGATCTGGCCCTTGCCTGCTTCTCCAACTTCACCTTCTACTCTTCAATCCCTCATCCTTCCTCTCTTTCCTTGAAAACACTGAGTTTTTCTAAGCAAAGAGCTTATGTACTCGTTCTCCTTGCATGACACTGTTCTTCCTTCAGTTCTTGTCATGGCTAGCTCCTTCAAGACTTATTTCAACCAGCACCTCCTCAAAGAGGTTTTCCATAAGCACCCTATCTAAAGCAGTCCTCCCCAACCCCTGAGGCCAGGTACTCTCCTTCATATCACCTTATTTATTGCCTTCAAAACATGTACCACAATCTGAAATCATTTTATTTATTTACCATTTATTTGCTCTAACTAGAGTATAAACTCAAAAGGTCTTGTAAAATTGCTACATTTCTGAAGCCCAGAATAGTGTCTGGCATATAATAAGTATCTGATAAATATGTTAAAGAATAAATGAATGGATATAAGAAAAGTAGAGTAATTTAAGATGAATGTCCCCTTAAAAATCTTATTACCTAAAATCCTAACCACTAGTATAGTTCCCCTTCTTTGGTAAGAATTGACCAGAAAAGCATGAAGCATATGAATTAGTTCATCAAATCCTTTTACTGGGCCATTTTTTAGATTGTAGAGGAGAGCGCTGTTATTCTAGAACTCCTGCTCAATCTTAGTATCTTTAAGCCAGATCCAATATTTTCATCGGACAAAAAAAGTTGAGCTGCAGAAACACAAAGCCTTTACTCTATAGTTAACACAAGTCTTTCTCACTGTCTTTGGCTCTAACTCTGTCTCTATCCACCCCAAACCCCTAAATGTCTCTCTCTTTTCATAATCAGTGATCTGTGGTCTTACTCTTAAACTATTCCTAAATATTCTTGAATTGCTATTATTCCATTGGCTCTTTTTCTTCCATACCACCTTGAGTAGGATGCATCAAGTTAGATGACTTGTAACTCTACCTTGGGTGGGGAGCTCCACGATAAAGATCAGCCCAATTTTCTTTCTCTCTCTTATCCAGAGAAGATGGTTGATCGATTTAGCAAATAAAAATACAAAATTCATGGTTAAAAATGAATTTCAGATAAACAATATTTTCTTTTTATAAATAGATCCCATATTTGCCTGGAACATATTTGCAATTTCGGAAATACTCATAAAAAATTATAAATTGCTTATTGAAAACTCAAATTTAAGTAGGTGTTCTGTATTTTATCCAGCAACTCTACCACGGGAGAAGATGGATTTTTCTCAAGCTTTGTCCAAATGAGGAGAAAGGCTCTCTCTGGGTCTGAGTTCCCAGATCTGAAAGATGAATGAATTAAGCAAGATCATTTGTAAATTCATCAAGTATTTACTGGGCATATATTTTATGCTCAGCATAGTTAGAATTACTGGATGTTCAGTGGTCAAAAAAACAGACTTGGGTCAATCCAAGCTTATTATCCATCAGAGGAGAGAGACGATAAAAATTTAAATAAACAAGTAAGTTCAGCTACTAGCTTGCTTTCTAAAATTTTTCCTCAGGTTCTTTCTGTCTCTCTCTCTGTCTCTGTCTCCCACACACACACACATACACACACCACATTCTAAAGGCAAATAGCAGTTTTAGCTATTTATAAATTTGACATAGTTCTCTTTTACTTTTCTTGTAATGAAGCAATGGTCCCCTTTAGGAAAGACACAAACCAATCTTATTATCATTCTACCAGTAATATTAAAGAAAAATTAAATGGCACTGATGTTATCATATGTCTTGCAGAATTTTATTTTTGAGAACTTGACTTGATTCTTAGACTTTAAAGCAGAGTAAAACCTCACTTTTCAACTAAATAGCAGTGAGTTTATGATGAATGGACTGCCTTAAGAGGATCCTTTATGATGCTTATCATGCAGATTTTCCTTATTACTTGTTCTATTAGTATCTTCTGCAGTTAGCTATTATTTTGAATCAAAAAGTTTTGACTCTAAGCAGGAATTGGTTAGTAGTAATGTGAAGTTAAATACTTATACATGTCCTGGCTTGGAAAAGTCAAGAGAATGTGTTCTAAGTTCCTTTATTGACCTGATATGCTGAAATTTGTATTGGAGAAATGTTTGTTTATTTATTTAGATAATATTGAAGCACAACAAAAATATTCCAAAGGTAAAAAGTTGAGCATTTTTTTTCTGGGACTGTCCTCTCTGATGCATTCCTGAATGAGGAATGGTTTATCTTATAGTGTTCCCCACCTCTGACTTTCAGAAGCAAGCACCAGAAAATGAAAAACCCTTGTTCAAGCAGTAAAGGCTGACACTACAAAGATTGGTGCGGCTGGCAGGGCTCCTACTGAAGCCTGTTCCTGCTTTTCAGCATCCTCAGTGACCTCAGCTTTCCCCCAGGCTGTCTCCCCCATTCTCACACACCCATGGGACCTTGAAGGCCAGGCCTCGATGGTCAAGCTGAGTAGAACTTCTTTTAACCTCACCAACTCTTTCTGCATCAGGATTCTCCAGCCTAAATCATCCTGCCCTTAGTACTGAGTGGAGAGAAAGAAAGGATAACACTGTTTCTTACTCCAATCACTGAGCCTATATTTATGTACTCCAGTTTCAAAAGTTTCAATATCACAGTCTTGATACAATCAGCCCCATGTAGGCTAAAAATCCTACTGAAAAGTATAAATTTTCATCAGTGATCAGACTAAGCCTCGGGCCATTCCAAGACAATGGTTAAAAGTCTAAATTATGAATTGTTATAAAAATGAGTTTCACTACTTTTCTGCATTTTCAATGTCTGAAATTAGGCCACCTCAATCCTAACTCCCAGACACCTTACTAAAAAAATGTAATTAACATTAATTGTATTCGTTTGCTCAACAAAAATGTGTTCAGTGGCTTCTACATTTTGGGCACTGTGAGAGGCACTTAAGGGTACAATTATTAAAAAGATACAGTTGTAAGCTATCTAATGGGCAACCTGGCAGTTATATGCAAATAACGCTTTCAAAGTATTTGATATCCCTGGAAAATATTATAAATTATTTAAAGCACTTGAAGATGTTCAAACACTAACGATTAGGCAAATATTTATTCCTCTAGATGAGTAGGTAAACCATGTGTACTCTTCAAGCTGTTCATAATCTGATAAGACAAAAAACACAAATAAATTACAAATGCAGTAAACCTGGGCAGCGGGGATGTGGAGTACCATGAATTACTGAATATAGAACTAGTCAAGAGTCTAGTAAGCATAAGATTGCTGTGGTCTGAATGTTTGTGTCCTCCCAAAATTCATATGTTAAATCCTAAGGCTCAATGTAATAGTACTTGGAGATAGAACCTTTGGGACATGATTAGATCATGAGGGTGGAGCCCATAAGAATGAGATTAGTGCCCTTACAAAAGAGGCTTCAAAGAGATCCCTAACCTCCCTATACCATCTGAGGATAAAATCAGAAGTCTGAGACCCCAAAGAGGTCCCTCACCCAACCATGCTGGCACTCTGATCTCAGACTTCCAGCCTCCAGAACTGTGAGAAATAAATTCTTGTTGTTTATAAGCCATCCAGTTTATGGTATTTCTGATATAGCAGCCCGAAGGGACTAAGACAAGGATGGAGTCAAAGTTTCACATAGACTGTAGCTATTTCCTCCACTGTCCTGCACTGCTGTCCGCTGCATTACACAGAATTTTGCACAAAATTTTAATAAAGAGATTGTTATTTATAACTTAATATTGAGACTTCACATGTGAACCAGATGATAAAGTTCCTGTTCTCTGTAGCTCCATTCTAACGCATCCATCTGTTGTCCTTATTAGCATCCAACAGACGCTAGTATTTATTTTAATAAGTATTGGAGTACAAGCCACCCAAACAGTACAATGCCTTCTTGTGAGGCCTGCAGTGGCTCCCACATCACTGGTGCTTAGTACATGCTTCTTAAATAAATAAATTATCTCATTTAAGTATCAAACAGCCTTGTTAAATAATTGCATTATCAAATATTACATCAAAACAGAAAACCTAATTCTAAAATGAAGACTTAAAAGGGTTAGAAGACTTGCCCAAGGTTAGAAACCTAGTATAGAAGTTAGCTTGCACTTTTCTTGAAAGGATAAAAGAAAGTAAGAGTGGAGGTGCTTTGTAAAGTCGAAAGCCAATGCGTCAATCTAAAGGGCCCTCAGAGGAAATGGCAGCAGCAGCTTTCAGTACTCAGAGTTATCATTCATTTCAAAAACAAACTCTGCAAGATGTTACCTTGCATTTCTACCACGCTGAATTATTCTGCTACTTTTAGCGTTAGATGTTTAAATGAACTATCTTTCAAATAATAACTAATATTTAAGTGTACACAAATCTTAAGGTTTGGGAGAATGGTTGAATTCCTGTAGTAAATAAATTCTTCAGATAAAAGTTTCTAAACTCATAAGGAAATTTGAAAGTGCAATGTACATTTAATTAACAATGCCACTGGTCAAGACCAAGATGCATTAACATCCCCTCAGCCAACATTCCCCTAAACTTTAGACAGGCTTCTTCCTGACTCTAGACCCCTGATCTCCTTCTTCTTAGAATGTTTCCTTTGAAAAGTTTGTAATTGTAAATTCTGCCTCTGTCCCTTTGAGATGTAAATCTTTTTTAAAGCCTCTTGACAGCTTTGCAAGCCACAAATGTCTTTCTTGAGGACCTGGGAACCGTCTCTTCAAGATGTAACCATCAAAGGAGAGAGAACCCGTATCTCCCATTTTCTGTGAACAGGTAGAAGCCTTAGAAGCCTAACTTTAGAGGGTACTTTGCTCCAAGTTACAAAACTACCTCCTCTCATAAAGATGTGAGAAGTCTTCCTTTGGATAAAGCCAACTAGGAAACACAGGTAGCCTATGACTTACCCCTAACGTCCTCCAGTACTTTTCCACTAGCTCACCTCAGCCCTTAAAAAACTCTACCCCTGTGTGTCAGCGAAGTTGAGCTCAGATTAGCTCTGGCGTCTCTTCCCTACTGCAATAGCCTTGAATAAATTCTTTCTTGCTTGTTTAACTTTGTCTGGTGCAATTTTTGCTTTGATACCACATTTATGAAAAATTTTTCATGGTGTACGGGGACGTCATGTATGTAAACAAGACAAACAAACAAAGAACACCTCACTTACCATAAAGATACCAGCTCTGGGGCAAAATTTGACGAAGTCAAGTTTATAAATTACTGTTTGAGATAAATGTTTCTGACTAAAGTAAAAAAATTTCTTCCCATTCAAAGGGTCATTTTCACAGGCAAGAAACAGACATGGAAACTGCCAATATAGAAGCCATTAATCTCGTGTTATTTGCAGAAATTCAAGTGACTTAAAAATTAAAAGAAAATACGGCATTTGAGTTCAGAAGCATAACCAGATAATTATAATTAACCAATTTTACAAAAGGAACCCATACCAAGTAGTTCAGCAGCCAGGTATGGTCAATAGTAAGCCCGCACTGTACCTTCCATGCAATGCCACACCCTTTTCTTTTTCCACTCTGTCAATTAAAAGAACAACAGAAAGAAATCAAGTTACTTGTTAAAGGAAAATGTAGATGAGAAAAAATCAAGAAGATTGAACACAATAGGCAACAGAGCATTCAGAAGATAAAGTAAGAAGGAAGAAAATCAATCTGAATGTCTAAAACCAAGATTCATATTAACATCACCAAGCTTGAAAAATACCTCTTTAAATTCATACAATTTGAATGTAGAGATGAACTCAAACATAGCCAAAAGGCATTAATAGAAAATTTGCCCTGTTCTCGTTGCTCAGATAGCAAGAACCAATTTAAGTGATAGTTCATCAATATGAGGCCTCTGAAGAAGACAGATCAACAAATTAAAATAGAATCTAATTTCTCATAAACTTGGAAGATAACACAAGATTAAGTGAGCTATCCATGTCCTAGAAAAAAAAATAATAATCAGCTGGGAGTGTGGTTATGGAGACATAGGGAGATACAGAACACTTTACAAGCTACTATCTCCTGATTTGAGAGAAATAATGTTTCCTAAAGAATATAATCTTAATATTTGCCCCAGTCTGACCAATAATCCTGAATGATGAAAGTAGTTAATATTTATTAAGAATCTGAAAACTCATACCAGGAAATAACTTGACAAAAACAGTACATTGTCACAGGAGTCAATTTTATATCTGGAAACATTATTTGGCCTTAAAAAATTCCCAAGTGAGAGTTAACAGCTATAAATCAGAACCATCTCTGTTAAAATGCTACTATTATTTCAATTACTTTCACAATAGAAGTTTTGACTGTCAAGAAACAGAAATAAGAACCATGAAACAGGCAACATAACTGATCTATTAACTTTCCATGTGATTTATACAGCACAGCACAGCTCAGATAACTATAATGAAATTCAATTATATGGTTAACTTGGTTCGATGTTTATTTATCAAATTAATTGTATGAAACCAAAAGTAGTAATACTCTAAAATAATTTTTAAATCATAGAACTATTTATTCAACAGGTGTTAGATTGTATCTTAAACCTCTTTACACAAATCCATTTATCACGTCAAATTATTGTAAAGAATTTATAACCCAGAAATTGCAAAATGTATTTCTAATGAATTCTAGATACCAATAAAGTGCTCTCAAAGACTTACTAATTCCACAAATAAACACAATCAAACAAAACAACATTACAAGCATGGTCATTAAGGTATTCATCATATATTCTCCACCACAACATGATATGAATTCAATGCAAGCTCTGTACCAGAAATAAGAAGCAATGATTAATTTGCTTTTTCCTTGCCTAGGGTAATATATATCATTAGTCTCAATATTTAGTATCTTATTCATATTTTCTCCTTTTCTAGCAGCATATAGTGCACCACCAGAAATCCCTGTACTGATCTTTGTAGCTCTGTACATTCTACAGGTATCTTTCCTACTAAAAGAGTCCATAAAAACTCACACTGAAACATGAACACTCTATATTAGAAGCTGTAATTCCTGACTACAGGAAACCGAAGGAAATTATACATTGTTTCCTTTAGAAATATGTTCTCATGGTAAAGTTCAATCTTTGAGGAGCAGAAAATAGATTCCATCATTTTTAGTTATGTTTACATCGCCATCCAGTGCCAGTTAAAATCGAACACTGAGTCAATTGAAGTCAACACATTATATCATAATTAATCAGCACTTTTATTTCCTCACTGAAACTTTAGGCTTACTCTTTGTGACTGTTATAAAGTGCTGACCTACATAACATGGTACTTTATTTTTACCAATTTATAATTTCCTTTTAAGTTTATGTGCGTTTGTTGATTATGAGATGGAAAAAAATCCCTGCATTTTGCTGTCCTAAAGTTTAAACTTCTAGAACTTAGAGGCTATTTCTGCTCAGAACATAAATGTAGATAGGTGAAATTTGAGTGTGGGAAAGTATTGGTTCTTATACTGTTTTATTTAAGATAAATATCTTACTTCCAAAGTTCCAAAATTGGTATTGAGAATAACACAATTTTAGATGAAACCCTAGAAGTTATTTTGCCCAACCTATGCTATAAAAGACTCTTCCTCCAAAAATCCTGAAAGATCCTTGGTATTCTTTCTTAAAAACTTCCGTTGAAAAAAATTTCACTCCACTGTAATAAATTCCGGTTTCTGGTTGGATAATTCCAATCCTTAGAAAGCTCTTCTGTACATCTACTCCAAAAATATATGCCTCTAGCTAACATTCGCCACTCTTTTTCATGAGGCAATCCTTTAAACAAATATTCAAAGACATTTACTTTATTCCTTCTTCATTATATCTTCCCCTTGCTGTGATTGGGCAGATTTGTTTTTAAAAATTAATGTATAATTTCACATTTATCTTTAAAGAAGTATATTTCAAACTGTAAACAGTGACCACCCTAAAGAGGTCTTTAAAGGAAGCAGACCTAAGGCAGAGAGGTCACTGGAGGTTACACTACAAGGAGCAAGACAGAGGCATCGATTAGTCTGAAAAAGAAACCTTATCCACTTGGCCATACTGCCTTAAATAAATTCCAAGTCTTTTTAATCAGTTCCCAAATCCACTCCCCTGAACTGGTGAATGTAAAGAAAGACCCTACCGTAGAAGGATTGCAAATATCAATATCAATTTGGGCATCCCTAGGTTAGAGGTATCAAAACTTCCATCTCAAACATTTCTGCATACAGTGGCCATTGTTGGAAAATCAAGCACCGATCCCCACTTTCTGATTACAGTATTCTTATTTTTTTGGTGGGGGGTAGTGATTGACTCAATTTTTTATTTTTCCTTCCTGCCTGTGTGCTTTGAAAGGAGCTGACTCTCGGGACGTGTATTTGAGTCAGGAATGGACAATCAGAACATCTCATTTTCCCTGGGCACAGTGGTAGTTTCCGCACTGAGCATGTAAGAGAATTCAGGGATATTTGCTGAGATTGTAGAGAGAGCTGCCTACTTCTCTCCCTGGCCTTTAAACAGGAAAGACATACAACCAGGCCTACTGTCAGCCATCCTGCTAATCATGAAGTCTAAGAGAGAAGCCAACTTAAAGGAAAGGAGAGCCAAGATGTCAAAGATACCCATGTCCCAATCCCTGGAACTGTGTGTATATTATCTTACATATCTAAAGGAACTTTGCATATGTGAGTAAGTCAAGGATCTCAATGGGGGAGATTATCCCACATTATCAATAAGCCCCAAACATAATCACAAGAGTCCTTATAAGAGGGAGGCAAGATTTCACTTATGTTAGAAACTTTAAGTTATTTGTTAAAATTGGATGCATTTTTTAATATCTAATTCTATAGAAGCATCAACTTAAAAAAAGAAACAAGATTAGTTTGTCTTAAATTCCTCTCACTGTACCCATGTCAATTACATCGAGCACTACCTTTTTTGGTTTGGTTTGGTTTTTATTACACAACTTACATTTTATCCTTAACAACACATCTTAGAGCACCTTACATATTAGTACTCGACTCGCAAGCCTACAGACTTCTCTTTTTTTTAAGTTTATTGAGATATAATTCACATTTCACAAAATTCAGCCATTTAAAATGTACAATTCAGTGGGTTTTAGTATATTCACAGAATTGTGTAACCATCATCACAACCTAGTTTTAGAACATTTTCATTGCCCCAAAAAGAAATTCCAAACCTGTTATCAGTCACTCTCATTCCCACCCCCACTCCTACCCTCTCTGGCAACTATTAATTTATCTGCTGTCATTATGGATTTGCCTATCCTGGGCTTTTCATATCATGGAATCATACAATATGTAGTCTTTTGTGACTGCCGTCTTTCACTTAGCATAATGTTTTCAAGGTTCATCCATGTCACAGTATGTATCAGTGCTTCATTTCTTTATATGGTCAAAAAACCTCCATTGTATGGATAGAGATCACCACATTTTTTTAAGTTTCTACAGAACCAAATAAAATAAACATTAACTATAACATAAATTTCCAAAATCAATGGCTTTATTCCTGTGGAAAATATACACCTATATTCAATCTTCTCTTTTCCTAATTTATTATTTATTAACAATAGTAATTACTCATGCAAATGTTTTCTACTTCCTCAAGGTGGACTTCATTAGACCCAGTTTTTCAAACATTTAATCCAGATAGATGTCCTCTCACAAGCTGGGCTTGCCTTACTCTTAGCAATGTATGTATTGTCTTTTAGAGTTTTAGGATTATTCTCAATGGAAAAAAAAAGAAATGAGGTAGAAACCAAGTAGGTCCACTTAACTCTGCTGTATACAACAGTAGAGTATGATATTTGCCAGAAATAGCTATACACCTTTCTTATTTCTCTTCTTCCTCCAAGAAAGGGAAAATGCCTTTGCTGGAAAAGGTCCTCTTGGGGGAGGTGAGTATCTATAGGGAAGGAACTGCTGTGTGCTGCTGCTAAACACTCCACAGAAAGGCCTAAACTAATTTGCTAGATTACAGGAAAGAGATTGTTTGTTCCACAGAAAGGAAAGGAAAAGACACGGAAAACAGAGAGATGGGAAGGTAAGAGAGGAGAGGAAAAGAAAGCCAGATGGTAACGTAAAATTATGTGAGCCTGAGACACTCCTCTGATGTTAAGAATATTTAGTAAGATTTCTAAATGCAAGAGTTTAAAGTGCATACATTTTTCTGGAAACTGGTGAAGCATCAGATTTTCACATTCAGATTGACATGGGGCAACATGGCAATAGCAAGTGAAAATTCAGGAAGAAAGGGCTGGTGAGACAATAAGAACCTGGGAAGTTCTGAGAAGTCTTGAAGAGGTTTAAGGTTATGGCATTGGCCTTCAAAATAATCCTCCCTACGTGTCAAGAGGGAAGGAGGCTCAAGCTGGAGCAAAGGAAACATTGGCTTGGGTGGAGGGAGCTTTGTAGAGGATGTCAAGTTGATTTTTTTTTGCAAGTTATGGTTCATTTTTAGATTCTAAATCCTTTATTATTAATTATGCCTTTTTAAATTGCATTCTTTTCCTATCTTTTTATTAGATTTAGAGTTTTCTTCCCTTCTGAGATTGTTGACAATGGTACTTTTTGAAGTCTCCAAACTTTGTGAGATAAATTCCCTTATAGACACTCTCATTTTGGTAACTGTATCAGTTTGCTGTGGCTGCCATAGCAATATGCCACAGACTGAGTGGCTTAAACAACAGAAATTTTTTTTTCACAGTTCTGGAGCCTAGAAAGCTAAGGTCATAGTGTCAGCAGAATTGCTTCTTCTTCTCTCCTTGGCTTGCAGACAGCCACCTTCTCATTGTGCCCTCACATGGTCGCCCGTGTCTATGCCATAATCTCCACTTCTTATAAAAACACCAGAGATATTGGATTAGGGCCTACCCTATTGACCCCATTAACTTAATTACTTCTTTCAAAGCCCTGTCTCCAAATACAGTCACCTTCTGAGCTACTACAGATTAAGGCTTCAACCTATGAATTTTGGGGAGACATAATTCATCCCATAACAGTAACATAATCATATTTTCTCTGAATTTATATAATCTAATTTGTCAAAATCTTCTGTACCATTTATCTGATAGAACTTTCTCTTAACAATGTGTTGTATTCCTTTAGCATCATAAATGGAAATGATTGTTTTCCATAAAAAATTACATATATCTATAAATACACAAACCTACATACACAAGTCAGAAGTCCCAAGTCAAGCAAGTTTCTGTCCTGATCTATCACTCTTCAGTAGAATCTTTATCCTCCATACACTGGATTGTATCTGTGTGTGTATATGCGTGTGTCTTTCTGTGTGTGTTAATCTTCGTTACTTACAGTATTCTAATTAGGGTTAGAAGGGATTGATTCTTAGTATTCTTAAAAGTTACACATTTTAATGAAGTGAATCACACGTGGAATTGCCTATTGGATAATTGTCTATTGACCAATGTAAATGTCTATTGGAATTTGTTACTTGAGTCAGAAATCTCAGATTGTAAGAGATAAAGAAAGATGAAGAGAGAAAAGGCAGAAAAGAGGGTACAAAATTTTCGCCAAGAGAACACAAGCAGCCCAGTGACAGACATAAAAGTAAAATGTAAGTCTTTCAACACTCTGACATGCTTTTACTATTAGACCATGATCTTTGAGATTTGGTTTATAAAAACGCCACTGTTTCCTGAGGTGCTCTTGCACCCTTTCCCATATGATTCCCACCACATTACAGAGATTTTATGAAAATTAATTGTAGCAAAAGACCCAAAATACTTTAAGCTCCTAAGAAGAAAAGTATAAAATAGAACAAAGTAATTGTTATTACCATTATTATGCATTACATAATGTCAGATTGCTTCAGAAAGGTCATTCATGGGACCAAAAACACTAATATTACAGTCGGCAATATATGAAATCAATTAATATTAAAAAGGGTATAAAAGAACCATTGTCCCTCAGGAATTTACCTTTCATTAATCAAATTACTAAATATCAGTATTAAAGTAGTACTCCATGCATATCAACAAACTCAGAGTTCCCAGATAACAAATAAAGGCTAAATTTGCCTTCAGGCACATGTAGATTTGTCTTCACATACAATATTCCACAACCAGAATATAAAGTATTTACAGCTCTAGGCTTCCCACCTGACTTCCTAAGTAATCTTTGTTTTTTTTTTTTAAGATTGGCACCTGAGCCAATCTTTTTTGTTCTTCTTCTTCTGCTTCTTCTCTCCAAAGCCCTCCAGTTATGTATATTCTAGTTGTGAGTCCTTCTGGCTGTGTAATGTGGGATGCGGCCTCAGCATGGCCTGATGAGGGGTGCCACATCGGCGCACAGGATCCAAACCAGCGAAACCCTGGGCCACCAAAGGAAAACACGCCAACTTAACCACTCAGCCATGTGGCCAACCCCTTAAGTAATCTTACAAAGCATCATCTGAAAATTATTAGGAATAAAATGATACTGCATGAAATCAAATCTGTATATTTGGTAAGTATAGAACTTTTTACTAAATGTCTGTGGTCTCAAAAAATGTAAACTGTCCAAGCCAGAAATCTAACCTTTAGCAAAACAAAAATGAGAATTTCAAATGTTTTTGGATATACTGTCAGTGATACTCACTTTGCATACTCATCAGAGACTTAGACTATGTAAAAGGATTTGTATATTAATTTCAATGAGGCGTTTTGATGCCCTTAAGAACTGGGATGAATCAGGATTCAGAAATGTTCACCTGCCCAATGCATCCAAAAGGTCAGCCAACTCAAATGTAGCTGGAAACTTAAATATCTGAATTATTGTGTACCTAAACATAGCTAGATTATTATGTGCCAATAAAAATGGCAATTTGTTATACAGACTTCTAAATTATTACTCATCTCTTATGAAATATGTGCATTTCTATTTACTTTTATGTGTACATATAGCTCACTGTTTAAAAACTACAAATAAAAATAAGAATTTATTCTAGCAGACTTGCTTACAAGAAATACTAAAGGAGGTTCCTCAGGATTACAGCAGTGAATCCAGATGGCAATTTTAATCCACAGGGACAAAGACCACCAGTAAAGGTAATATATTAAAAATATATTTATAAATGCATTTTTCTTCCTTACCATAACTTATTTAAAAAGCAATCGAATAAAATAATATGTATATGACATCATGTTGGTCTTATACAGAAATGTAATACATGTGTAATATATTTACCAAAAATAGCACAAAGAAGGTGGGTGAGGAAAATGCTGCTTCAGCTAAGAAATAGTTACAAATGGTAAAATAATAATTACAGCAATTATAATTTTTGTAATGTTAATAGGTGTAATATGTATAGCAATAATACCACAAAAAGGAGGAAAAGGGAAAAGAGCTGTAAAGGATAGCATTTCTATGTATCACTGAAATTAAGCTAGAATATACCTGAAGATGAGTCTGGTAAGTTTAGATGTATATGTTAAGCCCTAGAGTAACCACTAAAACAAAAAATATCTCAAAACATATAGTGAAAAACTCATTGAAGAAATTAAAGTGCTACATTAGAAAGTATTTACTTACTGCAAAAGAAAACAGTAGAGGAAGAATAGAGGGGCAAAAAACATGAGACATATTTTAAAAAAGTAAAATGGTAGATGTAAATACAACTATAATGCTAATAACATTAAATGTGAATGGCTTAAATGACCTAATCAAAAAGCAGAGATTGTCAGACTGGATTTTTTAAAAAAAACTCAAATGTTGAAATCCTAATGCCAGATGTGATGGTTTTAGAAGATGGAGCCTTCAAGAGGTGCTTAAGTCATGAGGGCGGAGTCTTCACAAATGGTGTTAGTGTTCTTATGAAACAGACCCCACGGGGATCCCTCACCCCTGGGAATCAGGAAGAGGGCCCTCACCTGACCATGCTGGAACCCTGATCTCGACTTCTAGCCTCCAGAACTGTGAGAAATACATTTATGTAGTTCGTATGCTACCCAGTCTGTGGTGTTTGGTTATAGCAGCTGAATGGACTAAGACAGTTGCAAACCTGTGGGAAACACCATATGCATAGAATACATCACCATGTCCTAAGAATATATCAAGCTAATTATGCTTTTGAAACGTCAACACAAAGGAGGACATCTGAAATTCTTGTCTTAGATGACGGAACAGCTAATAAGTAAATTGGCAGCTTTACATTTATTTGTAAAAATAGTTCTACCATGGATGCTGTTATAAATAACCTTTTTGGCTTTCATCCTGCATGTCCACAGGTGGTATTTGAATTTCACAAGATATGAAAATAGAAAAGCAAGGTTATTATATAGTGGAGTTGCTTTGCAATGTTCATATTAAGACCAAGGATACCATCTGTCCTATGGACAAAATGTGTAACCACAGGAAAATATTTGCTGTGCCTAAGACATGATTTTACTCATTGTGTTGAATAATAATGGCTACTGTCATGATATTACAGGGCTTTTTTATTATAGATAACATATGGAATCAAATGCTAATGAACAGGTATAGGTAATAGATAACAGGCACAGATAATAGGCAAGATTTTCTCTTGTCAGGACTGATATCACTCTTTTAAAAATTATTGGATTAATATATACATTTTTTGGGTTCAAAGCATTTTTCCATGTGGCATTTCATTTGATCCTCACAATGTGAACTAAAATCCAGTATAAAGCAAGAGAAAATATCCTTACCAATAATATTCTCATTTTTATCGTGAAACGCGGCTAAAAGTCATTCTGTGTCATGCATCTTATGAAGAAAAATAATGGTTTTTCTTCCGATATTCAAGAGGGTCATCAGATGATATGCTTAACATTTAGCTAGCATAGATTTATGCCTGACCTAGGCTATTATAAATGTATGAACTTTTTTTAAAAAAGCAATTTCTATTTGCAGTTAATCAAATGAGTTATTTCTTTAAGATAGTATCCTAGCAACTTCAGACAGAAGAGGAAGTCCCTGCTGATGTTAGAAAGAGATTTGTTTATCACATACCCAGATCTAACTTCTGAATGTGCTTCAAAGTGTTGCTTTGATCAAGCAACTATCAAAACTTTTCTATTATAGAACTAACAAGGTTGTGAGAATCTTTGTTTCATAATTACTGAATGTGAGATGCACATAGGGAGAGAAGGGTGATTGTCATTTATAATAAACAGGTTTCTTTAAGGGGTATTTTAATGAGACTGCATCTCTCAAATAAATTCAAGTTATCAATAACTAAATATTTAACTACATCTTTCCAAATATTACTGGGCTGACAACTAAGTAATTAAAAGTTTTTCAACCAATCTTAAAATAGACCATAACTGGCATATCGTCCAACTATATATCTCAGTCAGTCACAGATGAAAATGCTTTGAGCCACTAATGTCACCTTCAAACCTATGGGAGTCCGTGTTCTTTGCTTCCAACCTCTACTCTAATTTGAAGCCAGAACTTTAAGAAATATGTTAACCTTAGCTAAGAAGCATTGAGTCCAGTTCATTCAGGATATTCCATGACTTCACATCTCTATTAAACTTCTCTCAGATAATGTGATGTAGTAAGAGGAACCCTGAACTGGAGATGTGGCTTTGACTCTACAACTTTTAATGCAGAAGTACGAGGGCCCCATCCACTGGTCAGATAAGGCCAGAGGAAGGGCAGGAAATCCAATACTCAAATCTAAATTTCAGGGTACTGATATCTCAGGAAATTATCTAAACTAGACCATAAAATAAAAAACTGAATGGGGACTGACTCGTATGCGACTTTGAATCTGGCATTAAGGAAACTATATCAACAAGACATGCAGAGAAAAATCTCAGTTTCTTCAAGTTTTATAATTTTTAATATTCTAGGATTTTATATTTGCAAAATAAAGATATGCATTTCAGTTCTTTAATCTTATAATTCATAATTAATTCCTACAAACCCAGCAAAATACAAGCCTGCAATGTTGAAAGTTTCACTCCTATCAATTTCACTCCCTGAATTTGGTATATAGAAAGAAAATTCCTAAAACTATTAAATACTGCTTATTTCCCCCTATTATTCCCTATGAATCAACCACTATTAAAGGAAGTAGGGGCCGGTCTGGTGCATAGCGGTTAAGTGCTCACGTTCCGCTTCCCCAGCCCAGGGTCCGCAGGATCGGATCCCAGGTGCAGACATGGCACCGCATGGCAAGCCATGCTGTGGTAGGCGTCCCACATATAAAGTAGAGGAAGATGGGCATGGACGTTAGATCAGGGCCAGTCTTCCTCAGCAAAAAGAGGAGGATTGGCAGCAGATGTTAGCTCAGGGCTAATCTTCCTCAAAAAAATGGAAGCAGATTAGGATAGGAGCAATGCTGAACATCATGGATACTGGGAATATTAATGTTAAAAAGCAAGATGTGGAACAGTTTGATTAAATCAGCAACAAAAAGGAATCATCTACTGCTAGCTGATAAAAACAATGGCAATAATAAGATCTAACCTCTCAAATGCACTAGGCACTACGCTAAATTCTTGTATATACATTAGCTCATATAATTTTCACAACAAACCTACAAGGTGACAACTATTATTATGCTCAATTAGTAGATGAAGAAAATGAGATAAAAGAGGTTATGCAAGTTTCCCAGAGTTATCCAAAAAGTGACGAAGTTGGCATTCAACTCAGGTGTCTATCCTCCCAAGTCTGTGGGCTTATGCATGATGCTGCACAGTCTTCCATCCACCCAGCTATGTCGATTATCTCTGGATAACGTGACATGCCTGCTTCCAGGAGCCAGCAAATCCTGTGAGATTATATTCAGAAACGGATGCAATGCCTTACTGCCCATGAGTCATTTCCTCACATCAGTAATTACAGTTTGGTTGTTCTTCAGGTAGATTTAGCTTTGTCTGCATAAAATAAAACACCTTGTCCCCAAAAAACGATGGTTTAAGA
The DNA here is from genome assembly GCF_037783145.1 of Equus przewalskii. Classification (NCBI taxonomy): domain Eukaryota; kingdom Metazoa; phylum Chordata; class Mammalia; order Perissodactyla; family Equidae; genus Equus; species Equus przewalskii. The sequence goes on from NC_091834.1 coordinate 43,922,220, forward strand.
AAGATAGATGTTTATTTTTCCTTACTGTAGGAGAAGTTCAGATGTACACAGTCCAGAGCTGATAGGGCAATTACACAGGTATTTGGGATCCAAAGTTTATATGCCTTAATCTTTAGAACTGGCTTCCATCAACAACATTGCTTCATGGTCCAAGATAGTTGCTTAAGTGTTAGTCATCTAGTTTGAGGCAGAAAAAAGGTGGAGGAGGAAAGGGGAATGGGGCACCTCTCCCAGACAAGTTCACATGCTTTAAAAAATCTCTTCTAGGGACTGGACCTGTGGCTGAGTGGTTAACGTTCCGTGTGCTCTGCTGCTGCAGCCCAGGTTCACAGGATCAGATCCCAGCCACAGACTTATCCACCACTCATCAGCTGTCCCACATACAAAACAGAGGAAGACTGGCACAGATGGTAGCTCAGGGCTAATCTTCCTCAAGCAAAAGAAGAGGAAGATTGACAATGGATGTTAGCTCAGGGTGAATCTTCCTCACCAGAAAAAGAAAAAAAAAACTCTTCTAGAAACAGCAACATCACGTTTTACACTCATATCTTGTTGGCTACCCATAATTCTAAGGAAGTTTGAAAAATGTAATCTTTCAACAGAGCAGACTTCTATTAGTAAAGTAGAAAGGGGGTAATAGATGTTAGACCAACATCTACCAGTTTCTATCACTGAGAGTGAGAGACAATCACCAGTGAGGCTCTTTAATACCTTCTTAAGAAACTGTCTCCAAGCCAAAGCCACCAAATAAAAGACGGCGTCTGGGAGAAGGAACATTTATGGACTCTCTCAGAAACATGTAAAGGGATGCAAATCTCATAATCAGGATTCTATTGCTGATTTAATAAAAACATCCTTCTAATTGTTTATAGTTTAAAGTTTGCCAATACAATATGAAATACAAATGTGACACAAGCAATAAAAGACTAGAAAGAAAAATTCTAAGCTACTAGATAACACATCTGTCTAATTTATCCTATTACATTTGGCTTTGTTCCCTGGAAGGATTTCATGAATTTATGGCAAACTCTGGTCTGCTAACCAGGCCCATAATTAACATTTTCAATCTCATGCTCTGTGTTTTCTTTGTTTTCCTCCTTAACATATGTTATCTCAGATGCAGCATCCTCTCCTCCACTTCCATTAGCCCAAATAGATCAGAATAGATCCTCTGGAAATATATTTAATGTAGCTCATAAGCAAATATTCTTTCTTTTCTGCCACTACACTGAGAGAAAATCACCCAGTACCTACCTCTGCTTCCTCTTCCAAAATCTTACTATGTTCTCTTCATTTTAAGTAACCACACATGTATTTGTTTTCCCTCATTTATATTACCATGAAAACTTATCACGTATAATAAAATGTGCCAAAGTAAACGTTTGATGAGGCTTCACGGTATAGAATGAAAGCTTATAGGTAGAAATAATAGACAGGCAGATTTAGCTAATGACTTTCCTAACCCTTAGAGTTGCCCCATAATGGATAAGAGACAAGGTAGAGACAATAAACACCATAAACAGTCAAGCAAAGGCTAGATGCCAACTAGCAAAGGATACTAAAAAGTGAACTGTTATATTGAGTAGAAAGTCAACACGTTCTCTAACACCCCTTCCCACTAAAATATTTTGTAGAAATTTTAAACAAATTGAGCTGCGTTGGAACCCTCCAAATGATAGCTAATGAAACCTCATATTTTATTGGATATTAGCCTATCTGGTGAAATTACACTCAGCCCTCTTGTGGGAGTGCCTGTGTAAAATATTTAACACTAATTAGACAGTAAATTTCAGATGCAGCATTGACATAGGGAGGAGAAGCAAGATTATTAAACAGAGGTGATCATTGCACTGATTTTTATTGCTTTTAGGAGAACTTAAAACTTAATCAGCTCTTCCAGTGTCTCATTATTTACATTAATGACAAAGGATTAAATATTAAGAGAAAATGCCAAGAGCTTTAAAGAAAGCTAAGTAAAAATATATCTATCCATTATCATCAACTGTGTTAAATCTAGTTAAGTAATGCTAGAAACCAAGGTAAAGGTCTATGAAAGTATAAATGGCATCATTGTTCAAAACTGTTGAGCAAATTCATATAATACAATTTTAAACTGTTCCAAGATAAAACATTTCTATTTTCACATAAAAATAATAATTTCTGTTTCTAAGATTGATGTAGTGTCTTTTTTATTTTTTTAACAATATCGTTAAGTAGATTATAGTCATCCCAAGACCGGGCTGTCATATTTCAATAATTCCACTTCTATAGAACCATGCATATAAAGAAATAATGTTATAAACCCATTAGAGTTAATACTCCACAGAGCACAGAGCAGAACCTGAATGGAGAGAAGACACAGGGTCAGGATGTGTGCTCCATTATACATTTCACTTTTGACCTCCCTGTTAATATTGTATCATTTTATTAAGAAATGAGGCATTTTAGGGGCTGGCCCCGTGGCCGAGTGGTTAAGTTCGTGCGCTCTGCTGCAGGCGGCCTGGTGTTTCGTTGGTTCGAATCCTGGGTGCGGACATGGCACTGCTCATCAAACCACGCTGAGGCAGCGTCCCACATGCCACAACTAGAATGACCCACAACGAAGAATATCCAACTATGTACCGGGGGGCTTTGGGGAGAAAAAGGAAAAAATTTAAAAATCTTTAAAAAAAAAAAAAGAAATGAGGCATTTTCCCATAAAATAACCTGTATTTTCATGGAGCAAGATAGAGGAGTTGGGGCTAAAGGAAATGTAGCTGTGGCCCAGAGCTCCTGAAAACACTGTTGAAAAAGACAACAACTAGCAAAGAAATTGGCTGAATTTGATTTATGAACAGAGTTAGGGGAACACGCAGCACAGGGTTCTGACTCAATTTCATCTTCAAATTGGAAAATAACATTACCATAGTTATTAAGAGAAAAATAGTTTGCTCATATTATTGCAAAGCACCCTAACAAATGAATTGATATGATGTTTAATATTAAAATTGTCTGTGCTTTGAGTTTTTTGGTGATATTTTATATTAACTGATTTCTAAAATGGTTTTATCTTTACTGCATCAGTTTGTTGTAGAAATCGCTGAACTAATGTCTTGAAAAAAGTGTGTTGCAATTATATGCACCATAAACCAAACCAGTAAAAACTCAAAGTCTAAACTTATAGGTACCGTATGATGAGAAGACAGCATTGAGTGGTAGAAAGAACAGTAAGCATTTAAGTTAAGGTGTGAATCTTGGTGTAACCTGGTGTAACCCATGGAAAATTAAGATAATAATGTTAAGTCTAGCTGTATATTCCCCACCTTTTGTATCCAAGAAAGTGCAGGGAATACAGCAGACTCAATAACGATAGTCATCTGCCCCTCTTCCCTTCTATCATTTCCCCACAATAGGAGTTCAATCTTCAACAAACAAGAGAAAATCAAGCGATCATTTCTGTCACAAGAAAATAATACATTGAGAAGTAACAAATCAAGATGGCTATGAGAAAAACTATTTAGTACTTCTTCTTTCCAAAGGCACCATTAAAATAATAGTAAAGTTATTTTTCGAACAAGTCATTTAAATGTATAGCATATTTTTGATGGAGAAAAAATACTGAGGGATGAAGCAGAGTTAAGGAAACAAGAGTCTGAGATCCATAAAGAGGGCAATGTAGGGGGAAGCAGCTGAACTTTTGGGCGGAATCATGGAGAATCTCCAGGAGATGGTGTAATGAAGAGTCATACGTACAGCTAAAGAGAGAGTGTTAGTTGAAGTTTTATGGACTAAACTATTTATCACACTCATCCTCCTTCGCAATCAGAGAATAAGGGACAGTCAGGTATTAAATAGGGGGATGCGAAGTTTATTTTTAAAGGAATTCAATTAACCACCTAAGGAGAATGAAGGCAGGAAGTGTGAGTGTTGATGCTCCAGTGTAAACCCATGCACGTTAGCACTTAGACCAGCCTTATCAAAATGGCAAGTTCTCTTCCCACACACTTGTAGCCAAATCTGCCAGTTTACAAACTCACAAAGCCACATGGAATTCCCAAATGGCTTATCTATCGGCTCATTTTTAAATATAATTGGGCAACCAAGTGTTGCCATTTAAAAAAAGAAAAAGTGATCCTGGAGCAAAAAAATAATCCAGGAAACAAAAAGAGGATGCATTTGTTTACTCAGAGAAATGTAAAAAGACATCACATCCACAAAACAAGAATCAGTAACTTTTGAAAAAAGAGCAATTAGATAGTAAAAGAGTTTTTGGATAATACCGTAGACTGAATGTTCGTGTCTTCCTAAAATTCATATATTGAAATCTAATCCCCAAATGATGGTATTAGAAGGTGAGTCCTTCGGGAGATGCTTAGGTCATGAGGGTGGAGTCCTCATAAATGGGATTAAGGCCCTTATAAGAGAGACTCCAGAGAACTCTCTTGCTCCTTCCTCCATGTGAAGACACAGGGAGAAGATGGCCATCTATAAACCGGAAAGCAAGCCCTCACCAGACACCGAATCTGCTGATTCCTTGATCTTGAACTTCCCAGCCTTCAGAACTGTGAGAAATAAATTTCTGTTGTTTATGAGCCACCAAGTCTATGGTGTTTTTGTTATAGCAGCCCAAGCAGGCTAAGACATATAAGAAAATTAAACATACGAATACTGAGGGGTGGAGCTGGAAGTATTCAGGGAGGGGCAAACAATTGGACCATCTGATGAGACCAACACTTCTGTAAGGCAATGTCCGCTTATCATAGGGAGGTAGACCCCTTTTCTTGGTTAGACTAATCTCTCACAGCTCCAAACAGAAACAGGACTTTCCTAAGCTATATTAGCTCGAGTCCAAAGCTAAAGATTATGAAGCAGTTTGATCCTCAAACCTCATCTTCCTCTCCAATTTTTCATCCTTAAAACTAGAACCAGCCAGCACCTCTCCACAAAATCCCATGCTCATTCACATCTTCAAGACATAGATTCAGATAAGAGGCACTCCAAGGACAGTGGGAGCAGAAGACAATGCAAACTTGAGTAAGAGAAGTGAATCCTAAGGAGCGGTGGATGGCAGTGTGGCACCGGGCAGTTGTACAGACTTTATGGGTGTGTATTGCCAGCTTGCTCAGCACTGCAAATCTAACACTCTGGAGGTGAAAGTTGTCCAGCTGTACACAGAATGCTAGTGGAACAGGTGAATACCAAGATTTGGCTCTAAAGAAAGTCAACTCTACAAAAAAGCTTACACCAACAAAAGCTCACCAGCAGAAGGGCATCGATCCAGAAAACTAAAAAAGTAACAGGAGAAATGCAGAGAATAGACACCTGCATTTGGAAATACATGAGCTGAGGCTTCTTTCCTCTTACCCATGGAAAAATTTTTAATATGTTACATAAATACAGTGTCAGTAACAGAGTAGCAATGACTTTAGTGACTGAGAGGGTCTGCCTCTCCCTCCCCCCAAACAAAGCCTCCTATTCTGATTTGATTTCTCTGCTGTCTCAAAGCAGAGTGATCTTGCGTCTTACAGTAAAGATTGCATTTCGCTTTATCACATGAAGTGAGTGTCTAGAGGATAAAACACTATCATCTTGTTTGCCGAAACAATGTTGGCAGGATGGGTACACATTTTTATTCCCTTCCCCCCACCCATATTCCCTATACTTTGTAATGTCTGTGTTTACACAAATATGGCTCTCATTTGCTTTTCTGGCTTAAAGAACATATTACCCTAAAAAATGTGATTCCTTGGAATAAAACATTTTAATGGAAAGTCCAGAATATAAAGTCAAAAATATCTTCTAAAATATAAATCAAAGAGTCAATCCAGATTCATTTCAGTTAATAGGAATTCCAGGAAAAGAACATGAAAAAAATGCAAAAAAAAAAATTTATCAGTGAAGGGAGACTTGAGACATCATACTGAAAGGGCCACAAGAGGGTGAAGCTAAATGAATTTTAGTCACTCTTCCCCAACACATCAATGAGAAATTTCAAAGCATCAAGGAGAAAAAGAAGATTCTGAAAGATACGAGAGGAGAGGCAAAAATAATATAGATCACCTACCAAATAACAGAAATAAAACAGAAGTCTCAGTTTTAAATATGAGTAGAAAAATCCTGAACATATACTATGTAAAATGAATTTAGTAAATGCCTACCTCAACTGTGTTTTGTCTCTTCCTACTATTATGTGATCAAAAGGCAATTCCTTCTAAAAAAAAAAAACCTAAACATAGAAAAATGTAAGGAATGTATCAAAGGGCATATTTATGTACAGATATACACATATGTATATTTTTCTAAATTGTCAATTTCCTTTTTTGAGGAAGATTAGCCCTGAGCTAACATCTGCAGCCAAGCCAATCTCCCTCCTTTTGCTGAGGAAAACTGGCCCTGAGCTAACATCCACGCCCATCTTCCTCTACTTTTTATATGTGGGACAACTGCCATGGCTTGATAAGCAGAACATAGGTCTGTACCCGGGATCCAAACCAGCAAACCCCGGGCCACCAAAGTGGAACCACTTTGCCATGGGGCTGGTCTCCTAAAATGTCTTCATTTTAATTAATTAATATGTACTTCTTTAGCAAAAATATATGCGATTAATGAAGATGATAAATATTTTTAATTTACTACCTACCTGACTTCATGTTGACTCTGTGTTTAGGAAGACTGGTAGCAAACATACACCGAATCTTTAGAATTAGATGCTATTCTTCTGTGGTTAAGCTGCCTCAGAAACACCTGGGTACTGCTTGGTTTTCAAGAGATCAACACTTTCCCCTCATCAAAGTTCTGAACTGATTTGATAGAGAAGAGGAGGAAAGCATCATTATCATAGTTAAAGTCTAGCCTGAAGAAAATGGCTTTCTCAATGGGCTCTCTAACTACTCAGCAGGGATGGGGCCTTCAGGTCTGTTAGCACCAGGATATCTGTCAGGGCCCCAGGAGAAGAGGATTCTTGCAGGGCTGCAAAGCACACTGGGAAGAGAGGGAGTGGAGCACAGATGGGCAGATGGGGAAGAGACGGAGGCTCTTCCCCGTTTACAGATTAGGTAATTCACTCTACCTTCTCTCGGGAGAGGCAAAGGGTAGGTAGGAGGTTAGAAATACTGTATTTAGGGGGAAAATACCTTTCACAAAAACTTTAGGAGAGGTGAAAAAATGTTTCCCCCATTAATATGGGAGGTTTTTGTTTACTGTTTGTTTTTATTCTCTTGGACACCTACTGGGGCCAAGCTGAAATGACCAAATTAGAATCTCTGAGAACTGGATTTGTGTATATTGAAAAAGATCCCGAACCCATTCTGCTCTGCATCCTTGATTAAGTACCTTAGAAGGAAGGGAGAAAAGAGATAAAATCATTCTGAATCAAACTTAGACCAATTATCTAATTCACTTAGTATATGTGTCTAGTTTCATAGGATATTTTAGATGTAGTAAAGGAATGTATTGATTCAACAAAGACGACTTCTTACTGTGTGCCACACTCTGTTCTAGGCCCTAGGTGTGCTCCAGAGAGAAAACAGGAAGTCCTGCCCTCATGGATCCTATGCATTCCGACCATAGAGAAAGGGATAAATAATTAACATGATAAATAAGTATGTTGTTTAGTAGGTTAAAAGGTGACAAGTGAGCACAACGGAAAAGAAAAGAAAAATTGGGCAACATAGGGGTATTGGGAATGGATGTGGGCAGGACCAGACCATGTAAGGCCTTGTAGCCTATTGTAGAACTTTGACTTTTTCTCTGAGTGACTGGGAGCCATTGCTGGTGTTTAACAAAAATATAATTTTATTTAAGTTTTAAAAGAATGACTCTGGACTTCCAGTTTTAGCTCTAACATGTAGAGAGCTTAGAAGTTGTCACTTCTACATTTACAAAAAAAAAAGGCTGAACAAAATGAAAACCAATGACATTTCTTTGGCCTATCAGAGAACCAAGTTTACCCGGCAAACTGCAATCTTGAATTTGGAGAGACAGGTCAATCCAGAGTCGCAGCTGAGATCATACTTGGAGCAGAAGACACTGAAACCATAAACTGAGAGGAAGAAATGGGCCCATTTCTAGACTAGACACAGCTGAGGAAAGAATCAGTGAGCCTTAAGATATGTCAGTAGAAACTTTCAAAAGTGAGATGAAAAGATACAAAAGAATGAAACACAAACACAAAACAGAGCTTTTGAGAACTATGGGACCATTTCAAAAGGTGTAGCAGGGGCCAGCCCGGTGGCGCAGCAGTTAAGTTCGCACGTTCCGCTTCTCGGCGGCCCGGGGTTAGCCGGTTCGGATCCCAGGTGTGGACATGACACAGCTTGGCACGCCATGCTGTGGTAGGCGTCCCACGTATAAAGTAGAGGAAGATGGGCACGATGTTGGCTCAGGGCCAGGCTTCCTCAGCAAAAAAGAGGAGGACTGGCAGTAGTTAGCTCAGGGCTAATATTCCTCAAAAATAAATAAATAAATAAAGGTATAACATACCTGATCTTAAAAAATCATTCTGGCTATAGTGCTAAGAAAAGACTGTAAGGGGGTAAGGAAACCACCCAGGAGTCAATTTCAGGAATCCAGGAGAGAGATTATGGTGACGTATGCCAGGATGGCAACAGTAGAGCTGGTGATAGGTGATCAAATTCTGGATATATGTTTTTTCTATTTTATTTTTTATTGAGGTTATGACAGTTTACAACCTTGTGAAATTTCAGTTGTACGTTATTATTTGTGAGTCATATTGTAGGTGCACCACTTCACCCTTTGTGCCTACTCCCACCCACCCCCTTCCCCTGGTACCCACTAATCTGTTCTCTTTGTCCACGTGTTTAACTTCCACATAAGAGTGCCGTCATACAGAGATTGTCTTTCTCTATCTGGCTTATTTTGCTTAACATAATACCTTCAAGTTCCATCCATGTTGTTGTGAATGGGATGATTTTATCCTTTTTTATGGCTGAGTAGTATTCCATTGTGTGTGTGTGTGTGTGTGTGTGTGCACGCGCGTGTGTGCGTATGTCTGTATAAATATATATATATACACACACATCATATCTTCTTTATCCAATAATCAGTCAGATTCTGGATATATTTTTAAATTGTGTTAGCCCTTCCTTCTAAATATACTGAATAATTTATTTTGTTTCATGAGTTCACATGCGTTGTTAGATTTGAGCTTTACAAAATCCCTAAGAATATAGCGGACAAAACTGAGGTTTGAGATGCCATATTGGTTCTTCTGATGCCGTCATTAGTCAACTTTTGGCTATGCACGTTTCAAGGCTAATTTTGATTCTTTTAGAAGCTACCTGAGAAAGTATTACTATTTGGAGCAGAAGGCTATACATACATAACCACACCACTGTCTGACAGACAAAAGAATACACCAGTATTGACACAGAAGCATTCTAAATTTTGTTTGAGCTAACAAGCCAATTGTATCTACTTGGAAGCATGATTCAAATAGATTCCAAATAGGCATCATTTTGATTCTTTTGCTCCATTGATTATAGAGCAGTCATTCAGGAGAACGTTATAGTAGAGAAAGACTATGTAATACTTTGGTTCTTTTGCACATATGGGAGCCTATGGGAGGATTTATTATCTGTGAATTCATTAACATGAAAATTTTAAATGTGCTAATCATGTTGGATAGCAGCTCTGTTCTACCTCTTGTTAATAGTAGGATAATACATATTGTTGTCATGTTAGTGTAATGCAAGGCAATAGGCAGTCGCTTCTTATAATAACAACATCATCTCCCCTTGTCATAACTCTTCTCGTCCATGGCTCCTAGACAGCTTTACAAACATTAATTAAGACTTACATCACCTCTGTGAGACCGGGAGCTGCCACAGTTGTCATCCTGATGTGAGGCCAGAGATTAAGCCACATTATTAGAAGCAGTGCTAGGATTAAAGCTTGCAACATTTCAAACTTGAACTTCTAAACAATATAAGAAATACCTGCTTCATCTTCCTTTTTTCGTACCCTCACCCAAAACTTAGATATTTTGTAGCAGATATTCATATCTTTATGGAAATTGTTCCCATGGATTGCAAAAGTTTTCAAGTTAAAGTGTACTTGTTTTGCATATCTTCATCTTAACATTTCCAAAGACTAAAATTCTTTTAACAGGTCATCTTCATTCATACTAGGAGTTAAGTAATCTTTCACAGCCATTTAGAGAAAGCAATCAGGTTTTCAGAATGTTTTTCCCAACCCCCAAGATTACACAGCACCTTAGTTTCAGGGTCTGGAATCGAACTTCTGATCCTCTAACTTTTCATCCGACTTGCTCTAGTGAGCCGTGCTGCGTTGCACTAAAACAGAGCATGCTAAGAATTTGAATGTACTTTAGAAGGTCAGCTTTGCTGGAAGATTGCTGCTCTTTTCCTTGCCATTAAAAAAAGATAAGTAAAAAGTAAAAAGCTGTGTTCTGAAAAGTCATCTCCATTGTGTCCTCCACACTCTAAACTAAAACTGAGAAAGTTTTCGGTGCTGTTATTGGGTACCATTGAAGAAGCCACATATTTTCTCACTAATTATCTTCTCTTTCATTAAGGATCCTGTTGAAACACCTAAAAGAATTTACTCTCATTTTCTTTCTCAACCTTTATTAGTTTCAAAGTATCAATAATTAATCTAAGATCATTTTGATTGTCTGTAAACATTAACATAATCATTCGACTTTATGATGCACAGCTCTGCACTGCCAGTCATCCTTTTAAAAGTGAGTTTCTATGTAAATGTAAAAAAAAAAAATTCTTGTCCTGGGGTTTTTTCCCATCTGGTCTAAGCCCTCTGATCCATTCTGCACAGGCAGAATGAGGCAACAGTCGACAATAGAGAGACTCAAATGTGCCTTTTTACTACACCTTCTCTACGTGGACGAGGGTGAAACAGATGGCCTCTTTTATATATTAAGGTGGATGGAACTAACACTTCAAAGACGATGTGGAGCAAATGCTAACCTATGCAAATGTTTTTAGTATTAAATTACTGTCAACAATTGGGAGCTGCTAAACATCCCACCACACACAGTATGACCTTTATACAAAGGAAACTTTAGTACTTTCTGGCTCATAATGTTGGTATTATGTTTACTTTTTTAGCAAAAGCACTCTAATTTGGGAAAAATACAACTCAACTAAATGTAGATTGTGAGTTTCTATATTACATCATTCTGGGTACTAACTTCTCAGGAATATGTGACATAAGAGAGAGAGAGAAAACTTTATTTATTGCTTTAAAATAAAAAGGAGATCTTTCACTAGTTTTTTTTAAGAGCCGCTGAATAGCCCTTGGCTAACTGAATAAAAAAGAAAATACGTTCACTGCTTTTGCAATATGCATTAATTTTAAAACAAATGCTCTAAATGCTATGGATACAAATGTGTCCTTTGTAAAGAGATTGCATTGTTTATTTAGGGTCTGTATTTATATTTTGTGTCATTACTGAAATTTAATTTCTCTTTGAAAAGAAAACAAAATTTAAAGATATATATAAAATACAAATGTTATCCATTTTACAATGAATTTTTTCCATTGTTCTTTCATTAAAATTTGGCTAAATGTCATTTAAATTTCCTAAAAATTCATAAAGGCAGAAAGCTCGATATAATACTTAAATAAGCTATTTATTGCTTTTATTCATTTGAAGAGAAATTCTTATTTCACCTGAAAAATTAATACATTAAGAATATACTAAGTTCTGGTTAGTAATTCTGGCACATGTCAAAATTCGGAATCATTATTACTACATTAATAGAATCATTAATACGACAGAGGCAGAATATTCTGTTTGAGTAAACGTTCCTGAACTAGATCTTGCCTGAGGTTCCATTTTAACACTGCAGAGCACAGCAGAAGTGATTTTACATGTAAAAATCTAGAACAAGTGTAAACAGTTATCTCCTTGATAACAGAAAAATATTCAGTATTATTCTTTGTTGCTCTGAATGCTTTTCTCAGCACTGCTTTCCAAACCATCTGCCTGCAAAATCTATCTCAAGGTAATTAAACAAATTGATACAAATTGGCAGCATAATTATTTAATATTGTCTACTTGATTTTGAAGAATGTCCACCCTAGACAATTAGAATGCTTTGGTTTTGACATACTAGGTTGATACTGAATTGTTCATTCCAGCGATAATTAGACAAAGGGCATATGTGCTTCTCTTGGCCAATTCTAATTCATTCACACCATCAGTATGAGAACTAGGTTGGACTCCTTATTTCCAATCTTGGTAGAGTTTTCATCCATCTCATTTGCTATGTCATCAAGGTATCAGGATATAAATTAAACAGAGATGGGTTAAGACACATTTGTACACCAACACGGAGTTATACCTGGTGAGTCAAGAAACAACCCTCAGCCACTGATAGCAAAATGTTTAACTTACAAGGAAGCTATGCCAATCTATGTTGAATTTATGCAAGTAGTTCCACAGCTGATTTCTGTCAAAGTCCAACAAGACAAAAGAACACTAAATATTTTTTCCAAACATTTCCGACTTTGTACCTCAATCTCCCCATCCGTGCAGCAGAAGTCTGACTTATCTATTGACAAGAATAATGTAATAATAAACTAGGCAAGTAATAGAAAGCCTTCGCCTTCTACTTGTTTTAGTCTTTCATCTCTCCCTATTTCACACCTTTAAGATGAAAACAGTAATTATCATGCTTTCTCTTTTCTTGAAGAAACTTTGATAGCTTAACTCACTTTGAGAATATCGTTGTTAGAGCTGTGGAGACAATTCTGACTCATAGCCACCATATGCACAGCAAAACAGAGCGCTGCCTAGTCTCTGCATCATCCTCCCACCTTCCAGGGCTCTATAAGACAACGTTCCACTACTATTCATAGGGCTTTCATGGCCAAATTTTTTGAAAATGGGTGGTCAGGTCCTTCTTCCTAGTCTGTCTTAATCTGAAAAGTCCACAGCCTCCAAAGTATGATAACTGACAGATGGGTGGCATGGCTCCATGATGGGGCGACGAACCGGAATACAGTGGTGAGAGCGCCAATTCTTAACCACTCTACCACCAGGGCTGGCTGGCTTGGAGAACATCAGTCATCTATTATTTGTAAGACTTATTCATCTGACACATGTATTTGTTTTTGTTTACTTCATATAAAAGTAGATGGTATCATGACATGAGCATTGAGGTTATTTCCCCATTTCCTAAAGTATCAGAAATCCCAGTCCCAAAGCATACTGAGGCCAAATGTATGATTTATAACATTTCCATGAAACAATCCTCTATAGTCTCACTCTTTCTGTAACACAATTTTCACTGAAATAAGGTGGATTTTCAAGGCACATCCCCTACCAGTTGGCTAAGAGAATTCAGTCACTCTGTGAAATATCAATAGCTATCAACTGTTGATTTGGGCACATAAATCAGCCATTGAGATATGAGCAACTAAAATACTATGAACTCCAGGCTTCCACATCTGAATGATTTTCTTTTTCTAAAAGCGGTTTTTAAAAATAATCCTGTAGGGGGCCGGCCCAATTAAATTTGCACACTCCACTTTGGGGGCCCAGGGTTCACTGGTTTGGATCCTGAGCATGAACCTACACATGGCTCATCAAGCCATGCTGTGCTGCCATCCTACATAGAAGAACTAGAAGGACTTACAACTAGGATATACAACTATGTACTGGGGCTTTGGGGAGAAAAAAACAGAGGGGGATTGGCAATAGATGTCAGATCAGAGACAATCTTAAATAATAATAATAATAATAATAATAATCCTGTAAATGTAAAACCTGGCGATCTACACATACATACTAACACAGAAATATTGGAGAAAATAATCAGTGGAGCAAAGCCTGTAGTAAAAAGAATATCTATTGACCACTCTTTTCTGACAGATATTTGTGAACTATTTCTATTTACATAAATCATGGTTCCCTATCAATCAGAGATCAGACCTGTCACCTTCTTGCTTGTACATCTATTCAGTTTCTTTTTTTTTTTTTAAAGATTTTATTTTTCCTTTTTCTCCCCAAAGTCCCCCGGTACATAGTTGTGTATTTTAGTTGTAGGTGCTTCCAGTTGCGGCATTGTTCAGTTTCTAATTGCCAGTGTCAGCTCCTGCAGTTTCAGAATCTAAGACCTGTGAGGGAGTCTTCTTCTAAGAAAGATTTGTTAACGTTTATTCTTACTGTGAGCTCTTTCTCATCTTTCATTCAGTCTCTGACAAAGCAAAGTTGCTCAGCGCCGGTACTAGTGAAATTTTGTGCCAGATCATTCCTGGTGGTGGTTGTTGTTTGATGGGGTGGGGCTGGAGTATGCTATGCCTTGTAAGATGTTTAGCAGCATCCCAGGCCTTTACCCACCAGACGCCAGTAGCAACCCCTCCCAGTTGTGACAACCAACAATTTCTCCAGACGTTTCCAAATGTCAGGAGGCGGCGAGCAAAAATTACCCTTGGTTAAGGACCACTGTGAAAAAGCCTTTAATTGAATTTTTACTATAGCCGTATCATGTCTTTTGGTTTTTTTCCTCTCTGAATTTAGCCTGAGACAGAAAAACAAAATTTTTCTTTAATCTGCAGTATGTTTTTCCACTTATGTTAAGGAAACCGGTTTTCCTCTCTATTCAAGCCTCTATTCACTGTCGTCTCTCAGAATTATAATAATAAATAATTTTTTATTAGAAAGAATTTTCAAGAGAGGACTAAGAATAAAATGCTCAAATGTGTGTGTACATTTTAACCAAGTAGTTCTACTTCTTTAAATACATCCTTAAAAAATAGACACTGAGATGTATGTGCAACAAGTATAGACTTTGATAGAAATAAATTAGAAACAACGCAATTTTCCAACAATAGGGAAAGGGCTAGATGAATGTGTTGCAGACATACTGGGAAGTGTTATACAGCAATTTTTTTTTTTTTTTTTGAGAAAGGTTAGCCCTGAGCTAAGTGCTGCCAATCCTCCTCCTGTTGCTGAGGAAGCCTGGCCCTGAGCTAACATCCACACCCATCTTTCTCTACTTTATACGTGGGACGCCTACCACAGCATAGCTTTTGCCAAGTGGTGCCATGTCCGTACCCGGGATCCGAACCGGCAAAACCCGGCCACCAAGAAGCAGAATGTGCACACTTAACCACTGCACCACCAGGCCAGCCCCCACAGTAGCAATTTTTTAAATGTTAAAGAGTAATATTAATGGAAAATTTTAAGTAATATTTAATTTACTTTTTAAGTAATATTTAAGGAACATAATCAGAATCTTTTATGGAAAAAAAACAGAGCAGCACGTACATTACAGTACCGTTTGGTATACTATTAAATATACACAGAAAAACATTGGAAGTACAGACACTAAATTATTAACAATGATGTCTTGGGGGCATAGATATTGAGTGATTTTTCTTATTTTCCTTTAGGGTTTTCTGTGTTTTATACACTAGGCATTTGTTACTTTTATAAGAAGGAAAGAGCCTTATTTATTTTCAGCTATTAAGTTGACAATTAAAAATTATTGGTGGTTATATGACTGTGGGTTTCTTCAAACACTCAAAACTACACTAAAACAGGTGAACTTTACTGTATGTCAACTATTATGATGCAATTATGGATCCTGTGTGC
The DNA here is from genome assembly GCF_037783145.1 of Equus przewalskii. NCBI lineage: Eukaryota > Metazoa > Chordata > Mammalia > Perissodactyla > Equidae > Equus > Equus przewalskii. The sequence continues at coordinate 43,937,800 of NC_091834.1, forward strand.
ATCACACCAATTCAGGTTACATTTCTGTACCACCAGCTCCTTAATTTAGTAAGAAACATTGCATTTGCCTTGATGTTGTATTCCACCAAACTTGGTATTTGTATTTTACCGCCCTTCTGTTCGGATCAAAATAAAAGTAATTAGCCAAATGGCATCTTTGAAAAAATAATAGCACTCAAGACCATATTTTCAGAAATTCTAAAGCATTTATCAATTTAGCTGTTTTTTCTATTAATAAGAAATTAGTTTTGAAACTGTAGATATGTATATATTCTAGAATGAATAGCAAAATATTTTATATAGATAAAAATCACAGATCCTCAGCCCATGGTTCTTAAGGAATGTGAAAAAGAATAACTATAGACACTGAAATTGTTCCATTTGGTAATAAAATGGAGTGCTATTTTCAATGAACATTTCTTATAGTAAAATTGTATTTGTGAAGTGTTGCCCTCAAAACTGCCACTTAATTATATCTGAAATCTAATCAGGTCACTTACTTAAGGAAAGAGGACTCCATTAAACACTAAGCCAAGAAACAATTGAATTCTGGAGTTTATTTATTCTTCTATCTGTAAAGGAAGTTATCTAGAAATATTGCTTCAATTAGAATTCTTTGTATTAGTTTTTCTCCTCCTTTCAATGTTAAAATAAATATTTTTATATCTAAATAATTTAAAGAATTGTTTTCCCTAAGGCTGAATAATTGCTATTTTCCTATGAGCTATTTTTCTTGGGTTAAAAATTTTGTTAAGTCCTTTATAAGTAAAATATCAATAAGGAGATAAGAGCTAGCATAAAGCCATCATGTCCCACAGATTGCACAGATTAGATGCAAATTGACTCAGAGGAGAAAAAAAACCAGTCTCCCCATCTTCACGTTATCTCTCCCCCACCACTCCTCTGAAAAAACTCTTCCAAGTAACCTCAAACAATGGGTAAGTTTGGTTTTCATAGGCAAGAGCTGTCTTTATGAAAGTCAGTGCAACCCCTCCTTTCATAATTGTTTTATTTTCCCATCCTCACATGATTAGACCATGTAATAAAGCACTTCAAGCTTGCTTAAAACAGTACCCTTCAAATCTTGTCCCACCAGTTCTGTGGCGGTTCAATCAATATTAGATAGCATCAAAAATCTATTTCCTGTCCCTGACAAGAGAAGGAGGTCCATGAAATTATCTGTTCTGAATAGCAAATGCCAACTCCATCTTCTCTCAAGTTGCCAACTATGCTGTTTCTACCTCCACACATTATTGGAACTATGGTCAAAGCCAGGTTCTTTTAATTACATAAAACTTTAATTCTTAATTATGATTGAAAGATAGTGAAAACATAAGCCACCAAATCACCTCAAAGTCACTGAAACGCTCAGATTGTTTTCTGTCAGGTGTTTCATTCACATTAACTGACTGAAGCTACATTCTTTAAAATTAATTTCCTTCAAATGACCATCAAAAACGAAAACGAGGATGTCAGTGAAATCCTCAGAATGGTGTATGCACAAAATTATCAGAAAGTTTATCAGGAAAAAAAAATGCAAATCTCAACAGCTTTCCATTTCCTTTCAAGAAAAACATTAAAACAAACAAACACTTTTGCTATCTTTAACTGAAATACCCAAGGCAGTAAATACCTAAATACACGCTAAACCAAGATTTCTACTGGTTCTCTCTAGTTCACTTTTATAACATCTACATTGAGAGAAAAGAAAAATTAAGTTTTGAAAAGAAAAACAGAAAAAGAAGACAATAGCTGGCTAACACGTAGCACTTACAATGTGTCACAGACTCTAGCAAGTCTGCGAATTCATTTAATACTTAAAACAATCCTTCCTGGTTGGCACTTTTTTTACCACCATTTTTAAGATACAGAAACTGATGTAGAAAGAAGCATATGTGGATTCAAACCCAGACGGCCTTTCTCCAGACTCCATGCAATATGAAAAGATAAAATTTATCCACAGTTCCATTCTTCAGAGAACAAACTTTATTCTCACCCACATATTCCTCCTAAATAATTTTCAAACCAATTTGTTATGGTTCAAAAGAATACAAAATGGAAGATGTCGATTTTCTTGGGAAAACTTTGCACAGAAAGAAAGTAACACCAAACATTACTTGTTCACTTCATGAATTGATGCATAGTTATCATTGCAACCTACTTTCTGTATAAAAATACCAGGGTTGAAATTTGCACTCTGAACTCTGATATATGAAAATAAATGTCACTTTCTTCATTATTCTGGACTCTGTCAATCTTACTAAAGGCAGAAAGAAGTGAACTTCCAATTAGAAGTAACTACATCTCATTTCGTTAAAAACAATCTATTTTGTAAGTATTCAATTCTAAGTTTCCTTTCCCTATTGTCGGAAAATTGCAATGTTTCCAATTTACTTTTATCAAAATCTACTTGTTGCACATACATCTCAGTGGCTATTTTCTTAGGATCTATTTAAAAAGGTAGAACTACTTGGCTAAAATGTACACACACATTTGAGCATTTTATACTAACTCCTGTCTTGAAAATTCTTTCTGATTAAAAAATACTTATGATTATAATTCATAGTTTTTGTTACTAATCAAAATTTTTTTTTCTCTACGGTTAACTATAAAATCTTGCCTCCTATTTAAAGTGAATTAAGTTTTGGAACAAATGTGGAATCGTCTACATAATTTTTAGTTTATTAAAAGTCTTATTTTATATACTTGAGTAAAGTATCTTAGTTTTCTTCATGTTTGTCCAAACTGTATATTTCTTATTAAGTTTATTCTCAGAGACCTAATTTTCTGGTTTGCTGTTTGAGTGGATCATCTTTCTGTTATATTTCCCACCATTTATTGTTGGTATGTGGTTTTTTACTGCCATTGTTTTTATCATTTCAAGTCATTTTGAAAGAAGCACTTAATGAACAGTCTTATACATTCCAACGTATACCATTCCTTATTCATGATCCATGTGTGCTTTCCTAACAGAATTTTATTTATTGTTTTGTTTAATCAGTGTAGTGTTTTTAAAAAAAGATAAGAGCAGGGTTTTTTTCTTTTAGAGAACTCTAAGATGAAGCATTTCTATTATTTTGCTTGCTATTTTCTAATTTGTTAATTTCTGATTTCATCTTTATCATTTGTCACCTGCTTTTCTTGGGTTTATTTTGGTGCGATATTTCTAATTTATCTGATACTAATGGTATAACCCTCTTTTTTTGTCTACCTGACAAATCTTTCTTGTCCTTTAACTTTTTAACAGTCTCTCTCCTTTGTTTTAGGTATGGTCAAAGCATTGTAAACACTGCTTGTGGATTTAATCTAATTGATTAAATTTGACACTTTTAAAAACTTTTTTAATGGTATTTCAGACCATTTTCATTTATTATCAAAGGTGCTAAGCTTAGCATACTGTTATCCTGTTTTTTGCTTTCTTTTTTAATGTTTACTTAAACATTTTGTTTTCCCAATTTAAAAAAATGAAATAAATTTAGTTTCTTTTCCTTAAGCTATTCAAAAATTATGTATTTGAATTATAACAGTGGTTACTTTCTATTTTTAAAGATCTTACTTGAATCTATATTTCTCTTATTATCAATGTAAATAATATAATCACATCTTTCCACCTATGTTATAGAAGAAAATTAGCTTTCTTTTGTTTCAAATTACTTCCCTATTTTGTTGTATAATTGAACATTTACAGAATGATGATTGTTTTAACTTAGCTTCTTTTAGTAATTAAAATAGAAAATTATAATCATTATAACTGTAAATGTTAAAAATAAACATCAATTAATATAAATCAACAGATCTGACCAAAATTACAATATAACAAATTGGAAGGATGGAGGGAGGAGAGCTAAGCACCCTTCTTATAGGGACAATAGAATCATGGGGAAAAAGAGCTAAACCCACAACTTCTCTATGAAAGGTCAATAGATAATCCCTGAAAAAATGAAGTAGAAGTAGCAATGTAAAAACACTATTTAGAGATGTGAATGCAAATCCCAGAAAAATCAGTTTAATAATATAAAGGAGTAGAGCACAGGGAAAGAGAGAAAGAACTTCTACTTTTCATGACAAGAACTTGTAAGGCCATTTCACTACTTAAATAATATGTGTGCATGACTTTATTTTTAAATATAAAAACTAAATGAAAAAAATAAATATATTGCACAGGTTATTGCAGTACAAAGATACGAAACTGGTATTGCCTTCACTCCATTCTCTTTTAGAGAGTCTGTATGTTTGCTGTATTACTAGGTGTATAAAACAAATACTTTCTAAAATTTCTTTCAGCTTTTTTGCAATAAAATTTTATTTTAAGAATACTCCCTATCTCCATCTTGAGTACTGTATTCACTTTTTTAACACAAATATTTCATAAGCATCATATTGTGTTTATTTGTTTGACTTTCTGCTTATTCATTCCTAAGCAGAAGTCTCAATGCCTAGAATTAGGCCAGAGGCAGTGGTGACTTGATCTCCTTGATTTCCCTCATTTTCCAACTTGTCATTTTAGGATTCTCTCAGTAGATGGTGTAGCGGGGGAAGTGAATTCCTCTACCCTCCAGGTCATTCTGGCTGGTCTACGAATTAAATTGACATGAGACAGAATAACAGGAGAAAATCAAACAAAGCTTTATAACATGTGTACATGGGAGAAACCCAGGAAAACTGAGCAATTCACCAGCATGGCTGAGGTTGCCATCTTAAATACCATCTTCAGCTAAAGACAAAGGAGGATGTTGTGGGTGGGGAGAGTCAGTTATGGGAGTTTACAGTTATGAGAAAAAGTACAATAAACAAGAGTAAGGTTATTATGCAGATTTAAGTCCTTGCCTTCCCCACTGATAAGAGTTTCTAGAGTTAAGGTCTTCCCCCTCTTCCAGGTTCCCAGAGAGAGCTATCTTTACAAATCAAGATTTCCCTTACAAATGTAAATGTCTCTTAGAAAGGGTAACTTCTACTTGGTTTTCAGAGCTTTTCCCATGTCTGCAGTTTTTCAAAAGATAACCAACCAAAAATAATCTTCATGCCAAAGAGACACATCTTGATGTGGCAAATTCTGATCCCCCACAATGTTAAGCCAAAATTTTGGCCAATATAAACTTATATCATTATTTCAATAATTTGGCAGTCTTTGGGGAAGAAGCAAGACTATCGGCCAGCCGGCTCAGGGAATTCATAGCATTGGAATCTAATTTCCATACTCTATTCTCTAGTGAAGCCACCTTATTGGAAAGCAAATTCCATGCTTTGTACAGTATCAGTTGTGCTTCTGACTCTTTTCCTGATGCTGTTACAGACCTTGTTAGAAACAAACCTCTGTCTGCTGCTGACTTTCTGCTTGTGCTGTTCTGTGTGAAAAACTCAGGCTTATTACTAGCACTTTCATGACATTTATATAGAGAAAGAAAAGGATTCCCCAACTTTGCCTCTAGACTCCACTTTTGTTGAGTCATGCTTGACTTCCCTGTATTTTTTCAAAGCAGGATAGTAAAGAGGAGCTGCTTATTAATCTTCATAGATGTCCTTTGATCAAGGAGGATCTGAGTCCTCTCTAACATAAATCATTTTCTTAATTGTATACAGGGGTCCAAAAGTCACAGCTAATGCATTACAGACCAAAACTTTATTATAATCTCACAACTCAAAATACTCCTCCCACCCCCAGTTCTCCCCCGGCTTCTCAGAGGCAAAGATTCTTACATCTGGGGTCAGCTCCTAGGTTTACTTTGTCATGCAAAATCTAAGGGAGGAGTGAAGTGAAAAGGAAATGAAACAAGAACAGAAAGACAAAGTTGATTTATCTCTTTAAGAGAAAAAAGTTTGGATAGAAAGTCAGAAAAGAGCACATGACATGTGTTAGGGAAGTTTCCACGATTGAGATTTCAGAGTGTGGAAGAGAGTTTTGAGGAATGACTAGCATCACTGGGAAGGATAAAGAATGGCCATTATGGGGAGGAGAGATTTTACACTAATAATTTTAATGGGCTGAATGGTGTCCCCAAAATATATGAACATATCCTAGGCCCTGAACCCTGTGACTGTTACCTGATTTGTGATTAAATTAAGGATTTTGAGATGAAGAGACTATCCTAGACTATCTGGTTGGACGCTAAATGCCATCACGAGTGTCATGAGAAAATGACAGAGGAGATCAGATGGGCACACAGAGGAGACAGCAATGTAAAGACGGAGGCAGAGACTGGAGTGATGCCACCACAAGGCAAGGAACACCTGCGGCCACCAGAAGCTGGAAGAGGCAAGGAACAGAGTCTCTTCCAGAGCCTCCAGAGGGCAACGGGCCCTACTGACACCTTGATTCCAGACTTACAGCCTCCAGAACTGTGAGAGAATAAATTTCTATTGTCTTAAGCTACCCAGTGTGTGGTAATTTGATAAGGCAGCCCCAAGAAATTAATACAATTATGTTTCCACCCTTTGACAATTCTCATGGGACTAGGTAAGAATTTCAAGTATTTTAAACTATATTTTAGCTACCAAGCCATATTTCTTTGAATACTGTTTAAGGATGGGACCAAACAAAGCGATGGAGTCAGGGTACAGAATGACAACTAACATTAACTGAGTGTTCACTTGTCTAGGCACTTTACAGACATTAATTCTTTTCCTCATAAAAGAAGAATGTGAGGCTTGAAGAGTTTGAGCAACTTACACAGGATCACAAATCAAGTGGTCAATAGTAGACCTGGGATTAAAACCAAGGTCTTCTGAATTTGAAACCCAAGCTCTAGAGGCTAAAAGGCTATACACTTCTTTTCATTTCATTTTGCAGCTGAAAGAGGAGTTAGATGCTTAAGTGCCTGTCCCTTTCTTCTTCAAATGTTCTCTTTCCTTTTATCAAAGAAATTGAGATGATGTCTTCGTTTGTCTGAAAATGTATCTAAAGTCACATACTGATATTGTATCAACACAACTTTTGGAAAACACAAATGTCTCTGCTACCAGGGATCTCTACTGTTGATATTAGAGGTACCCAGTTAAAGACTCTTGTGTCCAAACACTGCTGTTCGCTAAGTTTGAGAAGCTTCCCCCTCTCCTCTAGACCAGTTGGCCCTTAAGAAAAGGAGTTACTCTAGTCTTTCTCTGACCCTCTCTCATAAACTATGGTGTTTTGCTCCATAATACTTAGATAATCATTTTTTTAGGATGACTATTATCTAAATCAAAACATTTTTGAAACTAAAAGAGTGTTCTGTTGATAATTATACAAGGACAAAATGCTCAAAACAGACTGTCCTGGGCACACTGGCATGTATGATCACCCTAGTTATTTATTTAGTGAGTTGAAGATTTCAATTCTGTTTTTCCTTAGGGTCTGTAAGTCCTAGAGAATAGGGACCTGATTGATTTTGCTCTTCATTTTATCCCCAATGCCAAGTACAGTGTCTGGCACTCAGTGAATACCCAATAAATATTTGATGAATGATTAAATCAACCTTGATAATATAAGTTACAGAGTCATTTTATATGGTGATGAGAGACATGGTGGGTATTCTTATGGTATATGGTAAAATTATTTAAGATTCACAAGCGAGTACCTTGAAAAATACTGGAATTATGAAATGATTTAAATCGTTGAAAATAACCCAAGCCAAGGCAAAATGAACACATCCAAATCAGATTAGCACCAATTCACGGGGGGCTATTTTAGCATAATGAGGCAGGTAGTTCTTTGCTCCAGCACAACACAGCCACAAGCACTTGTTATGGCAAGTCAGACTTTCATCTCATCCAATTTGATCTTGTTCCTAGAGCCACAGGCTGAGTCACCTCTAATATGTAGGCTAATTTATTACAGCACTATACACTGGGAACACTGCAGCTGGAATTCTGTAAAACATTAAAACACATTTTTCACTTTTATGAAAAAGTATTACTGAAATATTTAGAAGACGATGGAAATTATCTATCATCTATGATCTTGCTGAAAGAGCTAAAGCTATTGCATGATTCTTAGTAAATCGGTACATAACTTTAAGACCCTTGTCTGTAAAAGCCAGTATTTCCATAGAACTCTTACCGCGCTACATCTGCAGAAGGACTTATTCCGGTTGTAGCTGTTTTTTGATACAAACAGATGATATCCAAATTTCATTTTAGAAAAGAATGACTCTAAAGGCCCCTTACTACTTACCAAACTATGTCTCAGAAGCAGAAATAGGTTGAATTTGTTTCTTATTAACTCACTTGCAAATTTTACCCTTCTGAACTTGTCTGAGCTACTTGAAAGCATAACAAGTGCCACACAAATAGATGCAAAGATTGTCCTGACTGCAGGCTTGTAATTAGGCCATTAATAAGAACTAAGTACCAGTGTGCACTTTTCCTGAGAAAATATGATAAGAGTGGCACAGAAAATCTGGCATCCTTACAGTCCCATTATCAGGTCCCAAAAAATCTTAGCTGAACTGAAGCAGAAAAACAATTTACCACATCACCAGTTGAACAGGATGTTCCAGATCATGCAAAGTCTACTTACTGTACATTTGACTCTCTCCTCCAAGAGGCTTAGAAATCATTCACGGTCAGATAACTAGTTACCCAAAGATAGACTGACAAGCACAATGTAGGCAAGTTAGATGCTTGTACTGATTTAGGTCCAGCTTAGCTTGGTTGGGCTGCTCAATCTTTAAGGGAGTAAAAAGATAAGGGATAAGCTATATGAACCAAAACTCAGTTTATATTTTAGAAGAGAGAGGGTCCATAGCATGAAAAATCCTAATTAAATAAAGGACACTCTATCTATATATATCACTCTTTCAAAATCTCTTTGACAGTTTTGAAAAGGAAATATCCTTTCTCCTAAAATTCAATATGTTAAAGGATTTGTAGCACACACCCTTTGGATGTTGTTCATTAGAAGTATCTGCTCATGATTTTATGAATTTGAAAACATTTTACATCTGTGTTGGATAATGTACTTAATCCTAACAGAACTGAAAGTATGTTAGAGATTAAATGTTGAAACAAAAGGAAGTAACATCAAAACACTTGGTCTTTACTTGAAAGGCTTTCTGAAGAGGTTGATCAATGGAAAGATATTCAAATATGGAAATCAATCCAGCTGTCAGGAAAGTTCCACCCTTGTCCTTTAGAAAAGGTTAATAAGAATTTATTATTAATGGGCCTGAACTTATGGTTCCAAATGAAATGTGAGTAATAGTAGTAAGCCAGGTACATCATTTGAGAAGTAAAGTAATGGCGTGAGGTTATTTCCAGGGCAGTAAGTGACTATTACCTCATCCTAGTGTAACACAGATGGGAAACACTTTCCTTACTAGATGTAAGACAGTCAAACCATAGTTTCTCAAAGATAACCCTGAAGCACTCACCCTCTTTGCATTACCAGTGAGCATTTAGACTCCTGGAGAGCAATAGACCAGCATCTAAGACCCTCTCACAGAATGGCCACTTTGATGTGCCATTTTCAGATGATGGCTAAAATTTTACAGTCTGTTCTTCTTCCAAACAACTCAGCTTATTTTTGCTCACAAATTATATTTTTCTGAATACTCTGTATTAACACTAATATGGATTTCTAGAATAAAAGGAGTATATTCTGCTGATGTCTAATCTTCTATTACTTCATTTCAGTCCAAATCATATACCTTTAAAACCACATTATCCTAGTGTCATCGTATATTATGTAAGATTCTGTACTACTTAAGTTATATACCTGTTATATTGCTATTCATCACTTTTTTGGAAAGTAATCAATATGATGGGTAATATAAGTGATTTCAGATGAAGGATTTGCTGATGAATATGAATTTCATCATTTCTTTCCTCCCCTGACTACACTTTTGTAGGGTTATTCATCACCATTGAAACAGAAGGCTATAACATTTCAGGAGGAAAACAAAGAGACTCTGGAAGTTATAAATTAAATAGTGAGCTCTTACAAACTTTTAGGCATCCTCTACTTAGAGAATTAACATCTACTAATATTAAGCTATATCCTTCTCCACTGAGCTTCTTTACTCCTAAGAGGAAGTCGTCATATTTAGAAAATAGCTTTTCCTAAACTAAAAATAAAACTTTCTCCTTAGGTCAGAAAGCATGAGTGATTAATCTATTTTAAGTAGCTTCTTCAGAAAGTCAGTAAAGGATGAAAGTATTGATGTAAAGAAAGCTGGCTCTAAGTAGCAGTACAGACCCTTTGTATTTGAAACACATAGCAGCTTCTGAAAAGAGATATGTAAGTGAAAAAAAAGTTTTTTTGAGGAAGATTGGCTCTGAGATAATATCTGTCCCCTATCTTCCTCTTTTTGCTTAAGGAAGATTGTCCCTGAGCTAATACGTGTGCCAATCTTCCTCTATTTTTGTATGTGGGACACCACCACAGCATAGCTTGATGAGAGGTGTGGAGCTCCACACCCAGGATCCAAACCCATGAACCGTGGGCCACCAAAGCAGAGCATGCAAATTTAACTACTACGCCACCAGGCCGGCCCCTAAAATATTATTTTTTTGTTGTGTATGAAATTACAGGGGTAAGGTTTCATATTTGATTAGTCAGAATGTCAAGGGAGTATAAATAAGTCCAATTTCCACACCCATGTCTAATCAGTTGGTAGGAGGAGTTCTGAAGCGTTGACTTGCCAAGGTCTCTAAAGCAACAATTTTAACTGCCTGCTGCAGTCTATAAACAAGACTTCCAAGTCACAGTGCTTTGATAAGACAGGGCCTCTCTATGCTGTACTGCTGCCCTACTCAGCACTACATTGCCTAAAAGATCTATTCTAAGAAAAAGAACATAATTAGAATGATTGCCCAACTTGTCCAAAAGGACTGTCAAAGCGTGCATCTCATGGAGCCTTACTTCCTTGTTTGTTTCAGTCACAATATGGCAAGAAGTCCAAGCCTTCCAGCTCATCCTTCAATCAAAAACAGATCTATACACTCCAAACTGACTCAGTTTCTGCCCTTCCCTGGCTTTCAAACTCTATCGGTACAAACTCGCTCAGGGCTACAATGTATTCTCAACCTCTTCCCTAAATTTCCCTTCACCTTCTTCTAATTGAAACCTGGCTATCCATGAAAAATCTACTTGTGCTTCAGCAAATAAACTTTGGGACATTTTTCTTCCGTTCTCCCACACTATTGCACTTGTCAGTGTCCTCCTCCTCCTCCTTCTTCCTGATAATTGGCATTTATTCTTTCTTAAAAGCTCTAGCTTCCGTGAAGGGCATTCCATTGACTCCCTCACCACTCGTCCTCCTTGTTGCACTCATACTGATCTCTGGTCACTAACCTTCATTTTTTGAGACTTTTAGCAACTGGATTACACTCTTACTCTGCTTGTCATCATCCACATAAGATTACCCCACAGACTCTTTACCTCCAGCGGTCTAATACTCTACCCCATCTCAGCCAACATTTATCATCAATAAGTGCACCACCAGCGAAATATCAATTTCTAGCACCCCACTTTCTGACCAAAATCTCCTATCTTTCTAGTTTACTTACTTTAGTGCCCTCACATCCATCTCCATCCCCACTGATGGATGCCTCCAATCATTTGACAGTCCTCACTTGTATTAGTTTTCTATTCTGCTGTAACAAATTACCACAAATTTAGTGGCTTAGAATAACACCTATTTATTATCTCAGTTTCTGTAGGTCAGAAATCTGGCACAGAGTGGCTCAGCTGGCTCCCTGCCTTACAGTCACACAAGGCCCAAAGCAAGGTGTTGGCAGAGCTGCCTCCCTCTCTGAAGGCTCGAGGGACGATTCCACTTGCAAGCTCACTCAGGTTGCTGGTACAATTCAGTTCCATGCAGTTATAAGACTGAGGTCCCCATTTTTTTGCTTGCTGTTAGAAGGGATTATTCTTGGCTTCTGAGGCCACCCACATTCCTTCGCTTATGGCTTACTCTGTCCATCTTCAAAGCCAGCAACCAATGGCAGGTCCCAGTCCTTCTCATTCTCCAAACCTATTTGACTCCCCCTCTGCTTCATCTCTCCTCTGCTTCCACTTTTAAGAGCTGATGTGATTAGATTGGAACCACCCAGATAATGCATCTCAAGCTCTGTAATCATAATCATATCTGCAAAGTCCCTTTTGCTACAGATATAACATTTTCACAGATTCTTGAGATTAGGGTGTGGATGTCTTTAAGAGGCCATTATTATTCCTTCTATACCACTACCCATAATCCCCCTCATCTCCTCTTCTTTCCCTTCTTACCCAGTTTATTTCATGAAACATCGATATAGCCCCCTCTTTTGTAAAATTCCTTCATCACTTTCCCTCTATTTTATTCACCTAGAAAAATCCTAATTCTGGCTAAGCCCAACTTTACTCCAATTCTACAGTTCTATCAAGCAAGCTGAATATGACTGCAGAAAGACATACCAGAATTAATAGTACATATCTCATTTTAGTCCAACTCTGCCAGCCACTTTTCCACTCTTCAAGATAACTATTTCATGTGTTTTCCACTCTCCTCAAACTTCCAACACTCTCCTCCCCAATTCCTTCTCAGTAGATGATCTTGTTTTTAACTTCACTGAAAAAAGTAGGGAAATACTCCCATTTCCCCCACCACATCTACTCTATAATCCATGTATTTTATTTCCATTACAGTTGATGAATTTTCTCTTCTCCTTCCCTTCTATAAGGCCACTAGTGCACTGGATCAAATACTCAGTTACTTTTTCAAGGAGATGCTTACATAATTATCAATCCTTTTCCCACATCATAAATTTCCCCCTTCTTCTGTATCATACCAGTCAGAATATAAGCACGGTGTATTATCTCCCATCTTAATACCTTCCCTTAACCATTCCATTTTTTTGTTCCCATTTATAGAAAAAAATATTTTCCTGGGGGCTGGCCCAGTGGTGTAGTGGTTAAGTTCACATGTTCCACTTCAGCAGCCTGGGGTTCACAGGTTCAGATCCTGGACACATACCTATACACTGCTCATTAAGCCATGCTGTAGTAGCATCCCACATACAAAAAATTAGAGGAAGATTGTCACAGACGTTAACTCAGGGTTAATCTTCGCCAAAACAAAAAAAGATTTTTCTGTACCTCTTGTCTCTTCTTCCTCACATCTTATTTCACTGTAATCAGGCTGTTGTCCTTTTTCTTTCATTAAAACTACTTTTATTCATCACCAGTGACTTCCATCTTGTTAAATTCAATAGTCAATTCTCTCTGCTCACTATATCCAACTACTTAGCAGCAATTGACATTGTGGACCATTTTCTCCTTCTTGCAACACTTTCTTCATTTGGTTTCCAGGACACTACTTCCCACAGTTTTCCTTGTATTCCACACTTACCAGCCGTCTTTAATCCCATGATGTGGCGCCTTCTGTCTTTTCAACCTCTAACACTGAGTGGCCCACAGTTCAGCAGTGCTGGGTCCTCTTCTCTACTATCTATAAACTAAACCTCTAATTAATCTCATTCAATCTCGTGATTTTAAATAACATCTAATATGTGATGACTTGCAAATCTCCAGCTCTATATTTTCCTTAATTGAATATCCAATTACCTCTTCTCTTCTCTACATAATTGGCATTTCAAAATGCCAAAATTGGCTTAAGAAAACCAATACCAAACTCTTGACTTTATCCTCTGTAACCAAGGCAAATAGCAGTTTCCAAATGTCCATTATCTTTTCCCTTAGTAAAAGATCCCCTAATTTTCATTAAGGCATATGACTACCTATTTCAAGACTGTATTTCTCAGTCTTCCTTGCGGTTGGATGTGGTCATGTTACTAGGTCAGGCCAATGGGATGTAAGCAGAAATATCATGTAAAACTTCTGAAAAGTACCATGTGCCATTTCTAGAAATTGTCCTTAGAGGGAAGGAGGACACCTTCCTTGCCCCTGGCCATGTCAACCCTCAAAAGATAACAGATTTCTCCCCAGATAGAAACTTTATCACTGGATTATACTGCCACACGGAAAGGAAGTCATGCCTTAACATGGCCTTTCAACTTGAACAGGTAAGCTTTACTTGACATGGTAAGAGAGCAGTTGACTAATTTTTCATTCAGTTATGCCCCTTATCTCCCCTCAACCAGCAATAACCCATTAACCTGGATCAAATATAAAGTACATTCTATTAAAAAAATTTCTAAAGTCAGGATTTTAAGCAAAAGTATAACCATAATCTCACTTTTAGTTCAGTGCTCCCACTCCATCACCTGTCAGTCTATCCCTCTGTCAACATCTCAGAGAGTTCATTGTGTGCAAAGCACTGGTTTGAGTATAGCAGCCCCTTACCTCAGTGACTTTCCTGGAGTGGCCAAGCAAGGAATGAAACCCGTCAAACCTGGGAGTTACAAGGGCATACATGTGCCCTATCCATTTGTGGACTTAGTCCCGAGGTGAGAAGCTAAACAATTCCTGGATGCTCAAAGAAGCTGTCACACACATTATTGTCACATGTACCTATAAATTGGACATTCCACTGAAACTCTTCCGCATCTCTGAGGCATAGCTGTAAACTAGGTATCTTTCTTTACGAACCAAATGAAGGATATAACTGATCATGCTGGCTTTTTCCAGTAGAAAATTTAGCAATAGTATGGAATTCTGCATGGGCATTTCCGTGTGCTAATCTTATTCTTCCCTTTATTATTTGGCTCTGCCCTTTTTCTTTTGCCTATTCCCTGGATTACTTATTACATGCCTTTGCAGTGACTGTATTTTTGTGGACCTCCTAAAAGTCTTTGTGGAATAAGACTGAAATGACTATGCAAATAAAATAAAAATCTGTCTGGAATGGGTTAACATGGCTTCCAAAGTACTCAGCAGGAAGTGGGGGTACGGATTCGGAGCTGACAATCTATTTTTAGGTGACTGCTTGGCTCTTCTTTACCATGCAGGTAAGATTCTAATTTCAGAAATGCTCCCCTTTGCTTCAATTTAATTGACTACGCATTGTCATCCTTTTATACTAATCTCTGCTTTTTGAATGTTTTAAGATAGCTGACTGATTTCACCATTGAGACAGAGACCTGCTCTCTGGAATAGGTTCTTCATAAACCAATCACTTCTAGACTTTTCAGGCCCTCGACAGTCATTTTCTCATATAGAAAAGCAAACAAGCCTTACCAAAGCCTTTCATAAGTAAAGGTTGAAATTAGTCAGAATAGATGATGTTCAGCGGGAACAAGACCGGCATAACCAGAGAAACCTGAAAGGAAGATGCGGGGAATGACGGGGAGGATAGGAAGTGACACTGCCCTGTCATCTGTTGCATAAATAATCAAAATCATTAAAAGGAAACTATGCAATAAATGTTAGCATTCTGTTTCCCTTATATGTAGAGTTATTGATGAGAGGAAACATTTGGAATCATCAAGGGTGACTTTTAAACATTATTTGAATGAAAAGAAATGAGCAAATGAAAGGACTTTCCTTGTCTCCTTTTCCCTCAAACTTAATGTTATCAAGGAGAAAAGAAAAAAATAAAACCGTATTCATCATTCTTTTCCTTTCAGTTTTAGATCGTATTATCTAGTCACAATTCCACACATTTCACAGATTATGTATTTGTATTTTTACACCTTTCAGATATTGGAAAGTCAAGCATGGTATCTACATTTTGTATACACCATGTTAACTGATGTGGGAGAGCAGTACAATCATGACCTCATTCATATGGTAATTTTTTACATGATACAGACTTTCCAGGGCAGCTCAAAATCGAGTAACTCAAAATAGTTATGCAATGAAAATACAGCTTCAGGTGCATTATTTATTTCAAAACAGAAAGCAGGCCCTCTGAATGAGTTTAATGCCTCAGGTAAACTATTAAAAAAGATTAACTCTTTAAGTGAAATTTCTCTGCCTGTCATAAACAGCAATTCAATTCATGTGGTCGTTTTGTATTATGGCAACTGGGCTAAGCTGAACTACATTTCCCAGAATTCCCTGTCCTCTATGTTTCCTGTCAGGGTGGGCGATGGAGATTCTTGCGGAAGATCTGGATAGCCCAAGTGAAGAGCAGCCACTTTGTAGCTCATCCACGTTATTGCTGAGTGGCTGACTCATCTCATTGGTGTGAGGCAACAGCTAAGCTTGCAAATACTCCACTTCCTCTGAATCTTCCTTTAGCCTCTCTAACTCCTTAGAGTCAGGTGTGAGTGGTTGGCTCCTTGATTAAGGGCCCCAGCTTCTGCAGGACCTCCATACTACCAAAGTCGAGACAACCAAAACTGCCGCATATTTCAGTCCCTCCTCAGGAACTCTGGCTCAGCTTGCAGGTTTTAGCTCACTCTGGGTCTCTACCATTTTATGTCCATCTTCCCCCACAACTGCCTGCCTTCTGACTTTGAGCTCTAGGATCAGACAGTAAGACGAGAGCCTTAAAGAAACTGCTTAACCAGCTCTAAAAATTGTGTAAGTTCAAATCCCTATAAGAAACACAATCCCCTTAACATGTATGTATATGCATCTCCTAGTGTTTCTGTTTCTCTAACTGAGCCCTCACTGATAAATCACAATCTCTACCATATGTATACATGTCACTTAACACATCTTTATATCTATATGTATATGTCATTTAACACAATGGCTCTAACTCCATAACCCACTATATATGGGTCAGCTAGCTTGCAAAGAGGGTAACAACCTCATTTATTTTCAGATGTTAAGCACAAATGCAACTACTTTGTGCCTCTGAAATACTTAATTGCCTCATTTTTTCCTTTTAAACCTGACACAGTTCCAGGCCAAGTGGTTTGGTGACCATTAAACTTCTGTCAACTCCCTGCATAATTCTGGACTGTAAATACTTCCTCAATTTGGGATCTCTGTCCTCCTGTCTTGGCCCCATAGAAATTTCACCAGGACAGCGCCATCATCTATCCACCAGAAGAAGGGAAATTTGTGCAGATTATCCATACAATAAGAAATTTCATGTTTTAGGATGAATACATATATAAATATTCATAAAGCTATAATGTAAGATTTGTCCACTTTGTTGTATCTAAACTATATCTCAGTTTTAAAAAAAGGAAACCCATGTTTTATGTTCCAGTAATTGCCCCAGCATGTATTTTAAGAGAATTCCTTGGAAGACCAGGTCAAGAAGCGGCCAAGATCACGGTTTTGCTTAAATTAGGTCTACCAGTATGTTTGCTCATTGTATATGATATCAAAAAAATAGCCATATCATTTTTTTCCCCAAAATCATGACTGTGTTGGCTTCTTATAAAATCAATATGTATTCACTGTAAAAAGAATAAATTCAAGCAATTCAGGAAAATTTTTTTAAAGGAAGAAATGCCACCATCTAGCAATAATAACAACTTGAGAGACTTCATTCTGGATCTCTCTCTCTCTCATATATATATATACAAACAGAAAAATATCTAGCTAAGTAACTAGATGGTGAGATAGATAAAATAATGGTTAACATTGGGATCCTACAAAGAACACTAGCTTTGCTTGAGTACAAATCCTCATATTCTCAAGTAAACTGAGCAAGTTAAATCATCTTTCTATGTCTCATTTTCTCATAAGTAAAAGTAGGAAAAAAGCAGAACCTTTTTTATAGGATTGTTGTAAGGATTACATTAATTATTAGATGTAAAACACTGAGAAATATATTCAATGTGTTTGTTATTTTGTAAAGAAAGATATTTTATTCTGTGAGACTTTAAGAAAGGAAAAAGAAACTGGAGACATGGCTAATGAATGTTTCTGTAATACTACTTCCTAAAGATCTCTATAACCAAGACGAAAATTGTTGAAAGCTGTTGATATTTGGAGTTATTTTGGGCTATGTTTCTTTTTAGGCAGTATTGCTGATAGTTTGTTAACAAAAAAAAGAGTGTGAAGATAAGCACTGATATTATTACGTTAGTTATACTACTGTATTATAACTATTTTATTTTTATGTTATTTTACATTGTTATATTACTTTTCTTATTTTGTCAAGATTTATAAGATTTTTTTTCTGTTCTCTAAGCATAATTCCTCCAGTTAAATGTGGTTCATATTTGAGTGGATTCAATGGTCATGACCAGTCATTTTACCGCTACTTTTTCATTTCTGAGTTCTTTATTTGGATTTGTCCCTTGATTCGTTGAATTTCAGCTTATTCGTGTATTCTGGAATAATTTGGGGATTCTATATCTCCTGAGCTTTTCCATGCTTGAGATGCTTTCCTAGTGCTTTAATTCCAAAATAAATACTTAGCTGAATATAAATAATATTCTTTGATGACAGTTCTCCTTCTTTAGAAATCTTGAGATGTTGTTCCATTGTCTTCTGATATTGACTGGAGAAGACTGAAAGCACCTATTACACAGGGAAATTTTCCTTTATAATTGTGCTTACTTCTTCTGGTTCACTTGTTGACTTAGCTACTTTAGGAATATCAATTCTTCTTATATGCTATCTTCTTTGTCCTTCATATCTGTAACTGTCTCTATCCTTGCTTTGATATGTTTTTTATTCCTTCTTCTTTCACTATGATCATCTTCCTCTATGTCAATGATTACCTCAGCTATTTATTCTATTTTTGTTATTTCTAATTTATTTGTCAGATCTGTAACGGAGTTTGCTCGTAGTGTACTAACTTCATTTCTCTTCTTCTTTGATCTTGTTTTGCTTCTCATTCTATAGTTTAACATTGTGTTCTTGTTTTGCATAATTTATCTGAGTATCTTGGGAACTTTTGTTTCTTGAGTTTTCTTATATTTTGGGTTATTTGATGTGATAGCGATGTCTCTCTCTCTCTTTTTGAAAACCTTTTTGTGATACTGTGTTTGCGTAGTCTTCCTATACCAATGCTTCAATCAGTGTGACTGACTTTGCAGCTCCTCCCAAGAAGAGACTGAATCTGTTTCCTCACCCTTTAACTGCAGACGGGACTTGTGGCTTTTGGGGCCAGAGGAATATGGTACATTAGTTCAAAGACTAGGCCTCAACAAACTTTGTAGGAGCCTGCCCTGTGGCCGAGTGGTTACGTTCATGCACTCTGTTTCAGTGGCCCAGGGTTTCACTGGTTCCCATTCTGGGCACGGACATGGCACCACTCATCAGGCCATGCTGAGGCGGCGTCCCACATGCCACAATTAGAAGGACCCACAACTAAAAAAATATACAGCTATGTACTGGGGGGATTTGGGGAGAAAAAGCAGGAAAAAAAAAAAACCTTGTACACTTCTGCTACCTCTCTTCAACATCTGTCTGGCCATAATGTGAACAAGCCTGGGCTATCTTGCTTGGGCATGAGAGACTACGTGGAATTGAGATAAGCAGATCCAGCTGAACCATCTTAGACCAATCAGCCTCCAGATGACCTGGCAGCTGACAACAGATTCATGACTCAGCCCAGCTGAAATCAGAACAACTGCCTAGCTGAGTACCAGCCAATTTACCAACCTCCAGAACTGTGAATTCAATAAATGCTTGTTATTTCAAGCCACTAAGTTGTGGTGGTTTGTTATAAAACAAAATGTACCTGATACAGTCTTCATGCCTTTGCCTTTCATCCTTCTGAGACATAACCCCTAGCATCTATTCAAAACTCCTGCTTTCTCTAATATAACATGAGTGAATTCTCTTGTACACTTTCTTCTTTACCTGGGACAATTGGTCCCTTCTATACCCCATGTTTCTACCTCCCTCACACTTTTGTAGGCATGCTGATATTACTTCTTGTCTGTTTTGCTGAAGCCTGAGGGCATGTGTTACCACACAAAGGGCATGGATCTGCTTGCCACAAGGCAAAAGCCAATCCTTCAACAGGCAAGATGGCAGTAGAGAAAGGACTTTTATTAAGTGATGAGCTAGCTGATCAGAAGATGGTGGACTAGCATCCTAAAGAACCATCTTAAAGGGGTACAGAATCTTGAAGCAGTCATATTCGGTTAGTGGGCAACAGAGGAGAGGGTCAGGAATGTTGACCCTCTGGTGTTGCAGATTGAGAGTCACCACACTAGACCTTTCAGCTGTCATTGATGATGGCTGCCAGTTTAGAATCTCTGTCTGGGGGTCATTACATTCTTAAGGAACTTAAAAGAACAAAGATATCATCTTATCGCAGCTGGGAGGTACATATATAAGCAAGGGCCATAAAATCTACAGAGCATGTGTATCTCCTGGAGGGTGCATATCCAGCTGGGTTAATCAGAAGTCACTCAAAGTTACAATATAGCTTCTTTTCTATAATATGGCTTCCCTTAAGTGAACCTTGTTTTGAGCTGGTATCATATGGAGATGGGATAGCATTCAGTTGGGAGGACATTAGCATTTGCTGGTTTTCTGGACTTGTTTTATTCTTCTGAGATGCCGTAAATGTTTCATATCCAGGCCCACTCACATTGTGAGGGTCTTATCTCACTCTCATGGGCTTCAGCTCACTCTCCTAACACTAGGACCTTTCGGCCCTGCTAATCAATACTGATTTTTCAGACGTCTATAGGAATGTCTACTTAATTTTTTTTTAACTTTCAAATGTTTTTCCCTGCCATTTTACCAGGTTACCTAGTCACCTTAAAAGGCCATTTCTCTCTGAAGTGGGACATTATTAAAATTTTTCAGGGTTTCATTATAAATGGTTTTTTCTGCAATACAGACAGCAGGTGTTAGGGGTTAGGGGCTAGGCTATATCTCACCAGAATTTTCTTTCTCCTTCCTCAACTGCCACTTTTTAAAGTTTATGGCCTTATGTTATACCACTTTTCCTTAATTTTTGGCTACTTGCAATCTGGAGATTATTTTCTCCAACCAATTTTTATTTATTTTTTAAATATAAGGTTGAGAGAGATTTTACTTTATTTTATCCATAGATTGGTCATATATGTATCACGTTACACAAGGTTATACACAGTAACAACATAGTTCTCTATTACTCTGTACAGAAGTAAAACCCAGAAGTATAAAACTATTCATAAGCCTGAAAAGGTGAATCTGTCACTTCAGTTGTGTAGTTACTCCTACCCTAAAGATTGTTACCACATACAAACTTACAAGATTGTTGAAAAGCCTTGTGATTCCTAACTAGGTGACTGATAACACTTAAAAGTGTTCGTCATTGGAGAGGTCTAAAATTCACACAAAATTAGAGTGAACTGTTTCAGGAAGCCAGCTTGAGGCAAAAGGGATTCTTAAACCTGCCCGGGGCCTTTTTCTTTGTTCTCCTGGCCAGAACCCTTCATCATGAATAAGTTCTCTGAGGCCTAAAGCTTCCTGTGCTTCCTTTGTCCTCCTGCTTCAAAAGCCTTTATGTTGGAGAATCCCTCACATGCTGCCTTTTTTTTTTCTTCTCAAAACAGGGCTTCTGGGCACACTCACTTTCAGCTGAAGGGGTTTTGTATTTGCAGCTTATTTTGTGATTAAGGATGTAGTAAATTCATGACCTCCTTTCCCCCATCTGCTATGTAGAGTTTATTTAATTTAGCTTTTTAATATAAAACTGGTGTGAACCAGAAGAGGGCAGAGAAGGGTTAAAGAGTCCTGCTGGGCACCCACCCGTTAGAATTTCCAGATGCTTCTGGAACTTTTTACAAATCAAGAGGAGAAAGACTTCAAATGGAAGCCCGAAGAGAAACATCAAAACTCCCTCCTTGCTGTCTCTCCTTCAATGATTTTTCACTATTATGTTTTATAAGTTCCTATGGTAGAAGGATAAAATTGGGAAGAACTTTGGGAAAATATTATAATGTAGACATGAGATAATATATAAACTCTCTGTGAAGTTTTCCTTTTTGAATCAGACCAGAGCTGTCACTTTGTCTGTTCTTGTGTTGTCTCAGTTGGACAGCGTACAAATTATCCCTAGGATCTTAGGGAAGCTTTCCTGAAAGACAGCATAGGGTAACGTTAAGATTCAGGAGCTTACGCCTCCATCCACGCATTATTTCTAAAAATTGATGTCACTGTTTACTATAAAATAATAACTATCCTAAATAAAGGAATAAGTATATTCCCATCATAATCATTGAAAAAATCTGAAAGTGTAGTAAATGAAAGGATTTTCCAATTATTCTTCTTTCCTGGTCAATTTATTACTTGATTGCAAAGGTAGGCATGGGAGGTTTCAGTTGCTTTTGTATACTCAGCCTCCATGCCTTCTGTTTTGCTCTTGGGGCCCATTCTTACCCCTTTACACACAGTGTCGTCCACTGTTGTTCAGGATACCTCACTCTCTTCTGCCGAAGGGGTGGTGGGTACAAAACCTAAAAACTTGTGGGTGCAAAAAACAAAAACTTGGACAATCAGATTCTCCTCCATGCTAAACTCGAATTTAAATCTTCAGTATAATGGCATAAAGACTGAGATCAGGTAGCTTTCATCATCCCAAAGGTGAAATTATGAAACATGTTTCACCCGGGGCATTTTAAAAACTACTGATGCCTATATCCACCCAAGAGATCCTGATTTAATTGGTCTGGAGTATGCCTGACCATCGTGGTCTTTTCTTCTCTTTTAAACTTCAACACTTAGAATACTTTGTCCATTTAAAGACCCTCTCTCTCTCATTTGCAAGATCTGTCTCATGACCACTTTTCTTCCAATAACTCTGAATAGATAATAAGACAACTTTTTATATTATTTAAATATTTATTTCAAGGCTTGCTTATTAATCATCTTTTTTTTTTTTTTTACTAGTGTCTAGAGAGGATTCTTATTTGCATGAGGAAAGAAAGTGTCTCATTTGATCATAGGGTTCGAAGTGGAATCAGGAAGCAAATAGGTGAAGAATCATAACATCTATCTACTGATCTAAAGTGGTGTTGGTGTGTTGGGTGTTTTTCCCCACTCCATGTGAAAAGGTTGATAAAGAAAAATGAAGTATTGATTTACTTGTCTAAAAAAATATTAAAACTTTTCACTGAATTCAGATAGTTTTTAAAATAAATAATATTTATTAAAACAAAATTTTTGCTTTCAAATGATTTGTCATGATTGGACAGTTTCAACAGATTTAGCCAATGGGCAGATGTGAGTTTGAATATATTCTCCTAATGATGAGTTTCTCATACCAAATTCCTAAGCTGCCTTATAATGAATAGCAATAGAAAACTCAACCGTAGTGTGTTGCACACCCAGCCGTGATCTGAGAGGCATAACCTTCAGTATTTCGGAGACTGATGATTATCAGCTTCTGCTTGCATTAGATTTACATCATTGGTACACAGGATTTCATTCATTATTTCTACATGGGTGCAATTTTCCTTTTATAGTTTAACATAGCCAACTAATATTTTCCTTTAACTTGCTTTATTTGATTAAAGTTTACATTTTATTAATCTCTCACTATAAAGTTTTAACAGATTAAACTGGTTTTATAAAGTAACTATAGATTACTAAAGAATCAAACAATTTTTTCCATACACAAAATTACCCAATGGTGTTGGTCATCTGAGCAGATCAGCATGAAATGAAAAGTGTGATCAGTTCAGTTGAATGCCAACTAAGTTTTGCACAGAATTCATAGACATCTGAAAGAAGCAAACGCATTAACCAAAAGAGTAGTGTTAACAACATATATGGGAGATATAAGGTAACAATAACTGAATCCACAGATTTAAGCCTTAGACTAGCCCTGTCGTTTTATGGAACCCTATGGGGGGAGTCTTTAAAACATTACGTAGAATTAGGAGAATTTTTAATATTAATAAACTGACATTCAAAAACCATTGTTTAAATTGCTACCACACAGTCATTGTCTATGGAGCCGTAGACAGCTAGCCCTGATTCAAGTTCATAAATTTCCATTGAGCTCTCATAGAATTGAGTTCACTTCCTATCAGGGACCAATTAAAGAGGTTTTTTTTAGGTATGATAGGATAATATTTACCGTCATTGAGAGGAAGATTGGAAATATCCCGCAGAATAATCAGTCCCTCACTCATGGTCTAAGATGTTCTATTTTCACAAAATGTGTATTAATCATCTCTTATGGTATTTGTTGAGCAGTATCCCTTTGGGATTTCAATAAATATAATTCTTACAGTTTTTTAAAAATTTCATATCACTATATGGTTTAATGGAAGTAGCAACTTAAATTACATGAATTATGCCAGTTTGTTATGGAGGTAATATTTATGTCTATGTTAGTTTGCTGGTATTTGGACTTCAGTGGTTTGAATGTAACTATGTATGGTAATTTATTGGAAAATCTCTCATTTTGTTCAATTGTAATCACAGTAATACTCCATAAATGCGTTATTTGGATAATTTAAAGGAAAATCCAATTATTTTACCTTTTGTTCTTTTTCTTGTTCTCTTTTTGCTGAGGAAGATTAGCTCTGAGCTAACATCTGTTGCCAATCTTCCTCTTTCTTTGTGCTTGAGGAAGATTTTCCCTGAGCTAACACCTGTGCCAGTCTTCCTCCACCTTGTATGTGGGTTGCCAACACAGTATGGCCAGCAAGTGGGGTAGGTCCATGCCCAGCATCAGAACCCATGAACCCCAGGCCACTGAAACAGAGCGTGCCAAACTTAACCACTATGCCACGGGGCAAGCCTCAAAACCTTATATAGTTGCAGCCAAATAAACAATGTCAAAGGACCAAAGATTGTGGCAGACACTGACAGCTTAACCAACCACATTCTTCCCCCTATACTCTCCTTTCTCCCTTTCCAGCAGAACTCTGTGTTTAATCTTGTTGCAAAATACTATGGACTCAGAATTTTGAAACAAGACTTTCTTATTTATAAGAAATGCATTGCAGAAAGGAAAGGAAAAAGCCTTCACCAGCGAGGGGCTGAGAACCCCCGTATTCCAGTTCGCTAAGGCATCACAATTATAGCCTGTCTTTTATACTGGCACATTCACAAGACCGCTTTCCAGATTTCCCTCATGATCAGCATGGAAGGAGGATCCTTGTGATGCTCAAGGGAGATGAAACCTCAGGTGCTCAATGAACTGGGGAGAGAAAATCTTTAAGATCTAAATAAGCAAACTTTGCAACAGCTATATAAAAGGATACAAATATGGTGTATTTGGACTTCATAGTATTTATTCAAATACCCAGGAATTATCAATGTGTTATATTTATGCAAAGGAGTGAAATATTGAGGACCTCAAAGAGATCACAGTGTTCATCCCAGGAAATAAAAATTAAGAATCTCTTGGTTAAGTGAGATCTTTATCTTTTAGTATGGTGGACAGGCTGATTTCATTAACATGAGGTAGCATACCTGGAGATTAGGGGATGCCCCTCTCCAGGCCCGTATGGTGAAATGATAGATCTAAACTAATCACTGTGGACACATTACCCTTGCTATTAATTGGTTTAGGAATAAACGTGTAAATAAGTCCTGGCTGTTACACATGAATTTCTTGGTGAACTTGAGGGCAATTTTTGTGGTCAGAAAAAAACTATTCACACATTTACTTAGTTTTTAAAAAATTAAAATTCATTTTGTTAAAGTCATATTTAAAAAACCAGTTCTCCTTAAGCTTTAAGCTTATAGATTTATTTTAATTCTATTAACAATTAGTGAGTTTTAGTAATTGGTTTTAAAGGTCCTCTGATTAAAGTTTGGCATCATTTACAAACTTACTTAAACAACTTCAAACATTTTAATCTGTATTTATAAATTAAATGCTTTCAAATTTTAAAGTACTTAAATTATTTTACTTAACATAGCCTTTTTGAGTTCAAAAATAGCTCTTTAATATTTAATAAACTAAACCTATTAGTATGATGGATCATATGTTCTCATAAATGTTTCAAAATTGTATTAAATCAAGTTAGATTTTAATGTAAAACAGATCAAAATTGATAACAATTTTATATTTTAAATTGGTGTAACAAAGCTGACTTAGAAGTCTACTGGACCCAATTTCTTGAAAATTGCAATTATATAAAACGTCAATTATATAACACCGTGGTTTGATTTTCTTAGACTTGTTGATACTAAATTCCCAATCTCCTTAGGGTTGAAAGGTGCTTAACTCTTTAGTTAGTAGTTATGTCCTAACAGGCAATTTTGAAGAACAGCTTCTCCATCGGTTGTGATTGCTTAATGATCATATATTTCAGCTGCATCACTAACTGGTTTTTTTCTTTCCCATACCCTGACAGTCTCTTGAGTTCTCTTTATTCTAAAACAAGGATTTCATAACTAACAGAGCAGTTGTTCTAAGCGCCTTAGACTCAGCAGAATCTCTGTCTCCAGTTTACACACATCAATGAGATGATTGTATTTTGCATTTTTAGCTCTTAAGATATGAAAATGTTCTACCTGTCTAACTCTAAAGATAAACTCGATACAATCTGATCTCTTCAAAAGTTCGCTAACTTTTAGGACTATACTACTTCTGTAACATAAAATGATTTCTAATAGAATCCTGGAGATTTCCTGCAGTATTATTTATTGCCTGATTACTCAAGGCACTTCCAAGATCATTAGACTGACACTGACCAATGGCCCCTGAAGGAAAGCCTGCCGTGGGCTTCTGCAAAAATAAGAGAGATGTACAGTAGCAAAGCCATTCTTTAACTTGATGTATTCCTGGCTGCATGTGGCACTTAGAACCCCAAGAGCCTTTTTGCATCTTTGAGGTGGCAAGCCTAAAACCTAGCAAACACAACAAGTTTGACAGTGCCAAATCTGGGGGCATCCTACCCCTAAGCTTTTCATTGAATAAGATAATATCTTTTTGTTCAGCTACTTTGAGTTGGATTTTCTGGCACTTGCAGTCCAAATCACCCTAACTAATAAAATAATCCATTAAGACTTCCACATAATCAACAGGATATGAAGTTGCAGGGAACCATGCTGGCACACTCTATATATCAAATAATATCACTAGTTTCCCACATATACGTTGCAGTGTATCTAATGCAAAGGATTTATAGATCTCATGAAAAAAAGGTCCTCAAGGCATTTATTACTTAGTGGTCATGCAAGAGTAATGAAAACAATACCAACAAACAGAAGTTAAATAGCTTATATCAATAGTGACTCAGCCTAAATTCATAAGCAAATGGTCAGTTGGGTTACTGTGTGTTCCAGTTATCTATGGCTACATAACAAAACACCCCAAATCTTAGTGGCCTAAAACATCAGCAATTGTACTTATGAGGCTGGAATCTAGTGTTCAGCAGAGACAGGTTGTGTCTACTGCACTCTGCATCAGCGGGGGTTGCTTGAAGGCATCCCAAGTCTCAGCATTTAGGGAGAACTCAAACATCTGGGGCTGGCACAGCTGGGGCTCCTCAGGCACCTCTACCTCCACAAGTGCTCTCCACAGGGTCTCTCCAGTGTGGCAGCTTCAGAGTGGCTGGATTTCTTACAAGCTGCATGTCCCAAGAGGAAGAGATGCAGGCAGAAGCTGTGCCACTTAGCTTTGCTTCCACCTCATTCTTTTTGTCAAGGTAGTCACACAGGCCCACCTGATTTCAAGGAGCTGGAAATAGACTCCACTTCTTTACAGGGAAGTGAAAAAAAGGGTATGTGGGACCAGAAATGTTAATGCACCCATTTTTGATACAATCTACCATACTGTGACATCATGAGTATTTCTCTGTTAAATCAAAGGCGATTTCTTGAAAAAGACAGGTTTTTAGTCAAATCTCAAAGAATTTGAGGGACCTGCACTATCACACTGTGTGTCTTTTTAAGATAACATATTTTAAAGCAGTCATTTCTTAAGTATACAGTTTATATCAAGAAGCAAAGAAACAGACAGTTCCACTTAGACGTTTTCAGTGGCTTTACTGTCTTAATATACAAATTCCCAAAATCCAGTCCTTGTCCCCCTTATCTACATGTGCAAAATAATCTTAAAAGTAAACATTTTTATGACACAGAATTTGACTAAATAAACACAAATATCTTCAACCTTTTAAACCTTTCCTCAGGCTTAGATGAAAATAAGCTATGAAATAAACTCCAGTGGATTCTAACACAGAGTGAAAATCAGCCTTAAAATTCTTACTTTGAACCAAAATGCAAGCTCTTTTATGTCCTGGACTTCTGTTGTTTATGTTCAATGCTTTGTTATAGTCCTCAGCCTGTGCAGAGCACTGCTTTGCAAATAATAAAATGAATGAAAGAATAAATAAAACTAGTATGTACAAGACGCTTTATAGTTTATAAAGTACTTTCATATATTTTATGTCACAATAACTTGAAACATAAATATATTATTGTCAGTCCCATTTAATAAAATAGAAAGGTGAGAACTCGGTAAGGTACGTGAATTTCCTGAAGCCACAGAAGCAGTGAAGTGTAAGAAATGGGACTTGGAACTCAAATATTTCCCTTATTCAAAAACTCATATCCTTTCCACTGATTATTGATATATTTTACATATGTTCATGACTTTCACTAGAGTACTATTTCTGGCGTGGACTTGTACTTTGCTTGATCCTTACCAAATACCCCAAAGTAATCACTCGGTATAAAATCATCATCCTCAGATGTTACAGCTCCACTGTCATGATTTTTGCTAAATTTTCAAATTCCTACATGTATAATCTTTTAGGGATTCATTTCCCATTTTAGTCATTTGTTAACATTTCTAATATGGCCTTATTGAATGTTTCAACCCTAATATCTAGCGTGTAACCAAAACTTCTTTCAACCAAATATAGCTCCAGCGATCAGATTATGCAGACTTCACAATGTTAAGGTTAGGAAAAAAATGGCAAAAGAAAGGGTCAAGAATCCATTGTAGCATGTTAACTTATCAAAGCAATGATAAATATTTAACACATGGAAATATCTAATAACAGAAACCAATTCTGTTACAAGGAAGGGCATATTCATATGTAATACATGGCCATAATTAGAGCACATTTGCATATTTACCTTGGGGAACTCTTCTCAGGGAATTTCATTTGCATTTTGACCCAGAACTCTCTGAAGAGAGATATATAAAGAAAAATGGAAGAATTTTTCCAAATTCATGTCTGTCAGAGTTTAGACTCTCTGACCCTCATTTTTCCCATATATTAAGGAATGTTGAAAGAATTAAATGAGACAATGTGTTCTTAAGAAAGAGACAGTTATCACTCGCAATGAGTGGTACTATCCTCCTCCGCATTCTTGAAGAACAGGATGCCTGCCCCAGATCCAGGACTCAGGGGAAGTTCCTTTATTGCTGAGACTTCAGAAGCCGCAGAGCGGTGGGGGGTGGGGGTAGTGGGGAGGTGTGGAGGGGCGGGTACGAGTTGTTGGTAGAACACAAAGTACTTACGGAGATTTAACACTGAAACAAAGCTTCCGGATATTTTCTTTTTGGGAAATGAGGAGAGCAGAATTTACCTTTAGGATAACATGCTCTGTCTTTCTAGGAAAAATGCCCAGGAAACCTGATGGTTATACAAGCAAAGAAAAATTGGTGGGTTGTGTTGGAACCAAGGTTCCAAAAACTCTGTAAAACACTGCACTAGAAGTCTTGGCAAGACTCCTGCTATGTGCTGCCTTCAGTAATAACTGTTCACAACAAGAACCTAGAGCCTAAAGGAAAGGCCTGAACCCAGACACTTAGCTGAACTCTGTGTTCTGAAGCTCAGAGAAAGAAATCTTCACCCCACTAGAAGGAGAAGAGCAAGGAAGGACTGCAACATTTGACTGGGTACCAATATAGAGACCTGAGGACAAGGAACAGTTCAGGGAACCAGGAACAAGAACAAGGCATCTATGTGCATGGACTGGGAAGGGAGGAGGCATGTGATAAAGTCACAAGTGTAGGGGGGGAAGACTTTTCCTCTACCTAATGTGGGTTCGTCTGGCCGGAGAACGAATTAAATTCACATGAGACAGAATAACAAGAGAAAATTAAACAAAGCTTTATGAGGACCACGGCCCGGGGCCTTTCTTCCCGAAGGAAGAAAGGGCACCAAAGAAGTGGGGTGCACAGAGTGGTTATATACCCCCAAACAGGGTGTTTCACATATGATTGAAATGTCCCTCCCACAATAGTCACAAGATTGCCCTGTCAGCACAGCGCTTGATGGACACAGCAGGTAGTGGTCTGCTATCTCGCTGGGCGCAGCAGGAGGCAAGTCTATTGTCTTGAGCTGGGTGGTCACAGGTGAGCACAGCAATCAGTTCCCAGCCTAAGGAAAGATGCTTAATCCTTAAAGAAATGCCAACGTTGGGAGGGGGAGGGAAGTCAGTTACAGGAGGTTACCAGACAATCACAATAAACAAATGCAGATTTAAGTCCTTGCCTTCCCCATTGATTAAGAGTTTCTAGAGACAAGGTCATCTCCACTTCTTCCTGGTACAGAGAGGGGGATATCTTTACAGATGGAGAGTTCCTTTACAAAGTAAATGTCTCCTAACAAAGGGCAAGCAAGTTCCACTCCTCAGAGCCTCCTTCCCTGTCCCAGTTTATCAAAAGCAATCAGCCTCAAATAATCCTCATGCCAAAGAGACATAGCTTGGGGTGGCCAATTCCAGTCCCCACACAAGCAAAGCAAAATCCCAGTTTCTGGAAACTAACACAAACACAAGCATCAAATGATTCTGAGCCATCAGCATTCTGCCCTAGTTTCTTCACTTTCCCCTCAATGGGACAGCCGTGTTTCCAAAGTCTGAAGCAGCACACAGCCAGCAGATGGGAGTTAAGTGACCTTAGTAGGTGGATACTGGAGGAATATAAAGGTGAATGCAAGAGGAATCACTTTAATTATCCTAAATTGTCACACAGATGAAAAACGAGGAAGCCTTGATCAAAGCTGCTGCTTGAATCCACTCCTGCTGACTGAAAGCAACCTAGAAGCTGAGTCCCAGCCATGACAGCCACTGCTGGCAAGAGTGGTTTCCAACCAGGGTCACCACTGAAGAAACAGCTGCTTTGAGCAGGTGTGGGAATAGCTACTGAGGGTGACACAAGAACCCCTGCCATGGGGCATGGCTTGGAGCAGCAAGAAGTTTCACCCCGAGCAACACTTTCCAGTTCAGAAACTTCCAGCTCATTCTATTTTGCCGTATAATTACCTTTGGGAGAAAAAGAAGTTGTTCTCCTATCTAAGGGGAGGGTGGAAATCATGGTTTTTCATTTTCTTTCTTATTACAGAGAAAGAATAAGTGTTCATGCCAATGAAAAAGACCTGAACATCACCTGACCCTCATATCTCTAGCCAGAAGAAAGAGGGACAGGGAAAGAAACTTACATACATGACATTCTGTGAAGAGCAAGTTAAGAATGAGCAGTCTTCACTACGTATATATATTTAAAATCATCATATTGTACACCTTATATATAGTATGTAAAAATATATAAATAAATTTTTAGAAGATTGAACAGGCTTTAGAAAGTCTTTTTTTAAAAAAGCATTATTTTTTCAAAGCCTCTAGACTGAAGTCATTGTATCTAATTCTAGAGAACAGGAAAATGAATTCTCAACCTTTTCTAAAGATGGTGGTATTCTTGTTGTTGTTAAAAGCCAGTTAATCCTGTGTTCTTTCTATGAATAATTGACTTTTTTCTTCAGGTTTTTAGATATAGGTCTTTGTTTTCTGGTTTCAGTCAGTTCTTGTTTTATTAAAATTAACATACCTTAGATAAACTGCCTAAAACTTTTATAGGTTTTAAATGTTTTCCTGGTCTGTGCAGACTCAGTCCTCTTTAGAGAATTTTCACTGAATTTTCAGTGAACAGAGAGAGCGTTAGTTCTGTCACAGCCAGCAAACAAGAAAATCTGACACCAACGCTCAAGTCCATCCAAAAATGACCAAATATTTTTTAAATCAAGAAATATATTGGGGACCAGCCCTGTGGCTGAGTGGTTAAGTTCGAGAGCACTGCTTTAGCGGCCCAGGGTTTCACTGGTTCAGATCCTGGGTGCGGACATGGCACCGCTCATCAGGCCATGCTGAGGCGGCGTCCCATATGCCACAACTAAAAGGACTCACAACTAAAAATACACAACTATGTACCGGGGGACTTTGGGGAGAAAAAGGAAAAAATAAAAAAATAAATAAGAAATATAAACAGAAAACTCACTTTTAGATATATTTTTATGTTAAGATTGAGAATCAGGATTTACTTCACGTGAAAGCATAATTCTGGGAAATTAATTTCACCTGTATTTTCAAATATAAAAAAGTACTAACAGTTCTTTGAAGCAAACATTATAGAGAGACTTTTAAAGTAAGATGAGAGCTGCTTAACTGAAACATATTCTTCCCCTAATTAGCTGAAAGTCAGGGTCAAGTCAAGAGGTCACATGGTACCAGAAACGTCACTGTGGTTTTTTGACTCGTGATTCCTCCACTCATTCCTACCTTCAGGAGTTAACAAAATTTTCGCAGGTGGCCATGGAGATCTACCTCTCCTTGTAAGGGCAAGGAGATTATGTATTCCTTACGTATTTGTTGGGAATCACTGATTTGAGGTGTTTTGCTTAAATCTTGCTGTAGATCAAGCAGGGTAGTCATTCCACTATGCTAATATACTCAACAAAACGAAGACTTTGTATGCATAGTTGTTGCATTTGAAAGCCCCCTTTCATTACCTTTAGATGTTTTTGAGAGGAGAATGCATAAAGTAAGAGCCTGTGGGGGCTCTCTGTGTAATAGTTACACATGGGTTGCAAAATGTCTTTGTTGGGCCCAAGTACCAATTACAGCCGTAAAATAACTTAAGTGCTCAACCACGCACTAGATATTTGAAGTGGTAAGCACAGCAAAGTACATCAAACATATTTTTGCAATGTCGAATCACAGATTCTTTAAAACTCCTTTACTTTTCAAATTTTAAGCAATGAATGTGTATTATTTTATCATCAAAAATCACATGTTCTTTTAAAATATGTAAATATAGGTTATATTATCAACTGAATGAATTAAATAAGCACTTAAATTTTACCCTTAAATCTAAAAGAAGTCAATACCCCTTCAAAGGTTGGAAGAGAGGGAAAGTTTTTGATGCCCTTTGTTTCTTGCTGCTCCATGAGGTAGTGATGCAGCCGTCCTCCACCCCGCCCCATAGATCCCAGTGCATTTTACTATGACAGAACGTGCCTGCACAGCTGCAGGGGTTAGGACCCCATGCTTGGACTCCAAGGGGCCTACTCAGTCACACGCACAGCCTTAACCATTGCACCCCGAAGGGCCTCTAGTCTCAGCCACTAACTGTTAGAACCAGTTCTCACCCATAACCTAGTTCCTGGGTTACTAGCTTCAATGCACCTTCTTTCCTGCCTCTGGGATACTGCTCTTCACCCCGCCAGGTATTCCTAGGAGCAGGGCTTGAAATAAGGCTCCTGGGCTCCTAATCAAAATGAACCCACACCCTCCTGGTCAGAATCACAGGTTCTCAGGGAATAACAGCCTTAACGAAGTCAACAAAAACTGAATAACATCTTAATCTCAGGACGCTGGCTGCCTCCAGACTCCACCTTTAAAGAACTATAATGTGTCATTTAAGCACTTTTACTTCAATAACAAGGTCTAAGTTGGGTAACTTGAAGCCTACCTCCTTGGCCTTGGAGAGAATAGCATTTTTGGAGCCCTCATTGTGAGCAGTCTATTTAGCCTCAGTGTTAGAGAGAATCCTATTACATTTACTTTCTGATCACTTAGCAAATTATTGCTAGGACTAGAACCGAGATCAAAACTCAAATGTTCTAAATAAGTCTAATGTTTCCTGTTGGGAAACATTATGTCTGATTATCTCCCTCAGTTTTAATAAGTTGCCAAAAGATGAAGCTCCCCTCGCACTCCACACACCCAAAGAGGATATAGATGTAGTCCCCTTTCCTAGGAAATCTCAAGGCTCTAGTCACCGCTGACTGGAAAATATTTTGAAGGTACTAGAATAGACTATCAATCTGTAGATCCAGGAGATGACTTCTGCACATTGTTGATTGTTTTCCTTTATTTTTTTGAGGAAGATTAGCCCTGAGCTAACATCCGTTCCCATCTTCTTCTACTTTCTATGTGGGACACCTGCCACAGCATGGCTTGACAAGCGGTGCATAAGTCCACACCAGGATCCAAACCGGCGAACCCCATGGCCCTGAATCGGAACACACAAACTTAAACATTGTGCCACTGGGCTTGCCCCTTGATTGTTTTTTAAGTATGCAATAGAGTTGAAAAAGTGAATAGTCTATTTCATGTAAAGACAATCTCAGTATGACAATTTTGCCACGGGGAGAAATAATCAAGGGAGGAAAATATTTTTTAAACTGTATTACATGACTTCTGCAATCAGATAACATCGTCCTCGAGACACCCCTAAGCTCTTCCCATATGCACAAGAATTTGGAGTATTCTGTTTCTCATGAGTAGTTACTTAAGAAAGACAATTAAACATTTTTAGAAAAGGGAATCAAACGGGGCAAACGTTATAAGAATGATAAAGAGAGAATAAAGGAAAAGTCCAAGAAGGCCCCAAAGAACATCTGGAAAAAAGAGTGAAAAAGGACACCCTGGATTTTGCAGAGGGAGGAGGGAGAAAGATTGGAAGGAAAAAGTCACTAGAAAGAATAGAAGTGGTTTTTCTTGCTTTTTTCAGAAGGGGAAGAAGTTGCAAGAGGGAGAAATGAAATCATGATACGGTTCACCTGCTAAAAATAAGAACTCATTCAAGAAAAACTAACTGCCACGTGAGTGAGTAAGAAAAGACCGAACCAGAAGCCGACACTGAAACAGCAGCCCACTTAGAACAGAATAGTAACAGCTAACATTTATTGAACATTAGCTATGTGCCAGGCGCAGTTCTCAACAGGCCATCAGTGAGAACTCATTTAATCCTTGTAATAACTCTCTGAGGAACGGAAGCCAAAGAAAATCCGGGACCAGAGTACAGGGTGGCAGACAGGAAATCTCTCCTGGCTTCTTGAGGATTATGCCTGATCTGGTGTCACACTCAGCCTGGGGGGTCCAGGAGTTCACACACCATGGGATTCTTGATCAGCTTCTGCAGGCTGCAAGTCCAATGTTTTATGTTCAAAACGAAAACAGAAACAAAAACTCCTTAACGAAGTACGTCAGGCAAGGAGCACCAGAATATCTAGCGTATTTTCCAGGAGCTGACCAAAGCCAAATATGATGCCAGGGACAGTTCTGACAAAGGCTTTTATTGATATTCAATAAACACTGATGCTTCAGCTTTGTGTTCAGAAAAAAAAGAAGCTGTTTGGCCAAAGTAACGTATATATATAAATAAATGGAAAGATAGAGCTGCATCTCTGAGAAAGGTGTCTAATGATAGTTTTCCTTGGGCTTCTTTGGGGGGGGCTTAAGTTTAATGGAAGTATTGATCTCAAGAAATTGGGGGTGCGCCTGAGGAATATATAAAATATATTAAAAATGACAATAGAAAATATAAAGAGATATTGATCATACTTGTTTCCACCACATCGTGGTGATTTTTGAGTTTCCATTTAGATAGCCAAGAAATATACAAAGAAAATGCGTTAAAACTCAATTTTTCTAGTAAAAAATGAACAAATAAAAAATCCAGTCCAGCCACTTTGTGAAGAGTGCCTTTTCTCTTTATTTCAATTTTACGCAAAAATTTCTCCCTGCTCTCTCAGCAGTATTCTTTGCGCCTTTAGGTTTCCAAGCTCTGTTCTGAAGCTGTTTTATGATTGTTTTCAAAGACTTCTGGTGAAGTAGTGGAAGATGTGTTTGTGTGTGTGTGTGTTTGTGTGCCTTTGTGCTCACACACACACAAGTGCATTCATGTGTGTTTTTAACAGTAAAAATAAGAAACTACCTTTCCATTTGGGTTAGAACTGAGATGAAATGAGGAATGGTCGCCACCAAGCAGAAAATGCGCTCACTTTATGTGTGCCAGTTAATTACGACACTTCAGAGGCGCTTCCGAAAGGATAAGGCAAGCTGCATAAATTTAGCTGTAATCCAGGCAGGCAAAACTAATTTGCAGGGGATGGCCTTATCTAGCCACTGCAGCTTTCTCAGAAAATTAACCTTGGATATTTGGGCCCAATTCAGAAAGTGTTTGATTTTTTTTCCTTTCCCTGCTCAGCATAAGAGAATTTTTGAATTCAGTACAATACCCGACTTTTAAGAGGCACGATGAATGCTGTAGGCAGTTCACAGTTATTACTGACAAGCAAAAATATCTATTTTATATATACATATAGATGATTGTCCTTCATGCCCATTATCCTGCCTTCTTACATGTGCATCAGAGGGTTTATCAGTGTAGGTATAGGGGGTTTCTCGGATTAAGAGAAGGATGCAACTCATTTTTAATGTACTTAGGAAAATTCATCAAAGTTCATTGCAGAATAAGTCACGCATACTGACTTGCTCATTCCAGTGGAAATGAAGAAATCCCCATAAAAATAGAAGTTTAATGAAGTGTTGGAGTCAAGTCTTGCCTGTCATTGCAATTATCACTGATTTTGAGCCTTCCCTGATCTCCTACTATTAATTAATCTCACACCTTATTTTATATCAGGCAATCATTCATTCAATCAGCAATTGCTGAAGTCAGCATACCTTCATATGTTTTCTCATTTAATCCTCATATTAACCCTGTTTGCATTTCATTCATTTCACCAGTGCAAGAGGCAAAGATTTCATGTCAATGTCTCCAATGCATTTTTAAATTTCTCAAAGCAATGGCAATATATAAGCGTGGAAAGAGTTCTAGTATTTGCATGGTAAGATTTAAGAGGTTTGCCTCAAATTTTTTATTTTAATAGTATCTTTAGAATACAATATAACTAGTTCCTCTTTTTCTAAATTTTAAACTGCAAACCGAATTTGCACTGAGAAGCTTTAATAACAAATTCAAGATAAGTCCCACATGACCATCAATAGTGGCTGAGCTGAACTTTAAAGAAAAAGTTTTTTTTATATCCTATCTACAATACAATTATTGTTTCACTCATAGCAAACCATAGGAGTTACTTACTCTAAAGCACCATGAACTCAATTGGCGATAATTGTTCTTGAGGATGTCACAATTAGCCAGAAAGGAGCATATTTATAATAATAAAAGAGCCATTTTAAAACATAGATTGCACACCGAATCATGAAATGTGAAGCAATGACTCCCATTTGGATCTAAATTTTCCTCATGCTTGTTCAATAGCCAAGGCTAAATGTTATGGCTATTTATACTTATACTCTAGGGTGAAAAGGGGAGGGAATTAGATGTCGTAAAGATTCATACATAATGCATAAAGACCTAAACTATATTTTATGAGAACTGAAAAATTTAAGAAACTCTGGCTGTAATATGGAAATGTCATGCCAAGCAGAACTTCCTCATACACAATAATGTTAGTAAAGATTTAGCAGACAAGAACACAGTAAACCCTCAAACTGTCTTGGCCTGTTCTGCATTTCTCCTACATATGATATATTTTAATGAGGAATTTGAATGAACAAACTGAGGCTAAGTTTGAAGGTCGCCAGGAAAAAGACATCACTATAGATGCCAATGCATTAAATATCCGCTGTCTGTGGAATCAAAATTACAAAACAACTAAACAGATGTTTGCTTATGTACTCTTATCTACTCATAAACCATTTGTAATTGACTTTTTTTAAAGATTATTTTTTTAGAGCACTTCGAGGTTTACAACAAAATTGAAAGAGACATATCGAATTTTCCGTATGCCCCCTACACCTACACAAGCAGAACCTCCTCCATTATCAACATCACTCACCAGAATGGTACATTTTTTTTACCTAGGATGAACCCACATTGACACATCATGATCACCCAAGTCCATAGTTTACCTCAGGATTATAACTGACTTTTAAAAGTTATTTTCTATTGCAGCCAATTTCTAAAAGATTGAACAGATTGATTATAAAGAGATCCAATTGACTACACAACATAAACAGAGCAAGGTTTTGTTAATTGATCCCACTATGCGTCAGTCACCCACAGCATGGTAGCTCCTTCAAGGTCAGGAGATGCTATGTAATCACTCTGATTCTTCTAGGGTCTAATACGGTGTCTGCGACATAGAAGACACACAATAAGTGCTGGTCAAATGAATATGTGATTGAATAAATGCATGAACGCTGGGTGCATGAAAGAAAAACAGTTAAATTGTTTAACTTACAGAGAGAGCTCTATGCTTTATCTCTGAGCGCTCTGAGAAGCTCTGGGGTGTCCTATTGATGGCTCAAGTGTAAAGGATCTAAACCCACACCCACTAGCTCCCCATTTTACCCTGACCACTACCCCATTCCTCTTACCTCACAAACACACTTCTCATCCAACTTCAACAAGATCAACTCTAATTTTAAAAGTTTATAAAATATGATGATGCATTGAAACAACAGTTCAAGTAACAGTTTGATTTACCTGAAAATTTCCAGGAACACTTCTAGTACATAAAATAAAGTGCATGTGTTTTCTGTTTGTTCAGCCTTTCTAAAAGAATGCATTAATCTTATCATGTCACATTTGCTACACACAATGTGGTTTTTGTTTTCATTTGGTTTATTTTTTAATTTTTTTATTTTTTAAAGATTTTAATTTTTTTCCTCTTTCTCCCCAAAGCCCCCCGGTACATAGTTGTATATTCTTCGTTGTGGGTCCTTCTAGTTGTGGCATGTGGGACGCTGCCTCAGCGTGGTTTGATGAGCAGTGCCATGTCCGCGCCCAGGATTCGAACCAATGAAACACTGGGCCGCCTGCAGCGGAGCGCGCGAACCTAACCACTCGGCCACGGGGCCAGCCCCTGTTTTCATTTGGTTTTAACAATTATATTTACTGTTTCATAATTGAAAAAATATTTCCGTCCTTTAGCCTAGGTTTCCTCAATTATTCTGAAAGGATCTCTCATAATTTATCAAAATTTTCTAAGCTAAAATTAATCACATAACTCTTCCTTAGACTGCCATGGATTTTTCAGGATTTACTAAACAAAATGGTTTTTCACTAACACAGTTTACTCCCTCCTTTATTCACCCAGTGTTTACAGGTTGCCTACCAAGGACGGAGCCTTGCGTGACGCTGGAGGTATAACAGTATCTGCTCTCACAGAGCGATGTTCACTTATTTTCTGAATCCTGGAGAACTTTTATAAATATGATATTGAATTATACATATATGCAGTTCATAGTAACCACTCAACTACAGTTTTGCAAATACATTTTTAAAACTATAGCACTCCCCAAGTTTTCATTCTTGCCACCCAGCAGAAGTCACAATTTACTGCTGGTTGTAACAGTAATAACAAAGCTGAATATTTCAAGAGAAGCACCCTAAGAAAGGGAACAATGCCTCTTTTCAAAAGTGGACTCCAAAACCCACAAAGATAAACATAGATTTGCGCATTTTGTGGAGAGCCATATGCTTTTCAAAAAGCTACCTCTTATCCCTGTGCCTTATTATGGAACAAATACATTGTTTTCTTTCTTCTAGAATTTCAAGTATTGCCAATAATTATATTGAGAAAAGTTCCAATTTGATTCTCTGTAACACAGAGTAATAGCCTCCAAATTTGGATACACATTCCTCAGGACTATCCAAGAGGATGACTTCATTGGGATGCAGGAAAACCAACGTTAGGATTTTAATGTATGCATATTTATGTTTATCAAAACAATTAAAGTTCACTAGTCATTAATATACTGACTGACATTGGTATCTTCCTTGGCTTACATGTCAAAGGAAAGGTGCTGCCATAAAGTGAGTGAGAGATCCTGAGGAAACCAAAGAAGTTCCACCATGTGGAGGAAATAGTAGCACTACCTTCCCTTTTGTCATTCCTTTCCAGCACATCACAACACACTGCAGTTTACACATGCCCTGTTACGTTAAGTTATTGGTTATGTAGCATAAAGCAATCAACCATCACAAAATGGACATATGGATTAAAAAGATTCACATAATCAACCTCAGATTGGGGACACCACAATCTCAAGTGAACAGTAATAGCTGGGCCAGTACCCCCACTCCCAGTGCAAGCTCTCCATCAATCATGTTACAAGACCAAAACAACAACAATCCCATCTGCCAAAAGGGCAGCCTAAAACATCCAAAGTTGTAAGGCTATTTGAGTGATGGACATATATCTACTTGGATCAACTACTTTTTGCTAAAGAAAACAAAATATTTGCTAAAAGATTGTTTAGTCCAATTTTACCATCTATTTATTTTCCATTTTTCTGTATGCTGTATATACATAAGGCAGCTCAGACATATAATGAATAGGTAAGTAAACGAACAGCAGGAGCCATGCACAGAATAGTTTACTGATAGGGTTGCACCATACAAAAAGTTTGGAGCCCACCAACCCAGAGGATTGTACTCTACCACCACCATGGATCCGGGAAGAGGACACAAATGCCCCTTCTCATCTTTGTAGGAATCATGAAGCTCTCCCACTTCTGCAGAGAGAGGATGATGACTGAAAAAGTGAGTCAATTGTTACAAAAGTGAGTCTCTTCCAATTCTATTCTAGCTGACAGGATGCCTCTCATTTGAGCTTTCCATGACAATAAAATAAGTTCATGGAAAATGTCCTTTTACCATCCATCTCCAAAGAACTAGAAAACATATTCCAAAATAGATAACTATTAATCTTTTTATTATGTAGCCTTATATCTGACACAGAAGAAATTTGGGAAGAAGGTGGAGATTTATTTAACTTTTTTGAAGCTTCATACAAATAAGCTTTCAGTGCCTAAGCTGAGTGGTAAGTCAGTTTCCATTATTTAAAATGTTAATGTGATTCCTCTTGGATTTGGGGTTTGGGGATATGTGCCATTATGAGTGGGCAGGTCAAACAGATGATCAGAATGAGTCTTTCTAGTCTAGCCACAATCCTTTAGTCTGTGGAAACTACGTGTCTGCTGATATCTGCAGGCCTTAGGAAGACCAAGATCTGGAGTCAGTCTCCGACTGAAATTTAAAATAACTCTCTTTAGAACTGAAATTTCCCATGGGAACATTTTTAATTCAGTATTAATGTCCATCAGCCAAGCTTGGCCCTGAACCTGTGATTTGAGTATCCGTCCTAATTTTCAGATCACAAGCCCAGATATTTTACTATCGTCTAGATTTACGTGTTCAACACTCATAGAGTATTGGAGGAGACAGAATTGTAAATAAACAGTAAACAAACACTGTGATGAGCAACATGATAGAAGTGTAAACAAAATGATATGAAGGTACCAATGGCTGACTACCTTGGCCTGGATGACTCGGGAAAGCTTAGTGTCATGTTTTATTTTAAATAAGTCTCCAAGGATGACATACATGGGCAAGGATAGAGAATTGTCCAGGGGCAGTGTAGTACATGCACAAAAGAATGGAGGCATGGGTGTTCACAGGAGTATTGAAACCTTATCAGGCGGTTTAGTGTGGCTGGGAATGAGCAATGCTGGGGCATGAAAATGGAGAGATGATAGGTATAGACTGGCAGAAGATAAGGTAAGTAAAATAGACCAAGGTCAAATTTTAGGAAGCTTTTAAGGTTTTTGGAGAATTTAGATTTTGTCCTGGGGTACAAGAGAACCCTCACAGGTTTTTGATTATGAGACTAGTTAGATTTTTTCTGAGAAAGAGGTCTCCCAGGTACCTACTTCTCAGCCACTTTGTATCTTCTGATCAAATATTTACTATGAGCTTTGAATGTGTGTTTCTGAATCTTTGATTTTTTTTTAAGTTGTTGACCCCACTACCTCTTTCACAGGAAGTTTAGAATGTGCTCTGGCTATCAGTTGAAGCTTCCCACATCATCTACACCCTTCTATCACCAGTCCAATCTTGACTGTATCTTACACTAAAATATACAAATATATTTGGATAAACTCTGAATGATCCAATTAAGAAAATCTTTGCGTATTACATTTTTCAGATTAGAAAATTTGTATTTTAATATTTTAGGGAATTTAAACATTGTGGAAATGTCTCCAAAGAGAACTGAAACAAAAAATAAGTCTTTTCTGATCCTAGTAATTTAGAAAAGCAAGTTAAGAACAATCTCTTTAAACATTTTTTGTTTTATTACTTCGATAAAATCATGAAGAAGTGAATTCCCCCTTCCACTCTTTGAAGGTGAAGCTAGTTACTTTCACAGACAAGGAGGGAATTATTCAGCTGCCACTGAAATCTGTGATGGCAACGTAGCTGTGAAGAAGTCTTTATGTTCATGTTCAGTATATAGAACTTTGGGCTGTAAGAGCTCATAGAGGATGGAATCATTATAGCAGTAGTTGAATCACTCCTGAAACTGTTCATGATCTTGGCCCCTTCCTCAAGCATCCCCCTGCCAATCCTCCACCTCTGTCCCCACTAACGGAGCAATGATCAGTTATAATCAGGATGGAGTAAGAGAAAAATCAGCTTACAGGTAACACTTTATACCCCATTGTCTTTCTTTCATTTTTAATGTTTGCAGTTTAGTCACAGAAATTATCAAAAATGTCCTCTACAATGTCTTTTAAAGAAACAAAAGCACAAACTGTGATAACCAAGAAGGCTTTAAAAGTCAGCTGTTACCAACAAATTCCACACACTCATTATCTAAAAATATTAATTCACAAATTCACAAACTAACTTTAGTACTTTTCACTCTTCTAAGCAAGACTTTGCGGAGATTGCTTTTCTAGGATTTAGCCATGCTGGTATATATTACAGGAAGTTTTGCTAACAAGACATCAAAACACCAAGTGGTTACTTTTTAATTTAGCCCAAGGTAGAATTCTGTAGTTTGCAGTCAGTGATCCATTGTGAAATTCAATTTCTCAGTTGCTTCATTAATTTATGTATATAATTTAATAATATTTAATATGGTATGCATATCCAAAATGCAGTAAGCTTCCAAATAAACATATAGGACAAGATTCCAAAAATATCTGAGATTTTATGCTCTTTTCTGAAGACAATCAGCAAGCATTTAAAAAATTAATTTTGTTTTACCCATTATGAAGTATGTACCATTAAAAAACCAAAAATAGTTAGCAATTTACTTGTGAAATATAGAAATTAAGAGACTATACCACTTCTTCCCCCTGTACTGCTAGCTGCTATTTCAACCACTTATTGAAAATACCATGCTAAACTAAACTTGTTTAGATTCAGCCTTAAATCACACACAAAAATGTTCACTTGTCTTTCTCAATGATGAAGTGAGTTCATCATCTCGTTTGCTCATTTTTGTGGGGTTTTTGAGGTCCTAAGTTAGTAAATGATTCCTTATTGAAAGGGTCAAGAGGAAAAGTCTATAAAAAGCATCTAAGTTATAGCTCCAAGTGAGAGGACAACACAGGAAAGTCAAAAGTGTAGAGACAGAGATGAAATGTAAACACATTTCACAAGTATTTGTTAAATAAAAATGGCAAGTAATAGAATATATTGGAATATATGAGGAAGCCATTTTGGTGTAAACCTAATTCTGCCTGACCTTGTCTTTCCAAAAGGGCCTGACCAAGGCCGTTGAGCCCGCATTGTATATCTGCTTTAGAGATTCCCTATAGCAAGAGCAAAAGGCCCTTGAGATAAAGGTGCAACTTCCCTCCCCCTCCAATGTTGGCGTCTCCTTAAGGATTAAGTATCTTTCCTTAGGCTAGAAACTGATTGCTGGGCTCACCTGTGACCACCCAGCTGGAGACAATAGACTTGCCTCCTGCTACGCCCACCAAGATAGCAGACCCACTACCTGCTGTGTCCATCAAGTGCTGTGCCGACAGGGCAATCTTGTGACTATTGTGGGAGGGACATTTCAATCATATGTGAAACACCCTCTTTGAGGGTATATAACCACCCTATGTACCCCCACTTCTTTGGAGTGCTCTGTTCCTTTGTGGAAAGACTCTCCCGGGTTATAATCCTAAAATTTAAGCTCAGAATAAACTCACCCAAATTTTCATTTATAGATTGGTTATGGATTATTTTCGTTGACATATTTATCCATGCAAAGGTTCTAAGAGAAAGACAAGAATATTATTCCTACAAGCATAACTACTACAGGACCTAAACAAAAACATTGTCAAACATAGTCTTAATCAAAGGCTAAAACTGTGCAATTCTTAGGCTGGACTAGGTCTACAGATACATTTTATTTGGCCCATACAGTTTTTAGTTGTTGTTATTTTAATTAAATGGATTTTCAACATTTAAAAACAGGAGATCTCTCATAAAAATCCAGTTGAGGGCTTCTCTTTGTAGGGGAGAAAGACATTTCCTCTACCCACTCTGGGTTCTTCTTGCTGGAGAATGAATTAAATTCACATGAGACAGAATAACAGGAGAAAATTAAACAAAGCTTTATAACACGTATACATGGGAGATGCTCAGGCAAACTGAGCAACTCACCAAACTGGTGGATGTTCTCCCTTTAAATACCACCCTCAGGTAAAGACAAAGGAGGATGTTGGGGATGGGGGGAGTTGATCGTGGGAGGTTACCAAAAAGCACCGTAAACAAGAGTAAGGTTATTATGTAGATTTATGTCCTTGCCTTCCGCATTGATTAAGACACCTTTACAGATGGAGATTTCCTTTACAATGTAAATGTCTCTTAACAAAGGGTAAGTAAATTCTACTTTTCAGAGTTT
Source organism: Equus przewalskii (assembly GCF_037783145.1). Lineage (NCBI taxonomy): Eukaryota > Metazoa > Chordata > Mammalia > Perissodactyla > Equidae > Equus > Equus przewalskii. Next base: position 43,982,227 of record NC_091834.1, read on the forward strand.
CTCTCCTGTCTCCAGTTTTTTTAAAAGCAACTAGCCCCAAATAATCCTCATGCCAAAGAGACATATCTTGGGGTGGCCAATTCCAGTCCCCCACATCTTAAAACAAAAAGCCAGAAATCTGATGACACGGGATCTACATTCCCACATTGTCATCATCAGTGGGAGCCAACTAGGAGCTCTGCCCTTTACAAGGCAATGGCTTCTCCGGGTCATCAAAGCCCCTGTGATGCTGCTTCACCCATTTGTACTCTCCTGTAAACATCTGAATTAATAACTATCTAATTTTATTTTTGCCATTTATTACATACTTGACCAACCTTTTTTCAAAAAATAATACTACATAGAAATACTAGTGCCAAATAAAAAGGACAGCTCTATTACATTAGAAATGAACACCCCAAAGTCACACAAAAAATTTTATGTTGTCAGCCAAGTGACAAAAAAATCACTTAATATTGTAGAAAACTATTTACAATAGGAAAAAATTCAATTGTAATGTTCATCTCTGATAGTTTGGTCTTACAACACTGATATAAAATTTATGTTACTATTGGGGCCAACCTGGTAATGCAGTGGTTAAGTTCACACATTCTGCTTCAGTAGCCCAGGGCTCACCAGTTGGGATACCGGGTACAGACCTATGCACTGCTTGTCAAGCCACGTTGTGGGAGGCGTCCCACACATAAAGTAGAGGAAGATGTTAGCTCAGGATGTTAGCTCAGGGCTAGTCTTCCTCAAAAAAAATTATAATACTATTAAAAATTTGTTTGGAAAATAGTGTTGGTAAAAAGAGCATAATTGTGAATGGTAAAATTTTGAATAGAAAGAGTGTTGATTGTTAGGGTGAATTCAACCTGAGCTCACATCCTCACTCCATCACTTGCCCATCTGAGCTTAAATTTCTCTACCTGGAAAATATCTGCTCATTCATTCATTCATTCATTCAACAAACATTTGCCTCACAACTACTTGGGCAAAGTGCTGTACAAAGTTCTGAAAATACATTATGTGTAAAATATCTGTCCTGAGCCCTCCTGAAGCTTACTTTATACCTAGGGAAACAAATATTATACAGCTAATCACACAAATACATGTTTGATTACCATTGTGGCAACTCTGAATGAGAAGCATTTAAGAGGGAGTCTTGACCTCTCTAATCTAGAGAGTCAGGGAAAGCTGCTGGAGGAAGTAACACCCGAAGTATGTTTGAAAGGACAGGGTGTAATTAACTGTGTTTGTTGGGGAAGAGGAGCCTGAAGAGGAAAGAAAACAAACAACAATGGCTCTAGAGCAGGAAGAATCTCTGCTTCTTCAAAGATGGCCAGAGGGGTGGAAGGGCAGAGAGGGAGGGAATAATAGGAGATGAGGCTAGTGAAGTAGGCAAGAGCCATATTAAAATACTGCTAAGGGGCCGGCCAGGTGGCGCAGCGGTTAAGCGCTCATGTTCCACTTCGGTGGCCTTGAGTATGCTAGTTCGGATCCTGGGTGTGGACATGGCACCGCTTGGCAAGCCATGCTGTGGTAGGCATCCCACATATAAAGTAGAGGAAGATTGGCATGGATGTTAGCTCAGGGCCAGTCTTCCTCAGCAAAAAGAGGAGGATTGGCAGCAGTTAGCTCAAGGCTAAGCTTCCTCAAAAAAAAGAAAAAAATACTAAGTATTTTAGTTTCTATCCTAAGGACAAGGGGGAAGCTACTGAAATGATTCAAAGAATAAAGTGTCTTGAGAGCTTTGACTTTTTTTAAAAGATCACTCTGGCAGTAGTGGGAGATTAGATTCAGAAGGGAGAAGAGTGGAAAGAAATGCAGGGAAACCAGCTAGAAAACCACTGCAGCTGAGTCCAGCTGAGAATAATGGTCATTTGTAGTACCGTGGTGGCAACAGAAATGGGGGGAAGTCAAGAGATTCTAGAAACATTTAAGTTACATTTGGCAGGACTCAGAGAGAGATTGTATTGTGCGTGCAGCAGGTGGAGTCAGTTTTGGGCATCCTGAGTTCAGGGTGCCTGTGAGATATCCGAGTAGAAAAGCCCATCAAGCAGTTAGGTATATGGATGCCGAGCTCAGGGAAGAAGTCAGAACTACAGATATTAATGTAAAATAATAGTATTACTTCACACATCTTTTAGGGAAATTCACCATAAAAAGTGCCTAACAATGTCCGAAACTTGGTAGGTACTAACTCTTCTCCTAAGCAATCTCCTCTTCTACTTGGTGAGTTTATTCCCTCAGTGAGGACATGCAGTTCTGAGTCCCATTTCCCAGACTCCCAAGATGGATAAATAAAGAGAAGTAATCGCTTTGATTCCACATAATATTTAAGTCTTTTCAAATGACCTCTCTGGTAACTCTAAGAACATCCCACAGGTCATTGAAATAGGGGAAGCTGTATGTTAGAGCCCTACCCAGCCATTTGGTTTGATGAGCAGTGCCATGTCCACGCCCAGGATTCGAACCAACGAAACACTGGGCCGCCTGCAGCAGAGCGTGCGAATTTAACCACTCGGCCACAGGGCCAGCCCCCTACCCAGCCATTTGGAAGGAGACAGCGGGCAAATAAGAGCCCCAAGCTTTCCATAGGGAAAGTTTCATGTGATAAGGCATATGTTAAATCAACAATGTTCAGATTCCAAACCATCAAGCCAGACTTCTCAAAAAGATTTACTGCCCTAAGAAATAGCTACACTTCTTAGCCTGTGTGTTCCCTCATCAACTTTGGTGGATGCTCAGTCATTCTGGGGTTTCTTACGTGGGAATTATACCTATAGTTCGAACACAACCCTTTCAAAAAACATATCATTTGGAGGAAAATCAGTCCTCACAACAAGATACTACTTACCATAGCTCTAGCTACAAGGCTATTCCCAAGCAAAACATTCATAGACTTTGGCTGACGGAAAGATTGGTTATAAATAATAAACATCTCTCCCCTGTCCAAATAATAGATGAAGCAAAGATCTTTCCCTTTTTTTTTTTTTTCACCCAGAGCAGGTTATAATTAAACTCAAGAACTTGAGTAGGTGAGTGCATATTATCCATGTTCAGATTTGTGGCGTATGTCCAAACTTTGTTCATTTCAGTTTTAAAAAGAATCTTCAGAAATATAATTCTTGTCAATCAGCCAGTAACTGCCTACACACTGTTCTAAGTACAATTGCTTGAAGTTTTACTTTTCTTTCCCTATATTGGGCTCTTTTGCACCAAAGTGCTTTGACAATGCTCAGAAGTTACAAAATTATGCTATAGAAAAAATCCTTGAAATCTAAAGCCAGATTTTTTTGCATAGATAGATAGATGGTAGATAGATAGATGATACATAGATGATTAGATAGATAGGTAGATAAATAGATAGATAGAAGATAGATATTTTAAAATATTTAAATTTTGTGTGAATCAGCCAAATCAAGATCATTCCTTTTTTCAGTCTAAGAAAAGCAGATTTCCACTGAGTCCGTAGACAATTGAGTCAATTAAATTTTTATGAAACACGAAAGTCTGAGAAACACAAGGACACAGTCTAGTGTAAGGAAATTTTTCACCATCTCTTATGAAAAATTTAAACTGAAATAAAAGCATTATCCATTAACCTTACACCAGAACTTACATATTCTCCAAGATCAAAACCAATGGTGACTTGCAGTTTGTGGAAAGTAGTACAGAATATTAGAAAGTCTACCTATTGTGGGATGTTTGGCAAGTCACTTAACTTGTTTGAGCCTGTTTTGCTACCTCTAAATGGGATGATAATTCCTACCACGAAAAACTAGCTGAGGATTAAGCAATTGTATATGAAGCTACTGTCATATAGTTAATATTCATAAATGGGGGCCATTGATATTTATTATGTTATGATTATTATTGACCTGAATTTCCTTTTAAGATAATTTATTTAAGCATCATATCATTTCTTACCCAATATCAGTTCATCACAGGAAAAAAACCTGTTAATTGTCAGGAGTCCTTGTTATGCGTTAGTCATAAGTAGGTTAGGTTGTTTTCTTTCAAAATGTCATATCAAGCCTCAGCAAGATTGGTCAGATCATTAGCTGTCAAAATACTGCATTCTGTCAAGTTGTTATACTTGCTTAACTATTTTATTTTTTAATCTGAAGATGGTTGCAACTTTGGCTTGCTGGTCCTTTACAATGAAATTCAATTAAAGATTGCTTTATTCTATCTGATTGGTATAGTTGGAGTAGTCGTTCTGACTTATATTGATATGTATAAAGCCATAATTTGTGCTAAATCATTACACAAACAATGTGCTGAAGAATGTGAACCTACAATACCAGAGTAGATATCCTGTGACACACACGAAGAGAGTATCTTATCAAACCTAAAAATACTCCAAGGCAACTAGAGTAAGCAAGTGGGTGATGGGGCAAACCACCTAAAACATTAAACTTTTGATTTAAATTGACTACTTTTTTCTCTTATTTTAGTTTGTAAAACTGAATTGTTGAAATGATATTGCCATATTATACGTGTGAATTCTTTATAATTTACAAGAATTATTTTTCAGTATTGAAACTATGACGCTATCCCATACACCATATCTGTATGAAAATTATAAACCTTAGATAAATACCCAGAGATGTTTCCTCTACTTTGTGAAAAAAAATTAATATTGGAAGTGTCAAAGAAATTAAACAGATAGTCCTTTTTTATACAGATGTTTTATATCTTTTAGATGAGAAGTTTTGTATTATTTGACTACAAACTCAAAAGGAAAAGAAAATTAAATTTATTGTTTAGCATCACAAGTATAAAAGTAAATGTAAAAAAAAAAAACAGCCTCAACATCCAGTTAACCAAAAGTTTCAACTTCTGCAAATGGTCTTATATAAATATATTCCTTTCAGTTCCCACTTTAAGTACCCTTAAACTACCCAAGTGTAGATTTACATTTCCTCTTGTTCAGTTTACTGAGTCTTCCTGCCTTAACGTCTTTTTCCTCTGCTCCCCCTGCCAGTTCTTGACCTCACATGGGCCACAAGGTCATCCATCCGAGAGCTCAACTGTGCTCATGAGCAACCTTGCCAAAGCCATCAATTACTTTCACTGCCTACCAAATGAATTCTAGATGTTATAGCTTTGGCATCTGAACCCAGAATGTCTTTCCTTCCTTACCTCTTACTATTTCCTAAAACAATTCTTTCCAAAGCCTGTTCCTCATACACTTGTTTGGTTAGGTAACTTTCAAAAAGGAAAATAAATGAGTTGGGAAGAATTGCATGATAACACCTCCCCTGGCTTTCTCTAACGTAATAAACTTAGGAAGGAATTAATAAATTCTATAATAAAGAAACCAGTTTATTTTCTTTTAGTCCAGCATACTAGCATTTTCTTTACATACTTGACGTCAAAACTAATACACTCAAACAAAACTAATGCTGTCACTCTCTCTCTCTTTTTCAAAAATTCTTTCTAACGTGTTCTCTGCACATGCTTTGGGAAATTCTGTTCTTAAATTTACCCTATGTTCCAGGCAAATTGAACATGTGTCCATTCTTTGATTACACTTGTGCTTTGACATTCTGTGCCATCTCCATGTTGTCTCCTCCATCTATAACACCTTACCTTCTCCTCTCTGCCTAATGACATGTATACATATTTTATTTCTCCTACTATTTTGAAGCTTTTTGAGGACTGGGTTACATCTACTTAATTTTACAAAATCTTTCAGAATGTCATATATGCAGTAGAAGTTTTCATATTTGTAACCTTAACCTTAGTGAATGCACAGTCATAGCTTACGTGGCAAAGTTCCTCAGAGAGGAAAGACGAGAGTTAGAGGACTCTGGAGAATGCATGGGGAATGGCCGGGAACCGCCATGGGGGAAGACAGAAGCTCTCTCAGCCAGTATGTAGTCAGAAGAAGAATACCGTTTCTATTCTTGATGGTGGGGTGGGACTCAAGTGGAGCTTCTTTGCTTGCAACATAGAGAAAGAACAAGCAAAACTAACAAAAGAACTACAACATACAGCAGGGCTCTTTAAATGGGAGACACTATTTTGAAAGGGTAGGAATTTTAAAGAAATAATTTCGAGATTCCCAATTTCTGTATATATTCTGTGTAAACTTAATCTGCCTGTGGAGCTATCGGAGTTCAGGTTCTCCTTTCCCTGTTCCCTCTCACACTCACCAGCTTTCCATGTGACAAAAGAAAGTCACAGCCCTCTTATGTCTCATCCCCTCCCAAAGTATAAATCTTCCATAGCAGCAAAGGAACGACTTTACTATTGCTTTAATCAAGGCATCGTAATCCACCCTCCCACCCATCTACATAATTTGACATTTTACATTTAATAATTACATGTGAAAATTTGTAATATGTTTATATTGTTTTGACGAATTGTTTGTTAATATTTATAATGATAACTCAAGGGAGAAAAACAATTTAACAGTTAAGATCTTTGGTTATATGGGGAAAAAATTCAATTTATAAATGATTTTTGTTGTAGGAAATATGATAGGGTGATCAATAAAAGTCTATCAAGCATAAAGGTATATTACATTAGAATAAAATTCTTTGCAGAAAGTGGAATGAAAGTACAAGTTCAAGGAGGAAAAAGAACAATGTGCAATTTCCAACTGTTACATTAGATCTTAAATATTTATACATAAAATATGTAGATGGTCACCAAACTACTTGTAATTTGTATTGTTTTGAACATATTTAAAAGAGTTATAGAAAATTTTATTTCTTATTATCAACATTTGCAATATATTGATAATTACATACTTTATAACTATTTCAAAAATTTTTCAGTTGATTATGAAAAGTTACAAATATACTTTTTTTTAAGTTGTTTTTAGAGATACGTGGGCAAAAGAGAGACCACAGGCTTTAGGCTAAAGGGAAGGAGTTTGAGGCTACTGGCTACCATTTTATCTCTAGATCAGACTTTCAAAAACAGCTATTGATTGTGGCTATACACATATGTACACACCCTCCTTCCTCTCATTACACCTAACCCCCATCCTTTGCCTGTGTCCTACACCGGCTCTGCCTCTGACACACCTGGTGGTTAAAGCCAATGGTCTCATTTTCTAGAAAGAATAAAGACCAAGAAACTTAAATTACTCCAAAGCAATGACCTGTGGATGTCATCCTGTCCCCAGCCTAGAATGAGCCACGCTAGAGTAGGTAGAGAATGCAGCAGGGAGTGGAAGCCCCCAAGGAAGTAGGAGCAAGGACATTGACCAGGAGGGAGAGGCCCATGGAAGAGTACACTTGGGTTAACAGAACAAAGGTATTTTGAGTGAAGACTGCATCAGGGCCTTCAAAACATGAACAGCCTTAGAAACAAACCCGTGACTGGAGGTAGTGTGCAGCTCCACGCAAGGCCTTAAAGATGGAGCAGTCAGCTGTGTAGACAGACACAGTGGAACACTTGTGAGCTCTTCTGGGTGGGGACTGGTGAGGAGGGAGAGACTTGGTTCAGCAACTGAGAGTGGGGCTCTGAGCCAGAGGACACGAGAATATAGCCCCGAGGCCGATGCCTGTGCTCCGTAACTCTTACTGTCTGTCTCAGGCTGAAGACCTCCTTGGTTGTGTGGGCCACACTCATATCTTTTGTTCTGAAAATGCCCCTTAGAATCATTTTTACTGTGTCCTCTTCAATCTTGCTGTCAAAATCACACAGAGGACTAAGAAAATATTTACTTCCTTAAGGTTTAAACACGCACAATTGAAAAAAAATAGCTTGAGATTCTAACATTTTTCCTGTTGATTTTCCACATAAATCAAATTTTGAAGATAATTATTTAATCTTCTGCTTCCTTTATGTGGGTAGATCAGGCTGCCTCCACCTGAGGGGAAAACATTAGACCACAACATGTTCAGGGCCATTTTCAGATCACAGGATTGCAGATTCAGTCCTGCCAAGGGCCACGTGGGTAGGAACAATGGGAGGTGTGATCCAAGTGTTTTAGTCTATCAAAGCATGTCAGCAACGATGCTTTGCTCTCTTACCCACACACAAATACACACATTTTCAGATACTTGCCAAGGTGCAAATTCATCTAAGATGGTTGAAGGCTATTTCTCAACATAAAGCAGTCAAAAAAGTAAGCTTTTGAATTTATTTCTGACCAAAGGAAAGTCCTCTGGAGTTCCCCTGGATAAACCTTTGTCTATGCCTGGGAACTGTGTACCATGACTTGAGAAATGTGCACTCTCTTGGAATCAGATGACCCCAATTCCAGCCGAACTCTACCATTTATTATTTGTGTTACCTTAGCACCTCAGATACTTCCTCTGTAAAATAAAGATAGTGTCTGCCTCAAGATGTCAAAAAAGAATATAGGTAACATTGGCGTCAATGTTAGTTTTCTTCCTTTCTTTTTGCCACCTGAAAGGTATTTGCATAGTATTAAGTGTTTTCATTTGAACTGGTCTCCACCTGAAAGCAAAAGAATAGTGAAATGAAATAGAAGCATATAAAAAAAGGACATTTTTGTGGGTTCAGCAAAAAGACCAACATCAGAAAAAGCAAAAACCTGCAAATTATATGAATCTAGGTTAATTGTTCAGGAGCTTTTTCTGACTGCAGTGAGAACTTAGAAACTTAAATCACTTTCATTCATGAATATTAAATCGAATACATCTAATTTAGCCCAAATTGATCTCCCAACATAAATAAATGAGTCATATAATGTCACATAAGAATATTAATTTTTTAAATGAAAGAATACCAAAAGGATGATTTGATTTTAAAGAACTAATTTTATTTTTTAGAAAGCAACTAAAGTCTATAGAAATGCCAGTGGAAAATGTTTTGGGGAATAATAATAATAATGATAATAGTAATAATTAGCTAAGACTTATTGATGCTTATTATGCTCCAGGTTCTAATTGAGTGTTATGGGCATTGGTGAGGAAGTTTTACATATATTAACTCCTTTCAGCTTCACAACAACCCTACAAAATAGACATTATTATTATCGTTATTGCTGTTATTATAATTCCCACTGTAAGAATGAAGAGCATGAGGCCCAGAAAGTTCCCCCAATTAGAAAGGGAGGGAGCTAGGAAGCAACCCCAAAGTTAGCTTGCTTAATCAGTAAACTGTAATATTACTGGAAATAGTCTGTGAGACCCAAGAAAACTGGAAATAAAAAGTAATCTGCCAAAGGAATTTTTCCTTCTGATTCTTTTCCCACTCCATGTCCCCGTGGTGCTGATATAAGCACAGATCTTTTGATAGAGCCAAGAAAAGGAGCATATTCTGCTTAAAGCAATTTTATTAGTGTAAATTTAGTTACCCTTTTAGCAGTATGATTTGAAACACTTGTGAACATAAAAACACTGCATGATTTTCATCGTTATTTTTGTTTTTACTGATGAGAAAGACGATGTCAATGAAATACAAATATAATTGAGAAATGTTAAAGTGTACCCTATTTTTATTTTATTTTGCTAAGTAAACCATTTAGCATATTATAAAGTACATGTTATAATAATAGGTTCCCATTTGCTAAGTCAATACGTGATGTGGTAACAATTTTTTATAATACTCAAGACATGAAAAGGAAGAGATATGATGAGTAAAGTTCTGGCTTTATTATTATTGTTGTTCTTGTTATTTCCATTTCCGAATTTATGGTACTTTTCTCAAAAATTGCAGCCTGTTTAAGAAAGTGAATCCTATTTGCCTGAGCAAAACAAACATTTCTAATCTGTGCCTAGGATTACAATAAGATCATCAGATGTTCAGTGACACTGAAAATTCCACCCGCATGACTGTCAAATTCTACGCTAGTGTTGGGGAGCCTCTCTAACCTGTAATAACTCATGGGTCTCAAGCTATCATACACTCACACCTTCGTAGAAAGGGAGTGGCAATGCTTGATTAGCTTATCTAGAGGACTAAAAAGGAAACTCAAAACAACACAATCTATGTTTCAAGCAATCAACTCACATCTAATAGAACCATTGCGTAGCAATGGTAAAATAAAAGCAGTAACCAAATGAGCATTATTTAATGTCATAAACACTGGACTTGGCCTCAAATTCTGAAAGATAGTGTCCTCTTTGGATCTACCCCAGACTCAAAAGTTTTTAGTCATCAAGCAATTTTGGGTGCCTGCCATGTGTCAGTGATGAAATAGACACCCCGGTCAAGTGGATAATTAGCAAATGACATGTTCTCTGACCTCATAGAGCTCACGGCCTCCATCCGTTCACCAGCATGGAGACTGGATTTGATGAGGGAGACTAAGCAAGGCTGAACAGAGGTAAGATAAGGGAATGAGATGAGAGAAACAGGAATAGACAAAGATGGTCATAAAAGAGTGAGTGTGAGATAAAGGAATCCATCTGAAAGTGAGAAAGAGAAAAGTGCCCCCAAAAGGCTCAGGAAGACCCAGCACTGCCCTTTTCAGTGATCTGAGAGCTCCCTTCTCATAACTTTTTTATAATACCAGAACCTTTCATCATTACGGCAATCTTCACGAGGAGCCTAACTTTATATTCTTAGATTAATATTTATAGTTTCTAAGGCAAATAGTAAGTTCCCATATTTTATCATATTATCTTTATTTTTCATTAAAACTAACGTGCTACAGAGATCAGGATCTAACGATGAGGTGATAAAAAGTGAAAAACTGTAAATGTCAGATCCTTATGAGGCCGTAATAGCTTAATAACTGATATTGCACCAACAATGTGTGTAGATACAATATACACAGCTTGCTTATATTTTAATTAACCTTATATCGTCAGAATTGTATTTTAGAAAATTACTATAAGCAGGAAAAAACAAAATTAATTTTGTGTAGCTATCATTTATTTCTAAAATGGACAGTTTTTTAGTATTAAATATGTGTGTTGCATGTGTAGTACATAACTCTATTATATACCTCACACATTTAACAGTCAAAAGCCATGATTATTTATAAAAGAACATTTTTAATCATTAGATGACTATGACATTTAATTCGTTGAAACTTTCAAATACCTTTATTGTAATAAAATTGCTTTATAGCTTATATAATAATTTCTCCATTCCTTTACAACTCTTCCTTCGATTATTAATTGAGAAAATGAATTTTGTTCTTAACATGTATTTTAAGGTAACTGTTTTGTGAAAATAATGTTAAATCTCTGCCTCAGCAAAAATTTTTGCATGGTTTGCTTTAATGATAATTATGGAAACTGTGACCAAAACAGTATTTTTTATGCAAAGAAAGCTAGCTAGAGCATAGGCTCAGTATCTCTGGTGTGGTACCAAAGATGATTCAAATAGGGATCCCCAAGCAATGGAGAACTTCGGTAAAGTCAGTGCCGGAAATGCGATGGTGAACGGAATGCACATGATCCCTGGCACTGTAGAGAGAGCAGCCTAATGAGAAGAATAGCAATATCAAGAATGTGTCCCTAAATTTGGGCATTATAGAAAGTACACAAATGATTATTTAGAGTGACTCAACCTTCAACCTATATGCTACACAGTTTATGAAACATTTTGCATGAGACAACTTTGGTGCCATAGCTTAAGTTAGTGTGGAGTTGTTAGTCCAAGCCTGTCTCATTAGGTAGTTACATATTTTTAAAATGCCCATGGTTACAAAACGTATTATTTTTTTTATTTTCTGCTGAGAATGAAAAAACACTGCCAATTAAAGATGGCATGCCCTTGTTTGTAAGACACATCCCATTTTCAGAAGTATCAAAGTATGAAAAAATGTGCATCTTGGAATCAGTGAAATCTGATAAAAAACACCTGACTCAACTCTCCCTCTGGCGTGGCCTTTTCATCATTAACCCTCCCCTAGCGTCCTAAGTTGGTTCACGTCCCATGCCCAGTGTCAGAATAGTGACTTCCTTGCAGCGAGTCTTCTTTACTAAATTCTTTTTGCAGTAGATCAACAGGGCCGCTTCAGAGAACGTCCTTAATCACATCTCTATGTCTTTGCCATGACTGCTCTTAATGTCTCCAGCACAGACGTACAATTCTTAAGACTAAGGAAGCTCATGCTTTTCTAAAATGCTTCCTGCCAAATGTCTTGTGGCAGTATTACCCACCTAGTGGACTGTTGTCACAAAGGCAATGCCTTTGAAACAGAAACAGAAGAAAACAAGTTATTTTACTGGAAATAAAGGATATATGAACATGTTGCATGAAGTAAGGGGAGGCAGAGCAGGAAATATAAGCTTCCTGGGTCCTCAGATCTCCACAAGGCTTCCTGCTGATCACGATACCACCTGGTTGGAGTAAAGATCCTGTCTTCAGATTTTCAATACTTTCCTATCCTCCACCCTACCACCAACTATGCTAAAGATGCTAGGAATGTGGTACCTGCTTGTCCAAAAAGTGCAATAATCACTACAACTCCAGAACAATCCTGAGTAATTTCTTCAAGACCAAGTAAAACAGAGGTCAATTCCTCAGACGTAACATTCCCCAACAGAACTGTATTTTGAGCTAGAAATGGCTTCTTTATCCCTGTATATATTTTATTTCCAATTCTGTTTTTTGTAGGAAAAGAAAACCTTTTATGTTGAATGTTACCAGAAGTCTCTCTCACTGAACAGGCGTTGGGGGCTTTTTATACCCAATATGACGTAAGGAGGCATTGTCCAGTCCACAACAGGGCATTAATATTTCTGTGTCTAACTGTTTCAAGCCTACTTACAAGTGGAATAATGTACACAGCTCATAGTATGGAGCACACTGGCTGTTGGAGTTTTGATTCCTTAGGTAGAACTTACTGATATTTTAATGGTACTTTATTTAAGAGAGAAAAAAGTGGCCATTTTGAATCACAGAAATTTCACTTCCAGAGATGTTTGTAAAATGGCTGGTGAGAGGAAAACATGTCTCACAAGGAATGGATGTTGCCCCTGAATTCTTTCAGTCCTGTTCTCACATCAAGAAAAATAACCATTAGGGATAAATGCCTATGCTGTTTTATTTTTAGCTCTATCGAGAAGAAACCTATTATTTCTTTCCCTCCCCGGATGAGACAGAAAATATTCTCTTATAGTCTAAAAACATAAACAATTCTATTGATTTTTCAAATTGTGGGGAAATATCTATATTTTATTATAAATGGAGGATAAGTTATGAATCACAGAAGTAAAAATTATTTCTATTTCTAAAATTCTACGATGGTCACAGAAAAGACCAAGGGCAGCCCACTTCAACATGTCATGACTAGAAATGGTCCTGTGAGGATTGTGGCACAGTTGGGGTTTGGGCCCATTTCTGTACAGCACCAACCAAACTACATGGAATGGGTTTCCCAACAAGAAAGGGAAGAGCAGATACTAGAAGGGTGCCGGACAGACATAAATAATGGAGCTTCCCCTCAGAGGGATGTTTTGGTAGCTATGGGTCCGTCATCCACTCTAAATCCCCTGCTTGTCACCTGTCTTCCACCTACCGCACTTTCCTGATGAGAGGCAGCATGATAATATTTCCTTCCAATGTCAGTACAGTGAAGACGTTCCCCATACATCTCCTGAGATAGATGGTGCATCATAACCACCCAAACATTCAGAGATCAGCAACTGCCACCTAGTTCCAGCCACTCTGTTGGCTTAATATTTCTAAGTGGTATTGACTCCTGATCCTTGCGTAGAAACAGCTATGTATTAACTACCATTGCCTAATTTTTGTTAAATAATAATTGAAATAAAATCTGTTTCCTATGACTGAGATGCTTGTCCCAGACCTATCATATCCCCTTTTAGTATTTTTAATTTTGTAAGGGTTTATTACAAAATAAGTTTTGAACATTCTTTATACCGGATTCTGAGGGTGTTTTTAATCTTTGCTTTAGTTAAAAATACATTTATGGTACATTGAGAATTATATGATATACCAAAAATCTACTTAGATTCATAGGGATATGTAATTTTCTTGTCTCCTGAGAAAGCTAGCCTAATAGTTAATAATGATTAAATATGTTTTAAGAAAGTGATTTAGAGCTATCAGTGATAAATAACGAGATATTAACAGGAATATGCTGAAAATTAACATAGTTTCTAAATAGAATTAATTATTATTAAAGAACTACTCATTTTGGAAGTTCAAATCCAATTTATGTAACTGCTTGACTACAAATATTCATCTTTGAAATAACAAAAATATAATAATTTACTATTTTTTCATATTGATCTGGCTCTTAGGATTATAGTCTATACTTCAGACAATTAAAAATGCCAGACATTTTACCATATATCTACCTGTTAGGATGGCTTCAGCATCAAGTTAAAAAAATTTAACTTAAAGTGGCTTAAATATTAAAAAGTTTACTGGCTCACCCACCTGAAAGACCAGGTTTGACTTAATTAAAGGAGTTTTCTACACTCTTGTAGTTCAGCATCTTGTTCAGGCTACAGCTGTCTGCGCCTCACATCTGTGCAGGACAACATATAGAAGAGGAGAAATCATTTCCAGGTTTCCCTGGAGAGCAAGATGGACTTGTCCAGGAGCCTTCAGCAAACTTTCTTCACACTCTTTAGCCCAAATTGTATTAAAGGCCCATTTCTACACTAGTTGTTGATAAACATAATAAATAAATCATTTTCACCCCTAGAGCTTGGCAAAGGTTCAGCTACTCCTTATAGTAATGAGCTGCATTAAATCATACTTCTTATAGGAAGGAAGAAGGGGGAAATGGGTGTTGGGTAGGCAACCAACTACTGCCCTAGGATGAAATTCAAGCAATATATTTTTCTAGAGAACATGAATGGAATTACATAATTTAGACGGGTGTTCAGTATGTTGGTTTTCCTGACATCCTGGTTACTATATTATCCTAACTGACCATGTGAATGTACTATAGGCATCATCCTTGGAGTCGTGCCAGCACCCAGCATGAATCTTGTATTTGGATGGTATACAGATGAAGATAGAGTAAGATAACCATTCTCTCCTTTCCAGTGTTATCTTTGGTTCATCTACACAAAATATTCTTGATTTGGCCGTTTGGTTCAAAGTCACGGGGATTTCAGAAAAATAACCATGTATTTAACCTTTTCGAATTGTGAAGGGAATTTTTTCACTATAAGAGTGATATTTAAAAGTATTGAAAATCAGATTTAAAAATCACTAGTAATCCCACCTGTCTAACTCAATCTTTATTAACATTATGGCCTTCTTTTCTTTACTAAATACATTATAAACTTCTCTGTACATTGTTTTATTGTTTCCATGCCCCTATTCTTAATACCTACATAAAATTTTGACAAGTATTTACACACAATATAATTAATAATAGTTAATTAGAAAAAATAACTAAAGTATTTGGCTGTTTACTACATTTTTCATTACTTTTATGATTTGAGGGGGCTAATTTCTTGTTTTCAACCTATTCTAGAAATAAAGTCATTGTTCCCACAAGAGAAAGATGGCAGCATGACTGTCTATCTCTCCGCCTGAATGCCACTTTTAAACAACAAACTCTAGATTGAGACAAAGGAAAGAAACACCTTATGATATAACACAGACAAGGAATGTGCTGGTTCTAAATGCCAAAAAATGAAGCACACCATTCAGAAGGAAAGTATACTAGACTCTGAATCAGAAGATTTGCAGTGCAATGCTTGGGAAGTCTCATAGAGGACTCTTAACCTCTTTAAACTTAGCCCATTCATATAACACGTCATCCAAGTCCAAAATAAGAAAAATAATCACCACCCCTCCCTGTTGCCAAGAGGTAGGGGGATTGTTTGATAGTACTTTGTAATTTCTGAAATAATGTTTATTTTTCTGGTTACAAAAGTAAAATATGCTCATTGTAGATGTTTGTAAAAATTCAGAAAAAGCATACAAAAGCAAGTATAAGCTACCAATAAGCCTGCTATTGAGAGATAACTTTTAATACAGCCTTTAATGTTGCTTCTACAATTTATGTATATATATATATTTTTTTTTTTGATGAGGAAGATTGACCCTAAGTTAACTTCTGTGGCAATCTTCCTCTATTTTGTATGTGGGACTCCACCACAGCATGGTTTAATAAGTGCTATATAGGTCTGCACCAGGGATCTGAATCCCTGAACCCCAGGCCACCAAGTGGAGCACGCAAACTTAACCACTACATTACTAGGTTAGCTGCTACGATTTATGTTTTTAACAGTATAAAATTAGGTATAGTTCTGTACACTCCCTTTGACACTTCAATTGTGGGGGCTGATTTCAAGCAGTAGTATACCATTTAATATTGAGTGTCATATTATGATAGACTGCACTTTATGTCAGGGTAACAAATCCAAGAATGCTCTTCAATATACCTGCATCAAATGCTTCTCTATAAAGCAAGCAAAGCAAATCCCTCTCATGTGGTCACCAGGCAGTAGTCACAGAAGCAGTGGATTCCTGATATTGTTGCTCTCTTCTCCAGAAATGCTGAAAATGCAGGGCACACAGTGAGTCACCCGGGATGGGCTCATGGCCCACTAATGCTGCATATCCCTATACATGGACAATATGGAAAGCATCTGTGTATTCTAAGGACCTTAGTTCTAAGTGAAAACTCTAGAACCAGAACCCCACACAACACTTCCCCGCCCACCCACTGAGCACTCACTTGAGGGCGTATACACCCCCACCAGCTGTCTAGTCCAATAGGCTTTATCCCAGATACCTGGCTTGAGTCTGACCTCCCCCAATCCAGGGGCTAGAGTCGCCTGTCCCCACTACACCACTCTGCGAAAATGTTTTATGCAGTGTTCACCTTAGAAAGACAGGGCAAAGGGCCAGAAATCTACTGGTTCAAAAATAAAACTTTTCAGTCACTTCTGGGCACCGCTCTGTTTCATATAGCGTCTTAGTCTTGGAAAAGCGGTCAGAAATAAAGTAGAATATTGTCTGTTTATCTGTTTCTAAAAAATGACGTAGGCTTCTCCCTAAGATTCAGGAAAATGTTCTGTGGTCTGTGTGCACCTGGGTGTGACAACTGCCAATGCATAAAAGTATACCTGGTTTTCCTTCCCACGCAGTAACAGCGACGTGACTGCTTCTGTATGAGAACGTGATACAGTAGGAAACGTCAATATCTCCAACTCTTATCTCTCCCTTGACCTATTTTTGTAATTCTATACTTGTATTTCATCAAATTCAGTTGGGCATGTGTGTGTGGTCTGCCCTCTTGGATTGGAATTTCTCTTTTGTTTAATTTTTGCTGTGACCCCTTATGAAAGCTGCATGGCTGGATTTGGAATCAGAACTAGAGGCTGAGTCTTCACTCCACCAAATAATTGTGTGACTTTAGACTAGTGACTAAATGTCTATGAGCCTCCATTTCCTCATGTGAAAATGGAGTGAATAATGTCAAACCTTCTTATGTTAGAGTTATGTTGAGGTTCCAATGAGATAATATTTATCTGAAAGTTTACTTACTAAAATGCGAATGCAATCACAGCTCCAATGCTTAAACCCTTGAATGGCTTCTCTCTCAGTTTAGGATAAGGTCAAAATACTTACGGAGTCCCTCACTATCCTGCCTTGTTTCTCTCCAGCCTCATCTCTTGCATCTCCTTGCTGGCACTCAACATTCCAGACACACTAGCCCACCTCACTGAGTCATTTCATTTCCAAAAATAAAATAGGGGAAAAAATCAATTTGACTATCTTTTCAAAACATCTGCTACCTCAAGGCAAGGCCTTCTGAAGCTTGCCTCCAAAATGGCATTTTAGGATATAAGTCACAACTGCCACGCCTAAGTATGCTGCTCTGCAGATACTGAGAAAGACACTTTGAAGACCAAAAACGTAATATTAATATCAGTGGTCTTGATATTATGACTTTATGTCTGGCCTTCATAAAAGATCAGTTACTCGTTTCGAAACTGTCTCTAAATCAACAGGTGTTGTGCCCTGTTTAGCTAATTCAGAGTGGAGTCAACAGCAGACGGATAAACAGCTTGGCATCTGGCTTTGGCCCTGCTGCAGAATTGCCAAGAGAAGCCCAAGCATCCTGCTTCACCTGTGTTTTCTAAGGCTTCTGTTGTCATACGAATGGCTCATTTTGCGGCTCCAGCAAATGTTTGAAATTGGCGTCTGGTATCACAGAATGCCTGACCCTGACCAGGGGGCAAATGTCAAACCATGCCAGAATGCACAGCCTGGTTTCAAAATGATGAGTAAAATTCACTTCTTAGGAGAAGGGCATTGTACCGGTTTGATGCCAAGAACTACTGAAAATTATTCCATACTTAAAAGTTCAT
Organism: Equus przewalskii; assembly: GCF_037783145.1. Classification (NCBI taxonomy): domain Eukaryota; kingdom Metazoa; phylum Chordata; class Mammalia; order Perissodactyla; family Equidae; genus Equus; species Equus przewalskii. The sequence continues at coordinate 44,000,412 of NC_091834.1, forward strand.
TTTGCAGCTTGCTAGTCAGCTATTGTAAATACTGAAATTATAGAATAGCACCCCCTACTTTTATCCTTTCTTCTACCTTTTGTCACTGCCATTCCTGAAAAACGTGAGTGGAAATACAAAGCCCTCAGTGTAGTCTGACTTTGCTATGAGTTTGTCTCAGGTTGGATTTCTTAGAAGCAGAGCTTGAAATAGATATTCTTAGGCAAGTGATCTATTGAGGTAGTGCTGTCAAGAAACTAAAGGAAGCAGGCAAGGGAAGAAGCTGGACCATGATGTAGTTTCAGGAGAAGTCTTGTCTCAGACTGGTCCCACAGGGAGCTTGGGAGTATGAATTGAACCTTCCAGGTTGGGTCAACCAGAGGCAAGGGGGCCAGGCTGTCTCAGTCCCACGTTAGCCAGTCATTGGCCTATGGGCCTCCCAGGCATTTCCAGGCAAGTTGGCTCTTATCAGTCAAAAGCCAACCTCCAGAAAAGAGTGCAGCTCTGAGCTCCGATCAGCCAACACCCTCAGCATCTGGGATTGGGTTCACCAACCTCATAAAAGGGATCTAGTCAGGGCACCAAAGATTGCATCCACTTCACAGGCCTATTATACTAATCCTATAAATCTTCGCCATCATAATTATTATGATATTGTTATGACCATTGCTTTTGGAAGGAAGCCTATATACAAGGAAGAACTATCTTTGAGTTCTAAACTGAGCCATACCTACTCCAATCTCATAAACATAGCTAGAAACTGAGAATTTGGAAAAGATGTCATTTACTTTTATCTCAGCCAATTATAGTTGGCCGATCATCACTTATAGGAAACTCATACAAAACAAGGGATATGTAACAGTTTTTCTTTCTAAACCATTTTATTTCCATTCCACTACTGCTGTTACAAAGCATTATTCTTTTTAAAAAACCAAATAATAAAAGATAACCTGTTCTTCAAGACCCATAACCTGTGATGACAAAATAATGATTTATCTCATCAGTCAGAATTCAGTAAAACTCATCTTTATTTCACAGGAGCTAAACCAGAATTTCAATCGTGAACACAAACTACAGTGCATTGGATAGCATTTTACTGAAAAATAGTTTTATTATTAAAGCCCAACGATTTAGATAGCTATTCACTTCCTTTTATTTCTGTGTTTTCTTTGAAAGCTTTCAAACACCCAGTAATGACTTTTTCCAATATTCTCATATCCAAATATCCAGGAGCATTTTTCTCCTCTTTTGCCAGATTCTTTCAAGCTTAAGTACATAGACATTTTGGATTTTACTTCTCATCTAACATTTTGTTTTATTTTGTTTTATCCTGCGGAGGACACAAGGGCACTAATTGGCCATACTTAAAAAATTTAAACTGTGGGTGAGCACATTTGCAGCCAATCATGAGACTACATCAATGCCTTAGGCAATATTGCAGACATATTATAACATTACAGACCACACATAGTGAATGAATCAGCAGCTTAACCTGGGACTCTAAAATATCGAGGAATAGGGAAATTGTCTCCATACCATAACCTTCCCAAGTATGCCAGAAACAAAAGGAGCTTTAACCTGGAAGATAATGAAGCTTGAATTTCAGTGCCTTTGCTTTGTGACTGTCCTGTCCAAAGCCTAGGAGGACTGTCCTGTCCAATACTTTCACACCTTCATCAATTTTTTTTCATTTCTAGAAGCAATATATTTGATTCTTTTTCTTAAAGAAGATCCCCAAACGATAAATTTCATGTCCTATAAAACTTGAATTCTGCCGTATTTACTCATTACCAAGACCACATTTTTCTACCCAAGGAGCCAAGTTGGGAGGTGATAAGTGGAACTGATTCTTTTGTCACCAAGGCCCAAACATCTTCAGGGCAAAGCAGAAGATTCAGTGCCTGCTTTCATCAAATCACCACCCATACAGCTAAAATCTTTATTTAGCAATGTCCATCATGAGTATTCCCACCACATCTAATGGAAAAAACACCCTGCAAGGCACTAGAATGTGCAGGCTTCAGGTCTCTTTTGGTTTTCCTGCCCTGCCTGCTATATATCCTAAATGACAGTCAAACAGGGGCTCCCAAGCATTTATCTGAGGATACAAGATTGTCTCTTTATTAGTGTATCTGCGACACCTGAGTCTGCATTTGCCATTTAAAATTAAAAGGCCACAGCATTTCAGATCCAATCAAAAGACTGCCAATTAAAGTATCATTTGTCTTTGCATAAAAATTGCTTGGGGCTGTTTCTCTTTTATCCCCAGGCTCTTATTTACTGTAAATTTCCAGCAGGTAGTACGGATCACAGCTGCTCAACCTATTTAAAAACTATCCGGGGCAGATTCATTTGCAAATGGACCCTAAGTAAATATTCATTGATGGCATGTGATGATTTAGGAAAGATTTTCATTAAAGGTGTTTGATGGGGATCAGATCTTTATGAAAACACTCTGAGCCAGGATGACTTTCCCAGAGTCATGACTGAGCCACTTCAGCAGCTACTAGATATGGAAATCCCCACTGTTTACACCAGCTCCACGAATTATTATAATGCCCCTGAAACCTGAATCCACTAATAGAGTCAGAAAATGTGTTTTAAAGCATGAGAAGAGCTAAAAATGATTTCTTCTCCTCTAACTGGGAAACAGAAATACTAATTTTTTTTTAAGGAGATCACTCACCAGTGTAAGCTCCTCAGTTTGCACATTAACTTCTTCTTTTGACTAGACCTATTCATTTACTATTTGCAACAAAACATATTTCCAGTATTTTAAAACAAAGAAATATATGCCAAGACTTAGGAAAATAAAGTGACTTTAAAGGTTTGTCCGTGCAAATTGGGTAATGCTTGTATTTGTAAAAAATATCAAGCATTTTCCTTTCTTCGTCCTATCTTGAGTCGATAGGCCTGCAGCTCCCAGATAAATAACTTTTTCTGCTCTGTCTCTGCTCCCTAGGGAAAGCTTAGATTTCATTTTGAGGTCATATAGTGGAGACAATATAATTTTATAAAATCAAAGGAGAAAAAATCTGAATTCCTGCCCTCTTTTGTTCTCCCCTTTGTCTCCATGGATGAGGGCAGAGGTGTGCGTCACTCTGCTTGCGCATTCTACAGGAGTAAGGAAGAGGACCCTCTTGGCCTCTTCTCTCCTGATCTCCCCTTTAAGGATTCCCAGACCCTGGTAGCAGTTTATGTCTCCATCCTGTAGGCCCTACCATCAGAATTCTGATGTTCAAATTAAAGTCACGCGCCAGGAAAAAAATAGCAAATCTAGTCACTAATTGTTCACTGTTGTTGCTGTTAAATCTGATAGTCAAAAAATAGTAGATTCATTCCCTATATAACATAATATAAAAATAGGAAATTAAGGAATTTCTTTTCAGTCATGATATCTCCATCTGAATAAAGCATAGTAAATTAATTTTAGTAATCAGACTTTTTATTTACAGTAATCACCTGTGCCAGTTAAGTAGTGAAGGCTGTCTCCTCTGCACCTTTGGTCCCTCAGGAATGAAGCAGGCACATGTCAGATGCTTTCACAGCTCAGCACAGGTCAACTTCCAAGGCAAGCACCAGCTTAGCACTGTAATCCACACCATTTTTTGTTGGCTAATGGCTGTTGGGTTCACACTCTATCTGCAAGTCTAGAGACTGAAAAGAAATATCAGCCTTTTCCCTAGGACTCAGAACTCTGAGCAAGCATATATACAGCAAATAGCACACAGAGGATGAGCAGTCACAGATGCCATCTGGGAGGTGACAACCTGCAACAACTCAATGGCCACTTCATCCCATTATACTGAGAGGACCAAGTTTTGCACCTCCCCCAAAGCCCTCAAACCCACATTAACCCTTGACCCATGGTAGATCCAAAAGAGAAAAGCCTGAGAAGAGTCAAATGTTTAAGGATTTGAGGTGACACTGGCACAGATATACAGAATATCCTGTGTTCAAGTATCTAATTTTGAGCGAACAGAGCCACTGAACCATCACAGAGAGGTTTAATGGGAAAGAGGGCTGGTTATTTATTGTATTTCTTAGCTGAGGATTCCAAAATACTATTACTGGTTATATCACCTATACAGGGCATTATTTATACTACAACTTATCAATGAAACATGTAGAGATTTGAATAGTTTTTTCATATGCAAAGAGTCAGTGTCCAATAATAATAGTAGTGATAATAGCAGCTAACATATACTGAACACTTAGCCTGTGACAGGACCTGACCTAGGCTGTGTTCCTTATTTCATTTGACCCTCATGACACCCCTATAAGGTAATAGATATACCGGTGACCTTGTAGTTAAAATATTGAGTTTATCCCCACTCTCCCACTTATATATAATGTGACATTGTATAAGTTTATGCGACCTTGTGCAAGCCTTTTCACCTCTTAACCTCCATTTCCCCATATGAAAATTAAGAGCCCCAATTCATGCCTTCCATACACCATAGGATTATTGTGATGATAAAGAGACAATGGATGGGGAGTTTCCATAAATTAATAAACTCAAAGGTAAAATTATTTTATTATTTACAGGATAAGATGTTTGTGTGTCCACTCATCGTCACTGGCTATCTTGAGAAGGAAAATGTTTTAAATATATTGGTGTTTGCTTACATATGGGAACCTTTCTATTACTGTATGTCTCATAAACCTCTTTTAACATGGTCTGCCAAAATGGAGAAAGCACACATTCTAGAAATCACGTGTTAAGATTTCCATGAAGTGTGTAAAAGCTTTCACAAAAGCCAAGAAAGTTTCGTGAAGCTGCAGGTGGTGAAATTATCGATTCCATCTAGACTTTATTTTAATAAGTTCCTTTAAAGATGGCTTTTTATTATATCCTGCAGCTATTTAAAAGGTGTTTTAATAAACACATCTCTATTATAGGTGCCAATCTTTTTCATCATCTCCCTATGTCCCACAGAATATGTGAACATCAGCTTGCCGTATCTTAAAAGTCTTCATTAACCGGGGCTAATTATTTGAGAGTTGGGCCTCTCTTTCCCACTTCACGTTCCTAATCAATGATTCTGCAGAGAGTTGCTTCACGGTGTGAGGTTTTGTGGACTAGGTATTTTCCTCCATCTTGGGTCACACCAGGGCTACTTCTGTGAAATTCAATTAGAACCTTATAATAGTTCTCTGTAAATTTCATTACTTCAAAAACAAACGGTAAGATCTTAAAGGGAGCCTGCAACTGCTGGAGAGAGTTTATTAACACTTTGTCAGAAAGTGTGTTTTTTGTCTTAGGCAAATCAATCAAATCCACTTCAACCGGCAAGCTCCTCGGCTTTCAATGTGAAGAACACAGACTTGTCTCATCCCCAAAAGATGTTAACAACACCCCAGTTCTTCATAGCCATAACACTATTGGGGAAATTTTTCCCCTTTCGATTCGGAAAAGAGTCACTTCCATTTGGCATAACAATTTTCTAAGGACCATGAATGAATTAGAAAAAAAAAAAAATCAGATTATTTTGGAGTAAAGAGCCTAGAGAGAAAGAAAATTCTGTAATTTTAACAAGATTTAAACCTCATTTACCATACTCTTTAACAGCAAAGGGGAAGCCAGCTCAGCAAATCAACACAATTATGAGCATATTAAAAAACGCACACACACAAGGGAAGCAAAGTGTTCAAAATTAGGTCATATCGGCATTTAAAATTGAACCCTGCATTCAACAATCTGCCATTTAACCTTTTTGTGATTAAATGTACAAATAGTAACTAAGAGACAGTCGCTTTTTCTTAAGAAATGACTAGTTTTTAAGCTATAACTTTAGATAAACTGTGTAACCACAGCAAGTAAAAGACAAAACAAAACAAAACGAACAGGGGCCGGCCCCGTGGCCAAGTGGTTCAGTTCGTGTACTCTGCTTTGGTGGCCCAGGGTTTCACGGGTTCGGATCCTGGGCACAGACATGGCACCGCTCATCAGGCCATGGTGAGGCAGCGTCCCACATAGCACAACCAGAGGCACTCACAACTAGAATATACAACTACGTACTGGGGGGGTTTGGGGAGAAGAAGAAAAAAACGAAAGAAGATTGGCAACAGTTGTTAGCTCAGGTGCAAATCTTTAGGGGAAAAAAACATGAACAAAACACACATACTTACACAAAATCTCTGTTTTACCAACCTCCAACTAGGTCTTTTGTTGTCCTCAAACTCTAATGAGCTACTTCCTTTTGAAATCACTGCAATATCTAATGATAAGTACTCAGAAGGAGAAAAACATGAAGACAATGACAGCACCCTCAGGGCAGACATGCTCATCTCTATGGACAAGGAAAAAGGTTATAAGGAAATCGGAATACTGGACGGATTGTGAACTGAATAGAGGGACTTTTGGACAATGTTGGGATGAGGAGAGCTACAAGTAGCAGTAAAGAGGCTTTGAGCAACTTCTGCAGAATTAAATTCATCTTTTTGAATGGCCAGAGTTGGCTATGTGATTGTTAGTATATAGACTTCTGATACTTGTTTATGGGCTTTGTTTCTGCTTTCTCTTCTTAAATTGTAAACTGTTGAAAGACAGAAGCACAGTGTCTGTTTCCATTATAACTAACTCCTTTACAGTCTCTGGTTCAGCACTCTTGCGATGTTCCATAAAGTGTGTGAAATTTGTTTGATGGACCAGATAGTTTTCCAGTATGGCAAAAATTTTGTTTGTATTTACACAGCAATAAAATCAGTACTGATCACCTCCATTTCTATTCACTGTATGTATGACCTCTACATGATAGAGGCATCACTTTTACTAGCTGAGGAATATTGCTCTGTCTGCCTCGGGCTCATGCAAATAATAAATGATCATGCAATGAATTTCTTTTTAATACTTTTTTACAATAAGTATTTACGTAATGATTACAGTTTACAAAGTGCTGTTCTGGGGTATTATCCCATTTAATCTCACTTAATCGCAGAATATTTCATTGAGCTTCTGTTAATTTTTCTAGTAACTTCCTTGTCTGTATCTCCACCCTACTTTAACCTTCAAGTGGCAAGAAATTAGCTAACGAAAACACACACACACACACTAATGTTTACAATCCCTGCCTTATAATTTAGTTCCATCACTTAATTTGTAGGTTGTCAGCTAACTTTAACTCCCTGATCATGTGCACCAAGTTGGTAAATGAAATTCAGTAAGAATTATCATCACAACAACTGAAAATATACATCTAAACTATCAGAAAAAATAGGTCTGTAATGTCATCTGTGAATCTTTCCTTTTTTACTGGTTTCCATTCACAGTGAGCCTCTTAAAGTAATTGGATTATGAAAAATAATGGTAGGTTTACTCTGCTTTATTTCTATTTTTGGCATAAAGGCCCTGATCTCATCATAAGAAAATTAATATGCACTAAAGGCTATTAGACAGTAAAACCACACTTTTGGACTACGCATCATAACCTGGGTTCAAACATTAGAATTTGAGCTGCTCCTTACCAAAATTCTTAATTGGTCATTGACTCCTGCATTTACCTTTCTAATATCTCTTCTTCCAAATTTTCAGTAACCTTAAAGCAGTTACATTGGCATGTAGGACCCCAGATTTGAATATCTCATTTGTCTGCTTTCCAAGACTATTGATCTCTTTAGCATTCTCTAGAATTTACTCTTCTCAAGTCCATTACTTTATGGATGATCTGATGAACTAATCTGAACTGAGGTGCTACTATGAAACAGTTTATTTGAGTTTGAATAAAGACCTTCTAGAGATCTGATGATTTCAACGCAAAGAAACGACTTCAGTGATGGTTGCTTCAAATATATATCTATGATTGTGTGAAAAACTTGTGGGAATCATACCACACTGCCACTCATTCAGCTACTCTTGCTACTCACAGGCTTTTACTGACTACAGGCCCAAATATGGATGTCATCTGTCCATTAAAATGAATAACCTGTGGGTGCTACTCTCAGAGAGTTTACACTCCAGATCAGTAGTTCTTAACCGATAATAATTACGTGGGACCTCTCTTTTAGGCATTCTTTTTAAATAAAAATTTTTTTTAATTTATTTGTGTTTTTTTTTTTTTTTTTTGAGGAAGATTAGCCCTGAGGTAACATCTGCTGCCAATCCTCCTCTTTTTGCTGAGGAAGACTGGCCCTGAGCTAACATCCGTGCCCATCTTCCTCTATTTTTACATGTGGGATGCCTACCACAGCATGGCTTGCAAAGTGGTGCCGTGTCCGCATCCGGGATCTGAACCAGTGAACCTCGGGCCGCCGAAGCAGAACGTGCCAACTTAACTGCTGCACCACCAGGCTGGCCCCTCTTTTAGGCTTTCTGGTGTGCTGTCTGGAACAAACATCCTAAGTAATCTGAGCTAAATTTGGAAGATTCTGTTTCAACCAAGAAAGGGTAATACACATACAGGGAAAAAATACATAGATATGTATATGTACATGTTTACATATATATGTATATGCATATATTAATTTGGATAAGTGCTAAAGCAAATTTGGGAAACATTATTCTGACTGAGTGCATTGAAGAAAGCAGAGGGAGCTTTTGAATTTACTTTTACTTTTATTTATTTATTTATTTTTTAAGATTGGCACCTGAGCTAACATCTGTTGCCAATCTTCTTTTTCTTCTTCTTCTTCTTCTCCTCTCCAAAGCCCCCCAGTACATAGTTGATTATTCTAGTTGTGAGTGCCTCTGGTTTTGCCATGTGGGACACCACCTCAGCATGGCCTGATGAGTGATGCCATGTCTTTGCCCAGGATCCGAACCAGCGAAACCCTGGTCTGTCGAAGCAGAGTGCATGAACTTAACCACTCGGCCACCGGGCCAGCCCTCCTGAATTTCATTTTAAATGGTAAAATTTCCTTTTTAGAATGAGGAAACACTATGAGTAAGGGTGTGGAAACGGTAACGTGCATGGCACAAGGAAGGGGGGAGGGGCCAGGAGTAACAGGTCGGGGTAGGGGTTGAGGTGGGCTGAAGTGCTTAGAAGAATGTATTTTCTTTCTCTACGGTTATCAATTCTTAATGACTTGATGAGTTTACAATCCAATGGGGACAAGGGAAAAAGTACAAACAAAGGCTTAAAAACTAAAATTCATATGTTATTATTAAAAAGAAAACAGAAAGCTGAAATCTGGTCGGCTACAGCTGTATGAAAGCAAGAAGAGCATGTCAACCCAGTTATCATAGAACTGAAAATGAATCTTAGCAATGTAATTGGAATAAGAATTGATGGCCCTTGCAGCTTCATATTCTTAATGATTTCAAGGAATTTTCCTATGACCACCAAAAGCCAAAAACACTGGGAGAAAATCTAAAGCACTGAAGTTACGTATGCTTAGAATAAAGACACCCAAACTAAATGAGAGGCAGTGGGGGAGGGAGACTATCCAGCTCTCTTTCACCTCTTCGGTATAGAAAGGGAGTGGGAAGTAGCCGTAACCAATGGCATCATTCTATGACCCTGAGAAATGAGGCAGAAACCATCCATCAGTAGGTGCGGGAGAAGCAGGCTGTTTTAAAGGTAGGGCCAGCAATGTTTACTCAGGATGTTTGGGGGATGCCAATATGTTGCCAACAGTGCTACCCTGAGATTCTCTCTAAGATAAACTCTCCTAGTTCACAGTATAGAGATGTGAAAAAGAGACACCATCTCTAGGGTTTGTGCACCTTATATATCATTTATTTTAATGACAGAATGGAATGAAACTATATAATACTATTATAATGCTAATAATACTGTTCCAACCAATGAAAAATGCTATTTGTGTGGTCCTGGGGTCCAACTTTCTTGGGACAAGCTTCTTTGCAGAACCACCCATAACTGAGCTAGTCACTTTCCTGTCTTCACTCAACAAGCTTCTTCCTTCCAGAAGCATGTTCTCTCTTAGCTCCTGTGTCACTATGTTCTCCTAAATTGTTTCCTTCTTCAAATGGCTCTCCTCTCAAATTCCTCTACAAAATCTCTAAATGTTGGAATGTCCAGGCCTCATTTCTCAGCCCTCTTCTTTTTCTTTCCTTAACTATACCCTCTCTCCTCATCAGTGATTCTCAGGTGTGGTCCTGGGACCAGCAGTCATAACATCATCTGTGGAAATTAGAAATGAAAAATATAGGGCCCCATCCCAATGCTACTGAACCAGAGACTGTGGGTATGGCCAGCAATCTGTGTTTTAACAAACCAGCCCTGTATGTGATTCTGATGCACACTGACTTTTGAGAACCATGTCCATAGGTTATCTCACCCAATCACAAAGCATCAATATCATTGTATGATTATGACTTCTTAATGTATATGTCTCACCTCGTCCCTCTCTTGAACTCCAGATGGTATGCCCAACTGCTAACTTGACATATCCACTTAATTGTCTACCAAGCATGTCGAACTTACTATCACCTAAATAGAATTCTTGATCATTGACTTCTCCCAAGTTTGTTCTCCCACTTTCTCAGGAAATGACATTACCATTTATTCCGTTGGTCAAGCTAAAAACTTAGACATCATCTTTGATTCCTCTCTTTCACTCATCCCCTCAACAAATCCATCAGTAAGCCCTGTCAACACTACAAACAAACCATATTCAGATCCAATTATTTCCATCTCTTCCACTTCCCTGCTACTACATTAGTCTAAAGCACTATCCAATGAGACAGGGTCAGCAAAAGTCAGAGGAGGAAATTAGAAAACAGAGATCTTACGATTTTAAGGAACCGGGGGCAAGGTAATATCACAAAAATCAAAGAAGAGGAGGGTCTCAGGTAGGAAGCAATAATCAATATAAATCTCTAGGGATGCCAAGAAAGAAGACTGAGAAAAGTCGTTGGTGATGCCTAAGGTTAAGGTGGAATTTAAATAACTATCTAGATTGAAGGCATGCGTGGAGAAATATTTTGAGGAAGAAAAGGGAGAAGATACGAACTGGCTTTGATCGTCTCAAAAAGTCCGTGCTGAGAACATGTGCTGAGGTGGGAGAAATGACTGAGGATTTGAAGAAGGAAGCAAAAGTTTGAATAGTCGCTGCATAGAAAGACAAGTACTAACACAACATAAGGAACAAAAATAAGTCACTTAGTTAATCTTGTTGGGAATTTGTGTTCTGGAGTACCTGACCACCTCTGTCTAAAAAGGTGTCAAACAGAACATTTGGGATAGTTCCCTCCAAGGTGGATCCTCAGATGATTTAAACATTGATATGGATCACCACATGAATTCTTTTATTCATAGCACTTGGCATCAACTGCTAAGGAAACGCAAGCGTTGGACTTGTTACAACACCAAGTTTATACCAGAAAATTATGTCACAAATAATATAGCTGCAGTATTTCTAATTCCATGAGACTTTTATCACTTCCTCGGTAACTATTTATGTCATTGTTTGGAAAAGACATCTACTCCAGCATCAAAGTGTATCAGAAAGACAATTTCTAGTTAAAATAAAAATGATAAGAGAAAACTCCCTGGATGAAAAAATGAACCTCAACACAAAACTAGAGTCATAAGCTGACCCAAAGTAAAGCTAAATTCACATTACGTGGTACAAAATAATAATAGAATTTTACTTCATACTTAAAGGTTATTTGACTTATTGAATCTGCAGTGGCAAAGATAATTTTTTTGTTGTTAGATTTGCTTGTCTATTTACTCACTTAACTAACTTAAATTAGATTACTTTTATGTGTCTGGCCCTGTGGTAGGTGTCGGGGCTTTGGAGTCGGCGTCTGCACCCAAGGAGCATATCACAGGCTGAAAGGCAGCCAGAGTCAGGGCAACCAGAGAACACTGCAGGCATCTCTTTGAAAACAACCAAGGGGCAGCTGGATCAGACTGGAGGAGTCAGAGAAGGCTAAAAGCTGATTCTTGAAGGCTACGTATGAGTTTTCAAGATGAAAGTAGGGGCTATCCCGACCTTTCTCTCCTTGTATACTCTGAATTCCCTTTATAAATGCTACTCAAAGAGTGGTCTGTGGACGGGGGCCAAACTGCAAACTATTTCTGGTCCAAGATGAAGTGAATACAGAAACTGAGTAAACATTTGGAAATTTTTATATCAATTTGACAGAGTAATTATAAGTCTGTTGAATCTAGTAATAAAAAGTTAGGGTTTGTATTTTGTATCTATTTGCTTTTATCTCATTATACTAGTAATTCATTTTTATTATGTTTTTAAAAAGTACTGGTCTGTGATGGATTGGAAATTTTTTTAAAAACTGAGCTGAAAACTTATGTCCACACAAAAACCTGCACATGCATGTTTATAGCAGCTTTATTCATAATTGCCAAAACTTGGAAGCAATCAAGATGTCCTTCAGCAGGTGAATGCATATATAAATTGTGGTCCATCCAGACAATGGAATACTATTCAGCACTAAAAAGAAATGAGCTATTGAACCATAAAAAGACATGGAGGAAACTTAAATGCATATTACTAAGCGAAAGAAGTCAATCTGAGGAGACTACATACTGTACAATTCCAACTATATGACATTCTGATAAAGGAAAATTTGGAGACAGTAAAAGGATCAATGGTTGCCAGGGGTTGGGGGGAGCAAAGAATGAATAGGCAAAGCACAAAGAATTTTTAGGGCAGCAAAATTATTCCATATTATGCTATGATGGTGGATACATTTGTGAAAACCCATAGCATGTACAACATCAAGAGCGAATCCTAATATAAACTATAGATTTGGGGTGATAATGAATGATGTGTCAATGCAAGTTCAATCAATTGTAACAAATGTATCACTGTGATGCGGGCTGTTCATCCTGGGGAAGGCTGTGCGTATACGCGAGCAGAGACTATATCGGAAATCTCTGTACCTTCCATTCAATTTTGATGTGAACCGAAAACTGCTCTAAAAAATAGTTTGTGCTAAAAAAAAAAAAAAAAAAAAAAAAAGGGGTCCTTCACCACAGTTGATTTGAGAGACACTTCTCTATTTTCATTACTCTTTGACCCCAAACTCTACCAGATCCTCTGACTATATGAAAGTTCGCGATAACTCCTTACAGGAGCCAAGGAAAATGAGGAGGTGGGGGTGATCTTTTTGCACATGCCACAAAGTTTCTTGTAAAAATTGGTAGTAATAAAATTCAAACATTTAAGAAATATATAAGGTAAAACGTGAAAGCCCATCATAACCTCACAACCCAGAGACAACAAGAATCAACAATATAATGAACATTACGGCACAATTTTTATCTTTCTGGGAGAATATTCTGTATACCAACTTACAGCTTTCCTTTTTTGTTTACTTTATCTCGCACATTTTCCCATGCAAATACATAAAAATAATAACTGTAAATAGGTAACATTTATTGAATGTCTATTATGTGCCAGATAATGTCCTAAAAATTTTACAACGTATTATCTGTTTGCTTCTCATGAAACTCTATGAAGTAGATACTATTCTTAAGCCTGTTAGACAGATGAGAAAACTGAGGCACAGAGATACAAAGTAATCTGCTCAAGTTCACACAGCAATTAAGCGGCAGATCCCAGAACTGAAATATATGTACTTTATTCTTTTTAATGACGACTCAGGTTTCTTATTTTTTTAATTTAGTGATTCCAATTTTAATAGTCATGTGGATTATTTTATTTTGCTATTATAAATAATGCTGCAACATCTTTTACATATTACTTCATTTATATTTAGTGTTTCTGTACAGTAAGTACCTAGATGTGGAATGTTAGGTCAAAGGGTTCAATACATTTCAATTATAACAGTATTAGCAAATTGTCCTCAAAAATGCCAGTATCAGTTGAAACTCACACCCATGTACTAGAGTTCATAGTCATTTATCCTTGACACACACCATATATTTATCACTTAAGATTCTTTTTCAATCTAAAAATAAAAAATATCTTATTATTGTTATAGAAATCTTAAAACTGCTTTAGAAAGATGTTATATTTCTGGAGATGGTTGTAGATTGCATCTACTTATAAGTCAAATTCCTCTTTCTCGCTCCCTCTTCTGCTCAGCCTGGGGAAAGAAGGAATGGACACAGACCTCCCTGAGAAACCATGACACTAACCACAACCCACAGGGTTTGGCCAAAACTGGACCAGCTTTTGGAAGGTATTAACTCAACTGTCATCCAACTTGCTGCTGTCAGTCTCCTGTCAGTCACTCATCACAGGGCACGGTGCTCTGATTTGATACTTTGCTAAGGGCTGCACAGGGAAGAAAAAAAACTATAAAAGACCATATCGTCAAGCAGTATTCGTTGCTTTTCCTCTTCACTGTCCTCTACCCTGAGCCCACCAAATATTTCATTTGCATGACATTTCTTCAGTTGAGCTGCTATCTGCCCTTTAAATGGCATCTTAGCATTTCAGGTCCTCTAGCTGTCTTCCTTCCCTTCTTTCTTTGATGACACTTTTCCTGGAAGTTTGTGAAAAGGCCTGACATTCACAAAGTCTAAGGTCTTCTGGTGATACCAAATGTAACAGAAATAGAGGCATGATTAGCACTGAGCGACATTACGTCTCTTTAGCATGGTTTGGCTCAGGTTACAGAACCTGGGCCACTATAACACAGACGGAGGCTGTAGTCATTCCCCTCCTATTTTATGATCATCCTGTTTCATTGCTTTGTGCTTTCACTACATCCTGGCCTAGCAGTCTGGAGCAGCAGGCTAGAGAGATAAGGCCTTCTGGTAATAAATAAAGTAGAAGGTTAAAACCACAAGAAAGGGAATGTGGGAAATTGTGATGACAAGGCCATATGTTTAGCCTTGGATATGTGCTCTAAGAGTATTTGGGGGCCTTTTTACCCTCTTTTAAAAGGACTTCACATTTACACTCTGCCTATCATCCAAACATTCATAAAAGCATATGCTTCACAGCCAGGGAAAGAGAGCTGTCTAACAGCACCCATTTCTTGTTCTGGATGGTTAAGTACAAACAACAGGCGTAGTGCAAGTGGCTCCACTCCAGATGCAATTCTATAGAATTCTGGATTTTACTAAGGAAAGAAACTAGAAAAATATCAATTTACTGATGATTAGGCACAAATAGGATCAATCTCAAAATGTGTACATAACAGAGTTCTACAAAGGGATGATACAAAGACATAGAGGGTAAATTTAAACTTATCTAATTAAACAATAGACTAACTGATAAGTAAATAGGAGGTGGGGAGAAATCCTTGCTAGTGTCTGTCATGTTATCTTTGACACATACTGGCTTGCATCACAGTTGCAGGAAAAAAAAAATCCCCATAATATATGGCACCTCATTTTACTTTTCAGTCAAGTCCTCAACTTTAAATATGGACCTGAATTCCACTGCTAAGCAAGTATTCCAATAATTGTTTGAGCAACCAGAGAATAGTGAAAGAAATTTTAAATCTCTTTCCTATGCACAAAGGAAAATATTTCCAATAGAAATTTAGTAATATTTAGGACTTTTGCTCTGCGTAGCTCCATTTTTTCAGGTTGGTTGGTTGGTTGGTTTGTTTCCTGACCACCTCTGTACACTGCTTTTTGCATGATCAGAGAGAAACAAATCAAGGTTGGACAAAAAGCTACAAATGAAAGGAGTGGCCTGGGAAGCATAAGATGTATTTACTAAAGCACAAAGGCTCCCTCTTGTGATGTGTTATGGATGACTAAGGCGTCCGGCTAGTAGGACGCAGGGACTAGTGCTGGCTCTCGGGTGTGCATTTGGAATATTACACTGTGTCTTATTATTGGTCTTTAATTGATTCAGATCCCTTCCGACATGTGTGAGGAACTACAGAACCCAAGTGGTCTAGGTAAAAATAATTAAAAATAGCCACAAGCATTTTATAAAACCCACAATAAATTCCAAATGGATTAAAGATTTAAAAGTAATAAAGTACCTCGTGAAATTCCGATGAATAATTTTATAATCTTTGACTGGGGAAGAACTTTCTAAACAGGACAACAAAGTCACAGGCCATAAAAGAAGAAGCTTCTAGATTTGATACATAAAATTCCTAAACTTCACCTAAACTAAATTTCTTAAGGTACATTAAAAGAAAACTAAGAAAAAATATTTGCAATATATACAACTGACTGGTAGCTAATATACTTATGTAAAAATGAGCTCTTACAAAAATTTTAAGAAAGAGACAAATACTCCATTATAGCTAATAAAAACACTAAGATATATCCAACTTCATTTGTAATAAAAAAATAAATAAAAATTAAAAGACCAATGAGATAGCTTTTTTTCTCCCATTTATCTACCATCTTTGCCCAGATTTAAAGAATGATAATACTCAACGCTGAGTTTGCAGAAATAAACACTTTAATACACAGATAAGAATGTATATATTGCACACTGGGAGGTAATCTGGTAATATATATAAAAAATTGAAAGGTGCATATTCTTTTAACCAGAAAGGCAATCTCTACAAATTTATCAGACATTCTTGCATAAATAAACAATGAACATCCAAAGCGTTGCTTATTATAATGAAGTATTGCAAATAATATTAAATGTTCATTGTTTCAGATTTGGTAAATAATTTGGGTCATTTTTACAAAAGAATACTTTGCAGCTATTAAAAGTGATGACATAGGGGCCAGCTTTGTGGCTGAGCGGCTAAGCTAGCACTCTCCGCTGTGGCAGCCCAGGGTTTCGCCAGTTTGAATCCTGGGCACGGACATGGCACCGCTCATCAAGCCATGCTGAGGTGGCATCCCACATGCCACAACTAGAAAAACCCACAACTAAAAGTATACAACTATGTATCGGGGGGCTTTGGAAAGAAAAAGGAAAAATAAAATCTTTAAAAATTATGATGGCATGATGCTATATGATTCCATGAAATGTTCAGGATAAAATTGTTAAATGAGAAAGGCAAATATTACATAGTTCTATTTTCTATAACTATACTTTTATATGCATTTTACATTTCTAGGAAATTCATAGTTTAATGTCAAGAATAGCTATCCTGAGGCAAGGTGGGAGGGAGTTTGTAGAGGGAGAATATAGAGGGTGATTTTCACTTTTTCTTGATAGCTTTCTCTGTTTTTGAGTTCCATATAATAGACGAACACAACTTTCATAATAAAAATTATTTTTTCTTAAAAATATAAAGTAATGAAATCTTCATTTTAGACTTTTTTCTCCACCCTAACTGCTTTTTTAAGGACTTCACATAATGAATTGGAAACAGCTAAAGACAGAAACAGTATATTTTTAATCTATGTGTTGACTATTATTAACTCTGAAATTAGTTTACTCTAGCAGTTGGTTCTGAATAAAGAAAACTATAGGAAAATAAAACTTTTAGAGTGGAGTAGATTTCTGCAATTATTTCCTTCAAGTGTTCCATTTTACAGATAAAATTTTTTAGATTAGGAAGATGAAATGCCTTTCCTAAGTCACAGAGCGATGGCGGTAAGCCAGAATGAAAATTCAGATACACTCACTCTTCATGAACTTCTTGTTTGACTCCAAACCCCACTTTTGTGACTTTTATTATGAATGAGCATAGAAACTGAATTTAAGATAGTTCTCATAGCCATGCTAGTGTTATCTGAACAAT
The DNA here is from genome assembly GCF_037783145.1 of Equus przewalskii. Taxonomy (NCBI): domain Eukaryota; kingdom Metazoa; phylum Chordata; class Mammalia; order Perissodactyla; family Equidae; genus Equus; species Equus przewalskii. Next base: position 44,017,912 of record NC_091834.1, read on the forward strand.
GCCTTAAATAACAAAAGTGACTGCAATCATATTGCCTTATTAGGAAGGACATACCCAAACCATCCATGACCCAAATGTGTCATGTTCGCAACAATCACAGTGATGACGATGATGATGATGATAAGGATGATGATATGCTACCACTGAGCTTTTGCAGGGTGCAAGCCACTGTGTTAAACACTTTAAATGCATTATCTCATCTAATTTCCACTACTTAGAAACTTTATTTTCTGCACTTTTTTGAGGAAACCAAAGTTTAGAAAGGTGACTTGCCCAATATCATAGAGCTGGTATGACATTCTAGCACCTCTTAGGTATCTATAACTCCAAAATTAAAAAAAGGACTTTTCATTGTTACCTTAAATCACCTCATAAAGATGGCCAAAGATTCAAGACATATCGCATGTCTTCCTGATAGTAAGTTAGAACTGAGCATCATTCTCACAATGTCCAGCGTATTATAATGTATTATCAGCTATGTTGCAATATATTTTCACACCTCCTTTAAAAATGGTCTCATAAATAATGTGTTAATCAATAGTCAACCTCTACATTATACCTAGAAGCACCGACCCATCACATACTCAGCAGGAGACAGCGTGTCTTTCCACTCAACTGTCCTCAGACAACTTACGAGAAAGTGGTGAGAATACCAATAAATTACTACATAGTACATATTCAATGATTCTCAGACACTAGTTTAAAATAGGTAATAGATGTAAATCTTTAGAAGATCTGACTTTACCAAATTTTGCTATAAATCTCCTTTCTTCCTCATTCATGTTTTCTTGCTGTTACACTCCTCACAAATTTCCTTATTACATTATTTTAATTTCTCTTTGAATCTCTCTGTTTACTGTTGTCTGCTGAAGTCTTCAACTGTACTCATTATTTCTCCATCATTCAAATTTTAGGCCCCATGTACCATTATATTCACCCAATCCTTCTTGAGAAGTATTGCTGGGAAGCAGCAAGGATGAGCAGTGAAGGAGAGCAAGAAACAATACCTACTATAGAAATGGTAAATAGGCTGGAATTTAGATATTTAACCCAGAGAATCAACTAGTTTCAGAAATAGGGAAAAGATTGACACAGAGTCATTCCTCTTTCTCCCCCAAGTTTTGATGTGACAAGGATTCTTTCCTTGACCAAACTCCAGCCAGGTTCCTCTGATCCCTCTTTTGAACTAGGCCTCAACTTTGGCCAATAAAGACTTAAACAAATATTAACATAGTGTGAAACAGCTCCAGGCCACTTCCCCAGGATGATCCTTCCCCACCTAAAGTGCCTGCCTGAGAAAATTCAAGGTTTCCAAAAGAATTTACTCTTTGTTCCAACCAATATCTGAAGATAGGGCCCCCGAGTCTCAGTCTCTGTGGGAGGGTAGGAGCCTAACTTCAACAAACACCAGTTAGCAAACCCATATGAATCTCACATGGGCTGACTCCCACTTCCTGTTTTTCATAATTTTTCACTTTCCAGAGTCTACTGAGCCACCACTCAACACCCTCTCTATTCCCACATTCTCCCTTTAAAATGCCCAGTCACTCTGTGCAAATTGAAATTGCGTTTGCTTCACACTGGACTCTTTTCCTTATTGCAATAGTGCATTGCTGATTAAAATCTGTCCTCACTCCTCTAACTACTATATGTCCAACTTTGTTTATCTTTGACATTAGAGATATCATGGTGGTAGGGATATTTGGTAAGAAAAAACCTGGAAGGAACTGCAGGCACTTCTAGATGTGGTAGACAAGCACCTCTTTCAGTTTTCTGAGAGTTCTTTTGTTCTTAGACACTTTCACCCCAGAGAATGTGGTGAGTAGGACTCAGCGGAAAGGAAGTAGGGTGTCACTTGCCCAGGGCTTGTTTTATGCTCAAGAGAAAAAGAAGTAGAGGAGGCCTTCAAGTTTTCTTTAAAGCCCCTGCCAATCAATACACCAGGATAAAAAATAAGAAAGGAACTTTAGCTACTAAACAGTAAATATTATCTACTTGCACTTAATCAGGGCTAACTCCCAGGAGAAAGTTAAAATATATTACAGCCTTACATCAATGGTGGGAGCAAAACGGAACCAAATAGGAGGAAGTGACCAGTGGGAGAGAGAAGTGGCTGTGAATCCAATACAGAGGGCAGTGGATGGGATCCCTGGGCAGGAAGGTAGGAAAGAAAGGACAATAGTGAAGTGTGATAAAGTGTACATAAGGATCAGGTGCTAGAGCCAGCTGACCTGGACCCAAACACTCCCTCTTGCCCTGACCATTTGTGTGTTTGTGAGCGATCTTGGGTATTTCACTACCATTCTCTGATCTTCAGTAATTTTCCTTATATAAGGGAATTAATAATATCTGTCTGGAAAAATAGCACATAAACTATGTAAAATGCTTAATACAGGGCCTGGCACCCAGGAATGTAATCAGTTACAGAGTGAGACGTTCCTGCTGCTCTATAATTGCCAACTTGCATCTAGGGTTGCCAGATTTAGCAAATAAAAATACAAGATGCTCTGTTCAATTTCAATTTCAGATAAACAAGGTATAAATGATTTAGTATAAATATTCCCTGTGCAATATTTGCCCCCTATTTATCTGAAATTCAAATTTAATTGCACATCCTATATTTTATCTGGCAATTGTACACATTGCATTCGAAGTTGGAGTTAAACACGTCATGAATAAAGAACTTTGTAAAGAAACTACAAGCAACTGAGGGCCAAAGATCCTCGCTAGGATTCATGAGGAAATCAGCCAAACTGGCTGTGCTACTCCCAGTCGTCTCTCACGCACCCTATCCACTCCCATCCCTACGCTAGAGAGTAAACTGTCGAAGAGAGATTTGTTGGAATAAGGAATAATCAGCCTAGGGAGAGAGTAGTTTTCACCACAACCATCAAAACAAGTGGGGGCTTCTCCTTCCCTGGGTTGGATGAGTCGTAGGTGAGTTGCTGACATTCCCTTCTGACCTATGAGATAGCAGAGCTTTTTGTCATGAAAAAGATGCTTGAGTTTCCCATGGGTCAAGTAAACACTTCAGGAGGTATGGGGGTTCCCAGCAAGGGGATTTGGAAGGGTCCTGAAGAGTTAAAGTCAGAGTAGGTTGGCTTGCAGAACATTCAATACAGTGACGAGGCCTCACTGGGCTGTCTAAAAAATTCACAAGTGAATCCTACATGAGAGACAGTATTTAGATGCCCATTATACAGAAAGCAATGATGCCCTGTTAATGTTACCCAGTGAAGCCTCAATAGTCGAGACATCTACATCACTCCCAGATAAGTGAAAAGACTTTTAACTCCTCTCTATCTCCTACTCCTGAACGTTCCAAAGGGAAGCCAGGAAGTAGAAGAGAGGAAAGGAAAGAGCAGACCACAGCTCTTCCCCTCACCAAGTCCCTTAGGCTGAATCCTCACAAGTTGGGGGAATAAGGATGAGCCTAAATTAAGTACGAGACACAAACTTTAAATTGGATTAGACTGGGCTAAATTTTCTAATAACTGAAAGAAACCTGAAAGCCTGGGATCCACCCAAAATGACATGAAAGATGACAAGGCAAAGTAGATTTAACCAAACATGTTTAAAATAGTAACTGAAGAAAAAGAGAATTATTTCATGTTTGGACCCTCACTGTTCAGCATCTCCTAGTTGGCACTCTGTAAGCATGCCAAGCATAGTCTAAGTATAGTCAAGTCAGAGTCCATATAGGAGCTTCAATCTAAGAGCTCTTTAAATAAAGGAACGACGCTGAAGTGTAGCCTGGTGAAGTGGAGAAAGTGGAGGTAGATTCCAATTGATAAATAAGAGCATCAATTAAATTGCTAGGCAATAAAGATCAGAAGTGTCAGGCCTCAGGGAATGGCTGGTAGTAACGATGTAGAATCTGGCTTCAGCCGCTGGGGCCACTGTTGGGTTTTGGAGATCCCGGGGACCAGGCACCCTGGTGACACAAAATAGTGTACTCATGGACTTAGGTTTGAAATTCTGCCCTTTAATTTAGTGTCTCTGAAATGTAAGTATATAGTCCCTCGAGAAAAAGAGCGTGGGAAACCTTTTCAAAACTAGTGAGTGAGCAAAGACCTCTTTATATCATTTGGGCTGAGATTCTTTGTAACAGTTAATGGCAGGACAGCCAACTGCTGGTCTGAGATTTGCTTTTGACAGCTGCATGAGCACCCCCTGGATCCCTTAAAACAAAGAATGAGGGTGTAGGAATTTCCACAGAAATATCATGGCCTCCACACTCATGTCACAAAATTATTCCTTTCTTCTTGTTTAAATTGTTCTTTTGACTTTAGTCCTGTTTATACTCACAGTACACTTAGCTCTCAATTTGTTAAGCATTTTTCAGGAGTAGCACTAATATTAGGTCGCATTTGTTCCCCAGAAGAAGATTTGCTTGTAAAGTGAAGGAGGAATCATGATCTTTTCTTCTTATTGTTTTTATTAAATATGTATTCAGAACTAACAATATATACTTCAAACACTATAAAATGTAAATAAACTCAGAATTGTAGCTTCACTGGTTAATAAAACAAGATTTGCTGATCTTCTGAGGGAGTTTGTCAAGTGAAGTTCAACACTTAAAATATCGAAGCCTGCTGAAAATTTCTATTTGGTTTATTGAAGTTTTTTTATTAAAAATGAAAAGTCAATAAAATACTCCCAATGTCCCTCTAAAGTGCTGCCCATAAAGAAGTTGAAATAGCAAAAGAGAGGGATAAAAACCTTATTCTAATTACAGGATACAGGAAAACTTGTGCCACTTCTCAGATGTGATCTATAGGGCAAGGCTCTGGCTGTCTTTGTGGTAAGTATACAGTCTTGGAACAGTGTTACCATCTACCTGGTGAAAGAGAGGTGCGAGAGGGATTGAAATGTGAGAGGGGTTCCAACGCAGGAAAGATGTTTCCATTGCCGGCCTTGAAGAAAGAAGGGCCACGTGGCAATGAATGCCGGTGGCTACAACTACAAGGAACGGAATGGTACCAACACCTGAATGAGCATGGAAGTGGATTCTTCTCCAGAAATGCAGCCCAGCCAAACCACGGTTTTAGCTTGTAAGACTCTGAGCAGAGTCCCTCTGAAAGAAGGACCCAATTAACCCTGCCTGGACTTCTGACCTACGAAACTGGAGTTGAAAAATGTCCGCTATTTTAAGCCGCGAAGTTTGTGGTAATTGTGATTCAGCAACAGAAAACTAACGCAGAGGACAACAGTTATCATTTAAAATTGGCTTGGCAGAAAGGAGGTGATAGTGGAATTAACCTTACAAAAGTAAGTCAAAGGATACCTTAATGCTAGTCTAGTCATGAGGAGAACATTACACAACCCAAATTGAGGTATATTCTACTAAATACCTGACGAATGCTCCTCAAAATTGTCAAGGTCATGAAAAACAAGGAAAGAACCGTCACAGACCAGAGGAGACTAAGGAGGCATAAGACTAAATGGAAGGTGGTATGCTGGATGAGATCTTGAAACAGAAGAAGGACATTAGGGGGGAAACTGAAGAAAGTCTAGATTTTAGTTTTAAAATAAATAGCTAAACCAACAAAATCTGCAAAGTATCATAGAAATATATAAGTAATATAAATGAATTCAATAATGAGCAAGTGAAACTTAAAAAATGTATTTAATCTTATATATAATATATGCCTTTGCTTTGGTTGTATACTAACTTGACAAAATATTACAAAAATTGTTTATAGTTACTATTTTTAGTAAACATATTTTACTTCAGGCTTTTTTAAAAAAAAAAAAGGAAGTGTATCATGCAAAAAAATGTATAGCTCTAGCCTGCTGATCTTTCCTTTATTGCCTCAGTGGATTCCCAAGGTCAGTCCGAAGCAAAAATAAGAAAAGTAATATCCTAAGGCTTTTTATACCATTCCAGTGCTAACATAGGTCAGGCAGTAGTCAGAAGATTATAAGATGTCATCCTCTAATCTGAGCTTCTGAAACTTAAGAGATCACTAGAGAAACCCACAAGTTTAAAGCTTCTCTTCCAGAATGTTTAATGTGCTTTTTAAAGGTGAACTTAAAGATTTACCTGCAGAGGGGATAGAGATCAGGCCCAGCGTCCCGCGGCAGCCAGCATGACACTGTTAACATCAAATGCAGTACATTCCTTATCCTGCTTTAATTATCAATGCTAATAGAAGAAGCATAGGGCAATAAATTCAGGATTTAGCTGGCACAGGGAAGCTAGTTTTCACGTTTCATTTTTAAAGGCGTTATATTCCTATTTAACTTTAAGTGTCCTTGCATGTTCTTTCACACTAGTTCTTGCTATATACTACGAAGCTCTTATTGAAGCAAAGAAAAGAAGACAGAGAAGACCACTAGGTTTTAATCTTTTTTATTTTGGGCTTCAATTATTTACTATCAACACTCATAGTGAAAGATCACAGACTGTAGATATACTGCCCTTCTTTGCCTTAAGTTGATGAAGATTTTATCTGATTTTTGAACTGCTATTTGTCCATTTGAGAACGTGTATATATGACATTGTGTTTACAATGCATTTTCAGATACATCATCTCATTTTTTTACTCAGAAAAAGCTTCCCCAAGAGTTAGAAAGGATAGAAATTACCCTTCCCTTTATACAGATAAGGAAATTGAGTCTAGGACGGGCAGAGTGAGTTGATGAGTTGAATCCCAATGGATTTGAATGAGATATTTTGATCCCTGGTCCAACGCTGCTTTGCCACCCACAGCCATACTCAGTAGGGACCACATGTCATTGCTGAACTCTGGCTACTGAAGTTTCCCAGGCCTTCCTGCTACCATTGTTGACTTTGTTGGACCTTTTAGTACTCCTCTCTTTCCTAAACAAAACTTAAAAGTACTGCTCAAACTCAGTTCCCCTAGAGAAACTCTTCGATTTGTTCCAGGTAAGGCCAAATTCATGGATAACCAGAGAGCCATTTGGCCCTGGACTTCATACAAAGGGCCTTAAGTTTAGACTTTGACATCATCTCTGGATGAGGTTATACGGATAGTCACAGAGAAACTCATCGTAGAACTTTAAACTTGTATCCAGCCCCTAACCACATTACCTACATACAGTGAACCAACACGCTCATATTTTTATAAATATTATAATTGCTAGCTGAATGACATAGTTATACCACATTGTAATTTTAAGTGTTAATTTGTTTAAAATAAACATTTGAAATTCACCACAGATTTGGAAATCCTGTTTCTACATTACTTCCTATTTTTACTAAACATAGCATTTCAGCTTATGCACTGTTCGTGGCTTGTCTCAAATTCTAAGAGGTCCCCTTTCCTGGGAGATTTATATCCCCATAAATGGAAGGACAAACAAATAATAGGTAAATGCATATTCAGAAATGTATTTACCAAATTCTAGTGACTCATCACCTTTTAAAATAAAGAGCTGGAATTGTGCCTACAGGTTACCATCATTAGTAACGATTTTAATAGATGCATTGTTTTTAAAGAAATCATGGCAGAAAATGGGCAACAGATTTTGAGATGAGGCAGATTGGTTAATTCCGAGAGCTAGCATTTCTCATATTCATTATTCAAATATGAGTGAGCCAAATATAACTTGTTTACGGAAAACAGAGAAGAACAAGAAACAAAAGAGTTAATAAAGGGAACTTTAAGAAGAAAAGCAAGTTCAATCTCTTAGTGTTTAGAGCAATTCATACAACCATTTTGCATATAAAATAATATCAGTCCTTTTCTAACCCATTTCAAAGACCCTCTCCTCGGTCACTTCATTTACCAGTGTTCAGCAGACCCCATCCTCTGTTCCTGCTAAGCCAATCTCCAGGTGGTCCCCACTATTTTTTCTCATCCATTTTATGCCCATGTCCTTTCCACAGTCTGTGTCACTCCCTTAAGAATCTCTTAAAGCTCTCTTTCATGCATGAGCATTCTCTCAGAAGGAAAATCACTTCCCTGATTTCATCCTAATGAACCCACAATTATATGTAAGTCAGAGAAGCACCATGGTAGCCCCAAGACGTGGTTAAAGAAGAAAAACTTTCATAATTGCATCCTAGGAATTGATACATGTTTTATTCAGAAAACTAGTTTGTTTTCCACTTCTGCGATCTGCCCGTTCATATCCAGCACTGCTCTTATTGGAAATCCCTTTCTTTGAAAATCAACTGCAGCCATCACAGGTTGAGATTTAATTTGCATTTATCATGAATTAAGGTACATTTCCATTCCCTCCCACTGTTTGTAACCACAAACAATGTACTGTTTTAATTCTAAGTCATTTGGTTTTTCTCCATTTAATGAAGGAGTCATGCTAACTGGTCTGATTTGAAAGTTTTCCTTCTTGAGGAGCATCAACAATGAAAACTGGCCCCAGTCCTCATGCCTAGATCCAAAAATATTTACAAGTGCCTGGAACCAAATCCTACTGGCCCTACGAGAAACAAGCGTACTCTGCCTTATTTTGGTCTCTCTCAATTTTGTTTTCACATGAATCTTTTTGTGCAGAAAGACAGTATATTTCATTTAGACAGATCACACTGTTCCTTTAATCTAGGAAGCTGGCTGAGAAGGTTGAAGTCAAAAGAGGACAAGATGGCATAGTTACATGTGGCCAAAGATAATGCCCACTGTGCAGGCCAAATAGAAATTTTTCTAATGATCTGAAAGACTGATTTAGTAAGCCAAATTCTCCCCAGTGTCTGGATAGAAGCTCGTGAGAGCCCCATGGAAGCAATAGGGAAATAATTCTCCTCTTCTCAGTGATGAGGAAATTAATGCCCAGGAAGGTTTATGACTCAAGCAAGAATCTACACCCCCGGTCCAGTTTTCTACCTCTTGAACAAACCTGCCATAAGCCAAGAATTCACCATTGTAAGAAGGAATTTAAATATGCAGAATATTTAAGATTGCTTCCAAGTGATTGTTGACTCGGATTAGCACTACTCTTATTATTGTATTATATTTATTGATGGCAGACAACAAAAAAAATAGAGAAACCAAAATGTCAGCCAAACAAAAGGAGGACGCGCGTTCGCCGACTGCATTCCAATCTTGTATTTAGAAGCTCAGAAGCTGAACAAAAAGCAAGCATGTACCTTAGGCTAGAAGCAGTAGCGACAACACACATTTACAGATTATGAAAAGGGCAAAATGTTCAGAGTCTGCACTACTCAGCACAAAGAATCCCCAAAAGCTTCGGAGACATGTCCTTTTAATGAGAAACAATAGTTTGGGGCCAGATGCTCCTCATCATTATGAACACTTTAGCACCAGAAAGAGGCACAAAAGGGGGCTATGAGCCCAGTGCTTTGACAATAAAGACCTCTATGGATAAGTGTATCTATTAATACAAATGCTTCTGAATAGATTCAGCTTCTGCTCCAAGTCTTTCAATTAACAGTGATAAAAATATTTCCATAACATCCCAAGAAAAAACAAGACATCAAGCATGTCCAGAGATATCTAGTTTTCTACTAATCGTGATCAGATCTGTTGTATGAATATAAGAACAAAAAATATCACCTTGAAAATACTAGCACCTCTTAGTTTGGCTTTTACACTAGAAACAAAGCAGCTAACATTATTCTGATTTGTAGCTGTTTTACAGTTGAACAGGGCTAGTCTAAATGTATTTCCACATGATAACAGAAATGAGAATATGAGCTTCATGGCAAAGTTGTCATGAATGAAATGTGAGCAAATGAACTAATGATATCATACTTCACTGGTAATTCCTCTTTTCATATTGACTTGAAGAAATGGCAATTTAATTGATACTTGCTTATCTATGAAATTAAAATCAAAATAAGTATATTAAAGTGTCATCAAATTATAATAGTATCTAAGAATTTGATGTCAGCCAGCATGGTTTAAGTATCAACTCTGATACTCCCTATGGGCCTCACCTTAGCCTGCTACTTAACCCTCTAACTTCTGCTTTCTCATCTATGAAATGGGGATGGTAAAAAGGTCCACATCATGGGCTCTTTTGAGCATTCAATAAAATAATCCATACACAGAATTTATCACAAGCTCTGGTATTTAGGACGCCATGAATATATGTGGACTTTTTATTAACATCTGTAATTTAAAGGCATCTTAGGAGAATTTGAGAATTGTCATCTAGGAATTTCAAAAACAATTTTACGTTTGGGAATTGTAGTGCATATTTAAAATATGTCCATAATATCAAAAAAAATCAAATTCACTGTCTAAGCTCTTTTTGCATGGAGGTACATTAATGCAAATTAGACAGAATGACTTTTCCCAGTTATAATTGGGCTGAAATGAGGTGGAAGGAACAGAAAGACAATTAACTTTAGCTTTTTTTTTTTTTTTTGTAATCTCCAGCAGTTCGGAGTAGGTTTTAGTGCCTGATGGTTGTAGGCTGTCAATGCTGCCAGGCAAAATTATTCAGAGACCTTCAAGGGGCTTTGTTTATCTCATTTTTCAATTAACCTCTGCGTTTTAACTTCACCGTAATGCCTACGCCAATTCACACCAAAGAACAAATAAAAATCCCCGTTTGCTGTCATTATTTCTTTGCTTCACAAATCAAGTATTATTTTTCCTTTTTAATACGTAAAGAAAATGCATGAAGACTGTAAATTTCAGATTGCAAAAGACCAGCAAAGTGGCAAATGATTCTAATATAAATTAAGTTTTTGTGTTAACTCTTTCCCTTTCTTTTCTTTTTCTCATTTCTTCATGTGAGGGAACAGCAAAGTTTAACATGACTGAGAGCAAAGATCAAAGTGTGCTTGAAAGCTTGGATTTTTGTCACGGCTTAGTTTGAGATTTCAAGGCCTACGTGGCTACTTGTAAAATGAGAGATCAGGATCCATTTCTTCTTCCTTGGGGGTCAATCACTAAGACTTACATCTAAATCTGCATATTTCCTTCAAATGTATGTTAAGGGCACTAAAACACCTCCACCTTATTTTTTACTAAGTCAATATCAAGATATAAATAGCTTTTGATAAGCGTGTCCAGATTTTTTCACATCATTTAATAGCATTGAGATTTTAATCCTTAAACTGATAAGATTTCATCCAGACAATTAAAATCTCCTCTTTAAAAAGTGCCAAATGATGCATAAAATGCACATCATTTTCTATTTTACTGCTCGAGAACTAGAAAATATGAAATTTGGTATGATGTTTCTTAAGTTTAAATATGTTCTTTAAAGGCACACAATATATTTTAAATGACTAAGACTATAGTACCAGCTATTACATAAACTACAGGTATTGAATGTATATAATGGGTAAATGCAAGTTTAGGGCTAAGCTGGCTATTTGCAAGCATTAAGAAAAAGATACAATCAAGAACACCAGCAATCAGGTAAAGGTGCTTTTGAATGCACTGCAGATTTCAGCATAAAGAAAATGTGTTAATACAAATCTTTAAATAATGAGTCTGTTCAATAGAAGGCTCTATAGAAGCTTTACATATAAGGGAAGCAATATGAATGTGATCCATTGGGTAAAAAATAGAAATATGAGTTTCTCAAGGTGACCAGGTAGGCGTGGCCAGACAAGCGCCATTATTTTCTTCTGAAAATAAATATTGATGGGCCCAAGAAATTCATTAATTATTTGCAAAGCTCCTGTAATTAACTTTTTTCTTTTTTCTCCAGATTAAGAAATGTGATTGTATAGTTTCCATAATGACTGAATCACAGACAATTCATATTTCTACTGAACCAAGTCACTAAGTGACCTTAGAATGCCCTATAAACAAGCTCTAAGCCCTGACCTGAATAGATCACATCCCCCTGTAAGAAGTAAGTACAATCTAAGGTCTTTACAGTATTTTTCCTTTCAAGACACCAGTACTGAGGTCACCATTTCAGTATTCTTGCTTTGTCACTAAACAAGCTGGTCTGGTCTGACTTCGCTGATCTTTTTCTTGTAAGACACTGAAAAAAGCATCAGACAGTAACAGCTTTTGATCATCACAAGACTAGAGTGGATTTGAACTAGATTTGTAACCTACCAAATAAAACTCTCTATATCCTATTATTCATCCCTATGAGCCAGGCAGAAAAGAATTTGATATTTTATACTTTGAAAGAAAAATAAACCATTGAAAAATAATCTTAAATAAAAAATATATTTAATTTCAAGGAGAAAAAAACAAAAATTAGAAATATAATTTTAATAAAGAAATATTGTGAAACCTCAAGTACATTTGTAAAATATAGAATGTTGAAAACATAACGCTAATTCAGAAAAGTGTTTTGTACTCCAGGAAAGTAAACCTCCAGATTCTCCACTTCAAAAAGATCATGAATTGCAACAGCAGTAGCCCCAAGGAAATTAATATAGCACACGCTTTCATCTTTCTGGTTTTAACAAATTTTTTTCTAACTTGCACAATCCAACTTTTAACTGGCATACAGCTAGAACGACTTGCCAACTTCTGTGAAAATTTGTCGGAGCATCTGATGCTCCCACAAAGTTTCCATTTTGCTCAAGATAGAGTGGCTGCCAAGGGATTATGAACTATACCCTCATCAATACTAGAGATCTCCCTTTCCGGGTCATCAGACCCAGAGATGTGGCCCACAGAGCATGATGAGGGTGAGGAGAACTGACTTGAGAATATTCTGGTTGATGTCAGACACTTCAGCATAGGAAAAGCCATCACCTCCTTCACTTGCAAAAGAAAAGCAAAGGAAAGAACACACTAAAGTCCATGTTACACTTTAGAAATATAAAATATTAACCGTTGATGTATCAACGTAATCTATATTTTTGATGGTACACGGAAAGTTGGCCAATTACTGAGAAATGTTTTATGCTTCCTGATATCAACATATAGACATTTCAGTTATGTATATACCAACCAATGTTCTACGTGTACGTATGTGTTTATACATCGCGTTAAACAAGTAGTTGAAAAGCACATAGTGTTCTTTACTTTTTTCTTTCAGGAAACATTTTGTTTTGAACACAGCCAAAACTCTAAATGAATAGTCCATAATCCAAATGCAATATTCATTGATTTGTAAGGTTGATTATATTTTTCTAATTCTTTTCATATACAGGTTAGTATTGAGTTTTCTAATGATAGTATTTCTATTGATAAATATAATAGTTTGTGTTGGTATCTGATTAAAAATTTGGGGCCTGGCCCTGTGGCCTAGTGGTTGAGTTCAGTGTGCTCCACTTCAGCAGTCCAGGCTCAGTTCCCTGGCACAGACCTACACCACTTGTTGGCGGCCATGCTGTGATGGTGACCCACATACAAAATAGAGGGAGACTGGCACAGATGTTAGCTCAGGGTGAATCTTCCTCAGCAAAAACAAAAATAAATAAATAAAAATTTGTTTCATACTCCATATACAAACAACCTCATTAAATTAAGTTTCATGTTTCATTAACCTTCATAGGGCATTAGAGAAGCTAAAGAGAGGGCCTGAGAATTAAAGATGCGACATCATCATAATTTTTAATGGGTCTTCCAAAAGAATCATAGTATCATCTTCTAAAGCTTCCTCTTAACATATACTCATCATGATTTAGCAAACCCAAGACTAAGAATTTTCAAAATTAAAAAAACAGAAAATAAAAGAGTAAATTCATCAGGCTTACCAGCATAAATAAGCAAAGTAAATTCTTATAAACTTCCATTAGAATTCAAGTTATAATGTATATGAAAAATATTATTATAATTGTACAGATTAATTTTTTTATTCAGAACCACAAATATAACAGATACAATTCTCCTCAATTCTGGTGACGTAAGAGCCATGATAGGACTAAGGAAAACTACCGGTGACATTTATGAGGAAGAATACTTTTCCACTTAGTGCCATCTCATTTCTTAAGTAACTGACTTTCACAATATACATTTTTATTTCTCCCAATTTTACTAAGCCTTATTTTATTCAAAAGAGAATAAATGGGTCAATAGCGTATGGTCTACATGCGTAAACCAATGCCCAGTCTAAAGTTGCAGACAGATTTATAAGTAAATCCTTACAGTGTTCTGTGATCCTATAGGATGGTAGAGGTCTACACAGGGTTCTGTAAACCTCGAGGGAAGAAACCAAACTCACCAGCAAAGGGATAAGGTACATTGGGAGGCATATGAAAAAGTGAAGGAGCTCCACGCAAGAAAACGTGATGAGGATTCTCCTCAGAAAAGTTACCATATGTCATCTTGTCTGCGATGCCCTCAGGGCAAAGACACACCACTATTTTATGTACTACAAAGAAATGTTAAAATGCTACTAATCATAATTGTAAAATAGGATGGATTTAATATGTATTCCTATTTCAGAAACAGTAAAACCTGAAAAATACGAATCTCAGAATCATTTATGTTGAGGCATAGAAGAAGGACCATTGTTTGAAGAGCTTACAGATGTAGAGTTTGTGTTTCAAAAAACAGAAATTGCAAACAACAAAGTCTAAGGGGTTGGCGAGGGGTGAGAGAGTGTGTGTGTGTGTGTGTGTGCGCGCGCGCCCACGCACGCGAGCGCACACATGCCCGTGCGCATATGGGTCTGTGTTGAAATGAAGGAGAGATGACAAATCCCAGAGAATTTGAAGATGCAATTAAAAAGCAGACTAGGTCATTAGGATGATCTTGCATATTGGGAGGCACTAGGGTAGAAAGGGGAGTAGGCATGGAGGTAATGATGTGACCTCATCTTTCTTATTGGGACTTTGGGCTAAAGGTCTTTTTGTACCAGGCCAGGCTGGAATGTCTGGCCTAGGTTTAATTATTCCCACAGTCTTGTAAGAGCCTAAAGTCGCAGAGCCCAGCACAGAGATACAGGAGGTCACCATCCTGATAGCTGTCTCAATTTGTGCCTGGGCAGCTGTCCATGGTCTTTGTTAAGACTTCAAAGAAACTATAGGTGGTGAGACACCATAGAAATTGTTATCCCTAGGTGCAGAGAATCAGTTGTATGCTAAATTTTTAAGTAAACATTATACTAAAGTGTTAGTAATAACTCTTTTCTCTTTAATATTCATTCAAAGTTCTCACTGACCTTAAAGTAGAATTAAGTACAGTACAATTGTCCTGAGAGAATTAATCATTTCTTTATTACTACTCAAGAATCGTTTCCCCAAATGCCACCTCTTGCCCTCTAATAATTCGCTTCCACCTTCTGTGTATCCCTGGTTGTGTGCCCAAGCCCTCTCCCTGACCTCAGCAGTATGAGTTGGCTGCAGTACAGGCTGTCCTTGAAGACCACCTGGGAGCTTCAGCTTGTGCCCAGTGCAGCAGGCTGTCGGAAACGGGCTATTGCCAGAGTGGAGCAGGGAACACCTGCGCCTCACAGTCTGCACTGGCCACTCTTCCACTCCCAAGGATCTTGTAAGATACAGGTCAAGTCTTTCTCCAATGATAATTTAGCTACGGATATTCTTCAGTTCATCTTGTCCCCGCTGAACCATCAGTGCTGAGTAAGGGCTTGGGAAATAGGTGAAGAAAATCGGAAATTAGGGGATGAATCAAGTTTCCTTGAATTCCCAAAGTGCCATTTATATGACTAGGATTTCATTCTCTGACCCCACAACAAGCAGCATCGCATTTGTTATAAAGGTGCCCTAAACACACACACATATCCCACATAAACAGACAATTTATCTTGTACCATATGGGGTACAACTGAATTGATTAAGACTCAACGACCAATCCCACCTATATTCATGGAGTTCAGCTTCTACTTGGCGCTGTGCTGGGTGCTGGGGCTCCAGGCATGATCCTTGCTTTCAGGGAGCTCACAGTCTAAGGGGAAAGTCGAAACACAGCTCGTTATGTTTAATAAAATGGAGAGCAGATAAGGAAACACTAATATCGATAAAATTATTTTCTTTCTCAAACCACACTTTTAGAAGATCTTTCAAGTAAGACTTTCCATAGAGTTCATAAACAGAAGATGCTTCTATTTCTCTAAACCTGGTCTAGAACTCAGCTTCTTCCCTTGCCTTGATTAACTTCACCTCCTCTTGCAGTTTGGTTTAATGTGAAATCAATACTTCAGTTTTCAAAACAGTTGGAAAATATTTATTGCTTTAAAAATAATTTAAGATCTTCCTTTATACCCTGTCCCTGAATTGATTTAGGAAAAGATCATGTTTTTTGTGACTGTTTTGTATTCAAAGCACCGTGAGAGTTCAGTAAATGCCAACTGACGGGTGATTCTGCTACACAGGCCCATTTTACAACTGTGATAACACTCGCCTAGTGGTTTTTTCTTTACATGGAAGAATGACTTGTTTTAAACCCTACGTCTTTATTAGCATAGCTGAGAAGAAGAGTCCTGGTTGGAAATCTGTTTATTGGGTACCTATGTTATACGTAGATATGCTTAACTTGTTTCAAAAATGTGAAGGCTTTTTTTGGTTATTACTCAGGTGGTATAAATAAATCACAGTGTTCGGAACTAAATCACCTCGGAGTACAAAATTTTTTGTCTATAAGAGCAGAAGTTTGAGTAGATACAATGCAAGTTTTTAAATACGTGCATCAAAATTCAATCATATTTTTAAATACTAGCTGTTTAATCTTGAAGTATTTATGAGATCATTAGGACAAGCCACAGTATTTTATTTTAACACAAATACATTCCCCAAAGTAGTTATCCCATCTTAACTACTACCAAAGTAAGGAACAAGAGTCTGTTTTTGTAAAAAAGTTTTGACTTTTGGTCAACAGTTTATCAACAACTAGGAAAGCATAACATAAAAACAAATTATCGATTGGCATTCACAAAATAATTCTAGTTAATTTTTTAAATTAATAATGAGCACATTAAGATACTGGAGCATTTGATAAATTGAAGTCAAAGACCAAGGACCTGGATTCCAAACCTTGTCCCACCACCTGATGGTGACAACACTTGAATAAGTCACTTACATCTTTTTGTGGGTCAGTCCCCTCATTCATAAAATAAGACCGATATTACCCCTGAACAGGATCCTTGTAAGATTTGAATAATATAAAACATTTATTAAGTGCTTACTGTGTATTATTAACCCTTCTAAGATTTATTAACTCAGTCCTCTGAATTATCCCAATAGTAGATATTATTATTATTGCCTCCATTTTATTGATGAAGAACTTAAGGGCCTGAAAAGTTAAGCGACCCACCTCCAGGCACCAAGGGCTCTCTTCGTAGCTCTCTCCCAGAGAATAAGATCACAACGTCACAGCCATAAACTCAGTTTACTGTGCAAAGTAAGGAGTTGAAATCAGCTTAACTGACTTCTTGATCATCAGTAAAATGACCTTGGATAAATTATAGCTTACTTTTTCCCTACTGAAGAGTGTTTTCAAAAAGCATAGTGCCCCTCTTCCTGCTGATGAAAGCCACAAAGTAAAGGCGTGACACTAGGTGCTGAAAAATGTAGAATGTCATTTCCCTCATTATTTTAAGAAATGTTCAGTTAGTGGTGAAGAGCCAGAATCTAAGAAAAATATATCAAATCCATACTATAGAAGCAATTTTTCTTTCATATTCTCTGCCTCATATTGTTATGCCTATGAATAGAAAGTAATTAAAATGTGTAATAGGAAAAAGAAAATTATAAAAGTACGAAAGCATATTACTAATTCTGGGATTAATGAGGTAAATTAGTTAGATAGTAACAGTTATTTGCAAAAAGATAAGAATCCAAAAAATAAATTCCTCCGCCTCAAATATTCTCCTTTCCCTTTTTGGTTTTATCAGCTGCCAGGGCATACCCTGAGGATCTCTGTGTAACTCATATCCTACTCCAGTCTTAGCCAGGGAGAGGATTTGTCTGCAGTCTCTAAAGTCCTTTTAGGTTACACCCAGAATAATATACAAAACATGGTGAAAAGCATGCAGCACCTGCCACAGACTAAGAGCTCACCTTGTATTTGCAGTGTTGAACTTGATGACTCTTTCCGACCTCCCAGACTCAGAATTCTGTATTCATTTACTTTCCTTCAACTCTCAAGACTAGACATTTGCCTTCCTGAACGTACCACCAGCCTCTTCTGAACAGCTCTGCTTTCTCACCCCTGCCGCCCAATTCATACGTAAAGCCTAATAATTTATGGGATTCCATTGAGAGGCATGGATTCATGAGAACTGTTTCAGCTGCACTGTAAACAATAAAAAGTGACAGCTCTGGGTCAATTGTGATACGAGTGGTAGTGGATTGGGACAAGACATGTTAAATCAAAACAGCGCTGTCAAGATATAATCCCCAAAGAATAAGAGAAGAAAGAGTAGCTTCTATGTCATATGTTTCCCGATATTACGAGTTTTCTTTTGGAAATTCTGGATAAATCCAGAAATGCACTAAAGATATCTCTGAGCTGATAGCATCTTTATTTTACATCTCTTCTGATATCCTCTTTGGGCAGGATATACTTGATTCTCGAAAATAAGGTTTATATGCCCACAGCACCACTTCCAAATATGAGCAAGGAAGATTTAGGCTACTTTTGTCAGCACTGGGATGAAACAAAGAAAATCACGACTATTAGGCAGAGAACCAATTTCTCCCCAAAATGAAGAGATATGGAAATATGAGAGGAACTGAGAAATAATCTTCAGGCATTGGCTTTACCCAAAGAGCATATATCTCACATAGTGTTATAGAAGACTATCATACAAATTGAGGAACTTAGTATCTTCAATGGTATATTTTGGCATTGAAAACCTTTGGTCAAAAACTATAGATAATTATTTATAAGCAATTTTAAGAGAAAATACATGTTACAAATGATATCAAAATAGATGTGGCTACAATGTTTTTTGTTTGTTTGTTTTTTGTGTTTTTTTAATGCTTTTTTGGCAAGGAAGATTGGCCTTGAGCTAGCATCTGCGGCCAATCTTCCTTTTTTTATTTTTTTCTCCCCAAAGCCCCAGTACATAGTTGTAAGTCCTTCTAGTTCTTCTGTGTGGGATGTTGCTGCAGCATGGCTTGATGAGCAGTGTGTGGGTCCATGCCCAGGATCTGAACCAGTGAACTCTGGGCCACCCAAGCAGAGTGTGGGAACTTAATCACTATGCCACTGGACCGGCCCCAACCTGCAGTGTTAACAGTTGGTTCTTGATATGCTTTCTCTTAAAAATATTCTGATTAGGGCAGCTTCAAACTAATCCCCTTTCACTGATCTTGGCAGAGGATTTTTAGCAAGTAATTTTATTTAAATTACTACACAGAATTAATCCTTTTCATTGCTTAATGTAAAAGGGAAACCAGAGAAAAACAAAGAACTTAAACTGGGGTTGAGATAGTTACGTTGAATTCTTTCTTTCATAATTGAAAAAATTGAATGAGGCATTTTGTATTAAAAGTAAATCCTTCCTCTATATTTATTTTGCTTCCTTCTCAGGGAATAAAAGTAATGTTTTACAAGGCAGATATAAAATACTACTTGTGTGCCTGAGTGAAAATTTATGATCATTTCCAGAATATATAAAACTAAGATTCTTGTGTCAACCAAAATGAAGGTGATAGAAGAATAACACGAAGAAATTTTCTCCCTATTCCAAATTCTGGAGAAAATCCTAAATCTCTGAGTTTGGCAAAGATTTAACTTGTACAATGTTGCTAACAGGCTAATCACTGAAGCTTTACATGCTGCTTTTCCAATTCTAAGATTCTTTAGAAAACAATAAAAAAGATAATCGATGAGAAAAAAAATGAGTTCTCATGTGATTATCAACACTGCAAGCATTAGGGTAGAGGAAGGGATGGAGAAGAGGCAAACAGCATGTATGTGCTGTATTTAAGGAAATTTTATCACCACATTTCTGCTTAAGTACCATTGGCCAGAACTTAGAAAGCCATGTAACAGCAAGGTAAACCGGGAAATGCAGTCAACGTCGGCTTCTGCTGAGCCAAAAAATAAGCCATGGTTCTGGCACTGTGGAAGAAGGAATAGATATTAAGGGTAACCACCAGGCTCAGAGACACTGCCTCTTTGGCCACCTTTGGATTCATTCCTCCCATATGTGGAACACACTCTGTCCCTCCCAAGGGACCCAGTGCCAAAGTCCCATTCAGTTTCAGCATCCAGCTCAAAGTCCAGGATGTGTGAGTGATATGATACATCTGGTCTGAGGATGATAAGTTATGGTCTGGCAATCTACAAAATGAAATGCAAATTATTTTCCCTCTTACACTATTCAATGATGAAGTAGGAATAGGGTTCCCCCTTAGGAAAAGGGGGAAATTAGGAGTACGTAGCCATTACTGGTCCTTTACAATTATCAAAACCTGTTGCCCAAGAATTATGAAGATTCCCTTCTCTGGAACCAGAGTAATTCCTCAAGTAGGTAAGTTGGCAGCCCTGGTTTTGCTTTTTAGGGGCGACTTCCTTGTCCATTGTCTTGGCCTTCACTTCTCCCCTTGGGAAGCTCCTCTCTGCTATATTATACCCCATGTTCACATGTAAGGGAGGCATTGGAGTTTGCCCTTTGGAGTGGCTGTATATGGTTCATAGCCTAACTCCTGCTGGGACAGTTTAGTGGGCCTGAGGATTACATTAGAGATCGAGCAAGTATAGGCTTTTGCAATCCAGTCTTTTTTTGTTGGGATGGAGATGTGCAATGGTCAGTACTTATAATTCCTTCAGAAAGTATGCGCTTCCAGTCAGTTCCAGGTATAAACAACTAGAACCCAAAATCTTATCTAGTCATAGATTTTAAGCCTAAAGAATCTGATTTTTAATTACCAGGCTCTAGCTCTGCCCATTTCCTTTCCTTTCCGTTGCCAGATGATGAAGTTGCTACCTTGGGGACATCTGAAAAAGTTGGTATATTAGTCTGCTTGTGCTGCCATAACAAAATACCACAGACTAGGTGTCTCAAACAACAGAAGTTTATTTTCTCACAATTCTAGAGGCTGGAAGAGCAAGATCAAGGTGCCAATAGGGTTGATTTCTGGTGAGTCCTCTATCTTCTTGGCTTGTAGACATCTACCTTCTTGCTGTGTCTTTACATGGCCTGTTGTCTGTGCCAATGTGAAGAGAGAGCTCTGGTGTCTTTTCCTCCCTCATAAGGACACCAGTCCTACTGGATTAGGGTTCCACCCTTGTGACCTCATTTAACCTCAATTACCTTCTTAAAGGCCCTATCCCCAAATCCAGTCACATTGGGGTTAGGGCTTCAACATATAAATTTGGGGGAAACACAATTCAGTTCATAACAGTAGGCTTGAGACTGCCTGCACCCTGGCCAACTCTATCCTAAGTGAATATCTTACTTCTAAGGGCTGTTGAAAGCAATAAAAGAACTCCAACATTTTGAATTATTCTTCTCATTTTCACTAAGGCTTTGAGGATAAGCAAGCGGATGGACGGTCTTCCAAGAGACCTTTGGAGATAGGATGCTGTTCCCAAACGTTTTCAATGACATAACGGGAGTCACCAGCTTTCCAACCTGCAATGAATTCTTGTTACCTGGCCACTTACATTAATCCAACACCACACGTTAATTGCAACATCCCATTTCTGATAAGAGTATTTGAATTAGTTAAGATTAAGTCACCAGTGATGGAAAATCTAAAATAATAGTGGATTAAACAGGTGATAGTTTATTTATTTCTCATTTAAACTCATGGCGTACAGGCCAGGACTGGCTGGGCACTCCACAGGGTCTGGGTCCCAGACTCCTTCTATTTTATTCTGTTGACTCTTGGTGTTCTAGATTTTGTTTATTGACATCTGGAGTACATTTCCACCTCGTCATGACAATGGCCAGAAAGCAGATGACTATACTTTTGAGACTCCCTAGCAGTTCTAGATGTAACGTTGGTTGTGCCAACGAGATGCACTTGCAAGAGATTTGAAAGATGAAAGGGAGGCAGAGGTTATCTTACAACATTGCACACAGTGGTGGCTTTCAAGCAATTTCCAAGAGATGTGAGTTTTTGTGGAAGCCATATACTAAACAGGACTCGTTAGTAATATAAGGCAGCCATGGTGACCGCAAATCAGAAAACAGCAGTCTGACACCTGCCTCCCAGATACAACAATGTGAGCTTAAAACCAACCATCCTGTGGCAGTTCTCTGACTTCTTCTCTGCCAGCCTTTCTGACCATTTTGTAAGCATTTAATTCACTGCATTAAGTCCTTTTCTGCTGAATAGAAATAGCATGGTTTCTATTTCCTGGCCTGAACCCTGGTTGATATACCTACTGTATTGTCCTCATCCCCATGGTTGAAGCTGAAGCTGACTCACCACTCCCACATCTATACTTCCACATGAAGAAAGGAAGGAAAGTAGTACAGGGCAAGCAGTTTCCTCTTAAGGGCATGACCGCAAAGTAGCACACATCACTTCCTTTAACACTCCAACCAACAAAGTCACATAGTCACATCCAGCTACAAAGCAGGCCGGAAGAGTAGACACCAGCAGGGCAAACTGTGATCAGCTAAAACCCAGAGAAGGGAATTGATTAAAAGAAGAAGAAAAGAACTAGATATTGGGGGACAACTGGCAGTCTGTACCACAGATCCCCTCAGTACATCACCCACTTTCAGCAACAAAGCAATCATGGTTTTAATTAAGGAAAAGGAAGGTATTGAAGAGAGTAAAATGGGTGAGAGCCCAAACCAGACGATGTAAGTGTCACCATTTCAGTAATAGCTAACCACAGGCTGGAAACAGGAAAAGGTCGTTTGGGCACAAATTTAATTCTATCAACAAAACTTAGTTAAGTTATTGAATTCTTTTCCTCTCCTTCTGGTCCATTGAGATCTACCATAGCCTTTCTCACATACATTCAGGTGACATTTGGTGAAGTGTACATTTCAGTCTTCTGCTTTGTGTCATAACAGCTCCCTTTACATCTGCAGGGCACTAATTCTCCAAGGTCTTTGTTGTCTGGGGCAGAAAACTCAGTACTGTATATATCCAGATATTTTATTTTCTTAAGAGATTTTTATCATGACCCTAAGTCATAACCTTTATTACTTCTTTTTTGTGGCCTCCCTTTCCAAATTATTTTGTTCAAAAAAGTCAGGACCCAATTAGGAAACACTTTCTTTGCTTCAGAGAAGGTGGTAGCATTTTCAAAGCTCTAAGCTTGGTGCCTTAAAGAGTTTGGACGGAGAGTAGCACTCGAATCCTATAATTATACTATGTTTTGGAGTATGGATTATGACAGGTGTGCAAGCAGGACCAAGTAATGAGAGAGTTGGCAAAACAGTTGAATTTTCATATAATTCACTGGTCAAAAGCTAATCATTAATAGTGATAACAACAGATCTTTAGGAGAACTAGAGCTTCTGGCTCAAAGCAATTTTTTCAAGCACGTTTTAACATATCAGCTGCAATGTTTTATCCAATCTTTCGGCTTTCAATTCACCCACAGAATGCCTCAGACAATTCTGCCACATTTCTTACCACAGAATAGATGATATAAAAGAACCTTAAAGACCATCTGTTCTGCCTCCCATTCAAGAAGGAATTTACCTCTGTTGACTACTGTTCCACATACCTTGTCAGGCCCCCCAGCAAATGGTGCCTCAGCTCGCTCTCTGAAACTAGGAATCATAGAACCTACTTCAAAGGGTTGTTAAGAGGATTCATCAGTCAATATTGTTAAAACTCTTGGAACAAGGCCTGGAAAATATTGAATACTAGATAAATGTTTGTTAAATCAAAACAAACTACTCAAGAGAAAAAACTCTGTACCCAATGGAACGGCCCTTAGAATGGGAGTCACCATTTAGAGAGCTCTGCCTAGAACATCCTCTTCTGAGGCCCCTAGTCTGGTTTTCCCTCTTCCTCATCAGCAGCATAGACTGTCTGCCCCTTTGATGTCCATGCATCAACCACTGCAGTAGCTATTTATGTTTCCCTAAGACCAAAATTAAACTCTCAGACAAGTGCACAAGACAATGTCTGGAAGGAGTGTAAGTAGTTGACAAGTTCTCAAAAGAATTTAGAAAACTGTATTAGTTCATTTTGAATATATTTTTTCAGTGATGTTTAACCCATTCTCAAATCACGTCACTTCACTATTCAAAGCCACTCAGGGTAAACACCAAAGTCCTTACTAGACCCTACAAAATATGACCCCTTAACCTCACTCTGACTTCTCTTCTAAGGTTTCCCTTGCCATTCCTACCTCACCCTACCTTCCCCATCCCACTCACACTGCCCCAACCATAGCACATTCCTTCTGCTGCTCAACATATTAATTACACCCCCACTTCAAGACTTGTTTTTTTGCCCTTGCCTCACCTGGAACACTCCTGCTCTGCACTCCCATATCTGCAGGGCACACTCCCTCAGCTTCTTCAGGTCTTTGCTTACAATGAGGTCTTGTCTGGCCACCCTATATAGTATAGAACCAGCCTGCCCAAAACTCCATCCCCGGTACTCCTTATCTCTCTTACGATACCATATTTTCTTCTGCTCCAATTATCATCAGACATACTACATGTTTACTCATTTATTCGTTCATTCTCCACACAATCATCTCTACACTCTGCCTCACAATAGGATATAAGCTCCATGAGGACAGGAACTCTGGTCACTAGAATATCCTATCCCTAGCAACTAAAAGAATTCCTAGTACACTGTAGGTGCCCAATAGTATTTGTTGAAAGAGTATAGATGAATAAACAACTATATATTCACATATATTTGGAAGATATATAGAACACTTATGTGACTCACTTTTCTCCTTCTATTAATCCTGCCATGTGCACAAAGCTGCCAATTTTCCCAGTGCGGGCAGGGACCTCCAATATTTAATAACCGAACCAACAAAGCTTGGTGAATATGATCCTTCTCGACACTGACTAGTCACTGTGTCCATGACGTTCTCAGATTCCAGTGTGCCCCGCAACTACCTGTGACCACTCCCTTTTATGGAGATTCTGACCGAATAAGCAGTTCAAATCATTCTGATGAAGGAGGTCCCTTCACTGCACTTTGGTAAAGGCTACACTAGATACTTAAGAGAAAGAAGAATATCTGAAGGAAAAAAAGAAAAGAAGAGAGACATCATCTATTTGGGGAGAAAAAAGGGCACTGATTTTTATCTTTGTATCCTCAACCAGCACAGCATCTAGAAAAAGTTTGCACTCAACTTTTTATGTAAAACACAGTACATAATAAGGATTTAGAGCTGCACTTGTCTAAAACAGTAGTGACTTGTGACCATTTAAATTTAAATTAATTAAAATGAATAAAATGTAAAAGTTAGTTCTTCAGTTGTACTAGTCACATTTTTAGTGCACAAAAACTACATGTGACTAGTGACTACTGTATTAGCACGGATTTAAAGACTTTCCATCAACATAGAAAGTTCTATTGGGCATCACCAGGCTAAGGATAACGTGACCAATTATTACCATATAGCCTCGTGTAGACATACTGGGTTCCTATGCCAATCTCCAACCACTAGTTATGTGGACCCTCAGCCAGGTCACATCACCTCATTGGGACTCAGTTTCCTGAGTTGTTATGAAGATTATGTAATATTTTCTATTTAAAGTGTCTAACACAATGTCTAGTACATAATAAACAATAGTTACTACTATTATTATTGTTATTATTGCTAATGAGAGTTAAAATAGCCAGGAAAGCCTTCATAGTGTAAATAGAACTTAAACCAGGCTTTGAAGTCTGTGCGAGATTTAATTAGGCAAAAACAAAATGCACAATGTGGAGGCAGTTAGAATAGAGGCCAGACTAGAGTACAAAGAACCTTCAATGGGCCACGGTAAGCAGTTACTAACCATCACATTCCTCCACGAAGTGACTCATTTTTCTTCTGAAATAGTCAGATGCTGGAGGAAAAGTTAAACTTCTCTCTAGCAAATTATCTATGATTTGGGAGAGGACGATGGAAAAGAAATTGAACAGATCAGATGATGAAAAGCATGTCACCAACATACTGAATAGTTGATATCTCTATTCACCAAAAGAGAGGTACCTGTTGAGTTTTAAAGGATTGGAAGTTCAGAAAAAATATGGTGGTGACTCTCTAGTGCATTGTCATGTATCCAGCACCCAGAAACCTGGCAGGAAATGGCCTTTGTTCAGTCACTCTCACTCATCTAATCAGTAAAATCTGGTGTTAGTCCCAAGAAATCTCAAGTAGTACAGAGTCCCGCTGTAGAATGCCCTCCAAAGGATGAGTTCAAAAACTAAACTGTCTTTAGGTGAGTCTAAGAGAGATCCATTATATTTATTCAACAAAGATTCATTGAGTACCTACTACGCGCCCGTTCATGTTCTAGGCATGGGGTAATACATCCATGAATAAAACCAAAACCTCTGACTTCACTGAACCTGCCTTCTAGCAATTCTATTTAGTCCCACGTTTTAATGAAGCTATAATTACCAAAGAAGAATTAGCTTGCAAAGTAAAAGTGACTAAGAGATTTAAGAACAGAGGTATTGGTTTAAAATGGTAAATACATTTAAAACTTGTAAAAGAGGAAAGTGGATGCAGTCAGAAGGTTTTTTCATATGCCTCTATTATTGAAGAGCTGATATCTTACTTAAAGAATCTCATAGTCTGCTTTCCCTAGAAGTAGAAAACATTAAGGAAGATGAAAATGACTTGATCTTCATTTATAGCAACAAACAGCAAAAAATAATGAATAAAGCTTTTAAAGGTTAAAATTTTTTATTTTTTCTTGAAGCACAAATTGAGGAAATTAGATAAGCCTCTGCTTTGTTTTCTCTGCAAGTAATCATGCACCGATTACTTGCGATCTCTCCTTGCCCCTGTACTTTTTGGCTACTTAGCATAATTTTAGAAAGTATGAATACTGAAGTAAAGAATTTATTAGATTATTCTATTACATGCCACTCTACCACCCATATTCTAATTTTTTCCACATTTTTATTTTATCTTGGGATTTATAGAATAATATAAATCAATGATCTATCCAAATATTCAATATTATAACCACCCTGTATATCAGATATACAAGATGAACTTTACTTAGACATAAAATTCATAGATTTCAAACTTGAAAAATTCTTTAGAGATTACATTTCCAATATTCATTAGTTTTTAATTTAACCTTTTCCTGCAAGTGCTCAAACCCACAGGGAATTGTTAACTATGGTTATACGAAGTGGTGTAACAGTCAACCTCAGAATCTTAATGGCATGAAGCAACAAACATGTATTTATCACTCCTGAGTTTGCAGATCCAGCTGAGGGAGCTCTGCTTCACGCATCTCTCATCTTCTTCTCGGGCTAGCCAGCTAACCAGGCATGTTGTCTTGCTGGTGGCACAAACTGGAGAGGTCACAGGAGCACACGTCAAGCTCCTTCCCACTAACATCCCATAGACCAAAACAAAGGGTAAAAAAGTATCCTCCTGCCACCTTGAGGTGGGGAAGGGGAAACATTAAAGTCCCATGGCAAAGGGTGTCGATACGGAATAAAGTGGAGAACGAGAGTCAATTCAACCCACCAAGATTAGTACAGGATCTAGCATGAGTATAGTGAAATGAGCACAGGCTCCATCTCTGCGGTGGTTCCATATATTCCATTTCAAGACAACCTCAACAACCTCAGCAATATTTGTGATGAGGACAACTCACACATTCTATTTATCATACATTCTAGTTATTTTTAACATATTAGGCTTGATTCTCTCTATCGCTTTTGAAATGACATAAATAATAAATTTCCTAAGAATACAAACAAAAAAATGTTTATGCTATTTTTGCTTTGGGAGGAAAATACAATGTTTGTGTGTGTGTGTGTGTGTGTGTGCATGTGAGAGAGAGAGAGAGAATTAAAACATCTAACTCAAATGTCACCTTCCAGAGCAGGCACCAGAAGCAGCTCTACACTTATTTTGACAGTGCAGCCAGTACAAAAACAGTCTTCAAATTCCTTATTTGGAATTCCTATCTGAGCCAGTCGCGTGTTCTATTCAACATCCTTAGTTAGCTTTTTTCTAAATTGAATTCAGATTTCATTTCTTTAAATAGTCAAAATAATTCAGAGCCAATTCTGATGACAAAATAATAGAGCAGATGTCTTTATGGAACTCAAAAAGCTAACTGAAAAGTATTTCCTAAATGAACTATCTTAAAAGATACCACTTATTTAAATGTAGAAATTATACTGAGTTTATTTAAAAATCTGTTGCATGCAAATAAGAGAAACCAACTGTGTCTTACTTAGCTTTAAAAAAAGAAAAAAAGGATTTATTTGAAGGATATCAAGTATATCAAGGTAGCTTTCAGAATCAATAGGGAGATCGGAGACCCAGGCCCAGAAATTTGGCAGGAACCAGAGTCGGCTAGACCTCAGGTAAAAGCCATGGGCACAGAGCAAGGAGAGTCAGCCACTGCCTCCTTTGCTGGTCATCTGGTCCTGTACCACAGATGCCGTCACTGCTCAATGCTGTCCCTGATGGACATTTCTGCCACTGGACACCTCTGACAGTGCAACTAACAACAAGAGTCTCTTCTTCCTTGTTTCCCTTGCTCTTGATTCTGGTCCCAGTACGAGCATCCATTTAGTCAAGCTAGCGGTCAGGCAGTGGAAACGGAGTTTTGCCCTCTCCCGGCTTCCGAAAAACAGCTAAGACCTGGAGGAAAGAAAGAAGAACAGATGCTTTTTCTGTCAGTCGTACCTCTCACACCCTACAAATTCTGTTATCTGGAATTTAACGAATTCATGTGAAATTCATGTGATTGAGGTCTATTTTTATACACTGAATTTCAAGACTACATTAGTTGAACCTCATAGAAAGTCTTGTGATGTAAAATAACATCTTCACATGAGATGGATAAGCAAAAATTAAGATGGAGCGGTTAGGTCTCTTTTTGCAAAGAAGTAAGTGCAGAAGTTTGTTAAACTGCCTTCTTCATTTTCTCAGGAAAATAATGGAAATACTTTTTCCATCACCACATTGACTATTATTTCTATCATAATCATCAGAGCTACCTTTTCCTTAGCACTTTCTGTTTTCCATCATTATGTTAAATGCTTCACAAACATTATGATCATTTTGTCTTTACAAAACCACTGCAAGGTAAATATTTTAATCCACACTTCACAGATTTGGAAACTGAGGCAAGGAGCTTAAATGACTCACCTAATGTTCACAAGTCTGTCTGACCCATATCTTAAGTACATCTCGGCCACTCCAGAGGGTCTCATCAAAATGTCTCATCAAAAGAATTTCAAGGATTAAACCATTATAAGGAAAATTCAAATGAGATAGTAAAAAGGAGAAGCTGCCCCTATTTACTTCATTCTCTACACACCCCTAGGAATACATTAACATGTTTTGAACTGTATTACTATTAAATTAATTGGGTGTATCTGTTGACAACTGTTGTGATGAGAAAATGTTTCAACTGGATTAATATAGAAAAGAAAAGAAATACATCATAAATATTTTATCTCCATTGCTATTTTCAGTTTGTCATTTTATTTCTAAAATTGTAGTGGCAATGATCATATGTTTAGCAGCTACATTAGGTACCATAGTTAAAAAGCATTTCTTCCCCAGATACCTCATCTAAATTAAACATTGTACCCCTTACTGCAAATTAATTACATAAGCAGTAAGAAAACCTTTTATTCTAAGCAAAGAAGAGCATCCATTGACATATTTTTCTCTAACTAATCAGTTTATGCATATATACATAAGGAAATTAATGAACTCACACTAGTCAAGTATTAATAGCACTTTTTCATTATCAACACCTTTATCTCAAAGATGGAAAAACATTTTACCAACAGATTTGCTAACGCAGAAAATTGCCTTTTAAGGGAATATGACTTTGTTCCCCATCTAACAAAGGCAGAAATCAAAGACTAAAGAGGATAGAGTTTTAAGAAAAAATCTCACAAAAAATCTTGGGTAGTATGTGTTCTACGTTGGTATACAGGTATCACTAGCCCTCATGACATTTGTGGTCCATTTTATAATGAGACCACAAATACTGTAACACAGTTAGTGTTGCTGAAATGAAAACATCAGCCCCTAAATCAAGCAAAGCTCCTGTTCAGCCCACATTTGCATCACTTCTCTCCATTTCCAGAAGTAGAGTGCAAAGAATGCTGTTACTTTCAAGGAAACAAATTTAGCAAACTTTTCCATGAAAAAAATTTCAGTTATACTCAAAAAAAACCCCCAAACAAACAAAGAGCAGGTATTTACTAGAAATATCAGACATGCGTGCATCAACTTTCAGTGTCTAGAAGACAGAAAGAGGTCACAAAGAATGCTTTGCCAACAGAATGTATCTCTTTGTTTCACAGCCTTTTGCCAATTTTGCTAAACAGTGAATATGCAGGTTGGATGACAGTTCTTTCTCAAAGCCATCTGCTCCTCTGAGTCAATCCTGTGGGAAATAATTTATGCTAAATTTGTCACATCACACCCGATTTCCAGGTCAATAGAGTGGCAGCAACAGAATTCCAACTCTTTTGCTTATTCTATCTAACGTGGAGATTAGCGTAGCCTAGCAAATAAGTTTTGAAAGTTTGGGGAACACAGTATGGTGGTTGGCTTCACAAGCAAGTGGCCCAAGCAACCTGACCAGGATTCCTACTGTCATTCCCACCAACAGATGCCTCTCCTGACA
Source organism: Equus przewalskii (assembly GCF_037783145.1). NCBI lineage: Eukaryota > Metazoa > Chordata > Mammalia > Perissodactyla > Equidae > Equus > Equus przewalskii. The sequence continues at coordinate 44,048,434 of NC_091834.1, forward strand.
GTAAAATCCTTTCTTATTGCCTATAGTTTTATTTGTCTGGGACAACACTATGAATAAGCTTTCAGTGAACTCGCTTGTCTCTTCCACCCACAATAGGTAAAGTAGATAAAAAAAGAGGAAGTGTTTTGTTAAAAACAATACTGCATAAGCTGTATCCATTAGAATTCTTTTGGGTACAAGTTACTGAAGCTGAATGCAAACTATCTTAAGCCACAAAGGGAATTTATTAGAGGGATACTAGAGTATTTCACAGAACAACAAAGTCAAGAAAAGAGCAAAGTTGAAGTCGGACCCCAAGAACTAGTAGAACCAGGAGTTCAAGTGTGATTAGATTTCATTCTGCCTCTCTCACCTCTGCCTCAACTGTGGCTTCATTTTCCTTTCTTGCAATAGACCAGCTTTCTCTACACACTGGGAAAATGGCCACCAACAGCTCTTGAACTTCATATACAATATTTCATCAATTCTTAGATATAACACATCTAAATCCCGATTTGTCTTATAATTGCTAGCAGTACTTGTGATGTAGTGACTGGCATACTCATGTTCATTATTGCCAGGCAGGAATCATGGTACAGTGATTATTGACTGCTGATACATGTTCAAAATATGCAGAATGAGAGTTCATAGCAGCTTGAAAGAGAATGCTAGAGACAATCCCAGAGGACTCTCAGGAAATGCTAAATCATCATCGCTTGTAAAGAAATCGGATGATGTTATATGGAAAACAAAACAGATATCAGTAACTGCCAAAAAATCATTTTAAAACGTCAGACTCTTTTATTTTATTTTATTTTATTTTCCTTTTTCTCCCCAAAGCCCCCCAGTACATAGTTGTATTATATTCTTCGTTGTGGGTCCTTCTAGTTGTGGCATGTGGGACGCTGCCTCAGCGTGGTTTGATGAGCAGTGCCATGTCCGCGCCCAGGATTTGAACCAACGAAACCCTGGGCTGCCTGCAGCAGAGCACGCGAACTTAACCACTCAGCCATGGGGCCAGCCCCATAAAAAGTCAGATTCTTGAATGGAAAAAAATATTAGGAATACCTTAACCAATTTATTTCACTTATATTTTCCTTTTTATGCAGGCACAAGAGTGATATATGATTTTTAAAATCAATATTTAAATCAGACTAAAAGAGTTCTTTCAATAAGTATAAAATAGCAGGCATCATAGTTTCACAGCATTTTTTTCTTTCTTAGCAGTAAGTAAAATAAGGGTGCATCTTACAAACAAGGGCATCTTAGATGCGATGAAATACAAATTACAGTTCAGTCTTTACACAAGCATGTGACCACCTTCCATGGCTTCCAGGAAGCCAGCTTCTCTCAGATGCTGAATCCTGGACCAATCAACTGTGCCAGGGAGCAAGTTAGAATACGGCAGCTCTGAAGAGCACACCTCCAGAGGAAGCTGTAGCAAGGGAGGGAGGGAGAGGAAAGGATGCTGGCAGACAGTCCCATGGAGGCCCATGATCTTTTTTTTTGTGATTTAACCTTTGATACTGGCTAAAAAGATACCTCCTCTGAAACAAGAAAGTGCAAAGATGAATTCAAAGTTCTGGCTGTCTTAATGAGCTGCTATGTAATATAGCCAATCAAATCAGCCATTTTTTTCTTCTTCTTCTTCTTCTTCTCCCCAGAGCCCCTCAGTACATAGTGGTATACTCTAGTTGTAGCTCCTTCTGGTTGTGCTCTGTGGGACGCAGTCTCAGCATGGCCTGATGAGCAGTGCTAGGTCTGCACCTGGAATCTGAACCAGTGAGACCCTGGACCAATGAAGCTGAGTGCACTAACTCAACCACTCAGCCGTAGGGCTGGCCCCAAAGTCAGCCATTTGACAATCTAAACATACCAGGATGAGCTCCAAAATAATCACCTCTACGGTGCCAAACTCAATCTTTCTCCTCCTTGAGATTTTGTTTATAGAGTGTAGCTACGCCCAAAAGTTCTCTGTTGAACTGAATGCTGGATGCACCTTTTATCCAACTTGAAACTGGTATACCCTGGATTCATACACAGTCATGAATAAAAATGGCATTCAAACTATGAAGAGTATGTTATTTATTTAGTAGTTAAAGTTTTTTCTAAAATATAGATGAGCACTACAATGTAATAGGTGAGCCCCGGTTTGAGTCAATGTCAGTTTCAGAAAATAATTCATTTGACTCATCTAAATAAGCAATACACTTGGCTTCTTACTTTCTCTTACTTATTTATTTACTATTTCAAACTCTTCTGCCAATAACCTAAGACATAACTGAGCAAATGCAATATTTGACCATTTTAAGTATGTTTTAAGTATGTTTATGTAAATAAAATTGTGCAATATGTTTTTACTACAATGCTCCTTTATATATTTATATGTAATGTTTATGTGATACATGAAATATGTTACAAATATTCCAAAAGTACATTACGTCTTGGGAAAAGTCTTTATAAGGACCCATGATTAAGAATGAAAATGAACTTGTACAGAAAATTTGCTCTATAATATTACTATTCTTTTGTTTTTTATGTTCCCACCCATATTAATTGTATCTCATTTCTTCAGTCTAATTACAAAATAACACAAAAATCTAGAATCAGTGCTATCCCCTAGTCATCCTTTTATTTCCTTGAAGTACATATTTCTCATAATGTTATAGTAGCCCACATTTCACATTTTTCATATGCAATTTTATTTTTCTGAGTACTTGTTTTTTGGCAGCCTAATTAATTGTGGATTTTTTTTTGATGAGGAAGATTGGTCCTGAGCTAAGCTTTGTTGCCAATCTTCCTCTTTTTGCTTGAGGAAGATTGTCACTGAGCTAACATCTGTGCCAATCTTCCTCTATTTTGTATGTGGGACACCGTCACAGCATGGCTTGATGAGCGGTGTGTGGGTCTACACCTGGGATCCAAACCTGCAAACCCCAGGCTGCCAGAGTGTGTGAACTTAACCACTACACAACCAGGCTGGCCCCTATAAATTTTTTTAAAAGAACAAATCAGGAGTCAAGAGACCTAAGTTCTAGAGCTAGCCTCACCTGTATCTTATTTTGTGACATTGATCAAATCAATTGACCTCTTTGGAATCATTTTAAAACAAAGATGTTAAACATCCCCTCCAGCTTGAAGACGACTGTTGTCAAGATTTATAAGTCCTAATCATCCTTAGAGGTACTCTGTAATGGAAACACTACAGAAGAGCTGCTAAAAATTATTGAGCAACATTTTTTATAATGCCATTCTTCTACACACTCTGGAGAATGCTACAACTTCTCTGAAAAATCTGGGAAGAAACGATTACTTTGATGATGCAGAAGTAGATATGGAGCAAGAAGGATCATCACAGAAAAAAGGAGGTCAAGAACCATCTTTCATAAAGGACTTATGGAGACTGACCAATTGTCATCAATGTTCTATATTGGCATCTTACCAAAAACAAAACACCAATCATTTATTTTAAAAACTGAACATCCTTCCAATAATGTATAAAAACAAGCAAAAAACTCCATAATGCCTTTGATAGAGTCACTGATAGCTACCAGTTATTTTTTACTCTGCATCAGTCATTCTGCCGAACATTTGACCTCTATTACCATATTTAGTTCTTACAACTACCCCTGTGGTAGGTCGCTTTATTCCCATTTTACTCAGGCTTAAAGAAGTTAAACTATTTTCCCAAGCGATTAAATGTTGAAGTTAGAATTCAATGTTACATCTGCCAGATTCCACGGCTCGTGATCTTACCATCTCTGCTTTATTGTGTCGCTTCACTTTACAGCAGTGCATATCATTTGCAAAGAGCATGCCCCAATGTACAGATGAGACTCTGAGGACATTTCTTTTGCCTTTTTGGAAACAGATAAACCTATATACTAATGGATATATGTTGCAAACTGCACCACAAAACCTACAAATTATAGAGACTTTAGTTTTAATTTTAAAATATTCCAAATATTCAGAAAATAATGAAAAGGACACCCATGAAACTACGACCTAGATTTAACATATGAATATGTTACCATACTTGCTTCGGAATTTTTTTTTAAGTAATAAGAATGCATCAGTGATGGGGAAGTATTTTAGACAAACGTTAAGTGTCTGCAGATGTTAGTATAGATTTAGTTGCTTAAATTATCACATCCAGAATGTATCAGAAATGTGAAGTCTCTTCTCTAAAATTTATTTCCCTGAACTGGGTTAAAAATCAATGTTGTGGTTTTTTCCAGAAGCAAATTTTCATTTGAATCTTATTTCTAAACATGATTCCATGTTTAGAAATCAGTTAAGAGAATTCTAGCTTTGGAAAGACAAAATATCTGGTGCTTGGTTGGAAATATCTTTCCCTGGGATTTCTAGCATATTGAGTACAGCACATTGTCTTATTGCCACACGATAAGTTACTTATAGAGAGGATAAATTTTTTTCTACTTGATAACAATATAAGTTGATGTTTAGTTTGTGTGACAGATCCTTCATATGTTCCTCATGACTTTAGAATGGAGGCAAGAGCCGAAATGATGATCAGCAGCTTAGTTAAAGATCACCAAGAGATTATGACATAAAATAAGTTTGCAGAAAGGATCCAGCTTCATCATAGGAGACTTTATGTCGTATCACTAATAAGAAGAAATTGTACTGTATTGTGCACAAACCATTTTATCATACTTTGGCATATAAACTACTTCACAGACTTTTATAGAATTGTTTTATACTTGATTTTACAAGTTTCTTGGTGATTATTTTGTACCATAAATAAGAGCTTCTTAAAATATACAAATGTCTAAGTCTGTAAAGTTTATTGATGGGGTCATTACTACCTCTGAGCTTAATAACTTTAGAATATTTTGATTCTCAATAAATATTAATATTCATGTATAAAAATGTTTAGTTTCAGCTAAAGCCCTACTCACCCTCAATCCTTTCTCCCAGGAAGTAATCACTACCCTAACATTTGTGTTATCATTTCCATGCAAATTATTATACTTTTACCAGAAATGTATACGTGATATTTTAAAATATTCCGTGTAGTTTTACACATTTTCTTAAATATAGTAACATCATATGTATCAGTTTACAACTTACTTTTCTCAGTCAAATGTATCCTTTGGAGATTTCTCCATGTTGATACCTGTGATGATACATTTACTTTGCGTTAGACTTCCATTTTCCTGCCTTCAATGATTCTTGATTTCCTGATTTTATCTATTTAACAGACTTTATTAAGCAAATTGCAAATCACTAATAGGCCACTTAATCTTCGGGGACCGCAATGTTTAGTTTGTAAAAGTACCCTCTTTAATAGCAGCAAGATATTTTTGCTTACCCAGTTTGAAAAAAGTTGCTTTCTGGGTCCACCTGACTTGCTTGTAGGGATGAAATCTCTCTTTCAGTGACTGTATTTCGTTAGTAACAATCAATTCTATTTGAATTACTAAGTAAAAATGTTCTTCCCTGTGAGCTAGAGTTCAGATGCTAGTCTTCCAATTTGTGATAGTTCCAAGTGAATTGGAAAATGAAGTCATGAAGGTCGACTGCAGAGTTCTCAAATAAAAAAGCAGAGGTGCCAAGGGGAATAAAAGAGAAATACAAGATTAAGAGAAAAATGCATACAAAGAAAGTGATTAGGTTAGCCATTCCGATTTGGGTTCACCATTCAAATCATGTTCATTTGCCCTGGGTCACTTTTCCGTTATCTACAACTGAGGCATCATTTTGGTTTGCCTGGTACTCCCATTTCCTTTATCATTTCAGTCAACTGACCAAACACTTCCAGCCAGCTCTTCAGTGCTTTCTCTCCTCCTTGAACTTCATAAAACTTCTTGCACTTGTTGTGTTTCACATTTGTGTGGGAAGCGCAGTCCAAACTAACGTTGGTTTCACTTTGTAATGGTGTTCCTTTAATACTTTTTTACTTTCTTACTTTTTTAAAAATAAAATAAGCTCCATTCTGCCCAGAATTTTCAGATTCCATTTTACTTGAAGATGGGGATGGTTGAGGTGAACAAGGAGGTTTCTTTTTAGTACAATGGTCTCATTCCTGAAGCTATATTCTCACTGAACAAGCATAAACAGTCTGTGAACAGAAAAATAAAAATTAACTAATCATCAATTGAGGTGCCATTTTTATTTCAATTGTAAGATAAAAAAATTAATGTTTGTTAGCTTACTAAAGACTTTTGACTCTCCTGAAAACTGTTATTCCATGAAATTACTGACTTGGGTATAAAGTATATGCCCTTTGTAAACATAAATTTCACCTTTATGTGAAATTCAAAAACATAATCTTTTACCAAATCAATATTTCTCATCTTTGTGTGGTTCTTAATGGTCTACAATGAGTTTTAAAATCACAATACCATTTGATTCTTAGAACTATCAGATGATGTAAGTGGAAAGGATGCTCACTGATTTATAGGTGAGTAAATTGACTTTAACAAAACTGTGACTTGCAGGTCACGGAGCAAGTAAGTGAGAGAATTAGCACTGAAGCCCAGGGCTGCTGACACTTGGTAGACAACGTAAAGGATCTTTTTCAGGATTTGTTCATATCATTTGTTTTACCATCTATATTTGTTTGCTATGGCTGCCATAACAATGTACCACAGACCGAGTGGCTTAGACAACGGAATTTTATTTTCTCACAGTTCTGGAGGCTAGAAGACCAAGATCAAGGTGTCAACAGGGTTAATTTCTTCTGAGTTCTCTCTCCTTGGCTTATGGACAGTCGTCTTCTCTCTGTGTCTTCACGTGGTCCCCCTCTGGGTGTGTCTGTGTCCTAATTTCCTCTTCTTATAAGGACACCAGGCATAATAGATTAGAGCCCACCTCAATGACCTCATTTTAACTTAATTACCTCTTTAAAGATCCTGTCTCCAAATACAGTCACCTTCTAAGGTTCAGAGGGTTAGGATTTCAAATTACAAATTTTGAGAGGACACAATTTAGCCCATAAAACCATTATTGCCAAATTTTAAAACTAAGATAAATATTTTAAATTTCTGCCATCTTAGCATAATAATTCCTTTCACTTTTCAAGCTTCTTTTCTGTCCTTTTCTATTTGCACACATATTTCACATTTTATACACAATGTGGTATTCTGCTTTTTTTTTTTACTAAATATTCCATGAGGGAAAAGTTGCCATCTAATTCAGCAGCTGTGTGCACAACATCTAGCAATTTTCCAGTTCAGTTTGGGGAATTGAATTGAATTGAAATAAGTTGAGTTGAGTTTATATCTGTATCTTCAGTTATCAACATTCCAATTTATATCCTTCCAAATACTACCCTAAAAAACTAAGAAGACATAGCAGTGACTTATATCCTGTAGACACTCCATAAATATTGTTTAAATAAGTGAGTCAAAGAACGAATTCTCATGTAAATGAACAGATGCTTTAGTTGCTAAAAGAAAGCATTAAACCCTACACATCTTTTTAAAGTTGCTAATAATTATTATTTGGCAAGTTCCTTAATAAGACAAAGGTTTCCCTCAATAAGGTGATGGGTATATTAAAAAAATCTTTTTCTCTTGCTCGACTCTAGCAATTCAAAAACATTTAGTTATCCGATGAGCTTCTCCTGTAGAATCAGCTACAAGCAAATCATTTTTCTAACCAATTCATTCACATTTCCAAAGGAAATATCTCTCTTGGGCAAGCAATAAAAGCAGCAGACAGTGCAACAACCGCAGGAGATGCTCTTCAGAAATAATATGTGGTGTCTGATCAAGTGGTATCACCAAACAAAGACAGATGGAAATCGATTAATTTGAATACTAAACTATGGCCGTATGGTCATTGCAGACTTCCCATGAATATTGCTCCTTTCCAAATTTCTCAGTTGTCCACATTAATTCAGTTTTAAGAGATAAACCATTGCCTTTTGTTTTTATACTGACTTTATACCTTAAATGCTAAAAATGTAACATGTGAGACTTAAGAAGAAAGATAAAGTCACAATGTTAGGTACCGGGAAGCGTGCTAGTTCCACACATTATATTATTTAATTCTCCCTATAAATCTTCAAAGTGGATATTATTTTGCCAGATCGACACAGAAGGAAATTAAAGCTAAAAGATATTAAGTCTGTATGTATGGTTTTTGAACCAAGGCTGTTACCCTCAAAAGTCCATGGTCTTTCATAAACATGGGCTGGGTCCACTTTTTATGGTATATTATTGGTCAACCTGTGGCCACGTGAGCCCTCAGTGTTTTCCCACTTTCAGGATCAAAAATTCCCACCTGTCCTAGACCATGAAAACAGGCAAGTTCTCATTGTGAGCAGCATTCTCCACTGAAGAGCTCTGAGCTTCTGGGATCCAGGCAAAACCATCAGGAATTCGACCTAAGAAAATTTAAGCACCCACATACATACAGTCAACACCTGAAATCTGTTCCAAAATCAGGCAAGATTGAGACAGGCTGCTTAGCCCCAAATTCTCTCTCCCCTTCTCTCATTTCCCTCATCCCTGTCCCCTCTTTGCCGCTAAGGCTGCACCTGAGATTCACGTTAACTGCATTTTATATATTGTTAAGGAAAGCAGAAAAAGAAAGTTCTTAAAGTTTGATTTGCTTGGATTTTCTTGTCGGACGTTTTGGGGTCACGAATCCTTTTAAGAATAGAGAGAGCTGTTAGTCTTCTCCCTCCTAAAATGCACATTCACAAATCTACAGACAACTCCAAATTAATTTCAATGAGAAAGCTAAAATGATCCCTTTTTGCCTCAGATTGACTTTCTATGAGCTCTGTTTTTATGCTTCTTAGAATCATTATGAATCTAAGACTCAAGAAATAAAGAGGAGATTAAATTTGGAGCAACATCACACACATACCTGGAGAATTGTCCAGAGGATCAGGACTTCCTGGAACTCAAAAAGTAAATGCACTTGTGGAGGTTTTCTGCTGACAGATGTTTAGGAAATTCTGGGTTTCCTTGGGGGAAGTCTAGTTCTTTTCCAGCAAAAAGATGAATGCATATCATTCATCTCAGTACTTAACAGTCTTGTGAAAAGTAATGTCAAAATACTGTTAAAATTGAAATTTTCACTTTCAATTGATTTATACGGTGCAATATAGAAAATCTAAACTGCTAGGTTCTAGGTAAATATAATAAACAAAAACTTGTTTATATATAAACCACACAGAGATAATGCTGAAGTTCAATATTCCTAAAAATACAATTACACCTTAGGTTTTAGAAATATAGAAACATTAGCAAATAGCATAGTCAAGAAAATGGTTGCTCCACTTTTGTAATGAATCAGAAAAACAAACAAACAACAAAACAAACACCCTCCACTCGAAAAAAACACATCCAATATCTAACTCCAAAGAGGTGAAAATACAATTCTCAGAAGAAATAAACCACTATATGCACATTTCATTATAAAATTTAGTTCAAAATCATTTTTATTCTTAGATGAACAGATAGTTCTCTGGTCAAAGTAAATTTTTCTGTTAAGGTGGCTTGTGCTTGAAAATATTAGAAGACAGCTAATATACCAGAGAGATGCATTTGGGGATTTAAGCTCTCTACAACTTAAATGATTATTTGTGTACACAGATCCTTAATTATGAGAAGTTTTTAACTGCTTTTTGCAATGCAGTCCTCTTTAAAAAGAGTCACTAGAGATAAAGAAATTGTTTTAAGTAGTATTACAATCAACATGAATTACACATGAAAGAAAGACTTCCTCCGGTGAACCTCATTAGAAAAGCACCAAAAGACATTGCACAGCAATGGATCACTTGGAAGAAATGTCATCATATACAGATTTGCTACTTGTGCAATCGATTTCCTCAGACCTTGGGGAGCCTTGTGCTGTATGTCAGGTTTCATTCATGTCGGTTCATTTTGACTGGCTCTTAGAGGGAAAGGTAGCTTCTGTCATTTCCCTGGAACAAACAATATGTGATTAAAATATTCAACTTTGTCTTTAAAAAGCAGCTTATTATTCTATGGAGGCCGAGTAATTTACTGCTTTAGCTCACAGGTTTTCGTTTCAGACAGCCCTGAGGTTGAGAGCCTGCTCTGTCCTTTTACACTCTGCTGGAATCCAAGCTCCACAGGATAAGGAACTTGTCAGTTTTGTTCACTGATGTATCCATAGCAGCCAGAACCATGCCTGGTCCAGAAAATAATTGCTGAATACTGAAATAATTTAACATCTCTAAACGTCAGTTTCCTCGTGTAAAATACACCTGCTTCAAAGAGGGGTCGTGAAGATGAAATGCGATAAAATGTGAGAAGTATCTGACCAATGGAAGCACCCCCTGAGTGCTCGCTAATATTATCATTTAACTGAAAATCAAGTCAAGATTCTCTTATGTACAGTTAAGCCCATACTCTCTCTTCTCGCATGAATTTAAGGCCTCATAGAGTATGCATCATTTTTTCCCCCAATTTCCTATTATCGTTTTAAGAAAGTTCCATATAGCCTATTCCAACTATTCACAGATGATCCCTGGTCTGTCTACCTCTGACTTTTCTCCTCTTTAAACCCAAATTTCTCACTGTCTTGAGGAAACTGCTAGTGAGTAGGAAGTAGCCACATCTCTCCACAAAACAAAAACATCTAGTGTACAAGTGTTTCTCTCTGTTGTGTGTGTATTTGCTTTTTGTTAGATTATATTTTTTAACTGAAAGTCTCTTTCAAATTTACCTTTGTTAGGAACTTCAGATTAAAATGTGATGCTTGTTATTTTGCCCTCTGTTAAATAAACATGGCTGTCACAGTTGGCATTACATCCCTTATATTTTCTAAAAAACTTTCTATACTGGTTTTCTTTATAAGTATGGTCTTTACAAATAGAAAATAAATCCCTTGAAGTCAGGGAATATATAAATAATTATCTTTCTGTTCCAAAAGGTAGTCTCTCCTGCTAACAGTATATCCTCTCTGCCGCACTCCCACTACCATCAAGTCATAGAAAACTCAACATGCAAGGGATGAAATTACCCATTTGTGGAAATGACTCACAATCAATCAAGGCAACCTGGGTACAAGCCCTCAGGAAAGCAGAAGTGGAGTGTAATTATAACTGAGAATATCTACGTCCAGGTAGAGTTGCACATTGATCTCTCTGAAAACAAAGGAGAATTGTCAAGATGGTCTTTCTTAAACAGGATTCAACATCTGAAGCTCAGAGTATGTCTCCATACTTTGGGTCACAGTGGCCCCAAGGAACAGGGCATCTCCACCCATCCACCAATCGGAGATTCAGGCCTGAAATCGCTCAACGTCTCCTTTGTCCTATCCCAAGCTCCCTGAGCAACCTTCTGATCATAATTTATCTGTGTGAGATTTGCCACAGTGAGAAAATATATTGATTAGCAAACATGATTTTTGGGTCCTCTCAAAGCATTTGGTTCTCAATGTAAATTAAGAGATTGGCTTTTTAGGTTTTCTTCATCAGTCTCTATTAGTTTGTTCTGTGTGAGTCTGCTCCCTGAGGCAAATTTGTTCCTGATCTACTGACAAATGATATTTTTAAGACTGTCAGGCCAGGGCCAAACTCAGAAGTGAGTAAATTCTCTAAGGGTATGACCTAAGTGGATGCTCTCCCATTCGGGAAAATAATGGCCCTAGTCGTTTTACGTCCAATCTGCTACTTCTTCTGTCTTCTGTCTTTATAGCCTGACTCACGATATATCTCAACACATGCTTTTGGGTGCACAGCTTCCCAAGGAGTGTGATAAAGCACAGTGTACAGGTTACAGATGTTGATGCTGTCAGGGTGGACAGTGGTGAACTGGAATGCTCTGGCCAGTGGCCACCAGCCACACGCGACCTCCTCCATTTATCCTAGAATGCACTTTATTATTATTATTTTCTATGATATGAAAAATATTTGGAAGCACTTAAAGTGCTCACTGTTCAGTCACTTCATAGATCCACATTGTTTTCATCATCAAATAATAAACACATCATGACCTTCAAGTCCTTTCACAAGTTTTCTCTTTTCCACCTACCCAATGTTATCTCTTGCCAAATCTTAGCCACATTTCTCATCCTTGTCAGTTAAGCCATACTATCACCTAATACATTCCTCTTCTCCCTAACTCACATCCTTGGGTCAAACTCACCTGCAACTATGAACAGCCATTCTACTTCTGGGACCACTTACTTTGAGAACCCTTGATAACCTAAACCAGAGGCAAATGTACAGCACAAGTGGTCAGTTTGATTACCAGTTGTACTGCAACACCCATTCTCCTATTCTTACATAGTAATAGAAACTTACGTGAGCACATCCCACTTAACCAAAGATCGCATCTCCCAGTCTCCCTTGCAGTTAGGTGTGGCCATTTGAAATTTAAGTTGAGGTAATACTTTACTTACTGAAAATTAAGCACACCCTGGTGTGTATCACCGTCCCTAATGAGCTTGCAAGAATTCGATTGGTTCCAAAATTGAAGTTTTTCCTTAAAAATATAAACTGAACTTTTCCTGAGAAAACTGGTAAATGTAATTTTCTCCACCTTATTACAATCTTAAAGTTGTTCCTTATACTTGGGCTACACGAGCACCTTACCTACATTATCTTATCTCAAGGTACAAAATGTTTTATGCTGAATGGCGTCAAGAACTGTGAAAGGTCTGAGATTTTACCCTCCTTCTAAGTTAACACGTTAGCCTTATACAGTTTCACAGATGCTGGCAGAAGACATGAGGCTCTTGGGTCAGAGACATAGAGCTTTCTTACTCATGGTACAGCGAGCAGCATGAGCTTCATGTTCACATTAGGTCCTCCCAACCCCAAGTGCCTGGAGGATAATGTGTATGGGCCCAGGTCTATGCTGCCTACACAGTGGATTAGTGTCATCAAATTTAAGAAACATCTAATCTTTTATTATGAACTAGAAGCAAACCTGCCCTTTGCCCTGGAGGGAGACGTTATCTTTATATTCTAGACAGGAAACAAATCTGCCCTTTGCTAAGAAGAAGACACTATCTCTCTATCTCCTCGAGTTGTTTGTTCTACAAAACGTCCTTGAGAAGAATTTGACAAAAGCTGCCAGTGCCTCTGCTCTCAAAAGTTACAGATCCGTGGAGAAGTGTCTCTTAAAAAATGGCAATGAGTCGGACTTCAGCATAGGCTCTAGGGAGAAAGAAATGAAAATATCAGATTGAAGTAAACTCTATTCCCTTCCCCCTCCCCACCAATCCTCTGCCAATGACCAAAGAAAGAAAAACAAACTGTTTGCACAGCCAAAATGGCCAGAAACATCAGGTAATTATCCAATGAATTAGGGTTAGTCAGTTAATCAGGGCTCTGAGAGGCCAGCTCCCATCCATTATGCAGGTAACCTTGTCCCTCATGCCTCAGTCTCTGACAAACCAGGGGACAAGGATTTGAAAGTGGTGCTGGAAACAAGAGGGTCTGTCAGACACTCGAATAAAGCAGGCTGGTGAAAGATGTGGTTAGGTCACCAACATGGGCAGAGAAACAAACCCTCTCAAAAGAGGACTGTGATTTCTTCCTTTCTTTTGCTCTTCTCCCTTTCTCATCCTTCACCTTAACCAAGCTTATGTAACCCACAAGCTGAGAGCACTTATTCTGCAACTTGCATGGTTTTAAGTGCTTTATACATATGTATATTAACTTGTTTAATACAACTCAATGAGATAGATTCTAGTATCATCTTCCTTTTACAGAAGAAGAAACTGAGGCATAAAAAAAAATTAAGTATCTTCTCCAAAGTTACATAGCTAGTAAACTGCATAGCCAGGATTTAAATGTAGGAAGCTCCATTCCGAAGTCTATACTCTTTTTCACTACACGACATCACTCCTTAATGTTAGCGCCCTGTTTGCATGATTTCCATAACCTTCTCCATGCCAAAAGAATAATAAACAAAAGCATAGCCACTCTTGTAAAGATTTCGGAAATTTTTGGTCAGTGTTTATTTCCTAAAACTGAGATGATTACACCCTCTTCTTTATGTCTTCTTACTCTTTTTCACTTGAAAATCCTCCCAAGTTAACTCACAGGATCCAATCTACACTTTTTAATGAAACACAATATTCCGTTGCAAGGATGTACCATTATTTATTCTACCATTACCCTATTCATGGGCATTCACCTTGTTTCCAGTTTGTCCCCACCACAAATATTCCAGCAGTAAATTCCTTGTACATAAATCTTTATAGACCCGTGTTATTATTTCTATGGGCTCAATTCCCAGGAGTAGGTCTGCTGATTAAAGGGTATGTGTATCTCTATATTATTAGACAAGAGTCACACTTCACCAGCAATGTAAGAAAGCACTCCTGTCTCCACATTCCCATCAGAGACATAATTGCTCTTTTTAAATGGCACCAATCTGACGAGTATAAAGCGAATTCTCACTGTTACTTTAAGTTGCATTTATCAAGCAGTGAACTTCAGATTCTTAACAAATACGACTGGCCATTTGGATTTGTTCTTTTATTGATTACAGAGTCAAATCTTTTTACACAGTTTTAATAGGATTGTTTTTTAAATTGAGTTTATATTGTTACATTGCACATTTTTAAGAGGTTGTCTTAATAAATAGCTCTATGTATTATTTAAGGACTCTGTTTATTATAGATATTAGTCCTTTTTTCTGTCACTTGCATTTCAATTTTTCCCAAGATCAATCACGTCTATTGAGTTTGTCTATGGAAATTTTCATAGGAAAGTATTAATTTGTAAATATTTGAATATATTTCTTTTTTTATTTTATAGATTCTGAGTATCCTATCTCTAATAAGAGCCCTCCGATCTCTAACTTTTACATGAAGTAATCTACATTTTCTTCTAAAATTCTTTAGGTTTAAATTTATGTTTTGATCTTTCTGAAGTCTATTTGTATATAGGTTGTGAGGTAGGCTTCTAAACTTATTTTCTTCCAAATGGATAGCCAGTTGCGGCAGAACCTTCGTTAAGTAAACCATGCTTTTCGTATTGAATTAAATCTTTGTTACATAGTAAATTCTCCTATTTGGTGGAATATATTTCTGGATGCTATTCTGCTTCATTGGTCTATTCACCAAATAACACTGGCTAACCAATTATTTAAACACTAAATGAGAGAAAAAAGGAAATTAGCAATTTGTACAAATGAGTAAAAATAACAAGTAGAAAAATAGAAAATAGAGTAGCATAAATAATAGACAAAATCAGATAGAAGTATATCTTAAAATCAGAGAGAAGGATATCTGTTGTTAGATTAAATGTGAACATGTTCTGTCTTTCAAATTCTGCTGCTATTTTCTCCGATAGGATTAGCACAAGTTATCAAATCACCTGGAGAAGAACATTAAGGTAATTAACTCATTTATATCATCAATAGAAGAGAATGTCTTTACAAGGACATGTTTCCTGGTTTACATAAATATCAGGGCTAATTTGATGTATATTTGGAAAATCAATGCCACAGTAAAGCAAAAACTTGGTGTTTTCTTTTCTAAACTGGGAGGTACTGAACCAGTGTCATTATTGCTATGATACGCCCCAAAGTTTTTGCAGTTGGTATTATGTTATTTGAAGAATATTGATAGGTGACTATCAATTAAGTGACAGCTACTAAGAAATATTTTTGTGATGACATTATTTAATCTGAGGAATATCGATTAAGTGAAAGCCAAATAAACAACAGCTGTTCAGGGTACCAAGTTGGTCTTGCTACCTTCTCAGCAGCTGTAACAGAGGAGGGTGAGTTTCAACCAATCAGAAAAATGGCTTAGCCATTAAAACTTGTTTCCTTTTTTGCTGTTTTGCTCCCTTTGGGATAGCTTACATTCTACATCTGGCGATCTTTTCGAATGTGTGAAATACTGTGATACATGCAGTATTTTTCATCCATGTGGGTTTGGGTGGTTTCATCATCACCACCACCACTGCTATTATTTTAGCAGTGCTATCTTGGGTACAGTACTTTGTTCAAGGTGAAGTTATGTGAACAACAATGAAAATAATACCTATAGAATCCAAGTATATTTAGCTCACCTGTACTCACCCTATAACATCTTGGCAATGTCAGGTTTATTTCAGTAAAACTTTTCAGTAAGCTCAGTTTCTCAAGCATGTGTACCCTTTATTTTGTAAAATGGTTCATTAACAATATGGAGAAAAGTGGAATGATAGGCATTCCTGTCATTCCTCGGCATCTAGTCCTGATTTCAGTTGGAGATTAAATTGCCTGATGTCCTCACTTTAATAATTGCTGAGGCTGACTTTTATGAGGCTATCATGAAGAACGCTTCAAGCTTTCAAGGGAATGTCATTTAAAAGACAGAAAATTAGATGTGATATGCCTAAGTAACTGCTAATAATTAATTAAAATGAGTTTCAATTAGCGAGTTCCTTAACATCCCACCCCCTTTCCTAAAAATGTTAATAAGGTAATCAATAGGCATTATTTGGGGCATTGTAGTATTAATACATATACAAATAAGGATCAACATTATATGCTTCTTAGTCTATGTTTAGTCAAGAAAAAAACATAATCAAAAGCATCTACTTCATGCAGAGGAGATGCTTCGCTTCTATCACCCTAATGGTGTGAAAACGTAATGATGTTTTCCTACAAAGGAAAACCTCTTTTCTTTGATGTTTGAGCTTGGCTTCCATTACCACAGCCTCAGTAAGCTGAGAAGAAAACACACATTACCCACACCATCAAAGACGCCACAACTGCACTGCTGACAAGCATATACTTAATTGCAGGATTTAAAATGATGTCTCTGCTTTTGATTTTCATGGCGACAACTCTTTACTAAAACAATACAAGCAGCACTACCTAAAAACAGAAGATGCAATGTCCTATTACTTCACAGAGGTATCCACAAAAAAAGAAGTAGAAATAACAAAGATGTTCAGTCTAAATGATGAATCACTGTATTCTGTCATCTTTGTGAGTTTACTTCACTCTGAAACATTCGATTTGACATAAACTTCTTAAACTTGTTTGCATAAGGATAAACCTCCCATTATCCTGAGAAACACAAAATAAATACAGTCTAAATGATTACAGACTAAATGTATACAGATATTCTAGTAGGTGTTATACTTTTTCAATCCAATTCCAACAGTATATTCCAAATTAAAAGTCTGTAAAAATCACTTAAACATGAAGAGAGAGAGAGGAAGAGAGAGAGAGAGAAAGATCATGGATTGGAACAAAGGAATAACTCATTTTGCAAGATTGTTGCGAGGATTAAGGTGGATAACACATTGAACAGTACCTCGTTCAGTAAAATATCGTATTATTTACCAGTTTTAGAGATAGGAACAAAATATAAAAAGAGAAGATCTTGAGCTTTATTATATTTTATGGAAATGCGTAGGGTTGGGAGAAATAAAAGGAGAAGTACAGAGAAAGAGAGAGAGAATGAGGGAGAGAGATGAAGAGTTAAATGTGGGGGAAGAGGGCAAGAAGGCTGGGTTGGGGCAGTGGGGAATCTGTTCCCATGGAAGCCCTTTGAGCTCCTTTGACCAGGAACGTTTGCATCCCAGGGAGGTCTTAGTGTTTGTAACAGTGATGCCTACCAGACCTTTCTGACAGTGACCAAAATAGAATTCTTTGTCAAATAAGTTAAATAAGCCTCCCCAGGAGCTCAGGAGGATTGATACAGTCAGCACACAGTGCATATTAGAATTCTGGGCAATCTAAGTGAGCCCTCGCTATAGAAGCCCACGTTGTGTGAATTCTGACTAGGGGTGGTGGGCAGGAAAGAGAAATTTCATCCGCTCTCTCAGGCTGATATTGCATATTGGACCCTCAGGAGATAGAGATATTGGCCTGATTCTGGGAGTTCGAGTCGTCCTGCTGAGAATCCAGTAGGTAAGAACAGCCAAAGTTTCTGGACTGCTCTTCTCTCATGCAGACACACACCCCTAAGAATCACTTAAATTCCCTAAGCCTTCTCAAACTAAAGCCAACCCATTAACTGGAGAAGCTGTCGTCCAAATCAGACACCCCAGTTACATCATGATCCAAATTTATTTCTATTAGTACTTCATAAGATGTGGAATATGTTGCTAACATATATGGCTATAAGGAATAAAGTTCTGGTAAGCACTAGAGAGGTATAATTTAAGCAGCAGACAGAATTAAATGACCCACCATCTTCTACAGTGATATTATCCCAGACTCCTAGAAAAAATAGAAATTCACATTGGCTAGCCTTATGGAGTTCCTAAAAATGTCCAGCTCTTTCTTTATGTATATCGGTGATATGGCTGATTAACTAGTAACTTTTTCCTAAATAATAAACATCAAACAAAGGCTCTAACAATAAGGGCTTATGAATATTTGGACATATGGCAAAGCAATAGGAGAATTTTACCACATGTTGTCCTCATAACCTAGTCTATTTTGGGAACCAATTGTAGTATTCACACAACTTGTCCCAAAAATCAGGGTGATAATCTTACGCTGCAAAACATATACTCAGTCCGGTACTTCTTCCATCATCTAAAATAAGTGAAAAAAATACATAATGAGACGGGGAGGGGTTGTTGAAGTTCTGGGAGTTAGAAAGCTCCTGGAATCCAGTGGTTTTCTATCAACAGAGAAAAAGACTAAAACAACAAGAAAGAAATGGTTACATCTAATAGAATAAAAGTTTCTATCCATCAGGAAAGATTTTTTGAAGTGTAACCAAGAATGTTGTAAAGTGAGGTAAGTAAATACCTAGGATACTGGCTTGAGCTAGCAGAGAAATAGCTACTTCCTAGAGTGTAAACAAAGTAAGTACATTTAGCAGAGTTCTGTGATCCCAGAAAAGTCTCAAAGCCTGAATTACAAAGCAGGACGTGACTGCAGATGCCCATTGGGTAGGGTGAGTGTGTTCTGGGGGCTTACTGTCTACATTGTCTATGCGCAATTTCTCACACTTAGCAGTGGATGTGTTATGTAATAGATATGTGATATGTATAGATTCGATTCTGTTAAATACATTTACTAATATAACAGTGGTGAGGAGGTCTCCCTTGGATTTTAGTTATTTCCTGAAGCTCTGAGAAGGGAGGAAAATACTATTGTTGTATTCCATCAAAGGAAATTTGGCAGAATTCACAAAAATCACAAGAGGCACTGTTACACAAGGAAATGTAAACAAGATAACAGCGGGGTATGCTAATTCACTATCCTGATTATAAATTGCTAATAAATGTTCACAAATCTACATTTAGCAAATTAAAGTTGGGTTCTTATAGGTTCAGTTTATAATAGAGGTAAAATTTGATTTAAATGCCCGCTATGTTCATATTCATACCTAAACATTTAGAGGAATAATATTACACAATGAAAGTTTTAGCTATTAAAAATATTTTAGGACAAAGATTAGCTAGGTTTTTTGACTAAATTAGCCAGTTATTTTCAAATAAAGGTTAGATTAAGAAATTCGACAATTGTTCAAGCCAAAGTTGCCAATAAATTTTATAATAATAATACTGCATTTCTTTTGCACCTATGAACCAAAGACATGATACTATAAGAAAAGAACATTAAAAGAACAAAAAATGGCTCTTGGAGATTAAAAATATCATAACAGAACTCCAAAACTTGATAGAAAAAAATCTCTAAGAAAAAATGAACAAAAAGAGAGAGACAGAAATATCACAAAATAAACCAACAATCCATATTAATTCATGATAATAGAGTTTCAGAGATGTCACTGAAAGTGGAGGACAGAAGATCATAAGCAAAATAATTCTAGAAAATCTCCAGAACTAATAGACATGAGTTTCTAAATTGAAAAAGGCCACTAAGGGCCCAGAACAATGGATGAAAAGGACACTGTCTAAGAAAGAACATTTTGAAATTTTACAGCACTGGTAACAAAGGGAGTATTCCGTGAGCTGCCAGAGATAGGATACATATATACATTCCAAGCCGGAAGACTACTATCTCCCAGATAAATTATCAGTCAAGTGTTCAGGTAGAATAAAGACATTTTCTGATATGCAAAAAAGTTCCTACCTTACTACCTTCTAAGTAAGGTACTGGTAGAAGGACTCCACCAAAAAGACAAAGTTTATCCAGAAAGCAGGGTATCCAACCCAAAAGAGGCAAGAGAAATCCTCATTCATAAAAGGAAATCCAAAGATGACACAGTACAGCATGTCTAAATAGCGTCGGATTCAGATTCAAGCAGCGCAAAAGAAGTCTCCAATAAGAGGAAATTGACAGACTCTCTTAGGAGTTCCAATATATTGAGAGAAGATTTATACATTTGGAGAAGAATTTAGGGTTGAATTAGTGGTAAGTACAAAGAAAAATAAGCATACAAAAAAACAAAACAATTATTAATTCCAGGAAAACAGAAGATTGTGTCAAAAAGAAAAGTAGGAGTATGCTTTATGGTTCAGCTATAAATAGCAATGGCTTGGTCATTTAATGTAAACCCAGAGAAATGATCTGAACAAAGCATATGACAACATTGGAAAAGTGAATGTATATGGTGAGGTCGTGGTGGTCCTGTGAAAGTGAGCTGGATCTATGTCTTCTAAAGTTATCCATTACTTAGCAAAGTGACAGTAAACATTAAAATATTTTAAAAGTTGAAACTAGTTACTTAGAGAGAGCAAGAAATTGGGGGAGTGGGCGATGCAGAAAGAGACTGCTGTCATTCATAATAAGCTTAATTTGACTTCAAAATTATTTTCACAAATAACTTTTATAAAAATAAAGAAAAATTTAAAGCAATCTATTTGGGTCTTGCAGCCCCCTCCACTCAAAGTCAAGACTCTTGACTAAATAAATTCAGTTTCCTGCCCCACCAATAATCCTTGTAAACACAAAATATCCAGATGCTTTATTTAGCTGATGACAACCCTTGATTCTTCACAGAAAATCAAAACAAAATTTTAAGACAGTCTTTTGCCATTACATTGAATTGATTTATGATCTTTGTAATACTTCCTCTTAAGATTTCACAATTGGAAATAAATCTAAACTTACTAAAATATTTAGTATGTTTGATTTTAATGATTTTCTTTGTATCATAATATTCATTGAAAAGTATTAAAACTGAATCTGAAATCCTTTATTTTCTATTATTTTTGATGCCCATTTATATTTTTGTTCATACCCCCACCTTCCCAGCTCTCCAGTGTGCTCTGGGAACAGGATAGGTTATTGAGAGCTGTGGGATAAGTCAGACTTAAAATATTAACTCACTTTCTCACTCCAGTCACATTAATTGCTTTACATTCAGTATTTCATTTACGCTGGTTTTGTTTTGTCCTTTTGCTTTCATTCACTCACTCACTCGATTAGTATTGAAGCCCAGTAACTGTTAAAACCACCAGAGAATTTCTTTGTCTGGGCTCCTCTAATAGATTTTTGTTCCTTTAAGACAAAGACATGTGTTAAATGTTTAAAACTCCTTCATACAGTGCTCAAGCTTGAATAAATGCATAAAACCTCCTTAATAAATAAACTTTCTCTCCTGCCATTTGGACTTAGACAACATTAACATATAATGTAATATAATACGAGCTAAACATAACACAGACTGTTTTATCTAACTTTATTTTCTTAAATAGGCAGCTCTGCTAGTCAGATTCAGCGTTAGTGATCATTTCAAATATCCTAATGGATCAAAACGATTTATTGTACATAAGCAACAATTCTGGTATTTCAGAAGGCTATGAAAGTCACAAGTGAAATATTCTTCCTGTCACTATTTATTAAATTATGGCCAGTATTGATAGATTGCCATTGTTGCCATTTACAATATTAACCAACCTTCAAACCATCCTTAAAGGACCATCTATACACACAATCTGAACCACACACAAAGTTACATAAACATTAGCCACAAAGCTAAGCTGCATATAAACAAAATTTGAAATGTGATATAAAATATTAATTTAACGTTTCAAAGAAAGCAAGTTTGAGAGTCTACACGACAGGAATTTCTATGGCACTCATTGTCTTGAAAGAGGAGAAATCGGAAATGAAAACTTTCTCGTGGCTGATGAGTGTCCACAGCACTTTTTCTTTTCCTCTGTGTTAGGATGATCATTTATAAAACGTTGTTTATAAGATAAGATTGTTGCTGCCAAATCTTTAAGCTCTACACATTTTTTCCCCCAAATATGTGTGGCTCACCAAATTTTGGTCATCATTTGGGACCACTAAGGACCCAAAATAACTTTACACCAGGAAGGTCCCCACTGACTACTTAAATGCCATAGTTCAACAGAACCCTGAAAGAGTAGCATTGTGGCGAGGCTCAGGTCTCAGAACTGAAGGAGGGCAAATATCTACTTAAAAGATCTGAGAAGTCAATAACCTGGTTACCATATTTTGTAAATTAATTTCTATTTACCTTTTCTAGGTGGTTGCCTTTATCTTCACTGCCAATGAAACCTGACCTTTGATTCCTAGAAAAAAGTACTTAGGAAGCATAATGTGGTCATATAACTATTCCTTATTCCTTGCAGCTCAGCCATCTTTTGATGAGATAAATTAGGAAACCTGAAAAAAGAATGTGACAAACTAAAATTAGACAAAAGGAAAGAATCATATTTTCCTTTACATGTTATAGCATAGATACAACTTTGATGTGTTGTGTGAAATAATACCTTGAAATACCATATATTTTGCTTAGCTTTATTTGTTTACCAAAGAAAGGATGAAATAATAATTGATAAAATAAAGATAGTTCACTTCAATTCAAAAGCCCTGAAATTTGTTATTCTAACAAATCCCTGCATCAAAATGAACATACACTAGAGCTTATAGCTTGGAGAGACTATTTTGGAAAATAGGTTTGTCTGATATTATGATATTCAGACATTTGAAAGTTTTTTTTCTCCCTGAATAACATATTATTTGGCATTATTTTCATTCTTTTTATGTGAAATTTGACCCAAATTTGCTTTCTTATTTGTATAAAATTCTTTTGATATCTCACTTGAAAGAAAGGAGATAATGATATAGTAAAGTAGAATCCCTTTTCTACAATAAACAAGCTAGAAACTAGTGTCTTTTGATTATGTTTTATGATGTGCAAATCCTAATTATACAAAGGTTTCATTTAAATTACAGAATGCCAAAGCCATGACAGAGAAATTAAAAATAATTATTTAGCTCACAAACTGATTCAAATAAGAAATATATCATATTATTTCCTAAATAAGTAATGTGAAGTGCTTTGAAAAAAAGAAAAGAAAAATAGCTAATTGGCCACGATTTGATACTAATGCCTCTTAAGGCAACAAAGAGGAGATAACGATCCTCACACACAGAGCTCCAGGGATGCTTAACACTTAAACTACTGAGAACGCCTTTTCTGCCTCACCTTGGATAGTGTTCTTAAAATGAAACATTTCGTTTTCATTTGCTAAGATACGATACTCATTATGTGTCCTTTAAATTGGCTTCATTAAAATCCATTTGCCTTAAAGGTGACTCAATATCGGAAAATCTATTAATATACTCCACCATATTAACAGACTAAAAAGAGGGTAAAATATGCCAATTTCAATAGATGTCAAATAAAAGCACTTAGAAAGCCAACATTCACACAAGAAGAATGTCCACTTTTGCCATTATTATTTAATATTTCTCTGGAAGTATCAGTCAATGAAAGGAAAGAAAGAAGAGAAACGTATATTGAAGAGGAAAAGGCAAAATCACCATGACTTGAAGACGAAATGTTATATACCTAGAAAACCTCAAGAATTCAATACAAAATTATAGTAAATAATAAGAAAATTTGGTAACATATCTAGTTATAAAATTAACACTCAAAAATCAGTAATTTTCCTATGTATAATCTATGACCAGTTAGAAAATAGAATGAAAGAAAATATCTCATTTATAATAGCAAGAAAGATAAAATATCTAGAATAAACATTTTTTTAATGTAGAAAACTTATGTAAAGAAAATATTAAAATTGACTGAAATATAAAAGAATTTTATTTTAGGATAGTAATACCTAAAATTGAAAAGATTCAATATACACTAACAGGATTATTTTTGAAACTTTACAAAGTAGCATTAAAATTCATCCAGAAAAATGTGAGAGTATCCCGAAAAATCTTGAATAAGAAGATTAATGACAGGTCACTAGACCTACCAGATATTAAAAGATATTGTGAAGCAACAATAATTAAATTACCTTGGCACCAGGGAAATATTAGACAAACAAATTGAACAGAATACAGATCCAAAATAACATGAAAATATATTTGACATTAAAGGTGGTTTTTCAATTAGTAGGAGAAAAGAGAATTATTCAATAAATACTCTTGAAACAAGTGGTTAGCTATTTGGAAAAAATAATCCTAGATTTCTTCTTTATTCCATTTCCCAAAATAATGTCCAAGTGCATCAAAGAACAATCAAAAGTAAACATATTAAATGAAAAATATTTTTGCAATCTTGATGTAGAGTAGGGATGTGTAAATAGGAAACCAAATCAAGAAGCCATGGAGAAATGGATTGATAAGTCTGGGTAAACGCAACATTTGAGTCTGATAAAAAAAAAAAAATCATAAAGTAAATTAGGGGTAATTTTTAATGCATATGACAAAAACTATTATTCTTAATTAAAACAATCCATCAAAACTAATAAAGAATGATAAGAATTACAACTTAAAAAAATAAAATAAATGAAATGAAATAGGACAGAAGAAGAAAAGGCAATTCACAGGTAGAGGTAGGGAGAAGGTCATAAAAAATAAATTCAATCTTACTTCTAATTTTAAAAAGCAGATGAAAATTACAATGAGATGCTGTTTTTTATCTATCCTATTAGCTAATTGAAAAGTTACCTTTTACCCTCTTGTAACCAAAGTGTGAGGAAAATTTATGAACTGCTAAAATACTTTTGGAAAGAAATTTGGCAACATCTCTTAAAATTGTAAATCCGTGTAGCTTTAACCCCAAAATTCTGCAGCTAGGAAGCTGCCTTAAGAAAATTCTAACACAAGTATCCCAAGATATGTAAAAAGGTGTTTATCACAGTAAAAATAAATAAAATAACCAAAAAAAACCCTAGAAATACTTTAAATGCCTCCTGATGAAAAACAGGTTATATAAATGAGATTATATGTAGTGGAACGTCAGCAATTGAAAGACTTAGTAACTATAATATAGAATTAGACCTAAATATATTTAGTGAAAAATATAAAGTACAGAACTATAGTAATATTCACATATACTTTTTGTAAATAAATAGAAATACATATATATGTATAAATTTTAATTTTCTGGAGAGATCACATGAAACAGTTCACAGTAGTTTCCTCTGGGGAGAGGTTCTGAGAGTGGAGAGAGGTCTTTACACTTCTAATTACATCTTTCTCTGCTGTTTAAACTTTCTAACCATGTGTATATCCATTTTTTGTCAACATAAACTGATTTCATACACATGTTCCACTTTTGTTTTCTCTATTAAAAATAATAAATTATTTTTAAAAAATCATTTTCTTTCTGTTACATAGATTGACAATAGGTATTGGTAAGAATGTAGGTAAAGTGCACACTGACACACTATTGCAGGGCTTGTAAATGGGTTCAAACTTTTTGTAGTCTGGCAATACGTATCACCCAGAAATTCTACTTCCAAGAATTTATCCTGGAATTACACAAAGACATAAGTACTAGGAAACTAGGCCCTAGAGAAAGTAATTCATAATAGCCAAAAATTGAAACAACCTAAAGGCCTATTAATAGCTGTTGGCTTCATAAATTATGATAAACTGAAACAATGAATTTTAAAGATAATACGTATTTATGGTCATTAATATGAAAATAATTTACATGCCACAATGGCTTGCAAACACACCCAAAGAAGACAATATGTATATATGACACAAACAAATCCAAGCTTTATAGCCCTTTCTGTAAGACAGATAGGAAAAATCAATAAGAGGGAAAAAGGAAATAAAGGAACAAAATCTACATATACTTTTGAGTGAAAAAAGAGTTTGCAGATTAACATGCATAGTATAATCCAATATGATTAAAATTATTTATGTGTTTGTATAGAGAGAGGATGTCCACAGGAAAATTAACAGCTGTTATCTATGGAAAGTGGGAAAAATTTTCTTTTCTTTCTTTTATTTTTGAGGAAGATTAGCCCTGAGGTAACATCTGCTGCCAATCTTCCTCTTTTTTGCTGAGGAAGACTGGCCCTGAGCTAACATCTGTGCTTATCTTCCTCTACTTTATATGTGGGACGCCTGCCACAGCATGGCTTGCCAAGGGGTGCCATGTCTGCACCTGGGATCCCAACCAGTGAACCCTGGGCCACTGAAGTGGAACATGCGAACTCCACCACTGCGCCACTGGGCTGGCCCCCTATTTTCTTTTTTATACCTGTGTATATTTCCTCGAATTTTCTGTATCAGTGAATAATATATTTAAATCTCAAAAAATTATTAGTGGTAAGTTTTAATCACATGCTTTGCTACATCGACAATAAAAAAAATTTGATCACAAACTATAACAACATAAAACTATTAAATGTTTCATAGAAGAGATTCTATGAAAATCTTTTTAAAATATATTAAAATGCAAAAACTAGTATTAGGAGCCTATAATCCCCAAGAAAAAAAATTTTTTCCAAATTTGGAATGGTGCTTATTCTACCTGAGGCCTTTACATAATTATAATTTCATCTGGGTTTAAATTTCCCTAAGACAAAATGACTCTATTCAAGGTGCATATAAAGTCTAGATAGAGGGCGAAAAACAAATACAAGGGTAACTATTTTATGGGATAAGGCAGAATATATATGCCAGTGGAGCAATGAAAACAGCAAACTTGTTAATTTTAGGGAATATCGTGTTCTGTAGGGTGAGGGGCCAGAGAGAAATGCAGGAAATGACACGTTACAAAGCCCTTGAATAATTTTTGACCTTTCTTTCCCACTTTGAAGCTTCACTAAGCTTTTGGGATTATTGATGTGGTGATGTTCTCTTCTTGTCTGGGAAAATGTACAGGGCCATTATCCTAGTCAACAGGAACTAAGAGACAGGCAGGTTTTCTGTTACTTGCAGATGTCTCATCTCCTAACTCAATTCATCACGTTATCACCCCAATACAAACTTCTAAAATAAAGAAAAAATTCAATAAATACTTCTATTCTTGCTGTCTAGATTTCAGAACTCATCAAAAAAATTGACAAAATGTAAACAAGTTTCTCTATATTTCCACCATTGATAGGTTAAAAAATATTCTAGTTAATTTCTATTGCTACACAGTAGGGATTTTCAAGAAATTATTCTTCTCAATTCTATCAATCCTATATCATTCCAGAATTTTACAAAAATTTTTCCATTCATCTATCTCTATGAGTGTCTATCGTTATTTCAATCTGAGAAGGAAAATACGAAAGAAATATCCAAATGAAGGAAAGATTTACTTACCTTCTATTATTGTCAGCTTCAATTTTCTGTTTCCTCTACCTAAATCTAATTCAAACTTCTACTCTTTCTGACAATTTTGAAATTACGAGAAAAGAAAGAAAAGTCAATACGTAAGGGGTATTTCAAACAACTGCTCTATTTATATTTTAATGCTTTATTTTTAAATGATATTCTCAACCAGAAAATATACCAATCTTAAACTATCCGCTAAAGGAACTAGAAAAAAGAGAGGAAAAAACTACAATTCTAGAATCCAACTCTTCTTTGCCATTTGACCTGTGTAAGAGCCAGTTAGGGAGAAACACTTAAAAGCAGGCAATGGAAACGCTTCCCTGAAGTCAGGACCGGTGCCTAAAAGACAGGGAATCTCTTGTTTCCTTTGGTAAAGAGGTCAGATTAGCTTTTTGATTTCATACTTGGGAAAGAAAAATTCGTGCATCTGTCTATAATGTCAACAGTTAGCTTCCACGTTCTTTGAAGTTGGCTCTCCTAATTATGCTCTGGGTTACATTTCCCTCCACTTTCTAGGACTAGGCCTCCCAGGGGCAAGAGGATTATCCCAGTATTTACACAAATCAGTAGTGCTAAATCTTGCCCAAACAAAGATTTAGAGGGATTTAATAGTCATTTCTGAAGACTCTGGCTCTTTGAAAGCTCTTTGATTCTAGAAAACTGAGTTGTAAATAACAACATTTAAGATGATATTAATAAACGTGTATTTCACTGGTTATTAATGTGGCCACGACAAGGCATTTATTTCTCTCTCAGAAAAAGTTAAATCTCATTGGCAAAGGAGCCTAAGAATGGCCCCCAACTTTATATACCTAAGTATATTAGACAGAAATCATGCATCTCAGACATCAAAGGCTTGCAGTCAAGTTGAGGGCAAAGAACACAGAAGAGATTTATTCCAACAACCAGGAGTACTGTCTTTCTTATTAGCATACAGAAAGAACAATTAAGACCACACTGTAAATTCTATCTAAAAATAAGTTGAAGAAAAAATGCATTCCTAAACTTATTTGGTGTATTACTTCTCAAAGAATTTTCATCAATAAACTAAACACAGGTGTTGAATCATAAATCAGAACCTGACCTGCTGTGGATCTCACTCTTTAACTTCCCGTCCCACCATCTCTACTGGATTTGTCCAAAGTCATGACTCTGCCTGGCCTGAACAGAGCCCAGTTTCTATTTACCCTATTATGTGCTCACTAAGTCAGTCTACTTTCGCTGTCTTCCATAAATACTCCCAGTCCAACCATAATTTTTGTAAATACTTCCAATACTTCCTTTCTTTCCTGTGCCATCATTTTACAATCAACTCTGAGAAGATTTCCCAAACATGACTTCATCTAGAAAGCCCCAAATGCATTCTTACATGCTAGTCATTTCATATACCATAATAATAGCTCAATTCGTTAAAAACGTAAGTCCAAGAAACCATTTTTTGAGTTTCCTAAAATATTACATTAAGCGGTGGAAAACAAAAAGGAGTAAGACAGAGTTCTTGTCCTCAAAGAGTTTAGTGTTTCTAGATGATACAAAAATCAAAAGAATAATTAAAAAACAAAAGTTAAAGTATAGTTACTGAGTTATTTGCAATAGGGACCAAAGAGAATGTGGCAATTAATTCTGATCGGGATAGAAAGACGATGCTATGGATAATGAGGCTAGAAAGGAAGACTGGATCCTGCCCTAAAGTGTGTTCTATATGCAAGAGGAACTGTCAGATGCAGGTTACCAAATTCTCTCTCTGTTTTTAAAAGATCGTTCTAAAGGCGACATGAAGAGTAAGGAATGGACTAGAAGAGAGACTAGAGTCAAATGGTAGTTAGGTAAAGGAAAAAGTGGAGCTGTGATGGAGTTGAGGAACTTGCAGTTTTGATCTGATACCATCAGAATGGGTCAGTATAGGCAGAATGAGTTGTCATTCTATTTAGGACTTTTTTAAAGGAATACCAATGATGGCTGTAAAGCTCTTTTTTTAATTTTATTTTTTCTATAGAGATAACATTGGTTTATAATATTACATAAATTTAGAGTGTACATCATTATATTTCAATTTCTGTGTAGATTATTCATGTTCACCACCCAAAGACTAATTACAATTCATCACCAGACACGTGCGCCTAATCACCCCTTTTGCCCTCGTGCCTTCCCCTTTCCCCTCTGGTAACCAACAATCCAATCTCTGTCTCTATGTGATTGTTTGCCATTGTTTTTATCTTCTATTTATGAGTGAAATCGTAGCGTATTTGACTTTCTCTCTCTGACTTATTTCTCTTAGCATAATATCCTTAAGGTCCATCATATTGTCACAAATGACCAGATTTCATCCTTTTCATGGTTGAGTAGTATTGCATTGAGTATATATACCACATCATCTTTATGCATTCATCCCTTGATGGGTACATAGGTTGCTTCCAAGTCTTGGCTATTGTGAATAATGCTGCATTGAACATAGGGATGCATATATCTTTACAGATTCATGTTTTCATCTTCTTTGGATAAACACCCAGCAGTGGAGTAGCTGGATCGTATGGTAGTTCTATTCTTAATTTTTTGAGGAATCTCCATACCATTTTCCATAGTTGCTGCACTACTTGGTGGCCCCACCAGCAGTGTATGAGAGTTCCCTTCTCTCCACACCCTCTCCAACACTTGTTTCCTGTCCTGTTAATGACAGCCATTCTGACCAGAGTGAGGTAATACCTCATTGTAGTTTTGATTTGCACTTCCTTGATAATTAGTGATGTTGAACATCTTTTCATGTGCCTGTTGGCCATCTGTATATTTTCCTTGGAGAAATGTCTGTTCAGATCTCTTGCCCATTTTTTAATTGGGTTGTTAGTTTTGTTGTTGTTGAGACATATGAGTTCTTTATATATTTTGGACATTAACCCCTTATCAGATATATGGTTTGCAAATATCTTCTCCCAATTGTTAGGTGGTCTTTTCATTCTGTTGATGGTTTCCTTTGCTGTGCAGAAGTTTTTAGTTTGATATAGCCTCATTTGCTTATTTTTTCTATTGTTTTCCTTGCCCGGTCATACATGGAACTTGAAAATATGCTACTAAGACTGATGTCAAAGAGCATACGGCCTATGTTTTCTTCTAGCAGTTTAATGGGTATAGGTCTTACATTCAAGTCTTTAATCCATTTTGAGTTAATTTTTGTGTATGGTGTAAGTTAGTGGTCTAGTTTCATTCTTTTGCATGTGGGTGTCCAGTTTTCCCAACATTATTTATTGAAGAGACTTTCCTTTCTCCCTTGTATGTTCTTGGTTCCCTTACTGAAAATTAGCTGTCCATAGATGTGTGGATTTATTTCTGGGCTCTCGACTTTGTTCTATTGATCTCTGTGTCTGTTTTTGTGCCAGTACCATACTCCTTTGGTTACTATAGTTTTGTAGTAGATTTTGAAATCAGGGAGTGTAATACCTCCAACTTTGTTCTTTTTTCTCTGTATTCCTCTGACTATTCGGGGTCTTTTGTTGTTTCATACTAATTTTAGTTTTCTTTGTTCTATTTCTGTGAAAAATATTGTTGGAACTTTGATAGGGATTGCATTGAATCTGTAGATTTCTTTAGGAAGTATGGACATTTTAACTATGTTAATTCTTCCAATCCAAGAGCATGGATATCTTTCCATTTCTTTGTATAAATTTCTTTCAACAATGTTTTATAGTTTTTAGCTTACTGATCTTTCACCTCTTTGGTTAAGTTTATTCTTAGATATTTTATTCCTTTTGTTGCAATTGTAACTGAGATTGTATTCTTAATTTCTCTTTCTGCTTCTTCGTTTTTAGTGTATAGAAGGCAACTGATTTTGTATGTTGATTTTGTATCCTGCAAATTTACCATTTTCATTTATTATTTCTAAAACTTTTTTGGTGGATTCTTTAGGGTTTTCTATATATAAAATCCTGTCATCTGAAAATAGCGACAGTTTCACTTCTTCCTTTTCAATTTGGATCACTTTTATTTCTTTTTCTTGCCTGATTGCTCTCGCTAAGACTTCCAATACTATAATAAATAAGAGTGGTGAAAGTGGGCATCTTTGTCTGGTCCTTGTTCCTAGAGGGATAGCTTTCAGTTTTTCTCCATTGCAAATGATATTAGCTGTGGGCTTGTCATATATGGCCTTGATTATGTTGAGGTACTTTCCTTCTATACCCACTTTATTCAGAGTTTTTATCATAAATGGATGCTGTGTCTTGTCAAATGCTTTCTCTGCATCTATGGAGATGACTGTGTGACTATTTTTCTTTGTTTTGTTAATGTGGTGTATCATGTTGATTGATTTCTGAATGTTGAACCAACCCTGCATCCCTGGAATAAATCCCACTTGATCATGGTGTATGATCTTTTTAAGGTATTGCTGCATTCAATTTGCTAGTATTTTATTGAGGATTTTCTCACTGATGTTCATCAAGGATATTGGCCAGTAATTTTTGTGTGTGTGTTGTCTTTGTCTGGTTTAGAATGAGTTAGGAAGCTTCCCCTCCTCTTTAATTTTTGGGAACAGTTTGAGGAGGATAGGTATTAAGTCTTCTTTGAATGTTTGGTGGAATTCATCAGGGAAGCCATCTAGTCCTGTACTTTTATTTTTGGGGAGGTTTTTGATTGCTGTTTGGATCTCCTTACTGGTGGTCAGTCTATTCAAATTCTCTATTTCTTCTTGATTTGGTTTTGGAAAGTTGTAGATTCTAAGAATTTATCCATTTCTTCTAGATTATCCAATTTGTTGGCATATAGCTTTTTGTAGTATTCTCTGATAATCTTTTGTATTTCTGAGTTGTCCACTGTATTTTCTCCTCTTTCATTTCTGATTTTATTTATTTGAGCCTTCTCTCTTTTTTCTTGGTAAGTCTGGCTGAAGGCTTGTCAATTTTGTTTATCTTCTCAAAGACCCAGCTTTTGGTTTCATTGATTTTTTCTATTGTTATTTTAGTCTGTATTTCATTTATTTCTGCTCTAATTTTGACTATTTCCTTCCTTCTTCTGATTTTGGGCTGTGTTTTTTTTCTTCTTTTCCTAGTTCTTTTAGGTGCACTGTTAGATTGTTTATTTGGGATTTTTCTTGTTAGTTGAGGTAAGCTTGTATTGCTGTAAACTTCCCGCTTAGAACAGCTTTTGCTATATCCCATAGATTTTGGCATGTCGTATTTTCATTTTCATTTCTCTCCAGGTAATTTTTTATTTCTCCTTTGATTTCTTCATTGACTCCATCATGGTTCAGTGGCATTTTATTTAATCTCCACATATTGGTGGTTTTTCTGATTTTCTTGCTGTAGTTGATTTCTAATTTCATACTTTTATGGTCAGAAAAGATGCTTTGTATTATTTCAGTCTTCTTAAATTTATTGAGACTTATTTTGTGGCCTAACATGTAACCAATCCTGGAGAATGTTCCATGCACATTTGAAAGGAATGTGTATTCTGTGGTTTTTGGATGGAATGTTCTATATATATCTTCTA
Source organism: Equus przewalskii (assembly GCF_037783145.1). NCBI lineage: Eukaryota > Metazoa > Chordata > Mammalia > Perissodactyla > Equidae > Equus > Equus przewalskii. Next base: position 44,081,274 of record NC_091834.1, read on the forward strand.
AGTCTATCTGGTCTAATGTGTTATTTAAGGTAGTGTTTCCTTATTGATCTTTTGTTTGGATCATGTATCCACTGATGTAAGTGGAATGTTAAAGTTCCCTGCTAATATTGTGTTAGTGTCTATTTCTCCTTTTATGTCTGTTAATAATTTCTTTATATATTTAGGTGCTCCTATGTTAGGTGCATAGACATTTACAAGTGTTATACCCTCTTGCTGGATTCTTCCCTTTATCATTATATAGTGCCCTTCTTTGTCTCTTGTTACAGCTTTTGTTCTAAAGTCTGTTTTGTCTGATATAAATAATTGCTATTCCAACTTTCTTTTCTTTGCTGTTTGCATGGAGTCTCTTTTTCCATCCCTTCACTTTCTGTTTACGAATGTCTTTAAGGCCTGAAGTGCGTCTCTTGTATGCAGCATATATGTGGGTCTTGTTTTTTTATCCAATCAGCCACCCTATGCCTTTTGATTGGAGCATTTAGTCTATTGACTTTTAAAGTAGAAATTGATAAATATATACTTATTGTCATTTTGCTACTTTTTTCTGGGTGTTTTAGTTCTCCTCTGTTCCATTCTTCTTCTCTTGCTCTCTTTCCTTGTGGTTTGATGGCTCTTTAGTATTATGTTTGGGTTCCTTTCTCTTAATTATTTGTGTATTTATTATAGGTTTCTGGTTTGTGCTTACCATGAGGTTCATATACAATATTCTACACATATAGCAATCTATATTGAGTTGATGGTCTCTTTAGTTTGACCTATTTCTAAAAGCTCTACTCTTTTACTCCTTTCCTCCCATAGTTCATGTTTTTGATATCATATCCAACCTCTTATTTTGTGTGAGTGTATCCATTACCCTCTTATCATTGAAGTAATAGGTAACGTTAGTACTTTCGTCTTTTGACCTTCACACTATCTTCACAGGTTGTTGATCTTTACTATATTTTTCCTTTTACCAGTGATTTTATTGCTTTTTTTTAAAATAATTTTCTTATTCTTTTTTTTTTTTTTTTTTTTTGAGGAAGGTTAGCCCTGAGCTAACTGCTGCCAATCCTCCTCTTTTTGCTGAGGAAGACTGGCCCTGAGCTAACATCTGTGCCCATCTTCCTCTACTTTATATGTGGGACACCTACCACAGCATGGCGTGCCAAGCGGTGCCATGTCCACACCCGGAATCCGAACCAGCAAACCCCAGGCTGCTGAGGCAGAATGTGTGCACTTATCTGCTGCGCCACCAGGCCGGCCACAATAATTTTCTTATTCTTATTTGTGGTCTCCTCTTTCTCACTTAAATAAGTCCCTTTAGCATTTCTTGTAAAACTGGTTTCTTGGTGATAAACTCCTTTAATTTTTGCTAGTCTGGGAAATTCTTTCTCTCTCCTTCCATTCTGAATGATGACTTTGCTTTGTAGAATATTCTTGGCTGTAGGTTTTTTCCTTTCAGCACTTTAAATATATCCTGCCTCTCCCTTCTAGCCTGTGAGGCTTCTGCCGAGAAGTCAGCTGATAGCCTTATGCAGTTTCCTTTGTATGTCACTTGTTGCCTTTCTCTTGCAGCTTTTAGGATTCTGTCTTTATCTTTAATTCTTGACATTTTAATTATAATATGCCTTGGTGTAGGCCTCTTTGGGTTTATATTGTTTCCTGCTCTCTGTGCTTCCTGTACTTGGATGTCTGTTTCCTTCCTTAGGTTAGGAAAGTTTTCAGCTATTATTTCTCAAATAGATTCTCCGCCCTTTGTCTCTCTCTTCTCCTTCAAGGATACCTACAATACGAATCTGAATGTGCTTGATGTTGTCCCGGAGGTACCTTAGACTGTTCTTTTCCTTTTTAAAGGAAAAGATTTTTCTTTCTAAAAATCAGCTTGGATGATTTCCTCTGGTCTTTTGTCCAGCTTTCTGTATCATCTTGCCCATATTCTGCATCACCTACTCTGCTATTGAGTTCCTCTAGTGAATTTTTCATTTTCAGTATTGTATTCCTGAATGGTTCTTCATTCAGGATTCCTGAATGGTTCCTGATTGGTCCTTATTATATATTCCAGTTCTTTGTTGATGCTCTCACAGTGTTCATCCATTCTTCTCCCAAGATCAGTGAGCATCCATATGACTTTTTGCTCTTTGTCAGGTAGATTGTTTATTTCTGTTTCATTTAGTTCTTTTTCTGGGGTTTTGTCCTGTTCCTTTGCTTGGAACATATTCTTTTGCCTCCTCATTTTGCCTCATTCTCTGTGCTTATATCTATGTATCAGGTGGGTCAGCTACATCTATTGATCTTGGCGAAGTGGCCTTATGTAGGTGACACCTTTTGAGGCCCAGCAGTGTACTGCCCTCTTGTCACCAGTTCCAAATGTTCCAGGAGTGACATCTGTGTGGGTTACATGTGTCTCCCTTTTATGGCAGGGTTGCTCTTGCTGCAGGTGCCCAGGGAGTCTAGGCTGGCCCCCTGACTAGTTGGTTGTAGTACTCAGCTGTGTGGCTGCTATGGACCCTTCAGTCAGTTTATCAGGTTTGGGGAGCCCCAGCATAGTTGGCTGCAAGGTCTAATAGCACACAGCTGTTGCAGTTTCTCTGTTAGTGAGTAAGCCCCCAGCATGGCTGGTTTTGAGGCTCTGGACTTACAATTGTTGTAGGCCTCTGGCCTACAAGGCTGTTGTCAGTTCTCTCAGGTTTGCAGCTGGGTGGGGCTGGCCCCAGGCACAGGAGTCCCCAATTGTTTCAGGCTTTGGAAGGGGTGCCAGTCCCCTATGTGGCTCTTTGAGAAGCACAGTTCTCTGCTGCTGATAAACCCCATAGCCCACAGGTCCACATCCACAATCAACACATTCCCGGCCCATGCACACTTCCCAACCCCCTGGAGTGGACCCAGTCACCCCACTGCAGAGGCCAACACACACTCCACCACTGCCCCACACTCTCCACTTGCTCATCACACATGTCCTGCCCCAAAGAGGTGGACCCACTTGCCTGCCTGCTGAGGATCCAGGCACCCAGTCTATGCAGACTGAAATGTTGCCCGAGGGCCTGCTGTTGGATGGGACCAGTACCTAGGGCAGGCTGCCTTCCCTTGGCTGAACTGGATTAAACTGGTATTCTAATAGGTAGGGCAGACCCTCGGCTAACAGGCCAGTGGAAGAACTCCAATGGCATCTGCCAGCATCTGTGTCAGCACGTCTTTACCAGGTCACAATAATGGCTGCCACCAATGTCTTAGTCCCTGGAGAGATCTCACCTCTCACCGAGATGCACCCAGAGCCTATCAGGTGAGTCTCTTTTCACCAAAGGACTGTGCATTTTTCTTTCTGGTGATTTTAGATTGCTTTCCAAAATGGGTGAATTTGTGCATGGGCCCTTTAAGAGTTGGTTTTTTTCCGATCATATCCAATACCTTTCCTAGGGGTATTACATGTTGTAGTTAATAGCCAGCAAAACCAAATACTAAGAGACTTATCTCAGTTATGCTGAGTCTGAAGGATGCTTATAGTGGTCCTCCCACTCCTCCAGGGAAGACTGTGTACCTTAGGGTCGCTCCTGGATGGCTATGAAGCTCCACAACTTGTAAAAGTGGCTTTTTTTCTCTCCAGACAGGAATTTCTGCCTCTTCTCCCTCAGTCAGGACTGTCCCTTATTGTAGGCATTCTTTTTATCCAGTTTTCAGTTCTCTCTCAGGGGTAGTTATTCCAAGAGTAGTTGCAAATTTATTGTGTCCGTGGGAGAATGTGAGTTCAGAGTCCGCCTATGCTGCCATCTTGACACCATACCCTGGGAGAAGATCTGTAAAGCTCTTATTGGAATTGGTTAAAATCCACCAATTAAAGATTTCTTTGTACTAAAAAGTTTAAATATAAAAAAATTAAAACCTTAAAATATAAACACTCCTGGTAAGATTAGGGTGCTATCAGTAATTCATGACTTAGTGTGAACAAGCTCAAACAGACTGACTCCCCATAATATACCAGGGGAAATTCTTTGGGAATATTCTGAGGAGAAAGAAATTATAAATGATAGTGATAGAGGAAAAAGAAACTTTGGCAAGAACAGGCCTGGATGGCATGCTAAAATAGTATTTTGGAGCTCCAAAGAGTAGCTAGAGGAAACTGAGCACCAGAGTGGTGGGGGTAGGGCCATTCTGAACAAGGTGCCACCTTGGTGCAAATCACACAAGCCCTCGTTCAACGTGCATTGTAAACTGATTCTTCCTTCATGAACAGGAACATCAAGAGCAGTCTCGAAGGGAAAAGGTAATCAAAAACAAAATTTTTTTGGAGCCTCAGAAGAATATCTATAGTAAAGTGGAGAGAGCTCTATCTTCACGTTTGAAAAAGAAATGCTGTCATTTTTGTACAAATAGATTGCAGAGTAATCTTTTTTATTGTTGTTTTTTAAGCAATAGATGGCAGAATCATCTTTCCCCAACATTGGACAACTTCTCAGAGTCTCTATTGAGCAAAAATAGTGATAGGGCCAGGGAAATGGTCACAGTTCACATTTCCCAAGACTGACTCAGAGTGAAGTTATCAAAAGTAGCTTTACAGTATTTCTAATGTCTAGCTCTGAATGCCACTGATTTAGAATTTTTAGTTTTAAGAATTCAGGAACCTACACAAATAATTACAGCAAAAAATTGTCTATTATATTTCTCTAAATCCCCTGAAATATTTTTTTTTTTAAACTGCAATCCAGAATTGATTGAGGATTGAGCTGCAATCAGGAACTCTTTCTATAGAATTAGCAATCTCATTGGCACTACAGAATCATTACCATGAGTTCAGGGCATCAGTAGTAGTCATCAAAATCTCTAAACTATTTACACTTATGGAATTTCTCTGCCTATTTTCTCTTTTTATTTAAATTCTTGCAGAAAGGCTAAAGACTTATAAAGGAAGTTTTCAGGTAAAAATTACAAATTGTAAGTTATGGAGGGGAGTTAAAACATGTCCTATAAAACATTTATTGCTCTCCTTCTAAATAATGACATTAAATAAAACCTGGTTCTTTACAATGGGTGCTGTGGTATTACCTAACTGGAAGTTTAAGCACTAGAAGAGTGTATGAATTATATAAGGAATTTATGGCTTAAACATTCCAAGACTACAACTGAAAAAGTAAAAAGCTGTGTCACATGTTAAACAGTCGGCTGTATCCTTGTGTTCTGAATGTAGTTAAAAGTCAACGTGTCATGAGGATAAAACTGGTTTCCTGAATTTTGTCTCCACTCCTCCCCATCTACTCAAAGCTGACCCACCCTTCAAAGTCATGGTCAAGATCTTTTCCTCGACGAAGCTTTCCCTGAGGTCTCCAGCCTCTCTTCCAAACTTGTCTGGGTCAAGTTTTTTGAAATTAATCTTACTCTACATAGTTTTAGATGTGTTTATGGCTTGTCTCCTTAATGAGATTATAAGCTTTTACAACTAGCACAATGCCAAGCAAGTACTAGATATTTGGCAAATATTTATTTTTTTGATTTGTTTATGATTATTTCTTCCTCACCAACCTTGGTATACCATCTATTGGACCATTTAGCTAGGTTGATGGTTTTCAAATTGTGCTTCAAAGAACCCCTCAGAAATTGAAAGGTGAAAGAGAGGACCAAGAGAAGAAGGCTCAAGTCAGCTTCTTTGGAACCCCTCACTGCCTTCGGGGAAATAAATATGGTATATAAGATAATGCAAGTGAACTAAAAGAATTAGAAAAGAATGCATAGAATTTTGCAAATGAATATTTATAAGAGTTACAATCATCTTTAATTGCCTTTAAACTTGAAGATTTCACTGAAGTAGCACATTAATGATTACTTTTTGACTGACGATACACTTTTCTCCAGTCTAAGAGCCTCTGATTATTACCCTTCTACTACTCACACTTCAGAGATTTTTTTGTGAAATTCATAGACTTGCCTAATGAAGGAAATTAAATTCCGGCTTCAATATCATTTAGTAATTAAATCTCGGCCTGCTTAAATTAAAATAAACAAATCAGAGATTACAATCTATAGAATTCTTAAGTTCTTACCTTATAATTGTAATTATCTAAAATTAATATTCCTTTAGGTCTAACAGTTATCATCTACTTTCTTATGCCTTCTTTTGATAAAGAGATTCTATTGATAGCTTCCCGCTCTAGGTAATATCACTGGTTAAAATAGGGAACATAGCTGCTCTGTTCACTACAGAGCTTAGCACAGTGTCCAGTACATAGTAAAGATTCAGTAAATATGGATTTGTTGAGTGGAAGAAAAATTTAATAAATTGTCAGAAAATCATTTTCACTAATGTTTATAGCTTCCAACTTTTTATAAGCCATATTCAAATTGTCTCTTTTAAAGCACCTTCTTATAATTTTCTCCATCATATCTCAGATACCTATGCTTCTTCCAAGGAAGGCAGAATAATATGCGGGAAACAGCGTAGATTCCACAGTCACATGGCACTGAATACTCATCTGGACCCTAACACTTGAACTCAAGCAATGTATCAAATGTCTCCAATTCATAAACATAGTCTCCTTACTTGTCTTTCAGGGTTGCTGTGAATATTAAACAGATAATACATAGAAGTTCATGTCATAGAGCTTGGCCCATAGAATGCATCAAAATGTGTTTCATTTTCTTCCCCTCTCTGAAGCACACTTTTCTGTCTATCCAGCTTCATTTGGATCTGGTACCTATAAAATGGTCACTCTCGAATTCCAGCCCAGAGGACTCTGTTTCTGGAATCCACCACTCCTCCAACCCAGCCAATAGCCAAGTGCCATGCCCTTGCCACCAACCCAAATCAGCATGAGATCTCCTTCACTACACCAGCAAAGAAAGCTAAAACTCTTAGATTATAAAAACCAGAGAATTGTAATCTGTCTGTTACTTTCATCTACTCAAAACTCCTAAAAGGAAAGCCAAGCATGACAGCATGAGTTTTTAAGTTCTTTGTATTTAATCAAAGAACACACTTCTAGGGGTAATAGAAGTGTTTATCTAATTAACCCTCAGTGCTCTCTCTGAAACAGACTTTTAAAATTAGTGGCTGAAATTTCCTTCCTTGAATTTTATTACCTTTAGAAATCAGAGTAATTTGAAATCTTAGTACCCATTACTATTTCATTGAACATTTCTTCAAAATCTTAAGTAACTCAATTTCAACATAAAGTATTAATTAGCAATTTATACCTTCTCAATGTCATAAGTGACCTTCATTCAGAGGTTGTTGAGGTAATTCTCTGATGTAACCAAATTAAATTTCAACCTCAGATGTAGGCACTTATTTTAAATCAGGTCCTTTAATAGTGGCTAGATAGGCACTTGTATTACTTACCTTCTAACTTATTTCCCCATAGAGAGTTAACTGTTGTTCCTCTGTATAGCCAACATGCTTAAGAGTTTTCTATAAAGCCAAGTCAAACGTATGTTCATCCTCTAGCAGAAAGTAGGGAAATAACTGCCTGCTCCCACAACATAACATTTAATTTCTCTTTTAAAAAATAGCTTCTATTTGTCTCAGTGAGATCCTCTATCCAGCTGTCTTTTTTCCTGGCTTTGCTCACCTCCCTTCCCTTTGCGTTAGCTGCTTTCATTCTCCAATCCATACTCTGTTACTAACTATACACTTATCTCTCAATTTCAATCACTTTATCATTGAGACTATTCTAGAATGTTTTCTCTAGACCTCTTACTGATGTTTCTTTCTCAATTACCTTGTTTTCCTAAAAAGAAAACACAGGAATGCTTTTCACCAAACTGGAACTACCTTGCAAGTATGCCATAGGTTAGGGGCTGGCCCTGTGGCTGAGTGGTTAAGTTTGTGCGCTCTGCTGCAGGTGGCCCAGTGTTTCATTGGTTCAAATCCTGGGCACGGACAAGGCACTGTTCATCAAACCACGCTGAGGCAGCATCCCACATGCCACAACTAGAAGGACCCACAACAAAGAATATACAACTATGTACTGGGGGGCTTTGGGGAGAAAAAGGGAAAAAATTAAATCTTTAAAAAAAAAAAAAAGTATGCCATAGGTTATAGAACCCCAGGCCAGATGCTTCACAGAAATGTATTAAACCACTAAAAATGCTATAATAGTATTCACTGATTCATTTATCCAAGAAATACGTAATATTTTTAACATCTCAATGGAAACATGTCAAGATTCTTCTTCATTCTGTCTAGTCCAGAAAACAATGAAAGCCCTTCTGATTTTCAATAAAACTAGGATGTCTTCATATTCCATTCTTATTTAGCTACACGTGTAATTGTTTTTAAAAGCCGTAACTCCAAAAATAACTAGATAAGCAAAGTGAAAATTTTCTTGCTGCTCAGGGTGTGTCAGTTCTTTCATGACGTGAAGTAGGCAGCAGTTTCAAATGCTTCTTCAGACAGTTGGACTTCGTCCTATTTATTCACTCTGCAACATCTATTCAACACGTGCTGTGTTCTGGACACTGGAAAAGATTTGAACTATATATTGGTGAAGAATCAGAGTAGCTCCTGCTCATGTAAAGTTGAAGTCTTGTAGTCTTACAAACTGTAATAGTGAAATGGAAGAAAAGCACAGGATGATTTGAGAGAGTAGAACCAAGAGTCCTGCTGTAGATTGGGGTGTCAGGGAAGGTATCCGTGAGTAGGACTTGTGGGGATCAAATGAGATAATAGGTGGAAGTGAACAGCCCCCAAATAGTGGATAAATATGATTAAATAGCATCAAATGACTGTTTTCTGCAGTTGGGAGGGTGTGAAAAAGTAGGGAGTTGGTATTGCAGTGGGATGTAGGACATGATTGGTAGCACTAACACAGAAAGTGTCAAGTGATTAGAAATGGGGCATCCATCATCACACACTTACAGGCTACACACAGGTGTTTAAAAATGCTCTTCCTCCCACCACAGCATCGTGAATACCAGTCCACATAAACACCATGGTCTTTGCTTTTCTACCAATTATTAGGCATAATTTATTTTAAGAACAATTTCCAAAATCAGGAGTCCCTGAATCCACCTGGAACTTTCACAGTGGTAAACTGTAGTATCAGTGGTATGTTTGTTTAACATTCACAAGGAAAGGATAAAAAGCTAAAGGGAGCCACTGAGAGGAAAGCTAAAGCTCCCCAACATACGGTATTAACAGTCTCAAACTCTCCTTTTCTGGATGGTGTTTCAGATTATTAAAAGATGTGAGATAAATTTGAAGAATGTTGGAGAAGCTGCTTACTGGGAAATTCTAACATAAGTTCCAGAAAAATGTTGCTCATGTAGGAAGACCAGTGAGAAGAACGAATGCCTCAAGTTCTCAAGTTTCTTCCAACAGACTCACATGTGTCACCTTTTCATTGCCTCAGAATCTCAGCACACTAACACAGATTCAGAAGTAAGGGACCTGGAACACTACTGGCCTAACAAGTCCTGCAGGTAATTTTGATTTTTAGCCAAATTTAAGGAAGACTGTTATAGAGAAAGCTAGCCAAGTTCATAAAACCCTGGACTGACAAGGTAAAGCATGCCTTACAAAGCCCAGGAAAATCATTTCATCTTTTTTCAATGTCTACTTGATAATTTGGTCTCAAATTGATAAGAAGATTTGAACTTCAAATATTGAATTCTGAAACTGATGTATTGGTAAAATATTTTGTAGGGATTTAATTTCAACTTGTTATTTCATCCTGATATTTATTCTTGTGTCAAACTGGTTTCCACAAACAGACTGTAAATTTTATAAAGACAAGCAGCTGCCTTCTTTCGAATGCCCCACAATAGTGCCTCCAATAACACATGCGCATAAAATACATTAAACACACTAAACCAAATTTAACTACTAAACCAATTGCACTGTCTCAGACACGTTAAAAGCTCCTGAGAAATCAGTAACCTTTTTTCAGTTTCATTTTCACAAAAGAGTTTACTCCTCAGACTGTCAAAGTTCATACAATGAATAGCCTACCTTCTTCAACTGTACTATTCTGAAAAACTCCTCGCCATTTCTCTTCCTTGCTTGTCTGGGACTTCTCCTTATTTTGTTTTACTTTCTTATACTTAGTAAAACATCACCAAACAAAGGACAGAATAAGGGCAATGAAACAATTGTGTGGTGCCTTTTATTTCACAGCTCAGCTCATCTGCGGCACAAATAGCAGAGCCCATGGTTAATCACCGCATACTCCTGGTTCCCAGGGCACTCGTGGAGCTTTCCATATGGTCTGTTCAAAACGGGGACTCATACATATATCAAATACAAATTATGCAAAGAAATGGGATCATATAGTGGAACCAAGTCATAAGAGAAAAATACCTGTTCAACAAAACAGAAACCTACTTAATAAACACTCCACATTTCTGGTTCCCAAGGCAAAGCAATAATGTGCACACTATATAAATCTTCATCCTACCATTAACTAGGATAATCTCTCAGACATACTCAACTGGAAGCTTTCATTTTCACTCATCTAGGCAAAAGAAAAAAAGTCTAATTGATTGTTTTCATTTTTTCCTCCCTTAATGTTTTAGGCTTTACAGATCTTGCTGCCTACTCTGGGTGACAGTCCCTCTGTGGTAAAGTCTTTAAGTGGTCCCCCCCGACCCCCGCCCCGCCCCGCCGAATTTAATCTGTAAGCTTTATTCTGCCCCTTTTCATACTGGCTTAAATAGACAATTTTTAGCCTTAGGATGGGTAACCACATAATTTATGATTCAAACCGGGACATTTTTTGAAAATGAAAAGAGGCAGAAAGGAGACTGCAACAGCAAACGAAAGAGAGGTTGTGCTGGGAAAACTAGGAGATACAGTCAGTTAGCTTTAGGCTTCACTTTTTGACAACAGAAAGCTTTTCCCCTAATTTTTAAGGTTAGTGCGAAGAGTCACTTACATAACCAGAAACTATTTGACTGAAGGTTGGATCTAATTTCCCATGCATTTCATGTTCCTAAAGGCAGTCAATGGAGAAAGGCAGTTAGAAAAGTATCAGAGTTTTCAAGGGACATTTCCAATAACAAGAAAGCATGGAGAATAAAAGAGAAGAAAAAAAGCTTTTCAGAAAAGCTATGTGCCAGGTACTATATGTATGGAGAGAGAGGGAAAAGGAGAAATTAATTGTATCTTCTTGACAATCTTATAACTTAGGTTTTAACATTCCCATTTTAAGAAATGGGCAGTCCACACATTGATGGCAAATGTGTGAATTACTACAACACTTTTGGAAAGTAATCTGACAATATCTATTGAAAATTTTTAAGTGCCTACTTCAGATCCAGCAATCTTACTTTGCAGTATATCTTTTAAAAATGAAAGCATCTGTGCATAACAATATATGAACAAGGAAATTTATTATAGAATTATTTTTAGTGGAAAAAAAAAGCCAATTAGAAATCACATCAATAAAAGCATATCACAGAATAATGTGTACAGTATGATTTTATTTTTGTAAAAAAAGATCATGGGTTTTATGAAAAATCCATATGTATAATGTGTATATGGTCTATTTTATTTTAGTCATTCAACTTAGATGTTCTGAGCTCTCAATATGTGTTAGGATGTGTTCTAGGTGCTATATTGGTGTACACTTGTAGTAGTAGAGAGGAAGATTAGTGAGGATTTACATCAATATGTTAATTACATTGGAATGGCAGGACCAACAAGGGAGATGGTAAGAATAATAGCTCTTCATATACCTCCATGGGTTTTTTGCCAATTTTTTTTTTCCTGAGGAAGATTCTCCCTGAGCTGACATCTGTTGCCAATCGTCCTTTTTTTGCATGTGAGTCGCCACCACAGCACAGCCACAGAAGAGTGGTATAGGTCCACTCCCAGAAACCAAACCGAGGCCACCAAAGTAGAGAGCACCGAACTTAACCACTAGGTCGCCGGGGCTGGCCCCCTCCATGTTTTTTTTGACAGGTTATAACAACTATGTATTAGTTTTGTAACTTTGAAGAATCAGTTAAGAAGGGAACTGTGTATTTCATATATTCAAAAGCTCATTGCTCATAAGTAAGTAAATGAACTGACCCTCACTGACACAGCTAGAAAGTGGTCAAATTGAGCTCAGATCCCTGGCTAACTCCAGAACACCTCAAAACTGAGGGTCCAGGGGAAGCTGTCACTTGTAAATTAGTTTAATGCTTAGAGATGCAGCAGTTCGTGCAAGATAAAGCAAATCTAGAAGGAAATGGAAAGAGATATGAAGGTAAGCTTTTCGGCTTCAACAGTAACAAAATGAAAGTTTGTGTCCAATGTCATAGCTCTTTGAAATATTTTTGTTCACTCAACCTCATTACAGGTTTGAGATGTTTTCTTCATTTTAGAAACTTTGGTCCTAATTTTCCTAACTTCATAAGCCACCTAAATGTCCTCTACAACAGAGTTTATTTATTTTATTTTATTTTTTCAATTTTATTTATTTTTAATTGCAGTAACATTGTGTTATAACATTATATAGCTTTTGGATATACATCATAATACATTTCTAATTCTGTGTAGATTACATCATGTTCACCACCCAAAAACTAATTATAGTCCATCCCCTCACATGTGAGCCTAATCACCCCTTTTGCCCGCCCCCATGGTAACCACCAGTCCAATCTCTATTGCTATGTGTTTGTTTGTCGTTCTACAACAGAGATTAATAACACAATAGCTGTGCAAAGAGTAAGTAAACATTGTTTGCCTAGAGCTGTGAAATCAACGTGAGCTCTAAAAAACTGATACTTCTCAAATAAAAGGGACAATTAAGACAACATTTTTAAAGGAAGACACATATTCTTTCTATTAAAGTCTAGCTTTAATATCAGGCCTTGCGTCAACCACACAATTAACATGGATTCACAAACTGCACTCTCTTTCCACAGGCATCAAAGTTGTATCAGGAGACTCCAGAAAAAGTGGCAGACTGAGAGCTCAACAAAATACAGAGTAGCTACTTGAGAAAAACTTCTTTGAGTCAAAATCACAAAGAACAGGGCCGAGGGGGAAGGGGTACATAGAACAGGAAGAAACCATGAACTCGATCCAAGAGTAGAATCAAAATGTAGTCAGATTTCAGGCAAACAGGAGCTAGGAATTGGAAAGTCTTGAACCAAGCTTATTTGACCCTCCTCAGCAGCCCTATGGTCTTCTGCCTGTGCTTCTCTCTGGGACTGTGTCTGTACCATCCTCTTCTCTCTCAGTAGTCTCAAGTGGGTTACACTTGGGCAGGGCCCAAAATGGCTGCTAACCTTGACTCCTTATCATGGCCCTCAGCTCCCATAAACTCCACAGATTAATAATAGCTTCTTAGTTCAAATTTTCAGAGAAAAAAACATTCTGGTTGGCTCATGCCAGCTGGTTTAATAAAAGCCCTTTGTACTGCAGTGTACCATAACCCCTGGTCAGCCTGGGCAATGCTTGATCAAGGAGTGATGGCTCAGTCCTGATTCCATGTGGACCACATTCACTCAGCAGGCTCTGTGAGTACCAAAAGACCTAACAGATATGTCTGACACATTTCAAAAGTTTATTTGTGGTCAGTCATTTGGAATTTGTACAACTTTTTCTCATAGGAAAAAAATCATAAGGAAGAGAAATAATATTTAAAACAAACAAACAAAAAATCAACTGTCTACCATGAGTTAAGCCCTGTGATAGGAAGTTTACATTCATTTTCCAATTTTGTTTCATTCATACACCAATTCTCTAAGCAAGTTATTGTTCCTGAGACAGTTTACACATTGCGGTTAGGCTCCAAAGCTATCAATAACTTATTGAAATCAAAATATACATTAACAGCATCCAAAATAGGATGAATGATAACCATCACCCAAATTATTGTTTCTACAGGAGAACATATTTCAGGTTCCAGCATGGGCTGTACTAGTACATTTCCCCACTGGGAGCAAGAACCACACCTCCTTCCTCTCCCAGGGTGTTTGGTCCAGCAGGTAGGTGTGTCAGCTCCGGACCACAAATAATACAATGCCCATGACCTGACAGCGAGGCTCCGGGGCGGAGCACAGGCATGAGAGGCAAGCATTTGGCAAAGCGAATATATTATTTCAATTTTTTATAAAAAAGCGCTATGAGGGCTGAGAAAGACGATGAGGCAGTAAGAAATAAAGTTAGAATGAAGTTTATACTCTTTTTTTTCCCTAAAGTTTCTGCTTTCTTGTCCTGCTTATTACTACTTCTGTCAGTATTAAGAAATTGTAAAGTATGAAGATGGGGCCGCAGCGAGAGGCTGACCTCTTTGCCACAGCTCTGAAAGTACTCAACTTGTGAATGAGGTAGAGAGGGAAGCAGGTGAGAGAAAAGGAGAATTCTGCTGACCCTCTCCTGGGAACCCATGTATAAAGGCAAGGACATTCATAAGTCAGGCATATGCAAGTCAGGGACTGTGTGTAATTGGGTCGTATAAAATGACATTCATCCCTGACTTTTTTCCCCTTACCTAGTCTCCCGGTTTTATATCCTACTTTGATGTAAGATAATATGGTTGTACATGAGTGACTTGAGTTAAAAAATAGACGCATAAAATTCTTCAAGCTAGATACTCAGCAACCTAAATTGTGAGGCACTCTTTAGCCAGAGACAATTTCATAGAGAAGAGAAATGTCGCACTGCATTACACAAACGGAAAACAGCCTTTATTCCCTTATTAAATTTTCAAGGAGTTGCATGGAGATTTAACCACAAAGCTCACATTATTTAGGGAATTTAATTACTGTTTGTTTCTTTCTTTCGTTTTCTGTCTCCAAATAAAAGCATATTTCATGACATGGTGAGCGCTAATGCTCTTAGGAAGCTTCCAAAGAGAAGAAACCAGTTTTTCACGAAAGCAAAACCATATTCCTTATTATCTACACAAATTAAGAAAAGTCATGCTGCTCTCAGATTGTACAGAAAAGAGGGGAAAAATGTTCAGGTGGCATCTTCTCACAATACTCTTTGGTGGCAGGCCTTCCTGAATTTTGGAATTTGGGTCTGCCAAGGCCTGGTCTCACAGAGGGCGGACACTATAGGCCTTGGGACAGTGGTTTCTAAACGTGAGATGCCCAGAATCACCTAGGGAGAATCTAAAAACTACAGATTCTCTGGGCCCCAATCCAGACACTCAGGAAGCCAACCTCCCAAAATTTTACCTTGAATAAGGTCTCTTGTGAATCTGTTGTAGCCTATAAGCACTTGTCCAAATAAATATATATTTTGTTAAACTATTGACTCAGAACTCTTTTTCTTTCTTTTTTCAAAGTGTGACCTTTGTATTATCTTCAAGCAGAATCACTTAGCATGCTTGTTAAAAATGCAAATTTCCAGACTGGACTTTAGATCAACCGAATCAGATTCTCTGTGGGGTGAGATCCAGGAATCTTCCCTTTTTATTTTTCCCCCTTAAAGATTGGCACCTGAGCTAACAACTGTTGCCAATCTTCTATTTTCTTTTTTTTCTTTCTTTCTGCTTTTTCTTCCCATAATCCCCCAAGTACATAGTTCTATATTTGAGTTGTGAGTCCTTCTAGTTGTGGCACGTGAGATACTGCCTCAACGTGGCCTGATGAGTGGTGCCATGTCCGCACCCAGGATCCAAACCAGCAAAACCCTGGGCCACTGTAGCAGAGCGTGCAAACTCAACCACTCGGCCACGGGGCCAGCCCCTCAGGAATCTTCCCTTTTAATAAGTGTCCCAATTAATTCTTATTCCTACTAAAGTTTGAGAATCACTGCCTTAAAAGGCTTTCAGGTAGGCATACATCCCTTGTCTGTTTTTCTCCACTCCATAGTGAATTTCTTCATTAATATACAATTTCCTTTTCACAGTTTGATTAAACTAAAAGTAAAGAAAAAAATCTCTTGGGGCCAGCCCCGTGGCATCGTGGTTAAGTTTGTGTACTCTGCTTCAGTGACCCGGGGTTCCTCAGTTCAGGTGCAGACCTACAAACCACTCATCAAGCCATGCTGTGGCGGCATCCCACATACAAGACAGAAAAGCATTGCCACAGATGTTAGCTCAAGGACAATCTTTCTCAAGCAAAGAGAGGAAGATTGGCAAAGGATGTTAGTCCAGGGCCAATTTTCCTCACCAAAAAAAAAAATCTCTTTAACGTGTTCCCACATGACTTTGAAGTTTTGCTAGATGTGTAGGAAACCCTTGGAAAGTTCTGCATTTGTGGGCAGAGACTCCTGGCCATTTGCCATGTGATAATCCTTCCTTCATCTGTGAGGAAATGGGCCTCATAGATGGTCATCAGCAGGCTAGACCTTGGGATGAAAGACCTTGACAACTTCATCCCTTAAGATAATACCTACAACTTAAAACACATTGTATATTCTGCTCAGTTTCCCAAATTAGAAAATTGCAGCTCTTGCTATCACTGTCAATTATAAATGAGGAAGTCAGTGACTAAGTGATGGCCATGGAGCCTGAGTATGGACAAACCCCTCCTTGCCCACCCTGCTAAGACAACTGTGGGAGCTACGGAGAGACAATTCTCACCTTTGCAATTTTTCAGACTGTCAAAACAAGAGAAACCTCACCTGCAGCGGCCTCAAAAACCGGTACAGGAAACACTCAATTCTTACTTACTGTTTTCTTGAGTAGAACATACAAGGACTTTTTGAAAACTCTCTTTGCCTGATTTAGGTCACTTAGAAACCTAAATTGCATCATAAAAAGAGGTAATCCACTTCTTAAGGACCAGCGGGGAAAGGGACCTCAGCCCTGGTCTGATCCCATTCCTTAGGACATGGGTGTCCCCTTTATATGGGACATCCAGGGCCCACTGTGGTGGGGCCAGCATTTTGTCTCATCCAAATGCTCTGCTGAGAAACCCAGGGAAATCTTATGACTGAACAGAGCAACAGACTGTCAAAGTCATCATATTTGTCAGCATACCAATCAGAATATATCAGAAAAGACATTTTATTAAAAGTAAAGAAAAATCCACAGAGTGCATATTTTGTAACAAGCAATGTCAAGTAAGCTAAAGCCTGTATGAGTTCGAAACTCACAGCTATTCTCACAGATGAACCAACTGACAATGAATTGTTCATCAAAGGAAGAAAAGAAGTGTTTGCTTTCACTTATCTAGAAAGAGTCCAAGACCAAAATGAAAAAGCCCATGAATATAAAACCTTCCATCATTGCTAAGTGAACTCAGTAAAAGCACCCTCACTTTCTATGCTCCTTGAAGGCAAGTTAGGTCTGCTTTATCCAGGTGTGTTTCTCCAGCACCAAATCAAACCAAAACACGCTCAATAGATGCTGGTTAAAAATATGGATGAAATGCTGGTGGCAATGATATCTACATTTTTTAAATTTAATGACATTGTTTTCCAACTACAAAATTAACACATGTTCAATGTAGAAAATTTGGAAAAAAGAAATGTACCGACATGCATAATAACCACACCTATAATCCGAAAATCAATAGATAAACGATGTTAACATTTTGACATTTTCCCTATTATTCTTGTATCCATACTTTTTTACCCAAATAAGAGTGTACATGTTTTTGGTCTTATTTGTTTTTATCTTAGAAATAGCCTTAATAAACTTTCAATCACATCAATAAATACTTCTTATACTATGATTTTAAAATCTTCATGATATTTCAAAATATAAATGAATCATAATTTATTCAACCAACCTTTTTGAAAAATAGGATATATTTCAGTTTTTCCATATTTTGATGGTATATAAATAACCCACTGATGAACATCTTTGTGCATACCTTAAATAATCTCATTAATATTTCTAAAGGAGGAATTGATTAATTAAATGCTTATGTTTATAGTTTTTTCAAACGTATTTCCAAATTACTATCCAGAAATTTTGAACCAATTTGTACTCTCATCAATTGCCAATAGACCCTAAAACATTTATGACAGAAAAAAGATTTTCCAGTTGTAGCAGAGCTGTTAATTCAACTGCTAAGTGGTGTCACTTGCAATAAAGAGACCAAATATGTTAATGTTTTCATTTTCAATGTTAAGTATTTTATTTTTATTTATAGACTGCTTATTTTTCCCAGACAACAGTGATCTGTATTATGACAAGTCATGTCAGTGTTTCCTGAAAATATTTTCAGGTTTTCAGGTTTCAGAAATCCAGATAATAATCAGATGATTGCTCTGCGAGTGTAGACTCAAAGCCAAGAAAGTTAGCTGTTTAATGCCATTGTTTAATTTGCTCCAGCCACAATGACCTGACGTATCCATCTCCCCACTAGGAGATGAAACTAATTGACACCTTGGCACAAGCTGTTCCCCATACACAATATTCCAGAAGACATTTGGAACACTTTTTTATGGCTAACAAATCTTCTTTTGGTTATGGCAATACCATCTATGCCGCAACAACTTTGGGCAAGCTAATAGAGTTAGACCCTGACTTTACAACAATCTGACTTTTTATTTGGCAGAAATCTACCAATTGTGTATTGGCCCCTATTATCTTGTTAATTTTTCCAAATTTTTAGTCTCAGAAGTTTCACATATTTTTAAATTTTGCCAATGCCTTGCTGTCACTGTTATGTTCTCCATACCCAGAGATGACTAGGGTTTATCAAATGTTGTGCTTATCAAATAGGGCTTATCTCTTTTATAGCATGGACCTGTTACTGGGAGGCAGCTGCCCAAC
Organism: Equus przewalskii; assembly: GCF_037783145.1. Taxonomy (NCBI): domain Eukaryota; kingdom Metazoa; phylum Chordata; class Mammalia; order Perissodactyla; family Equidae; genus Equus; species Equus przewalskii. The sequence continues at coordinate 44,099,846 of NC_091834.1, forward strand.
CAGGGTCCACATTTCAAAGTATATTAGTTTTCTAATGCTAAATAACAAGTTCTCACAAACTTAGTGGCTTAAAATAACACTCATTTATTAGCTCACAGTTCTGTAGATCAGAAGTCTGGCGTGCCTCAACTGGATTCTCTGCTTAGGGTCTCTTGAGGTTTTGACCAGGCTCGGAGGCTCTGGTAAAGAACCCCCTTCCAAGCTCATTTAAGCTGTTAGCAGAATCCAGTTCCTGCAGTTGTAGAAAGGAGGTTCCATTTCACTATCAGCTGAGGGCTCTCTCAGCTTCTAGAAACTGCCTTCACTCCTCAGATGACCCCCTCCATGTTCGTGCCAGCAACAGTTGTCAAATTCCCCCCTACCCTTGTGCGGAGAATCTCTCGACTTCCTCTCTGCTTTTAAGGGCTCGTGTGTTAGATCAGTCCCACCAAGATCATCTCTACCTTAAGGTCAACTGTGACATTTAACATAACACATCATGGGAGTGATATCTCATTATATTCACAGCTTCCATGGATTAAGATGAGACATCACTGGGAAGCCATCCCAAAATTCTTCCTACCACACTCAGCCTCTCTTCTATTCTGATGTGTTAACTAGTTCTCATCAACAGAATATCAGCAGAAATGGTACGTGTTTCTTCCAGGCCAGGGATTGTAAAAATCAGGTGTTTCTTCTCCAGTATCTCTCTTCCCATCTGCCAGGTGAATGTTAAGGAATTCGATGCCCTAATCAATGGTTGAGCCACAAATAAAACGGTCCCGGGTCCCTGAATCACCAGGTGGAAGAAAGCTGCTCACGGAAGAGGAGGATACACAGCAGACTCTTAGTGAGCAATTAATGTATTTTTATTGGGTCAAGCTACAAAAAATTTGGCATTAATTTGCCATAGTAAATAAGGCTATCTTACCAGATATCTGGTTTCTTCTATTTTTAAATATAAAGTAAGCAAAATTAATTCAAAATACACATTTTCTGAGTAGAATTGGACAGCTCTCAGTTTGCAGTCCAGTTCCTTCGGGGATTAGCTCTGTGGCCTTATAAAAGTTATTTCACCTCTTTGACTGTGATCAGCATTACCAAATTTCTGGGCCTGACATTAGAGTAGAAGGACTAAGACTTCATCTCCCTTTGTAGCACAGATCATGTGTCATATTAGCAGTTAACACCTATTAAATTCAACTAATCACATACTCTTCACGCACAAGTCCTCTGGCATTAGAAATGCCAACCCAAACAACTGAAAAAAATGAATAAGCCTCCTTGCTTAGACCCTCCCAAACAAGTCAATCATGCTATTATAGATTATGTTCCTGTGTTTGGTGCTTTAAAACATACATTCTATGTATGTATCTATAGGTACTGTATATCTGCTTCAATAAACAAAAACAGATGTTTCATTAAATAGCTGGAATGGATAAAAATACCCATTAGCAAACCACAGAAAATGGGGATTAGCTCTTCAGTACTATCCCCCAGACGCATCAAAAATAGATAATGTTCAGTTCTTGAACTAGGAAACCAGCAAATACACTTAAAATGACAATTTTGAAATGAAATTTTCATTTCATGTATAGGTAGGATTTTTTTTCCTTCGGCAAATCAACGTGTAGTCTGTAAAACACGATGCTCTCTCATAATGTCATGCATCTCACTCACAATAATTCTTTCTTATTAACTGCTTGGGTGCAATTTATTTTCCTCTCAGGCTACGAAGGCGCGTGTGAGTGCAGCCAACTCTGGCTGCAGCTGATAAGCCAGCCCATAGCAGCAGCACTGCTGGCCTGATGAGATTTGTAAGAAGACAATATTCTGTTGGCTCGGAAAACTATGCTGTATATCAAACCTATCAAAAATAATATCTACAAACAATGCCTTGATGCATTTGCCAACTCTCACAGAAAGCTCTCTGGTGTTCTTCTGAAAATACAGCTTCATTTTTTTTCTGCTGTAGTGAAAACACACAGATTACAGTTTTTTTTAAACGATCCTTGCTTTTGTTTACATTTTTTTCGCTAAGCATGGTAGTCTAAAAGAATATTTTTCAACCTTGGTTTTCAAACAGACATCGCTATAGTTCAAGAAAAGGATAAATTACCCATTCTTACTGTTTGGTCCATTTATTTCATAGAAGAGTGAAAAGGAAATCAAAGAATGGTCAAAAAAGAAACATGTCACCATCCCACAAACTAAAATTCTCATTGTAAGTTTTCCAATGCTTTTTAAATGAAATATTTATCATTGAAGAAGGCAAACAGCCCCCCTAAAAAGATGCTTTTCCTTCTGCTTAGAATAATTGCTTATTATTTATGTTATTTTAGCGCCACACAATTGCTTGTCTCAAAGGCACATATAGTATTTAAATCTAGTATATTTTTGAGCACTTTGTTTCCAACAAAAATTGATGCTATTAAGAAAAATATCATTTTAAAGACAAACCACTGTGAGAACTCTAAACAGATGACGCAGTGGATATATTCACCTTATGTATGTATTGCATAATTTAAAGGAAAATAAGCTACAAAAGACGATATTATATTTAGATAGCGCTTTACAGCTTACATACACTAACACATATTTTCTACAATGCTGTGATGTGGATATGGCTAGCACTGGCATTAGCTTCCAATGTGAATTGACCATCATTTACTGAGTGTTTACTCTATATTCTATGCTTTACATACATCACCTCATTTAATCCTTAAAACAATGACATGAGATTTCTTAGAAGGCAATCATGCATTGTTCAGAAAAATCTCTGCTGTACATCGAGCCTACCCAAAAGTCAGAACATGCTTTGATGAATTTCCCAATTTCACATACACACAAAAACAATCTGCTGTATGTCTAAAACATAGTGGGATTTATTTTTGATTTTTTTAAAAAGAATAAGGAACCTGAGGCATAGGGGGGCTGACCGACTTGCCTAAGAGCAAAAGTACAGAGACAACGGCATGCTTTGAGCGCCAACTGTGGACGCTGTGAGTGCTTTACATCCACTCGTACGATCACGGGATCTGTTCATCTTACCAACTGCTCCAGAGCCTGGCATCATGATACCTCCTTTTTTCCTCTAAGTGTTACTTTTAGTTTTATTTTCTAAATTGTCATACAGTAAAATTAACTTTTTATCTTTAGGTTTACAGTTCTGTGAATACTAACTCATGTTAGATTCACGTAACCACTTCCACCAGGCCCAGCACCCCAAAACCTCCCTTGTGCTGCCCCTTTGTAGTCACACTCGTAAACCTCCCACTCCCAGCCTCTGCTCATCACTGATCTGTTCTCTGTCACTACAGTTTTGTCTTTTCAAGAATGCCATATAAATTGAATCATATAGTATGTAACCTTTTGAGACTGACTCCTCTCACTCAATCTGATGTCTTTGAAATTCATCTATGTTTTTGCATGTACCATTAGTTTGTTCCCTTTTATTGTCTTATATCCATTTTAAATATAAAAAGTGGGATATAGATTTGTTCTTCTTAGTATGTCTTACAGATATCTGCTAGTTTCCTGTTCTCCCATGGTTACCCTCTTTTTCTCTTTTGTGTATGCTCTTTTAAAACCTAGATTTTGTGGCCACATTGGTTTATTTAAATGCTTCCCCTGTTTCTACCTGATGAGGATAAGGTGTGATTGTGCTATTGGTTGTATTGCTGAGCCTTCCTCCCCTCATCCTTCTCGAATCATCTTTTCTCAAGATGCTAAGAATTTAGATATAAGTAGCAAAGCTGGTTTAATAGGCCAGCTTTTATCAAAACTCCTTGGAAATGGAATATCAGAAAACTATGTGAGGATGATGTAGACAGAGGGGATCCAGTCTGGGTAAAAGCATGCTGAGCAGGAAAGTCTCAGAACCCAAAGATGACTTTTGTTTATTTTATAAATTTTGCTTATTTAGGGAAATTTTTATTATAATTGCGAATAATTTAGATGTGAACAAATTAAATATTACTTTGCTCTAATTAGAACCACCTTTAAAATCATGACATTAGAACTTACTGAAGTAAACTGCCTGTTCTTGCCACTGTGAACCGCCCCTGCCCGGCCCTAGAGCTCAGAGCAGTACATTGAGAGAAGGCAGCTCTCAGACATGGTTGATTAAATGACCTATTACCTATCTCTCAGGAACATTGCCTTCCTTAATGCTCCAGTGGCTCCTTGTGTTTCCATTGTCATTAAAGAGCGGATTTTGATTCCCAATAACATAACCAACAGATGTCTCCAGAATCCTAAGGCAACTTAGGATGGTGGCAGTTTGTGGTATTTTCTCATCCCTTATGGTGCATTGGAAATATCTGTGCAACCACCTGTGTTCTTACCTTTTGCCCATGCAATCAAAGCTGTTCCATAATAGAGCCAAATTAAACAATAAAAAGGCTCTAGGAATCAGAAGATTGTCTTATAAGTTCCATCCTTCAGAATGAAAAAGAGTAGAACTTGGAGAACTAAAAAGAGTATAATTTATTTGGATTCTTAAACTGTATGTCCTTTGTTACAAATTAACTTGTCTTGTGTTATTAAAAACTTTCTACTAATATTTACATGAAAGAAAAATAATCCACAAGCTGTTACTCCACGTTCTACCCAAAGTATATTTTCTGACTCTGTATAGTTTTAAGCTGTTTCTCTTGACTTTGCTCTCATGCCACCCATCTTGCTGCCATTATACATTTCCCAGATCCCTTGTGCTGTTTTCTGTATCAGAGTCATGAGCATGGCCTCCCACATTGCTGTCAAAAGTCACATTGATATGTATGAGTAGAAGGTCAGAGACAACCCTGTTAACAGGGAAAGTACTTACCACAGGAAGACTGCCATTGCTACAAGTGTCCAGCAAAGTATATCAATGTCCTTGGGTCATCAGAGGCCCTCCAAGGGAAGCAGTGAGTTGAGAGGGACCAAAGTCAAAGTAGCCAAAAGGATGCAGATTAGTTTCAAGTTGAGTTTCTCTTGATCAAATTCTCAGGCCAGAATGTGGAAGAAGCAGAGCTATCCTGAAGTATTTGACTAATCCTCACCACCCAGATCTATACTGTGGCTACCTATCAGATAGTATACATGTTAGCTATCATCTCCTGTTATGGTTTCCTTGCTACCCCTTCTAGATGGATTTAGCATAAAACATGACTGTCCCTTGTGTGTATCTCATACGATGGGTGCCTAGCTGATGACACCCTTCACAACTAATTGAGACATTCTAGTATGTTTCAACTTTGGAGTTGAACTCTCCCAGTCTAAAGCATCAACATGTCAAAGCCTCAAGGTTTCGGAAATGATCCACTTTAAAAATTAGGTCACATTCAAAGTTATTCATGTAATAACACCATTCTCACACCCACTAGGTTGTATGCTCCAGACGGGTAAAATCCCTCCCTTTTTCATTCATCAGAAAAGTGCCACTAGCATAGTAGGCTCTCACCAAATAGTTGTTAAATGTATAAATCCCACTTGCATCCCCATACAGTTTCTTGAGTAGTGGAGAAAGAGGGACAAAGTAACCAGTTTGCCAGGAGTTGATTCTAAACCATGAATATTTCATATGCTCATGAGAGCATGTCACCTATGTGAACATTATCTATCAGAAGCACTGCAACAGTGCAAAGCAGAAGAGAGAATTACTATTTTAGACTCAAGTTATTTCTTAAAGAAACTCTTTTTTATTTTAACCTTGAAAATAATGCTAAGCCAGTGTTGGGTATGGAAGGAAATCATTATTAATAATTACAGCAGCAACAATAGTTACTATAAAATAGTATATTGTGATCATAATGTTCCACACCTTGGTTAATCCTCACGACCTTATAACATAGGAGTGATTCTCTTTATTTAAAGATAAACCAATGCAGTCACACCGGTAGTAAGTGGCAGAGCAGTATTCAGAGCCAAATCTGCTTGATGCCCAAGTCCATGCTCTTTCCACCTCAACATGATGCTCTACTGAACAAGGTAGAAGGAAATCAGAATAACCTCAAAATTACTAGTCATATCTTAACTGTAAATTTGTTTCCAAAATTTAGAAATCTAAGAACAAAACATCAAAAAAGAATTCTGGTATGTACAAGGCTTCATATTTCACTATAATGAGAGTGCCAGACCATATTGCCAGTAGAACAATGTGAAAGAGGATCATTTACATTCAGGACGAGAAAACTTTCTGAAAAAAATTACTTTAAGCTGCACTTTTTATTCCCGAAAGGGAAGATTTTGGTTGAATTTTCAAAGTAGGCCCAAATGTAAGCATCATTTTGCCAAGATATCTACACAGAAATATTGCTCCTTGGGTACAAAAAGAGGATATGCTATATTCTTTATTGGTTCCTATGCTAATTCTGGCCTTTCACATAAAAGACTTTCCTGAACAGTTGTGCCAAATGTATGGCAATTTTGTGATATAAACTCTGGGCCATATAATACTCAGGCAAAGTTACCAAAATAATTTCATTCAAGAGAATTTGGATTCAGTCCCCTCATAAATAAAGAAAACCTTGGAAAAGAAAAAAGAACGTACTCTTTTAAATAGGGAAACAATGCCAAACAAAAAGCAGCTAGCGTCTAATTTTACAATGTCAGTGACAGTAAGGCTAGTGTGTCTTTTCATAGTGTATTTCAATACCACATCAAGATTTCTACCTATGGATACCCTCAGTATAGAATTAACCCATAGAATTACGTCCTGGGCCCTCATCTCTTCTTTTGCCTTAGCCTGTATGCTTTTGTGACCACCTGTCAGCTCAATGTGAATAACCCACAGATCCACATCTGAATGTTTTAGAAAACTTAAACAGCTCCATTCAATCCTGTCAGCACTTCAGAGAACAATCATGTCTAAAGTGAGCTCATTTTTTTCCCTTCCAAACCTATTTCTCCTCTCGAGGTCCATTTTTGTTGCTGTTTTGTTTATCGCACCACCAGTTATCCAGGATCACACCTTTGGATCACTTTGACTCTTCTTTTTTTTATCTTTTACTCATCATAAGCAAACATTCTGCTGCATCAGAATCAGAATATTTTTACCACGTCCACTGCTGCCACCTAGTCCGAGCCATTGCCCTCTCTCACTGAGGTTATTGAAAGGACCGCACATAATAGGTCTTCTTGCTTCCTCTCTTCCTCTTGTATTGGTTAGGATTACATAGTGATATATATGACAGAAAATGCAAAATAATAGGACCTTAAACAAGACAGGAGTTCACTTTTCTCACATGTGAACTAGTCCATATAGAGGTGATTTAGAACTCTTATGGTGTTCTGTGGTATCAATGACCCAGGCTCCTTCTATCTTGTTGCTCCACAGTGAAGAGGGTTCCCTTTATAGTCTAAAATGTTCATTCACACTTCAGTCATAAAGCCCATATCTGATTCATCACTTAGGCAGGAAAGTCAAAGAAAAAAATTCTCTCTCTTTTAAAAGGCAATGTCTGAAAACTACACTTACCATTTCCGGTTTCCATCCCTAGAGCTGAATTTGGTTTCAGCGCCACACACAGCTGCAAGGAAGGCTGGAAAATGCCATCTTAATTCTGGATGGTCAAGTTGGGAAGATAGAATAAATATTGCGGGGCAACTACATAGTCTCTACCATAACTTACTACAGTAATTTATCCACTCAGCAGCCAGAGTAATCCTTCTAAAACAAAAATTCTCTGATCGTATCTTCCAAAGTTGTTCAACAGCCTATAAGCCCTGTGTGAAATAGAAAATAGTAATAGGATTACCCTTAAACATTACTGGTCTTGAATTTTATTTTATTTTATTTTTTTTTTTAATTTTTTTTTTTTTATTAATGTTATGATAGATTACAAGCTTGTGAGATTTCAGTTGTACATTTTCATTAGTCATGTTGTGGGTACACCACTTCCCCCTTCGTACCCTCCCCCCACCCCCCCTTTTCCCTGGTAACCACCGATCAGATCTCCTTCTCAATATACTAATTTCCACCTATGAGTGGAGTCATACAGAGATCGTCTTTCTCTGACTGACCTATTTCGCTTAACATAATGCCCTCGAGGTCCATCCACGTTGTTGTGAATGGGCCAATTTCGTCTTTTTTTATGGCTGAGTAGTATTCCATTGTGTATATATACCACATCTTCTTTATCCAGTCATCAGTTTCTGGGCATGTAGGCTGGTTCCACGTCTTGGCTATTGTAAATAATGCTGCGATGAACATAGGGGTGCAACGGACTCTTGAGATATCTGTTATCAGGTTCTTAGGATAGATACCCAGTAATGGGATGGCTGGGTCATAGGGTATTTCTATTTTTAACTTTTTGAGAAATCTCCATACTGTTTTCCATAGTGGCTGTACCAGTTTGCATTCCCACCAACAGTGTATGAGGGTTCCTCTTTCTCCACAACCTCTCCAACATTTGTCGTTCTTGGTTTTGGATGTTTTTGCCAATCTAACGGGGGTAAGGTGATATCTTAGTGTAGTTTTGATTTGCATTTCCCTGATGATTAGCGATGATGAACATCTTTTCATGTGTCTATTGGCCATATTCATATCTTCTTTTGAGAAATGTCTGTTCATGTCCTCTGCCCATTTTTTGATCGGGTTGTTTGTTTTTTTGTTGTTAAGTAGTGTGAGTTCTTTGTATATTATGGAGATTAACCCTTTGTCGGATAAGTGGCTTGTAAATATTTTTTCCCAATTAGTGAGCTGTTTTTTTGTTTCAATCCTGTTTTCCCTTGCCTTGAAGAAGCTCTTTAGTCTGATGAAGTCCCATTTGTTTATTCTTTCTATTGTTTCCCTCCACTGAGGAGTTACAGTGTCCGAAAAGATTCTTTTGAAACTGATGTCAAAGAGTGTACTGCCTATATTCTCTTCCGAAAGACTTATTGTCTCAGGCCTAATCTTTAGGTCTTTGATCCATTTTGAGTTTATTTTGGTGTGTGGTGAAAAAGAATGGTCAATTTTCAATCTTTTGCATGTGGCTGTCCAGTTTTCCCAGCACCATTTGTTGAAGAGACTTTCTTTTCTCCATTGTAGGCCCTCTGCTCCTTTGTCGAAGATTAGCTGTCCATAGATGTGTGGTTTTATCTCTGGGCTTTCAATTCTGTTCCATTGATCTGTGGACCTGTTTTTGTACCAGTACCATGCTGTTTTGATCACTGTAGCTTTGTAGTATGTTTTGAAATCGGGGATTGTGATTCCGCCGGCTTTGTTTTTCTTGCTTTAGCGGTCTTGAATTTTAAATAAGATGACTCAGGATGGTTGTGTGCTCAGCCACATTCGCATATAGAGATATATGCACAGAGTTGAATGCAGGCAAATCATTGGACAAAGTAAGATTTGGGGTTTTCTAGGTAAGTATGGCAAAGTGAAAAACGAATAGCAGAGTTGAGAAGTACAAAACTGGGTGCACTATGGAGTCTAATATGGGTAAGGATGGAAGTAAGGATATGAGCGGAGTGAGTGTTTAGTCTTACTCCTCCAAGAAGCAGATGCAAAATGGGATTAAAAGTGCAGAGATGTTATTAGGGAGAATGCCTGTGTGAAAAAAATAGGAATGGAGGCAGAGAGGGCTAGGAGGACTGTGAGGTCATGACGCAAGTCTAACAAGTGGAAAAAGAGGTTGGGTATAAGTATTATAAACTGTCATGCAGGCTAAGGACAGTTCAGCAAGCCATCAGAGTCCTTGAGCCATAGTTAGCAGACAAAGGAGTCCCATGTCTCCCAAGAATGGGCCTGCCTTAGAATGCCCACTACGGTCAGTCATTGGCCCCGGCGCAAATGCAGCAATGGACTTCAAAGTGCAGCCCCTGGAGTCCTCTGTCAATTCACTCCCTGCAGCAGGAGGTCTGCAAGATACAGTCGCGTGGCCACCACATTAAAAGACATGTAAAAAGTGATAGAATCAAAGGATTATAGGTCTCGAAAGGGACAGAGAATTTTTGGAGATAGTATATTAGAGGGAGTAAGCTGGTTAGATAGGAATTGGAAAGCCTGGAATTATGATTTAAGAAGGAAAGTAGTTATTGGTAATGACAAAGTCAAGGGTGTGACCATGAGGACAAGTGGCTGAAGTAGGAAGGAGACAAGATGATAGGAGAAGCAAAAATCAAGAAGACAAGGGCATTAAAGAGATCTTCTGATTGGGATATTGAACTCATCAAAAGTTGTAATCTGGAGAGAATGACAGCAATACAGATGTTGAAATCTCCAAAGAATTAAGAGAAGTGACTTGGGGTCTCCAGTGTGCAAGGGGGCTAGTGGATGGCATAGTCTGATGGTGCGAGTTTTAAAGCAGTGGTTCTTAAGGGACAGGAAGGTAGAAAAAATTGAAAGAAACAGTGAGGAGCAAGTAGGATATCTATACCATTTCCCAGCCCAGTGATTCAAAGAGTACGGGAAAGAGACAGTCACTTATCTAGTAGGGCAGAGGCAAAATATTATCTTTACTATTTGGCTTCAGTTATGGCAAAAAAAAAAAGTGAAAATGGACAAAGATGCTGAGCTTTAAAGCTGAGGTATTTTTGCTTACGAGAAATGCATTCTAGAAGGCAGAAGTGCTGAGTTTTAAGAAATGGGGGAAGAGGGGAGATGGAATCCAACTTAGGAGCTACACAGAGCCATACGGGAATGAGAGTCCAAGTAACCCTTCAGGTGGGCTCTGGGCTTCTTGTGATAACTGATATAAAGAGGGATGCAGGGCGTGATGCAGTGGATATTATGTCTGGTGGATTTCGGTAGTGAAGCCCTCCTCTAAATGGTCTAATTCTATTCTTTGGTGAAATGAGACTACCAAAGTCTATATACTGTCATCGTACTCTTTAAACCTAACTAAATCACCTTCTTAGATCCTACATTTAACTTTTTTAACAGTTTGTTACAAGAAATAGTACCTGAAATCCACTTCCACATCTGCCGTAAAATTTTAAATAGGCTATAGAAGGTTAAGGATGTTTAGAGAAAACGTTGAAAAAAATGCAAAGATATATGGCTGAAAGTAAATAATAAAAAGGTAGACCCAAATCCAAGCAACTAAAAAAAATATGTTAAATATTAATCGACTAAATCCTCTGATTAAAATGCAGAGATAGTCAGGGTGAATAAAAAAGCAAGACCCAACTACATGTTTTTTATAAGAGGTGGCTTTTAACTATAAAGATGCTGGATTAAAAATAAATAGATGGGAAAAGATATACCATGCAAACGGCAAGCATAGATTGGAGTGCTACAGAATTATCAGATAAAATAGACTTTAAGGTAAAGAGTATTACCAGAGATAAAGACAGACAATTCATAATGATAAAAGGGTAATTTCATCAATTCATTTCCAACTTACAGCCCTTGCCTCTCAAGGAAGCCCATAACCAGCTGCAGCCTGGCTGGGCTTCAGTGAAATTGAGAGGAGTCTGCTTTATCTAAACTACAGAGCTGCTGTGTGTCCCTTCACTTCTCCGCTTCCTCTAATGCAACTGTCCATTAAGCCCTGATCAAATACTATTTACCTCATCAGGCCTTATTATTCATTTTACTTTAATTAGTACTAAATCTTGTGGCAGACTAAGAATCAATTCTCAAACATCAGCTTTCCTCTGAGGACCCCCTTCGTTAATCTATAACCCTGCATCACATTTCTGCCTGTTCATTTTGTAGGACAAGTACTACAAGCTATTCACGTCCTTTGTATAGCTCCTAATATCTGAAACTATCAGGAATATTCCAATTGAAATATCAGGATTATTCCAATTCCATGATTCTCTACCTTCACAGAAAAAGAAATAGGTCTAAACTGCAGAGACATAGATTTAATAAAAGAAGCAGATACCTACATACGTCTATACAAATGATATTGCAACGTGATCCCAAAGGGAGTTATACACTGTCAGAAGGTGAGATTCCTTTTCTCGGAGAGTGAGAAATTTTTTTATAAATGTGTTCCTTCGATTTGATTCTTTTCAGCTACAAATCGCCAGTAGACTATTTTATAAATGGACTCACCTCAAAAGACAAATATGGCAAGTTGCCTTCTGCTGTATCCAACAAAAGAGTTGCTAAAAGATAAAAATACTCCCTGGGAAGAAGGTGAAAATGCATCTCGAAATTTTTGTTATGAGCCATACCAAATTGTAACAAACCGTTTTGGGAAGAAGAAAAATATCAAAGAGAGGTTATCAGAACAGAATGCTGTCAGATGCTATATCCAGACTGGAAGATATCCACAGAAGATGAAGAGATAAAGTTTCACTTCTCTTCGCTACAATTTCAAAGCGGTGAATTTTACTCTATTATAGATGTCAAATGAGAAACTAGTCTTTGCCACATTACTGGTTTCAAATCAATGCTGTTTTTAGACCACTGTGTATGTGTACATATATATGCATACACAGACACACACACACACACACGTATATATTTCTCTCTTAAAAGCCTAATATTGGTGATCAGAATATGTACACGATTATACAAGATTATACCAGATAATTCAAGATTATCCTTACTTCACCATGTTTTCTTCTGTCTCTGTCATATAGTTTCCCATAAGGGACAGTGAAAATAAAACAAAATTTTCAAGAGCTATTGTCTGCTAAAGCTTTGTTGGATTCCACTTATCTTTATATCAGTCCCAATATTCCTAGCTTTCTTTCAGGGAATCAAATGTTTCAAACAACAATCTATCCTGTTTTGAATATAAAAAGACAATCAGAATTCAAGTGGCAATGTCTACAAGAATAGGAAAAAGGACTTTGCCCTTTAAGATTACCTGCTTCATTGACAAATTGATTATTTAAAACAAAGATAAGTCTGTGTTCAGGTGAATTATGTAGATTTGACTATTCAAAATCCATTCATTTTGGTCACTTTCTTCATCAACTTAACTAGTCCTGCAGCAATCCACATTAATCAGGGCTAAATTAATAAATCAACAAGGTTCCAATCTATTTATTGCATCAATATAGCCAAAGGGAGTATGAACGAAAAAATTGAAAAGGAGAAAAATAATAGCATCTGTTTTATTCCTTTTTGTTTGTTTTCACTTGTGGTGGAGATCCTTGGAAGAAACTTAGCTTGTATTACAAAAAAAAAAAAATTATGAGTCACAACTCATGTCATGTTCTTCAAAGGAAAGCAATCTACTAATAATCAAGAGACAGTCTACATAGAGTATTATCCTGCCCTTTATTAACCAAAGACACTCCCAGTCCCATAACCCAGCATCACATGCACAGTAAAACAGGCCCCTCCAACACGAAGAGAAGAGTGGTCTTAAGGAACCCACAGAAGCTGTTGATATGAGAGGTTCAAGAGCTATAAATGTGCTATTTGCTGATTTTACTCTTACACCACAAAAAATTGGAATTTCTTGCAGAGTTCCTGCATATTTTTAGTCTTCAAAACACACACACACACATATTTGCACACATGCACACACACACGTTTTGAGCACTTCACTAGCTCAGAGTGAACACGGCCGCATTCTTATTCTCGAACACTGAGTATATTTTCCTGAAGCAGACTCTCAGCATGTCCACTCTCCAGCCCCCTTCTTTTCATTTGTTCTAAAATATCAAAATGTGTTCAACACATATTTCCTGAATGTCCATCATACGTCAGCCATTGGAAAAGGCACTAGAGTCCGTTGATGAATATTCCCTGAGCTCCTTCTCTTTACTGTACTCAATGGAAGGGTGGGTACCTCACAATCCTCCTTTATCTTGGCCATTAAACTATGTCTTTAGGGACAGCTTCACAATTTCAGCTCTTACCTGTGTGCTCCTTGAATGCATCTTAGTGCACAATACACCCAAATAAAACACAAATTTGACCTCAAAATTATTTTAATTGAATTTTCAACAGAAGAGAGAAGAGAAGCTATATTACAGTCACAGAGAAAAATATTCTCCTCACAGCCTCATCAAGTCTTGCTATCTTTATTTCTCCTCCCCACCTTGACATTCAAAATTCCCCAGCTGATATAGCCTACTCAGCAAAACAAAAGCCCAGGAGCTCTCTACACAGCCTCCAGTAAATACAGCCCCACTGGTTAGCCAAACTCCAAGTGGTATTTTCATTCCTCTAAAAACCTTCAATTATCCATCTCTATCTATATATCTGTATCATATCTATCTGTATCTATATCACATTTCTTCTCACTTGAAGCCCGGCCACTGAACTAACTGCTCTGCAGTCTTCTCAGCACATCATCTACCTGAGTAAAGATATCCATGGCCATAAATCCTTAATTTAGAAAAGAATGTCACACCTGGATTCTTGATAGCATAGATTATGCCCAAGCTATGTCCAGTCCCTGTTCTACTTTAAGAGTAGAGGCTGCTCAGCCTTAAACCAGCTCAAAACCAGAAGTCCAGATTGGGACACTGAGGTCAGAATTGTTTGGTTCCACTGCGCAAACACACTGGGACTGCTTATGGGCAACTCCGTGGATGCCTGTAGAGCCTCCTGTCCACATAACCCTCCTGTCTAAACACAGCCATTCTTCCTCCAAACAACCCCTTTCTCAGTTCAAAACTCAGTCAGGCTTCCCCAGCAGCGTGTTCAGGACCCTTTCTAAGTTCTTAGGTGCAGAATAAGGACAAATAAAAGCTGGACAAGTGAGTGAAATAGGGCAGGAACAGGCTAATTACTGGCCTATATAAGCAATTTCTCCTTACTTTGTCAAGAGTCATAAAAGATGAATACATAAAGTTGATAAAAATGCAGATAAATCATAAATGAGTGTTAACTGCTGTTATTGTTATTGTTGTTGCAAATATTATTTCTGTTTGTTCCTCTGTCAACCACGGGAAAAGAGAGCCAAATCAAGTCACTCTGTAAAAACAAGCACTTGCGCTACAAGCAAACTGGAGGGAGGAGGGACTATCCCTGCCAAGGACAAGTTTTAATTGATGATGGCTGCAGCACTAATGAGGCTGCCTCCCATTGATATGGCTCCTGCTCCTACGTACCCCTCAGAGGGGCAGCCGCAGAAACAGACAGAAATGACCCACTCTGCTGCCAGAACCTCCCACGTGGCAACATCAATAATCAGAGCAGCACTGATGCTCCACTTTACATCCGTGCTGTCAGCTCATACCATGTTTAGGGAACCAGCCTCTCCAGGGAAAGACCAGTTAATAAAATAACTAGAAAGAAACTCAGTGTTGCTCTAACCACTGTGTATTATAAGCAAAGACCAGTGACATGTAAAATATTTTCTTCAAGGCTTAAGAAAAATAAAATTTTCAGTGGTAAATTTAACAGTTGCAAGTCAAAATATTTCTATATATTTTCAGTTTTCCATGTGAACAAGATATCTTAAAGGCAGATGTTCATTTCTGCAAAAGATATGAGTAACCTAAAAGTTTTAAACTTGAGTAGAAGAGGAGAAAATTAAGGTAATTCACCCCCTCTAAATCTCAAAAATCCAGATATCTGAGATGACCTGTTTTTGTTTAGTGAATATCTTGGTTCTTTGAGCCGCCCATTGTATAAGAAAGTAATAGATGCAATTGAGTGTTTACCATGTGGCACAGTACACCAAGTACTGTAGGTGAATTGCCTCATTTATTAGTCACAACTTTCTGGATAGGCACAATTGCAAATGAGGAAATTGAGGGACAGAAAGGAAAGTAATTTTCCCAAGGTCGCAGAACTAGCGCATGATTGAGCTGAGATTCAACCCACGTGGTCTGGCTCCTAAACCTGCTCATGTAACCACTAACTTTACTGCCTGCTTTTAATTTATCCGATCAAACAGAGTTCACCAAAGAAGTTCGTGTCTACTTAAGAGTAGAAGGTCAAACATTTAGAAGCGAACTCTTTGCAATCTTCTTTCATATTTTCAAATTAAATTTGACAAGTCAGGGCATATTTCAATATCACATAGTTTTACTACATTTTTTTATATCACAGCTCCCTTTACTCTCCAAAATCCACTATCAAGATCTGTCAATTTTACCTCCAAAAAAATCCTGAATCAGTCCGAGACTCTCGAACTCCACTGCCATCACTTTATTTTCAGTTACTATCATCCCTTTCTTGGATTACTGCAATAGCCTCCTAATTTATCTTCTTCTTTCCATTTATGTTCGCCCAAAGTCCCTGAAATATAATCCTTCTATATAATAGAATGATTTGTATAAAATTTAAATCAGATTATGTCCCTTTCATGCTTACAGCCTTTCAATGACTTCACACTGCTCTTAGAATAAAATGTAACCTCTTTACCATAGCCCACAAATCCTTCACAATATGGCCACTACCTATTATTCAACCTCATCTCATTCTACTCTCCAACTTGCTCACTGGGCTTTAGGCACTCCAGTCTTCTTTCTGTTCTTTTAAAGTAAGTTCTGTTCCACCTCAGGGCCTTTGCACTTACTCTCCCCAAGAATATTCTTCAACTGGCTCTTTGCATGGATGGCTGGCTCCCTCTCATCCACTGGAGCTCAGCTGAATGACACTGCCTGAGACATGTTATCCCTGACCTCTCATCTAAAGTAGTGCACACATGCACAACACCCGCTGCCTTACCCATGGGCATCTATCAGAGCCCTCTCTTTATTCCATTAAAGTATTTTCAAGAATGTGCAGTTATTATCTGCTTTCTTCACTAAAATGAAAACCCCAGAGGAGGGACTACTTCTCTTTCATTTGTTGTTGTGTCCCATGCCCAGCAGAGACCTGACACAGAATAGAAATTCAATAAACGTTTTTCAGTAAATGAATGAGCTCCGCAAACTTCCTGGCCTGCTATTTTTAAAACCTAGCTATGGGGCCGGCCCAGTGGTGCAGCGGTTAAGTTCACGCGCTTTGCTTCAGTGGCCCCGGATTCGCAGGTTGGGATCCCAGGCACAGACCTGGCACCACTTGTTAAGCCACGCCATGGTGGCATCCCACATAAAACAGAGGAAGATTGGCACAGATGTTAGCTCAATGACAATCATCCTCAAGTAAAAAAATAAGAAGATTGGTAACAGATGTTAGCTCAGGGCCAATCTTCCTCACAAAAATAAATCTAGCTGTGAAAATTCCTCTTAGATATTCAGAAAATCAAGGTACTAAAAAATATTAGGTCAGACTAAAGGAAAATCTATACACAAACACATAAAGCAAAAGAAGCTGAAAAATATTTCCATAATACATATTCTTTCGACTACAATCATAACTCTGATTGAAATGGCTGGCATGAAATTTTGGACTAGCGTAATGCTTTCTAAAATTCATAAATTCAGTCTAATAATCACATTTTCTAAATAATTTTAAGTTGGAAATAAAGGTTAAAAAAAATGTTTAAGTAGACTAATCTATCCTTGCTCCTCTGTGTGCATTTTTGTCTGTTTGTTTAAAAAGAAACTGATTTAGAGAACCACAAATTCCACTTGGTTTTCCTACCACCTGAAAAGCAACTTTTCACCATGTCAGTGGAACAGCTGCAAAAATTCTTAACAAATTACAATCAACAAGATGTTTCAGAATAGGTAAGACATGCATATACATCTTTGGATAACTGTGTGAACAAAGTTTTCATTGCCTACTGGGCAAATTTCTGGGCAAATTTGTTGTTTCTCTTACAGAATATAGCCATATTTTGTATGTCAAGAAAAAAGACGAAGAATATGCTAAAGCAGGAAATATCCTAGGAAGAGAGCTCAGTGAGAAAGGTAAAGCAAACTAGTCACAGTGATAGACAAATCTCAAGGTCTAGCGAGTTTCCAGTGAAAAACCACCAGTTGGCAATTTCTGCCTAAATGATTATTGCCTGCAATCTAAGACTCTTCTGGGTTTTTGCTTAATGCAACATTTATTGATTTCCTACCATGTGCAAAGTGACACATGTGATTGAAAGTTGAATAATGTTGAAATATAGTCCCTGCTCTTTAATTATTATAGTCTGCCAAATTATGCACACTTACAAACAACTCTTGGCTCAAATACCTCTTTCTCATAAGTAGAAGGTCCCAACTGACTTCAGCGATCTCATACATCAAGAATTTCTTCACAGTGATGCTATATTTCTATATTTCTATATCCTTTCACTACAGAAAAGTAAAATATAAATATTTTAATTAATTTATTCTATCTTTCCTGTACATTGCAATTCACTTTGGATATAGTGCAGCACAATATCTGACACAAACAATGATAGTTTATATACTGAAGTACGTAAACTAAAAGCAAGTCCTCCAGACCTGATTCCAAGGTCCTGACCCAGCCAAACCTCAGAGACTAGCATACAAGTGCAAGTGACAGACTCATGTCCTCAGGAAATATGAGTGGTTCAAAGTGTTAAATGCAGCTAGCAGTTGCAATATCATCTATTGCTTATCTATGGCATTACCTGGCTTCATGAGATTAACCTGAACAGAATTTCAGTTTTAACATCGCTTTAATGGAAAACTGAATGATATCTTAAAAATACTAACGTCGAACATACTGGAACAATGGTATGATGATGGATGGTAACTATACTTTTGGTGGTGAACACTTTGAAATGTATACAGATGTTGAATTATAATGTTGCACACTTGAAATTTATATAATATTACATACGAATTTTACCTAAATAAAATAAATAAATACTGAAAGAATAAAACTAATCTTCATTCATTAAGGGATGTACTGTCTACTGTATACCTTGCTTGTAATTAGCACCCTGACTCGTTTTTCTTTAATTAGACAACAGTTGAACACCATTTCCTTAAGATACCCCCTTCAGGCAAATATATACCAAAAAGAAATGAGCAAGGTAACAAATGACATCTGTTTAATAAAACTTTACCACTCTGCAAAGAATAGCTCACCTGCCTTTTATTTTATTTAATAAAAATTGGCTATATTCAGTGCAGTACAGTGAAGTGGAGACACCAAGTTCTTTTTTAAATGTAAGAAAATACCGTGTCTGTTACCTTTACCTTTTATGAGTTGCCTGCTCTCCCGTAATTGGCAAGACAAATAGAATTACATACTGTGAGTGACTCAGAACAGAACTTCACTATCAATCATCTGCCTGGCTCTGCACAAATTCTGTAGGGCATTCAGGACATTTTGCTGCCTATGAATATTTTAGACAAGAAGAATCCCTGAAAGCTTCCTGATGGATTAATACAAGAAAGGAGGACGTTTTCATGTTTTATAGCTATTTGCTAAAGTACTATGGCCATTACTACACTCCAATGAAAAGATGCCTCTTTAAACAGAAAGGAGCAGCCCAGTGGAAGAGTTCTGGCTCCCTTTATCATCAACTGATTTCAAAGTAATGATATGTAATATATAAATATTGCATGCACTCCTCTGCTGAAAATGAAATGTTGTACTGGTGCCAACACCTTTATACCTAGCAATAATTGAAGGAAAAAGAAAAACAAGGAAGAAAATGTATGCCAGCTATTGAAGAAAAGAAATTTGCTCATGTACCTCTTTAGCTTTACCAATGAAATAAAAAGCAATTTATTAGCTTCTCTATCATTTTATTGTGGGATTCATACCCATGAATAAACAGCAGAGTACTATTCTCAACAGTAATTCACAATTCCTCAAATAAAGCTTATGCTACTTTATTTTAAAGGTAACAGAAAAAATTTAGAAACAATAGGAAAATAAAACAGAAAAAATTCACCTGTGAGCCCACGACTATTGATATTTTAAAGTATTTCCTTCTAGTTTTTAATATATTCTTATATGTAGTATTCTGTAGCTTACTTTTCCACTAATATTTTCCCAGGTTATTATAAAGTGTTGATAAACATTTTAATGGCCACATAACATTCTATTAAGAATATGTAACAAAGTTGATTTAACATTTATCCATGTCAGATATTTAGAAGGTGTCTAGTTTTTACTCATAAATATCATTATATCAAATCACTGTTCGTACATATTTCCCTTATTTTTGATTAATTTCACTTTTTTATTTCTTAATCAAGCAATATCTCTTCCATCTAGAAATGATGAGATAATGCACCCAACTCCCCAAAGACAAAATAGATTTTGTTTTTTAGTGTCTCTTCTATTACTAAAGATAGTACAGTTATGCACCACACAAGGACATGTTGGCAACAAGGGACCAAATAGACTACAGTATCCCATAAGATTAGTACCATATAGCCTAGGTGTGTAGCAGGCTATACCATCTAGGTTTGTGTAAGTACACTCTATGATCTTTGCACAAACGAAACCGCTTAAGCACAGTTTTCTCAGAACTATCCCCATCGTTAAGTAACTGCATGACTGTATTTAGAAAGTTCACATATATCTAGAGAATAAACTATTGACTACCAATTATAACACGCTTTACAACTTACTAACATTCTCACAACTACCCTAGGATATGTAATTATCTAACTTTTTCAAATTAATAAATTGTAGACAAATGAGTTGAATTGCCCTACGCAACGGTAGGCAGTTAGTGAGGCGTGGGGCTGATCTTTTACCTCATGCTTTTCCAACTTCAAAGGCCACCCTCTTCTCACCATATCGTACTGGGCGGGGAACTGGGAGGCCGTGCTGTGTAGTTGTTAGGAGCATGAGCACTCGAGTCCCACAGCCTTGGCCCAGAACCTACTTCTGCCGATTATTACCTCTGTGATCTTGTATAAATCAGTCAGTCTTCTGTATGCCCGGATGCCTACGGTTCCGCATCCGCGGATTCAACCAACCACAAATCCTATGCTGTTTATCTTCAGGCTCTGTGGTTGGTTGAATCCGCGGATATGAAACCCGCAAATAGGAAGAGCCAACTAACGGGCTTGACATCTACAATTTTGGTATCTGAGGGGGGTCCTGGAACTAATCCTCTGCGGATACTGAAGGACGCCTGTACCTATCCCCTCTGTGCCTCAGTTTTCTGATCCCTTAACTCTGATGATGATAAAAATATTGAGTCTAGTATAGGTTTAAGAATTAAATGAGAAAATTCAGTTTATTAAGTACATACCGTCTGCGTGGGTTTTTTTTTTTTTTACCTGTTTTAAGCTTTCCACATATTTAATTAACATAAACTTTAATTCGACATATCATCCATATTTCCACACTCTCAAATAGACAATGTACACTTCAGCCTCCACTAAGAGTAAATATGAAGCAAAGCAACACCTCAAAACTGTCACCCACGATCTAAAAAAGTATAAAGCAGATTACTTAATTAACCCACATTCAGACACATTGCTTACATTTGTTAAGGGCTCAAATTAACTGATTTAGTTACACCTCCAATAAGTGTGCAATACAAAAATATACATGATACAGTTCAAATGAGATCATCTGATTATTGCCTGCTCTGGTACTATAGCCTCACAGAAGCTTGTACAAAGTCTTCAGTATAATCAACTTTAAAAATAGCAGTTAAGGTATGATTATAGCTTTAATTACACTCCGAATGCACTAGAATGAAAACACTGAATAACTGTAGAAAATTAATTTTGACTTCTTGAAAATAATAGAAATGAAATTTATTTAGGTCAAGAGGCAAATCTTAAATTTACGAAAAAAGAAAAATCATAGTAATTCTTGACAAAAGACAAGCAGCAAAGGAAAGGAAAAGTAGCAAAGAACAAGTTTCCACATGAAGAATTAAATCAGTCAGGGTTCAACCAAGAAACCATGAGTTACAGGCTAAGAAATTTATTATAGGAGCTAGATCTCAGACTATCAGGAAAAGGGCTGGGCGAGTAGAGGTCCAAGATGGAAGTTGGAGGACCAGAGTGAGAGTGAGCAGCTGGGCAATCTGAGAAGCCAGGCACACCCGACCATTGAGATGGGGTTGTGAAAGAAGGCTCATGGAGAGGTTATGGGACATGAGCTACTGTTCAACTGCCGCTTCTGTGAGTCCGCTATGGAAAGTCCAGGGGTGGGCCTTGAGTCACTGTGGGTCAATAGGGTCAGCAGTCAGAAAGAAAAGCTGGATGCAGAACAACGATCAGCTGGAACCTGCTGGCACTTGCCAGCGTCTCTGTATATGTTGGTCACTGCATCTAACCACGTAGGCCTTCTAGGAAAATGGTTACTGGTTCAATTCTACCTTCCAAATATTGCATAAATTTCTCTTTCTGCCAATTCTAACCTAAAACCACACAGGGCGGAGCATTCTAACACGTGTGGTTCTAAGATCATTGACATGGTACAAACCACCACAAGAATTTGGAGTAAATGGACAAGTAATTAGCATTATAACACAGCATGCCTCTTCTTGTTATCATAGAAAAAAACATCAAGATGCCTAGATCAAGGAAAACTGCAACATTTTTGGGAGAAAAAAACAAAAGTCTTCTTTTCACAACAAAACATGAAAGGTAAAATGGGAATAAGCAAGTAAAATCATCTGATTTGCATGTCTGGTGGAGAAATGATCCAGTAAGATTATTTCTCTCAAGTTAATAAAAAAATGGTTTCCTCACTAATCATCATCACCATTAAATAAGATTCAACTAGAATCTTTGTTGTTCGTCTATTATAGCTTATGAAGACAATGCAGGATTTTTCAAACTTTTTTCAAATTTTTGAAGAGAAAAATAAAACTTAGAGGGCCCAAAGCATAAAAAGGAAGAAGGCAAGAGAAGTGCTAAATGATTGCACTCCATCAATCTGAATGGGACTGATGGAATGTGAAATAAGTTCTAGGGCAAAAATATGCCATGGAACAATAGGAAATGTCAAATATTATTTATTTGTCTAGCATTATAAGGCACAGGTAGGAAAGGAGAAATGGAAAAAAATGTTTTCCTTAAGTAAAATGTCTAAAATACTTTAGCCACTGAAATGTGCCCTACAGCCTTCACATAAGAAATGTAAGGCCATTGTTGTCTTGAAAAAAATATGTATTTTTCTAAAGAACAAATTATAATAGTAAGCATGGGATTTCACAGTGAGGCTCATTTATAAAAACAAATTAAAATGCTACATAATAATCTAGTAATAGAAAGACTGATCAAAATGAAGAAGAAAATTTTTTTCTGAATTACTCTAGTTCATTGTTAAAACAATTTCAATTCAAAATCAATTATTATTTCATATTTGCTACTGCTATGTGAGGTGCTCAGTGTACAAAGAAGAGTAAGATATATTTAAGTGGAAATCCACCATTTGGGCTGGCGATAGAGAATCTGAAGCTCTTTCTATTTTGTGTGTGGGGTCTCCATTTTATTATCTTGGTGGAAGGGCAAAAGCTTCATCCCTCACAAGAGCTGAAAACGTTAGACACTCTCATTCCCAGTCACTCTTGCAGATAGAGAATATTCTCATGGTCTAGGCTCCAACAATCAAAGGCAACCATATCTGACTGTGACCCATGCACCCTGTCTGCAGACGCAGTATTGATAACGGAGGCTGAAAGGTCAAGGCACAGAAATGGCATGTGGCAGCAGCTGTGGTAAAGTTGAGGTGTTGGCACCAAAAAGGCAGCAGTACAGGTGTAGACTGGTGTTCTGGTGTAACAGATGTAGACTGGCAGTAATGGTGTAGACAGGTGTAGGCTATCGTTTCCTCATAAGACCAATTCTGATATGTGATTTGGAGCTCTTTTCCTGGAAATATTTTCTCATGCCTAGTGTTCCAGCCCACCATTAAACTTGAGAGGTACTCAATATCTTTTCCCAATATCTTTTCAATACACTCATTTTCTGCTTAATTGGAGTCAGCATCTGCTGCCTGAAGATAAAAACTCTGAATGATATGTTTCCTAGCCGCAAAGATTTCATAGTCTCAAATGAGATACTAAATGATAACACCATTTAAAGGCATAAACATGGTACATCTAATTAACACTGAACATCTCCTCTGTGAGGTTTCGAAGGCACTTCCAACTTAGAATGTCCAAAACCAGAACTCAGACTGGGCCCTCTGTCACTTTCCTCTGAGCCAGTGATTGGTAATGCTCTTTCCATTTTTCATGACAGAAACCAGTAAGACTTCTTGAAACCGTGCTCTTCATCATTCCCAATATCCAAGACATCACCAAGTCTTATCAATCTTGTTCCTAAATTACTCTCTAATCATTTACTTCTCTGCAGTATCATCACCACCCCCCATCCTCCCCACCCCCCGCCAAGGCTAAGCTTCCATGATCTCTCTCTAGACTGCTACATTAATAGTCTTCTTACTGATGACCCCCATTTTGGCTTCCTTCCAAACTGCTTTTGACAAGGTTACCTTTTTAAAACATAGATCATATGATTCAACTACTACTCACTTGTCAATAGTTTCTCAAGGCTCTACATGATCTGGCCCCTAGATGTCTTTTCACTCTCATTTCTGGCAACTTTTTGCCCCTGGTATTTGCATCCCAAACACTCTAGCCTTCTTTCCTATTCTCATTGCTCCCAATGTTTCTGCTTGTTTCGTGTCATTCATTCCTACTCACCCTTCAAACTTTAGTTCAGATATCACAACCTCGGGAAGTCTTTGCCGGAATGCTGTACTATATCTGATCTTCTTGTCATAAGCAGTCAAAGCTCCCTGTATTTTTATTTATAGCACTTATCATAGTTCACAATTCATTTATGTGATTACTTAATTAACAGTTGTGTCTCCACTGGAGTATAAGTTCCAAAG
Source organism: Equus przewalskii (assembly GCF_037783145.1). Classification (NCBI taxonomy): domain Eukaryota; kingdom Metazoa; phylum Chordata; class Mammalia; order Perissodactyla; family Equidae; genus Equus; species Equus przewalskii. Next base: position 44,124,345 of record NC_091834.1, read on the forward strand.
GGCCAAGACCATGTCTGGTTTGACTCACCATTGTGTGTCAAGTGCCTAGCACATTGAGAACACACTGGAAACAGTAAATATTTATTGAATGAAAGAATTAATTATGTAAAAGAACAATTAATTCTACATAAACAGGAAGACAAATGAGGGTAAGGATTTGCAGAAGTGATAATACTGAAGTTACGGAGTGACCAGAATTTCTATAAGCAGAAAAATCACTACATCGTCTTTCACTCACCCGCTGCGACTGTAGACCCAAATATTAACTGAAGAGATCAAGGTCAAAAGCATATTGTGTTTATATTCTAAACCCCCCAATTTGTTCTAAACCTATCATAATGATAAATAAAATACACTTTTTAGTTTCTTAAAACATAGCCACACAAAAAATCTAGATAAACATCATCATGGTTCAGAAACAGAACAGAAAAACAGAACCGTGAACTCAGGGCATTTAGAGTCCCTCAAAAGGCAGCAGCTGTGGTTAACAACGCTCAGCTCCTGGGGGTTAACAGAGACCAAAATTCTCCAAGTTTAGCCGAGGCTTACTCTGTGTCTTTACAGAAACACAAATTGGAGGAGGGCTGCTCCGCCCCAGAAAAGGAAGCTACAAAATCCTGTGATTCATCTTGCATAACTGAAACTATATCCATTGAACAAAATGACCCCATTTCCCCCTCCCTCCACCTCCCAATGGCCACCGTTCTACTCTCTGCCTCTATGAGTCTGAGTATTTTAGATACCCCATATAAGTGGAATCATACAGTACTTATCCTTCTGTGCTGTACAACGTAGTGCCTATATAGTTAACAATACTGTATTATACACTGAAAAATTTTTTAGGAGATCTTAAATGTTCTTGCCACAAAAAAAGAGGGAGCCAGGAAGAAACTTTTGGAGATGATAGATATGCTTATTACCTTGATTGTGGTGATGGTTCACGGGTGTATGCACTTGTTCAAACCCATCAAATTGTATACATTAAATATATGCAGTTTTTTGTATATCAATTATACTTCAATAAAGCTGTTAAAAAATTTTTTTTAATTTTAAATCCTGTGATTGCCCAGACCTACTGCCTGTGGTGTGCTGATAAATGTTTAAAAAACAGCTTTTCAAAGGAGGGGAAAGTATGCTTTAGTACATATGCATAAATATATTATAAATTTTATTGATATAAAGGATGTATAGTACACAGTTTTAAAATAATAATATAATATGCAATACTACTCTTTACTGTAAATTCCATATAGCCAGTTGATTCTCACAGATTGCTTTTGTTGATTTTTGCTGAACTCTTGTATCCATAGCCAACCTATAATTGCAATTGACAAACTGGCATAGTTCCAACATCAATGCTAGTTGACATTTCCCTTTACGTTAACAAGTAAAATAAAATAATGAAGACGTATATCAGAACTTCATTCATCAATGATGTGAAGGACTTCTTTAATAATAGTTTCTTTAATACTGGAAGAATACTTCCTCTTTTTCTGTGCTATTCCCTATTTAATGGCTATAAACACAGCACACTTTGAAGTTTAATTTACATTATTAATATTTCCTCTAACTATCTTAAATCTAGATAATCAACAAAGACAATAAATCAAGCCCTGCTTTGTGGGATTTGCCAATTTCCGTGGGAAAATACTACCGCTGTGGCCTATTGCAAACTACCAACAAGATGTCACCAGTAGAGAGTTGGAAATAAGGCATAGCATCACTCCACTATATACAATGTAAACCATAAAGATACAATAGATATAGGTAACCCTAAGAGCGTAGATGAAACTAAAATATAGTAAAAATAATTAGGAAGTGATAAGTTTTTCATATATATTACCTTTTTAATATAATGTATTTAATTGTGTTTGTATAACTTAATTTTTCATAGTGGCTGTGTTTAACAACTAACTTACAATATTTCTTGAAATTTTATCTGCTTCTTGCAAGACAGTAAAAGCTGGCCCCAGGACATCCCTGGCAGTATCTGTATGAAGCTGCCATGTACTTGTGACTCTTTTGGTTCGAATGACACAGTGACAATGTCGTATTTCTCTATTTCTTTTATATAACAGTGAACTGCTAGTATCAATGTTGGCATTTCATTGAATGTATTCATAATTTATTAAACTTTTAAAATGAATGAAACAATTTTAACCCATTTCAAATATTTAAAATATATTTTTACAAAATATCACTACAAATATGTTTAATATAAACTCCAATATACATTCTCATTCTAATAAAAATTATCAGCAAATAAATTAATAGAAGTAAAATAACAAAAACACTACATCAAAATGAATAAAGTTTAATCATATACAGTTGGAATAAAATGTTATTTAGTTTAAAGAACAAAGTATGTCAGTATTGGCGTTGCTGGTCATAAGTATATTTTTGTGGAAACTTTTCCAGCTGCTATAAAAGTTCTTTCTGACTCAGCCCTGGCCAGAAAAATGTTAAAGAGATGGTTATAAGTCATTTCCAAATATTTTCCTGTGATTCCTTTATCTTCAAAGAATTTCATCTTTTTACAACTCGATAAAATTGATAAAAATATTGATAACTTTAGAGAGCTCTGTTTGAACAGTTCTTGCTGAATTTTTCTTTGTTGTGATGAATGCTGAGCACTCTCTTTGTTTGATAGTAAACTGCAGTTTTTCATCAAAGAAAGCATTTCATGTTGTGTCATTAGCTTTAGTTTCAAAATGTATGGATGGAGATCCCAGGAATGAGACACTGATGGAAATATCAATGTTCTCATGTTCAAATCCTACTTATTTGGAAAATCTTTAAACTAGGATGAGAACTTATCTTGCAAAGAAAGTTTTGCTTTGTCAAACTGTCGTTTGCATCCTCTTCCTCATGATTGTGGAAGTTTAAAAAAATTCCTTTTCTAAAAGAATGTACTCTTGTTCAGTTTACATTTTTACCTCTGTGTATATCAATTTTGGTTTAAAAAAAGGGAGAGATTGTCCAACAAGTTCTCTTCTCCATCATGAATTGAATATCTGGGTCATGGACCCTGATGTCCGAATATGTGTTGTATATCAATTATGTCTCAATAAAGCTGAACTAAAACAAAATGAAATGGGAGCACATCAAAAAATACAAATGAGTCAGCTTTCATACTATCTTTAAATACCAAAGTAATAGGCTCACGGGATACCTCGCCCTTCTGGGGGCTACAAGTTGAGCTGGCTCTTTGGATGCAGTCCACTTGAGCCCAAGCCGCACTCACACCTGCCATCCCTGCTGTGGCAGGTGTAGTCAGAACTTCAGTGCATCCCTCCTGATTGCAGCCACCTGAAGAGAAGCTTTGGTACTGCCCCCTCTGGACAGCTCCCACTTTCTGGACAGCTCTCTAAGATTAGCAGCAGTTCTGATCTATCTCCAGCCCAACCAGAAAGGATAGCTTGTCCATGATTTAAATCGTCTCCTTTTGCCTAGCCAAGGTTCAACATTTGGTTCGTTTGATTGTTTTATTGATAGCCAATGGGATAGAGAAGGAGAAATACGGGAGCTGAGTTGTAAAGAGAGGCTGAGGGAGGTTTGGTATTGGTGTCAGGGTAAGGAAGGGGAGGCAAGAAAGAGAAGGTGAAGCAATGGGAGAAATAGCCAATTAATATTAACAGAGCTGCTGATAAATACATGAAATGACGGTATTCCACCAATAAGATATGCCAGTCTCTTGCTACTTACCTTAACATATTACCACAATACTACCATAACATACAGGGACATTAAAATAAGAAAAAAACAGTGTAGCAAACACCACTACGGCCGGTGACTGGGCTGTGATAACACTGATATTAGCAAAGGACAATGGCCCCAAACTGACAAAACAAAATCTGGTTCTGGCCTTAGGGGACTATCTGTAAAAAGAGCTAGAAAAAGTGAGGTAGGTACAGAGAGGGGAAAAAAAATTACCTTTTAGAATGAGCCTGCAAACTAAAACTCAAAAGCACAAAAGAAAAATAACACTGGGGCAGGCCCGGTGGCGCAGCAGTTAAGTGTACACGTTCTGCTTCAGCGGCCTGGGGTTCACCGCTTCGGATCCTGGGTGCGGACATGGCACCACTTGGCAAGCCATGTGGTCGTAGGCGTCCCACATAGAAAGTGGAGGAAGATGGGCATGGATGTTAGCTCAGGGCTAATCTTCCTCAAAAAAAAAAATGAAAAATAACGCTAAAAATAGTCAACTAGCAATTTCAACCATAGGGAGATAAATAGTAAATAAATAAAATAGATAATTCTACTATTTTAAATGACTTTGATATAAGTATATTGCAGATATTCAAGGAGGGTCATCAAAATGGCAACATATGTCATTTCCGACTTTATTCCTCCTCACAAGAAGACCAACTAGCAACTATCCACAGACAGCTCCACTTCTGCGAAATCCCAGAACCCAGGGGTGAGGCTGAGGCACCTCCCTAGACAACACAGACCAAGAAGGGCTGCAGCAGAAGGGTAGACATTTCATCTCATCTTCTCCTGCCCTCAGACTGGGATTGATACCATCGGGGCGCCTGGCTCACAGGTCTTCAGACTCAGACGGAGTTATACCACCAGCTTTCCTGGTCTCCAGTTTACAGACAGCAGATTGTGGGTTTTCTCAGACTTCCTAATCACGTGAGCCAATTCCTCATAATAAATCTCCTTATATATATGCATTATATGTGTATATATATATGTATATATGTATATATATGATATATTGGTTCTGTTTCTCTGAAGAAACCTGACTAATAGAGTTACCTATAGCGGAAGGGAGGAAATAAGCAAAAGGGAGCAAGGGTAAAGCTAGACCTTGCAGAATAGTATATCTTGCTTTGTGTGTTTGATGTTAGGAATATATAAATATTTCACATAATCATAAAATAGAAATTTTTAAAAAGCAATCCCTAAAAAAGCAAAAGCAAAAAGGAATTAATAAACCAAATTGTATAACAAGTTTGCAGCATAATCACACAGCATCATTTCAAGTGATTTTAAAATACAGTATTTTGGTCCTACATGTCTAACGGAATAGACACTAAGCTACAAATATACAAAAAGAGCCAAAAAAAATTTCTTAACTACTGTTTTCAATGATCATACCATTGGAGGTGGTGTTGTACTGTTATTCTGAGTATATTGCGGAAAAAAAGCAAATGAGTCATTATATTGGTAATAGTAAGATGTGAAATTTTTGGCGAGAATGTAAAGAGAAGCGAAGATAAGATTAAAGAGGTTAAGTAAAATCTCTGTCTTAAATTTGAATTGAAATTATCAATATGAAATCATGATATATTTTATCTCTATTTTTAACACGCTCACACTTCTTCGCTCTGTTCACTAAAATGGCAACAGCATGCTTAATACATAGCTGGTGCCTTCTAAATACCACCTTCCACCAGAATCACTAGGACCTCCTGGACAAGTGGAGGATTCCAAAATGGGACAGGAAATGCATAAGTTTATTCTAGAACATTTTGTCAAACCAGAAACAAAAAAAATCTATCAAAGACTACTGAAGATGGATACAAAGAATTTGAGAGCCAACTTGAAGTCCTTTCTAGCCAAACATGGGACAATTTGAAAATAAAGAAAAATAATAACTTCAATGGATTGAAAAATCAAAAATGCCACAATCCATGAATACATAATGACACTTTTTAAATAATTATTGCACACCTCAGGAAAATATTAGGGAAGTAAGTCATTATTTTGAAAACTGATAAATTCTGACTTTCTTGCATGAACTCAGGATAATTGAAGGTAATTAAATAGTTGATTAGGGAAAGTTTCCCTTTATAGAAATATACTAGGTAATAAATTTTAAAAGGAGACTCAAAACATCATCATTTTGCAACTCCTAATAAATAACATATCCAGGCAGTGCTCACCAGTGGCTGCTAAAATCAACAAAAGAGAGACAGCCAAGGGCCTGTGCCCTTGGTGAATATCCTTATGATATTTTCTTGCGAGAAAAAAAGAAAATCAAACTGAGTCTGGTCAAGCCTCTAAATCTAACTACTAATTTATATAAAATGAGGGAGAAGAGGAACCTCTTACAGAAAACCACGGAGGTGCTGTCAGCAAAATCCAGACTGTAGGAAAATTTGTAGAATAAACGGCAATGCAAAATAAAAGAGAGAAAGGAGGGGGAGACATAAATTAAAATAGATTTCAGGTGAGTCTTTTCAATTGTTTGCCATTGTGGACCCTATTTGGATCCCAATTTAAACAAAAACAAATGATGAGACCATCAGGAATATTTGAACACTGACTGGATATTTGACGACATTAAGTAAATTTTTAGGAATGATCATAGCATTGTGATTATATTTTTTAAGAGTCTTTGCCATTTAGAAACAAATACTGAAATGGTTACAAAAGAAATGATATGAAGTGGAGAGTATTAATAGATAAAGTAAAGTTGACTGTTTTGCTATAATTGGAATCATTGTTAAAGTTGGTACCAGACACAAGAGAATTCATTATATTATTATCAAATATGTTTGAAATTTTTCATAATAAAAAGCTTTTCTAAGTGTTATGTAACATATTTTTAGAAATTTAAAAGAGTTTCTCAGTAAAATATTAGTAAATTGAATATAACTGTATAACATTTGTGTCAGAAGTGGTAGAACTCTAGATTTTCTAAGCAATAGACACAGAAAAACTGGAAATGCAATCTATAGTTTCAAAACAGCCAGGGGTTAAAAATAGAAAAGAGGAGAATAGGATAAATGAAACTTTATCATTCTTATAAAAGCTAAGAAGCTAGAAAGAAAAATTTTTGGAGAGTGGTAAACAAAAAACACAAAGTAAGATGGTAGGAAGCAGTTCAGATATTCAGTGAAAAGTAAAAACTGACAGAATAACAAGAGAAATCAAGGGACCAGGTACAATAGAGGGAGAAGTCTGAAGGCTGTAGACTCGACAGTGCAACCCCTCATCTCCCCAAAATACTGCTCCCAAACACACACACACACACACGCACAGAGCAAGCTGTTCACTCATTCATTCAAACATCTAATAAGTCACTGAGACCTTGGTACTATCTAGAGACCAGTGATATAATAGTCAACAAGACAGACATGATGTCTTCCCTCATGGAGCTTACAGTCTAGTGGGAAAATGCTTTAAAAAATAAAGGCACTTCCAATCTGATGTGTGAAGTGCTATGATGGGGGATCTACAGATACGGTAAACAGAGAAAAAGTCATTCCATTCAGAATATGTGTTGTACATATTGTCTGCTTTTCTTTTAAGAATGAGCTATATTAAAACATGCAAACCCTAGGCAATGCCTATACATGTAGGGAAATAATATTCACCACCATAACATACTCATGCATAAAGTCACAGAACACCCCCAGAGCCACATTGATCCTTGTCACTGGAGTCCAACACAGACCCACAGTCACACAGATGGAATAAGAGTGTCCACTCCAGACTAAAGAGGGCCCACTTTAGAACAGTTTGGGGTAATGCCAGAAAAATAAGGCAGTACGGAATCAGTAAAGTCTCATCAGGAAAACAGAAATTGTGCTAAATAGTTCAAGCACAAGGTATTTACTACAAGGACCCCTTATAAGAAGTGATCAAAGGGCTGAGGGATCAAAAAGTTTTAGGCAAGGTGGAGAAAACCAGAGAAAAAGAGCCACTGAATCTACTACCACCCCTTGGGCTAGAATAACCAAAAGGAGGAGAGAGGATTACCAGATCCCAGATCACACTGACTGCTATCACTGCTCGGACTGCTGCTGCCACTGAAACCTCTGACACCCCGGCCTGAACCCCCAAAAGCCACTGGGAACAGTAGTCACCCCTGGCCTCAGTCCAGATACCATCGAAACTACAGAAGCCACTTCTGCCACTGGTGGAACTACCAAAGGACATTGAACCTTATAGTTGGAAATTTTGTTGGAATTCCACCAGAAGCAGCAGCTGCTCCTTCTTCCCATCTTCAGTCTCCCAAAAGTGCCTCCCATTAGTCAAATGTAACTGGAAGCTACGTGGCAAAAGAGTTTGGAAATTGAAGTTTGCAAGGGTCTAGCTTCTTGTTGTACAAAGTAAGGCATGAAAGGACAGGAACGGACCTAAGGACAACCACAGGACAGCCCAGTGCACCCTTTGGCTACTCGGCATTCATTCTCTCCCTTCTCTCCATATTGAACTTCCTTATTACAACTTGTTATTTCAAGGAATGTAAGTCAGGGGTTCAAAACTTGAGCAGAAGCCACCAGACTCACTGCTGAGCTGAATTCAACCACTTGAGTCTCTCTATCAAAGCACAGGACACCCCTGAAATAGCAGCTCCAGGAGATGGTCAATTCTCCTGAAATCCATCCCCAAATTCCCAGAATAAAGCAGCATGTTCCCCACTATTACCTGATGATTATGATTCTATACTATACGGTTTTGCCTTTATCCTAAGGATATGAGAGTTTTGTCCCCAATGGACAAAAAGTGGCATCCTACCAAACTATTGATTTCACTGAGCATCAATTTACCAATAACTGTACCTGAAATAATTTAAACACCTCTAAATTATAGAAATTATACCAATATATAGCTATTTGGCTCCAGCAATTAAACCAGCAATTATTAATATACTCACTAATAATTCAAAAGTTTTACAATAAGAAATGAATCATTATTTTGCTGAAGGTTTATTTTTAATTGGTCCAGCTGTTTACTGGTAAGCATAGTGTGATTTTATTAATCTAGATTTTACGGTGGTCTCTAATGTTTATACATCCCATATTTAAAACAAAGGCTGGTTTATTAGGTATCAACATTGATATCACAATAACTCATAAAACTACCATTATATTCCAGAAAAATATAATCAAAAATAGTAATAGAAATCTTTTATTCTTTAACGTATGGTAATGAAAAAAAATTCAGTTGATTGAAAAAAATCATCATGTTTGATATATTAGGATAACTTCCAATATATAAAATGTCATCTACCAGGTGTAAATGCAAAATGATTCCCTATTTTCTAAAATCCCCATTCATCCATTGTATAATATATCATGCTTCATGCAGTTTTACATTATGTAAAATAAACAATGAATACAGACTCTGGGTTTTAATGCCTGAGGTGTGAAATTAGTTCTCTGCCAAGTGTGTTTTTGATGGTTAGAGATTTAAAACATTCAGAAGTGTGTCAGTCTAAGACATTTCTTCAGTTCACTTACAAGAAATAAAAAGTAATCCAGACATTTAAAAGAAAAGGATGCGACTGTGTTATACAATGCATTGTGTTGTGATTTTGCACACAGTCTTTGGTATTCATTGGATTTTATGCATACCACCAACTCAGGCAATAAACAGGTCTTGTACTCAGTTTTCCTAATTTTTCCTCAGAGGCTCCTTTACATTGCAGTTATCACAAATCCTCCATTATAACAAGATCATCTTGTTTACAAAAGTATAATCTCAAAAAGTATTTGCATCTCTAATGTAATTAAGTACTTGTTCACATGATAGTGTGTCCTACCTAATCTTGTCTTTGCAAATTTCCATATACATAACAAATAGAAATATTTTTCTGGTTAATAAAAAGCTCTAAGGACTTCTAAGCTAAAGTGGTGGAATAAAACCATTGCACAGAATTTCCCATCCCAACGTCCAATTCAATGAAATAAAAAAAGCAAAACCCAAGAAAAATTCAGCAGAAGCAACTAAGTAATCCAATGCCATGAAGCTCAAAAAGTGGGGGGGGAAAGATGAGGATCTGGAGCAGAGGGGGAGGTATTTTATAGTGAGACGCCTAACCCCTCACCCAGCCCAAATAGTAAGTCATGAGATCTGAGTCCTCTCTGAATATCCCCAAATCTGGGGAAAACGAACTGAGTGATGTTCTGATGGGGAGAAGTGGAAGGACTCACAAGGAAGAAACAGGTAAAGTTTGAGAAATGAACAATAAAGCTAACAAGCTGAGTTCCTCTAAGGGAAACAAAGTCTCCAGGGCTACACAGGTAATAAAGAATGGGGCAGATCCATTTCCCTGTTCCCTTGGGAAGAATAGGACATGTAATCCAATTAGTTTCAGGGAACCCTAGTGTGGGAGGTTTATCAAAACCTCAGAAGTGAGAACAGAGCCCAAATATTCGAACAAAGCCTGCACAGAATTCAGCTCAAGTCTCTTCTCACTCCCCTCCCCACAGTCCTTCACTTTGGAAGACATAAGAAATACACAGCTATCCATCGTAATTTGTTGAAGAAAATCAACGTCTCTTGTAGAATCAAAAGTGAATCACCTGATTTTATTTGTCCTCTCTCTTTTTTTCTTAGTAAATCTGGCTAAAGTTTTGTCGACTTTGTTTATCTTTTCGAAAAACCAAACTTATTTTTGTTAATTTTTCTATTGTTTTCCTATTCTCTGTTTCACTTATTTCTGCTCTAATGTTTATTATTTCCTTTCTTCTGCTAACTTTGGCCTTAGTTTGTTCTTCTTTTTAATTCCTTGAAGTGTAAAGTTAGGTTGTTTATTTGAGATTTTTGTTTATTAAAGTAGACATTTACACGCGTAAATTTCCTTCAGTAATGCTTGTGCTGCATCCCATGAGTTTTGGTATGTTGTATTTTCATTTTGATTTGTCTCAAGATATTTTCTAATTTCCCTTTTGATTTCTTCTTAGCCTCATTGGTAGTTCAAGAGTGTGTTTAATTTCCAAATATTTTTTAATTTTCTAGTTTTCCTTCTGCTATTGATTTCTAAAATGGCTAATAGGTATATGAAAAGCTGCTCAGTGCTACTAACCATCAGGGAAACGCAAATCAAAACCACAATCAGACATCATCTCACAAGTGTCAGGATGGCTATTATCAAAAAAACAAAAGACGACTGTTGGTGAAGATGTGGAGAAACTTAAACCCTTGCACACTGTTGGTGGGAATGCAAAGTGGTGCAGACACTATGGAAAACAACATGGACATTCCTCAAAAAATTAAAAATAGAACAACCGTATGATCCAGTAATCCCACTTCTAGGTATTTATCAAAAAGAATTGAAATCAGGATCTCAAAGAGATATTAGCACTCCCATGTTCATTGCAGCACTATTCACAATAGCCAAGATGTGGAAACAACCTAAATGTTCCTCAACAGATGAATGCATAAAGAAAATGTGCTATGTACATACAATGGAATATTATTCAGCATTAAAAAATATGGAAATTCTACCATATGCAATGACATGCATAAACCTGGAAGACATCATGTTAAGTGAAGTAAGCCAGTCACAGAAAGACAAATAATGCCTGGTTCCACTTATCTGAGATATCTAAAATACTCAAATTCATAGAATCAAAGAGTGAAATGGTGGTTGCTCGGACTGAAGGGAGGAGGAAATGGGGAGTCACCAACCAATGAGCACAAAGTTTCAGTTAAGCAAGATGAATAAATTCTAGAGATCTGCTGTACAGTACTGTACCTACAGTTAACAATACCATATTATAAGCAAAATTTTATTAAGAAGGTGGATCTCATTTTAAGTGTTCTTACCATAATAAAATAAAAATTTTTTTCAAAAAGTGAGTCATGGGGCCAGCCTTGTGGCTTAGTGATTAAGTTCAGCACACTCTGCTTCTGCAGCTGGGTTTGTGTCCCAGGTGCGGACCTACACTACTCGTCAGCCATGCTGTGGCAGCAACCCACATACAAAATAGAGAAAGACTGGCACAGATGTTAGCTCAGGGCTAATCTTCCTCAGCAAAAAAAAAAAAAGTGAGTCACCACACAAATAGAAATTTTGGACAGAGCTGCACAAGTAGCAAGTTGAAAAAAAGAAAACACAGCATGCATATGTATGTGCACATGTATGCAAACACATATGTGAACACATGCACACACTACACAAGGAGGGAAAGAAAGCAGAAAAGAAAGAAAGAAGGGGGAGAGAAGTATAGGGGAAAAAGAGAAGAAAAGGAAGAAAATATTGCAAGAAAAAATTATCAAAGAGTCCAGCATAGTAAGAATAGATAAGCTATAGAAGAAAATTAGCAATGATTTATCAATCAACTTAACAAACATCAGTGCAAGAAAACAAAAGTTCAAAGACTAGATAACAAAAGAACAGAAGGTAAGAGAGAAAATATTAATCAGAGTTCTCCAGAGAAACAAAACCAATAAAATATATAGACAGAGAGAGAGATTTATTCTAAGGAATTGGCTCACCTGATTGTGGAAATTGACAAGTCGGAAATTTATAGGGTAGGCCTGCAGGCCAGAAATTCCAGAAGGAGTTGATGTTGCACTCTTGAGTCTATAGGCAGTCTGGATGTAAAACTCCTTCCCCTTCTGGGGACCTCAGTCTTTTCTCCTAGAGCCTTTAACTAATTGGGTGAGCCGCGCCCACGTTATTGAACATAATCTGCTTTACACATTACTGATTTAAATATTATCACATCTAAAAATGTCTTCACAACAACATACAGATTTGTGTTTGATCAAACAACTGGGTAGCATAGCCTAGCTAAACTGACACACAAAATCAGCTGAGAGAGAGAGAAAAATTAAGAGGGAGAGAGGAAGAGAGAGAGAGACAGACAGAGGTTATAAGCTTGATGAAATAAATTGAAGATCAAAGCAATATAATAGAGAAAATAGCTAAATAAGAAACTATATACATATATACCTAACATTCAAACTGCTAATTAGAGAAAAAGCTTGAGAAAATCACAGTGATAGATTTAAAAATGAAAATATGTTGAAGTAATAAAAGCAAAGCAAATAATATGAAGGACAGAGAAGGATGATCCAAAATAAAGTTAATTGATGTCCTTGAAGCAGAAAACTCAATAAATAAATTTCCATGGAAAAAAAGGGAATTAACCTTCAAAAACCAACATCAGATCTCAGAAAATATTGATGCAAAGTGCAAATATTAAGACATCCTAGTTAAGTTGTTGAACTTCAAGGATTAAAGAAAGATTCTTCAAGATGTCCAGACAAAAAAATAATCACTTATAAACATCAAAAAACAATCAGGCTGGCCTCAGATTTCTATACATAACATGTAATGCTATAAGCATAGGAGCAATATCTACAGAATTCTAAATGAAAGATAGTGACCCAGCCATGATATTAGTCAAGTATGAAAACAACAGGAGTCATTCTAAAACATTAAAGGATTTGGGGACCACAAAACCCATGAGTTTTCTTCAAAAACCGCTTTTAAGAGATGTATCAAAATTTAAAACTACTTTTATAAGATGAATGAAAATAAAGAACTCAGGAATGGTGAAACAATGTAAAAACAACACGTGATAAGTACTATTGCTCTTTAAGTATAGTACAAAGAAAATTGTGTAGATTATGTTTATAGAATAGAATGTAAATGCTATAAACCCTGACAGTATGAAAATTACGTCACTAACTAAGATCAGATTAAAGAAATAAAAGGAACATGAGAGCACTAATGCCCCATTGCGCAGAGTCAATCAACACTATCTTAAACTGAAGACCTAGATTAAAAATGGCTCCAGAGGGGCTGGCCCCGTGGCTGGGTGGTTAAGTTTGCGCGCTCCGCTGCAGGCGGTCCAGCGTTTGGTTGGTTTGAATCCTGGGTGCAGACATGGCACTGCTCATCAAACCAAGCTGAGGCAGCATCCCACATGCCACAACTAGAAGGACCCACAACGAAGAATATACACCTATGTACCAGGGGGCTTTGGGGAGAAAAAGGAAAAAATAAAATCTTTAAAAAAAAAATGGCTACAGAGTCAGCCTTAACTGCCCAGTGGTTAAAGTTCGGCACACTCCACTTCTGTGTCCCAGGTTTGGTTCCCAGGCAGGGAATCACACCACTCGTCTGTCAGTAGCCATGCTGTGCCAGCAGCTCACAGAGAAGAACTAGAACAACTTACAACTAGAATATACAACTATGTACTGGGGCTTTGGAGAAGGAACAAGAAAGGCTCCAAACTCTTAATGATTTCCGTAGTCCTTTTATTTAATCTTGAAAGAAATCTTCTAAAAATAATAATTCAAAACATTTGTGTTTCAACAATTCCTTTTATTTCACCACATTTTTGTTTGCTACCTCTAATTTCAAATAAAACTAAATTTAGTGTATGTATTTTGTTCTTAAAATATCATGTACAACATGATCCTGTTTCATGAAAAATATTTCAAAACTTTCTAGCCTCTATTTGCATACACATACAGAAAAATAATGGGATAATGTTGACTTAATATGATGGTTGTTTGAGGGTAGTGAGATTAGACATCACTATTTTTTGCAATTTTATAAATTGCTTAAATCTTTTATTACAAAAATAATAAAGTAATTTTTTTCCAAGGAAGATTAGCCCTGAGCTAACATCTCCCACTAATCCCCCTCTTTTTGCTGAGGAAGATTGACCCTGAGCTAACATCTGTGCCCATCTTCCTCTACTTTATATGTGGCACGCCTACCACAGCATGGCTTGTCAAGCAGTGTCATGTCTGCACCCAGGATCCGAACTGGTGAACCCCAGGCCGCCAAAGTGGAACGTACAAACTTAACTGCTGTGCCACAAGGCTGGCCCCAATAAAGTAATTTTTCTATAAAAAAAGTTTGGTGTCAAGTGACAAGAATGAGTTCCACAGACATATTAATGTCTTCTATATACACTTGAAAGTTACCTGTATTGCTATGCATTGCTACTTTTTAAAAGCATGTGTACTTCACTCCCAGAATTAGATCATAATCTCCTGGGAGAGAAAAATTAAGGTTTACAGCTGTTAATATACCCACCAAATCACTATACACTTAAAAATTACATGTTTATAATTATACATTTATACATAAAAAAGAAATTTTAGGCTTTTTTTTTTTGCATTTTGAACCATAGGGAATTATTCTGTTAGCAATCAAAATTAATCTGGTATTCAAATATATGCATACTGTTTATTAGACATATAAAAGCATTTAAAACTCATAATGCACAGAATAATGTTATAACATAATTTTTTGGAAGGGAGAAAATAAAAACATTTATATTTGCTTGTATATTCATAAAGAACCGCCAGAAAAATACAGAATAATGGTATTGTAATATATTACCTTAAATTTTGTTAATCAAGTATACTTCCATTACCAATCCCTACTCTTTTTGCCAAGATTTTTTTAAATATCTGAAGTAGCCAAAGCAAAATTTTTTCAATAATAGTTATTACTCAAACATCCATGAATCTAAGTGGCAACTGCAATAAAGCAAAATCCCCCAGAACTCCCCCTACCCCTATTGGTTCCCTTGAGAGTAAAAAAGGTGTGAAAGTGATCAAACGCTCATTTACCCAGGAACCCGCTGAAGTGCTATTCAACTCATGGCGTCTGGACTGTAGCTGCTGACAACTGCCATAAGGTGCAAAGATGCATATAAGAAAGATGGAAAATAGTGTACAAGGGAAGTACACACATAGATACTTCTCCTTTAAATCCCCTAGATATTCGCGCTAAGAAATAAATATTTTAATAAAATAGTTGATTAATCAAGCCCTATTAACGCCCCCTCTGAGTATAGCATAAGTATATACTATTCTGGTATTTTTAATTACTTTGAAACTGTGGAGAAGGGAGGGAGAAAGCAAATATTCTTTACGTTTCCTCCACTTTGGACTTGGAAGCTGATTTTATAGACCAGGGCTCGAAAGTCCAGATCCAAAAGAATTATGAGAAGAGAGCGGTTATCCAGGCCGGATCTTCTCCCATACACTCACTCGGTGTGTTACAGGAGAACTAACATGCCCTTGCACAGGAACGAGAGCCGAGCCACAATGGGGGCGGCTTTGTCCTCAGTCTAAATAGTCTTTAAAAGATGGCAAGATTTTTTTTTAATGAATTCATTAAGCAGAGGCATAGTGAGTCATTTGAGTAGAGCTGACTCTATTCTCAGAAAATGGGGGTACCTCAGCAAGGCCTTCAATGAAATAACCACAAAGAAATATAGCTGGAGCAATTGATCTGGATCACTAAGAAGGTCAAGTTGAACACACCAGTATTTCGTGATCTTATTAGTCAGTCAAAGATAAACATAGCACTTTAATCAAATGTAATTAAATTATTGCTGTAAGTCCAAGTCTTAATAACCACAGCCAAAATGCCAGTTGAACCACAAAAAATTCCCCAGTTTAAAAAATTCTTCAGAGCACCATTCTGTAAACTAAAAGAAATTCTTTTCATGTTTGCTCTCAATGTCTATGTCAATGTATATATACCAACGTCTGGTGTATATATGGAAGTAGAGTTTGAAAAACGATGTGTGGGTATTTATGAAGATAATATATATGTATGATTTAGAAATTATATAGTCTGAAAAATTATTGATAAAAATGTATATATAGTCTGAAAAATTTTCTCATTCTTCAATATAACGAATTCCTTACTTTGTTTTATAATATGCTTATTTCTGTCTTTACAAATAGAAAATTTTACTGTAAAACAGCTTAATTTTCCTTTTTTTTTTTTCGTTATTTTTGGTGAGGAAGATTCACCCTGAGCTAACATTCATGCCAATGTCCCTCTACTTTATATGTGGGATGCCTCCACAGCATGGCTGATGAGTGGAGTAGGTCCACACCCAAAATCCAAACCCATGAACCCGGGCCACCGAAGCGAAGCACATGGAGCATTAACCACTCGGTCCTTTGGCCAGCCCCTCGACTATCTTTTAATTAAAGATGAGCAATAAAAAATCCTTAGAAAAAAATAAATTCTAACCAGTTCTTTTGTGTACATGACTGATTCACATGTATATCCCTCCTAAGTTTTAGAAGCCACTCACCTGTAGTGCATCTAACACAATGCAGATGAAACATGGGTTACAGATGTTATTATAATGTGGCATTCTGTCTTATGTTTCATATGGTTTGCCTTTTTTTCTCATAATATCTTTCTAGCTGTGTTAGATCTAGCATCTAGTTGTTAGATGCTAATTATAAATTTGGAAAACTCCTAATCACCCACATAGACACATAGACACTGATTTGTATTAAAATATAACTTGTGCACTTTAGGCTTTAATCATATAAACATACAAACACGATTGCTAGCCTATTAAAGTTTAAATTGTGTAGGTTAATATGTTCCTACTGTTACAACTCATGGGTGTTTTGAAAGGTAACCAAATTGAAAACACTGCTCCCACCAATGCGAGGGTGCTTTTATTATTGCTGTTAAACCAGAGTCTTGTCTCGAAATATATATAACATAACGATTTGAAAAACTTAAAATCCTATGAAGATGCAGTAATTAGTACTACATAAATGACCTTCTAAATCCCTTTTTTGGCAATGCTCAACTGTTGATTAGAAACTGGCAATCAAGATACAGAAAAGCAAAGCTTCAAAATGGAACAACCCCACTGTAATCTGTGGATTACAGTTCCTCCCTGATCTGTACCAACAGATTAGTTTATTTTTAAAGAGTTCATCATTTATATGAAAAGACATGGGTTGAAATGAAAATATGTAGAAGAAAGCAATCCTCATAAGATGAAAGAAGCACTGGCTTGCCAAGGGATGACATAGCATCTATCAGTAAAATGAAACAGCTGTCTCAGAAAACAAAGATAAAAGCTGAATGCCTTCATAAAGGAAAAGGAGATGGAAGACCATGCTGTATTATTCAAACTCAGGAGTCCCGGAGACAAAGAAAGGTCATTGACAGGTGCATCAGCTGTGGTGGAAGTACCCACACTGAACGCTG
Source organism: Equus przewalskii (assembly GCF_037783145.1). NCBI lineage: Eukaryota > Metazoa > Chordata > Mammalia > Perissodactyla > Equidae > Equus > Equus przewalskii. The sequence continues at coordinate 44,142,046 of NC_091834.1, forward strand.
AGGTTCAGAGGGTCGACTTTGTTCTGAATGGCTTCAGTCTAATGACGCCTGCTCAGAGATCTTTCCTGGCCATGCTTCCTATGTAGTTTCAACTCACTCACCCAACCAAGCAGCAACATTCTTTATTGCTACACCCTGCTCATTTCCTTCAAGGCACTTACCACTTTACTCTTTTCCCCACTGCTCCAGGAGAGCAGAGTTCACCTCGAATTTGTTCCCCACTATATTCTCAAACATAGTGCCTAGCACACAGTAGGCATGCAAAAAATAGTCACCGAATAAATTAACAAATGTTCCTTTGCCAAAGAAAGAACACCTAGGCCCAACTAGTCCTAAAAAGATGAGCTGTAATTTCCTAAGGATGGATTCTGGATCTTTCACCTCATCATCGCAGTCATCTTCCCAACTGACTTTAGAGGAGCACTGAACTCATCATTGTGAAAAATTTTAACAGATTTTTAACAGACTCTCAAGATTAAATGCAACAATTGCTCTCCAAAAAGAAAAAGCTGGCCTCTGCTTCCAAGAGAATCTATGAGTCTTTGAGACAGGTTAGACCTATGGGTAGTGGGGTTTTTGTATCATCTGTATCTGTAAAATGATTTGTATCATTTGTATCTTACTGAAAACTTTAGGTACTTTATACTTATTGCAGAAACAAAAAGAAAATGAACTACCATCTGTACTTCAAACGCAGATGTAATATTTTTTAAACTTCAATGTAATAATTCTTTAAATCCTAATTAAATGTGATTAACTTCTCAAAAAAATAAATCTCAATAGAAAACATGAGTTAATGTAGTTTCCCATTTAAAAAAGTTGTTATGCCTTTAGAAGGCAAAATGCAATAATCCTACTTAGGGTACTATATCCTAGTATTTCATGGCATAAGGAGTAGTAATTACCACAAAATAAAAACATAGTATCCACTAGCATTATATACATATATATTATTTCATTAGGTTTGCACAATTCTGTGAGATGACTATTTATAGTCCTGTTTTACATTTAAGAAACTGGAGGCTCCAGTGAGTTAAAAAATACTTTTTTGTTCAAGGCCAAGTTGCTAGTAAATGATACTATAGAGACCTCACAGTTAAATATGACTCTGGAACAAAGCACACTGTTTTCATCAGCCAAGCACTGGTCTAATATAAGAAGAAAAATATACTGAAAAAAATAAGGCATAAAAATCATCAGTCATTTTTAGATACTGAATATACAGGTTTTGCAAGACAAAAACTATAATTCCTCCACACTTTGTGCCTTGAATAGCTTTGTGGAACTCAGCCTGAAACTTATCCCATACCTCTCTCTTCCTTGAGAAAACTCTTTTCTAAGTTACATACTTCATATCTTAAAATATGGTATTGAATAAAGATATGAAAGAAGATTGTAAGTGATTTTATTATTGTCAATAAAATTCCAAATTCCAAAGGTGCACTGTGGACTCCCCTGTTGCTGGAAGGTTCTCAGCATGGCCCATTAAGGTTATTACATCCCACAGATAAACACAGTGTTCTGAAGGTAGATCCTGGGAAGTGAGAACAATTCCTACAAAATTAAATTTATTTTCTTTGTCCTCCAAGCCTGCTTGAATTGAATGTAGGTTTTTTTTTTTTTTTGGCCAATTTCATTGCTTTCTTAAACACATCTGCAAATAGATGCTTCATATCCTGCAACCATTATACGTTCATCCAAGCAGCTTTCTCTTGAATCTAACAAAACAGTTTTTTTCAGTTACAATCTTATGAGTCTTCAGTGAGCATTGACTTTGTGTCCCTCCTAACAGATGACCATGAAGTCTGACACAGGTTGCTTAGCAACTGCCTATGCCCAGAAGTAGAAATAACTCTTTGATGTACTCACTATGTGTATTTCTCCTGATTTATTTCATTTGTGTTTAACCTGGTAGATCAAACAGAATCATTAGAATCCTACTAACACCCTAAAGGGTAGAAGAGTTCCTGGTCCAGTGTAAGCTAAAGTACTCAGAGATCAAAACAGCTTATGCATCATCACAGAACAGTACTGCAGAGTAAAAGAACAATAAAATACACTGTGCCCATTACCAAGGGCAAGGTGCGTACATTCTCATCAGTGCTGACACCACGATGTTCTTTGAGACTTGAAAAGAATTCTCAAAATTGTTACTGTAGCTCTCACTTTTTGCTAAATGATAAAGGACTATGTATTTCCCATCATGCTGTTTGCTAAAAAGTCTTTGATATCCTGAAGGATAATCCATTGTTTTAATGCATGATATAGTGTAATTCATCATGCAGCAAGAACAATACGAATAACCCCTCTTTTTTGCATCAGCCATCACTCTTCAACCCTCATTGTATCTAATCCAATCTAAGCTCATTAATATTATTTGTGACTTGCTTCTATAGAAAGAAGTCAACAAAATATGCAGTAGTATGATACCTCAGAACAATAATCCATGCAGAAGGGTCCTGGATCTAAAATTCAAAAATGAAGAACTTAAAAACTTCTAAAGTATAATTTTGGGGTGGAAATATGTAGTTAATATTAGAATGTAGTGAATATGAAAACTTGCAATATCAGCCAGGATAAAAATTAGAAAGTATTTTAATAAAAGAAATGGAGACTGCTGGGAAGATGGTGGCACAGGAGGACTCTGCACTCACCTCCTCCCATGGACACAACAAATTTACTACTACCCCTGGAACAATTACCCTTGAGAGAGAACTGGAAACTGGATGAAAAGAACCCCCACAACAAGGGACAGTGCTGACTCAGCTGGAAGAGGCAGAATACTTTTCTGGAGAGGAAAAAGCCACATTCTATCCATAGTGTTTCGTGACCAGGAGCAATCCTAAGGTAGGAAGCAGGGGATCTGAGCAGGAAAGCTCTGCCACAATGAGCAGCTTTTGAACTCAGCACAAACAAGACAAGTGTCATAATATCTGGCTTTGCTGGCTAATAAATATAAAAGGGAATACCCCTAGAAAACCTATCAAAGCCTATTCTTAAAGGGCCCATGCACAAATTTACCCATTTTGGAATGCATTATTTCTCTTAGATATGAAACTTGGCTTTTCAGAATTTTAAGAACAAAGGAGAATCTAAAAAGGAATTATTCTAAATCAATGCAAAAGATCAAAACATCTTTTAAGTGAGTTAATTATCGCAGTGCAGCAGCACCACAAATGTGCTGTGCGGTGAAAAAAAGAGAGAGCTCTAAAGCAATGCATTCCAAAGTGGGATCCACAGAAGCTCCATGAGAAGCTCCTGCAAGACAAGGTTCTACAGTCAAATAAGGCTAGACTATTGTAAACTATATGGCTCTCAAAAAGAAAATCATTGGTATATTGGAGGCTCTGATTAATTGGTGTAGTAAAGAAACTTCTTTAACTTCTTTGAGCACAAAAATATTTTCACAGATATGCAATCATTAAAATTCCCAGGAACTAGTACTTCATTGATCCCGTTTGGGGAGCCACTGCTCTATGAATATAAAGCCAAATCGATGCCCTTTCCAATGGGGAAAAACACATCTTATCAAAGAATCAGTAAGACTAATATTAAGGCTTTGATTAAACTGATTATTCTGCTTTAGTTAGAGTCGTATTAAGATATTTGATAAGGTATTGCAGTTAATTTTCAAGAATACTTAAACTACCCTTAATCCAGACCACTCTGTTTTGTTTTCATCATAGCATTTATCACTACCTGGTTTTTTTTGTTAATTTATGTGCTTATTTGTTATTGTCTGTTTATCCTCACTACAATGTAAGCTCCATAAGAATTGGGATTTTGTCTGTCTTACTCAATGCTGCATCTCCAGTACTTTGAATAGCATTTGCTCCTACTAGTTCCTCAACAAATGTTGACAGAATACTTGAATAAATCTAGTCTTTTTCTCTGTTACTCCCTTAAGTCAAAAGATCACTTCCCATTTCTTTCCCTAAGACAATAGCAGTTAAAGGAATATTCTGTACTGATTTACTAACTGCGTCACCCTGAATAGGTTACTTAACTGCTGTATGCCTCAGTGTGCCTAGCAATAATAAAATGGTTCAGTGAGTTAATACATGAGAAGAACTTATAACAGTGTCTAGTGTATAGTAAGCACTCCGTAAGCCTTAGCTACGATGAGGAGGAGGAGGATGGTGGTGATAATATGTTCTAAGAAGAAAGTCTTAAATTCAAATGAATTTAGGAAATGCCTGACTTACAAAGTTAAACAGATACTTTACTGCATTTTTAAGAGCTTTTAATCACTGTTAATATGACTTTGTGAATCTAAAAGAAGTAGACACAGTTGGAACAAACTCCAAAAATTGACTCTCAAACTGTCTTTCACAGAACACATATTAATATCTCCCAGAACACCAGCACTCCCAGAACCCAAATTTCTAGTTTGGGAATAACCCAACTAGAAGCTGCTGCATAAAGAAGACCTCACTCCACACCCCCTAGAACACATACAAACTCCTGTGATTGATAAACTAGAAAGTGAGTGGATGCAAAAGGCACTTACACCCATGGTCTAATTTAGTATCAATGTCTCTTTTCCCTTTGGCTCTGGAGGTCAAGCACGCTTTGTCTGCCAGTATCGTCTTTCCTTGAGGTTCCCTGATTCTCCCTTACCACTTTAGCAGTCCGCTGGATGGTTTACGGAGGCCTGCACTCGGGCTCCCATCTTCAGACTTCTTTACCCTGGCGCTAGCTCAGAACTGTTTCCATTCTTGTCTTCCAGCTACCTTATCTTTCAAAAGATCTAAGTTAACATACTCTACCACAGCCTTTTCAATCAATGAGACTTAAAAGGATAAGAGAGAATTTTACCACGATCAAAAGACTAAAGTTGTAGTAAAAGAAAGAAAATCTAAAGGTCTTTACCTAACAAGTCTCTACAGAAACGAAAAGGACTAACAGTCAATTTTTAACGCCGTTTAAAGGAAAGGAATTTTTATTTAAACACAGATCAAGACAAAATTAGCATCCCAGGGGCCAATAAAGCACCTCCTGACAGGACGGATGGGGGAGCAATCATGATGAATCAAAGCATAGAAGGGTGGTGTAGCGAATACATGGACTCTGGAGCGTAGTAAACTTGAAGTGGAATTTCAGCACTACCACCTCCCAGTTGTGGGCCCTCTCTGAGTTTCTGTATCACCATCTACAAAATCATAAAAACTATATAGATAATTTCATTGAGCACTTACTAGGTACCAGGCACTATTCTAAGTGCTTCACATGGATTAACTCATTCATTCCCCATGTCAATGCTCTCTAGCCCAGGACCACCAGGAGTACACCTTTCATCAAACATGGTTAGGTCTATTGACTTGTTACAATGAGAGAGAACGCACATTGTGGAGAATTGTGGGGCATCTCAGCAAGTTGGTGCTAGAAAGGATTGGGATTCTGGCTTGTGTTAGGTAATTTAGGGAGAGTTCAATGAAGTGGAACATTGCTCTGAATTTTATACTGTCAGAAAGTGAAGGTAATTTTATAATTATATCTTAATTCTTATCTAGAAGGCAGGAAGAATAGAACAAAGCTAGATTTATAATTGGTAAAGAAGTTACAGTCATTCGTTTTAGCCAGGAGAGGGAGACCCTTGGGCATTTTTGTGGTTCTTGTTTTTGTCTGTGTTCAGACAGGATTATAGAGTACTCTTGTTTTTGTCTTGATTCATCACAATCACAAAGTGGCCTTGTCTGTCGTTGATGTTCCATGAACTTGTTTATGCTCAGCAGGCAAACACCACAACCTAGCTGCCACGAAGCAAGCCAGCTTCTAGCAAGACCAAGGCCTAGCTGACAGAGCAAGGCCAGCTCCTGGTTCTCAGGCTTTGCTTTCCTCTTTGTCACTTACAGCAACACTATGAGGGTAGGTACTACTTGTCTAGATCCTAAAGATGAAGAAGCTGAGGCCACTCAGCCATTAAGTGACAAGTGTGGAATTGGAATCCAGATAGGTACCAAGCACTATTCTATGTGACTCAGACACAATACTCCTAACCTCTGTGCTATCCCACCTCTCGATGTTAGCTGTCACCACCTTACGGGATGGCTGTAAAGATTGCAGCTGATGCATGTAAACGTCTGGCTCAAGACAAGACTTTGACGAAAAAGTGGTACCTATTATTGTTAAATAGAAAAACTAAAACATTTTTAATTTAGGTTTATTTCCATTTCCTCAGGAGGTCCTGCCTTGTGCATTAAGCATCTCATGAGGAGCAGGAAACTTGTCTCTAGGCCAGATTTTCCCACTAAACCACTCTGCGAGTATGAGCTATAGGACTCTAAAACCCTGCAATGTGCTGTTCTCAAGGGGTTCTAAGTGGTTCATGATCTTTTAATAGTTACCATTGAAGAGTTCTAAGTGTTTTTAGTCAAATTACTTGATTCTGTTTTCAAAGATGCCCTCCTCCAAATATTATCTGAATGCAAACATAAAATACAAATACAATGCCTTTTTTCATGTATGAGACTAGAGTACTTTTTAAATTGTTTATTCTTTAAAAAATATACAAAATAAAATTTTCATTTTACTCTAGTGATGACTGCAATACTAAAAGCAAGGTCTAGCAGTGAGGACTCCAAAGCTAGGTCAGTATTAGAAGCGGATACAAAAATATGGCACTTTCAATATGTTCTTGAAGAGTTGGTTTTCCTCAGAACACAAACACTAGGCATAAACAAAATTATGAATAAGACAAAATTTATTTAGTCTTTGACTCCAACTCCAGGCTTCTGGTGGCTGTCATTGCCTGTCACTTGAGCATTCTAAGTTCCATTCTCCTGCTCACTCTTCCAAATTTGATTTTTCCTGTTTCTCATGTCTACTCTCTACTAGTTAATCTAGTTAACAAAATGATTCATGTTGACTTGGTTATGCTGATAATAAGTCATTGCGTTAACCCTCCAAGATGACATATTTGCATATTTTGATTTTTTTTTAAATAGGTTGATACAGACCTTCCAGGCATGGTGGCAGGGAATGGCAAGAGGGAGTTTGGCTATGAATATGCATAGAGAGAGGAGGAGCCAGAGCTAGTTCTACAAGTAGGAGTAGGTAACCTATACTTTGGTATTTCAGGAGTACTTAAAATAGACTTCCTCCTCCCCTCTGAAAATCCATGCATATGTAACATGTTTATGCGTAGGGGTGGGGGGACTGCTCGTGGAATCAGTAAACACACACCCATGCACAATGTTACTATTTGGCTTTTATAGAGCCAGAAATTAAAGACGTTCTATTTTGCAACTAAGTTAGCGTCTAATAAAGTTTAAGTAATGAAATAACAGCCAGCCATTCCTGGTGGTCTAGTGGTTAAGATTTGGCTCTCTCATCACTGGGGCCCAGGTTCATTTTCTGGTCAGGGACCACATCACCCATCTTTCAGTTGTCCTACTGTGATGGCTGTATGGTTCTGTGATGCTGAAAACTATGCCACCGGTGCTTCAAATACGCGCAGGGTCACCCATGGTGGACAGGTTTCAGGGGAGCTTCCAGACTAAGACAGACTAGGAAGAAGGACCTGGCCACCCACTTCGGAAAAACTTGGTCATGAAAACCCAGCGAATAGCAGCGGAGCATTGTCTGATATAGTGCTGGAAGGTGAAAGGATGGCGCAAAAAAAACAGGCCTCGTTCTGCTCTGCTGTACGCAGGGTCGCTAAGAATCGGAATCGACTTGACTAACAACAAAATGAAATGGCAGTCACATCAACATGCTGCTAAAACAAAACAATCCCTCAACTCTTATCCTTGAAGTATTCCAAAAAGAAACGAACAGTAAGGGACATTGCCTTGGAACTTATTTTCCAGGAAATATCTAGAATTTAGTTCCTTGAATCTGCTAGCTGAGATGCCTCCTAAACTTAGATTTGTTCAGTTTAAGGGTCATCTTAGGAAAGACAAAAAACCTACCAAACCAAAGTTCTAGATTCACTTTTTGTGAGAAGTATGAACTTAACTTCAGTCATTACCATAAGGTGTGACGATTAAGCCTAAAGAAGAGGGAACGCCCGTACTGAGAGAGAGCACTGGACTCCTATCAGTGTGACTTTAAACATTGATTGAGTTACTTATGTGCAAATTGAGACAGGTAGGGAAGAGAAGTGGTTCCCCAGGGTCCATAGGAGTCCTGGAGCTATTTTCAATATTTCAAAACTGTTATAGAATTAATATATTTGCTCATAGTAAGTCTGCACTAAATACTAGGATTTTTTATTTGGTTGAAATTCATCATCTTAGGACGGTGTCCTTGCTGAACCCACGCTAAAGAGATCAGCAGTTGTATGTGTTTCAGATTAATTTAAAATGAAAAACCTAATTATCATTTAAAGTGTGGTTTTGGTGGTGAAAAATAGACAAAATATTTCAAAAGGTTGAGTCACTGGAGGAAAAATAATTTAAAAAGCCCTTGGCTGCGAAAAGGTCAAGGACCACTCGTACCAGACAATGTCTGCAATATCTTCCCGCTTTAAAAATCAGTTTAACTGTGCATCATCGTTAACCATATTTTTTAATTTTTTGTATAAAAGTAGATGAAAACGTAGATCTGATTTTATTTCCAAGAAGCTTTGAAGTTCTCTGAAATTTTTAAATGTCTATATTTTACATTCTCCCATGTCTACTCACAAAGAGTTGACTTTCAAAACTGTTTGTAGACTAATAACTATAAACAGCCTCCTTATATTTAACTACTTACTAAGTTTTTCCATAAAGGCATAAAATTCAAACAGCAATAGCTCTCAATAGGGTTTTACATAAATTTAAAAGAAATTTGAACACAAAAATTGTTTGTAATCGTACGGTGATAGTTAGGGAAAAGAAATGATGAACATTTTGACAATGTGTTTATCGTTATCCAGTACTTTAGAATTCAAAAATATAAGCCCTGATTAGAAAAATAAAATATCCCAAAGATCCTTTAAAGTCTTCCTAATTCTATGACTCGAAGTGTCAACCACTAAAGAGTTTGAGATCCAGTGATGAGTTTTTGTGCATTCTTTCACAAATTCTTTAAAGATGTCACAAAGACATAGAGCAATCTATTTAAAACAGGATCAAGGAATCCTCGGAAACCTTGCTCCTTCTTGTTCCTGTTTTCACATGAATACGCAATGTGAGATATCAAGTAGCCTGGCTTCTGTTCTTCTCATAAGTACCAATAAGAAATAGTGGGATTGTAACATTCTTTGGCTACCTACTTTAGGACAATTTGTAAACTAAGGAAAATTGATGCTGGACTGTTATGTCACTCTATCCACAGAGTGTAACAGGGGATGGTTTTGATTAAACTAATCACCAATCAATCCAGTCCTAGAATTTCAGGTATCTTAGAATTCATCTAGTCCAACCTCCCAATTTGTCTACTAGAAACCAGAAGCCCAAGAACGGTAAGTGACTTGTTCATGGTCATATAACTAGTTGGTGGCTGGACCTTAAATCCAGCTCTCAGGGCTCCTGCCCAAAGTTCTTTCTACTACCAGAAGTTAGAAACTGTTTACAAAAATGTTTCCTCTTCCTAGAGCTTCCAAGCCACCCAGGTTCTTGTGCCCTAATGTTTGCTCACTGTTGCCTCACATGCAGCCTCTTCAAATGGAAGGTCTGCCCAGATGATGTCAGAGCCATGTTGTCATGGTCCTCTGACACCCCCAGTTCTTGTACAGACATCTCGCTTCTCTGATACATGCACTTTAAACTTTCTCATAGCTTTAACTCTACCCTCTCCTTCAAATGGATAACCTGGTAACCCATGGTTTTTGGCTTAAACTTGGTGATTATTCCTTTTCTTCATTTGTTTCAGTCCTACAACAGGTTTAAGGTAAGTGCCTGTTAAGCGCCTAATCCTTTTAGCACTTTTTACTACTTTATTGTGTTGGCCTCTCAAGTTACTGAATAGACCTTTATTGCAGACTCCTTGAACCCAATCTTCTGTCTCAACCCTGAACAGATGGTTCTCCAGGCCTGGACAGAGCCACTTCAGCCTATTACAAGCTATTGCTTTTTTCTGCAAGTTCCTTGCTTCTGCTGCCCTCTAGCAGCCATTAGTATCATGGCAGGATTGGAAACAGTCATATTTTTACTGAATTGAATTACTCAGTGGGTTATTTCAGCATCATGTAAATACAACCTAAAAAAATTGGGACATGTAATTGGTGCCGCTGTTCTGTGATTCCTCCACCCCCAGGTCTGAGTTAGAACCTGGTTTTAAAATTAGAGCTATAATGGAGCTAATGATAATGTCTATTCATGCAATAGATTCTTTTACACCTCAATTTATTTGTCCAACTCTGATACGCATCAATGGTTCCTTTCAAGAGACCAAGTCGTTAATCCCCTCACCTGCTCAATTGAAATCCAGGCATAAGAACACTTGAAAAGGAGAAAGTGATGTCCTAAGACAACCTAAATGTCCAGCAATCAGGGATTACTTAAATAAATCTGAGTAACTCTTAGGATGGTATATTTTGTGACTATTAAAAATTATGTTTAAGAGGCCAGCCCAGTGGCCTAGTGGTTAAGTTCACACATTCTTCTTCGGCATCCCAGGGTTCGCAGGTTCAGATACGGACACGGACCTACTCTTCAAGCCACACCACACACCACTCTTCAAGCCACACTATGGTGGTGTCCCACATACAAAATAGAGGAAGATTGGCACAGATGTTCGTTCAGGGTCGCTCTTCCTCAAGCAAAAAGAGGAAGATTGGCAACAGATGTTAGCTCAGGGTCAGTCTTCCTCACCAAAAAAAAAAAGTTTAAATAAAACTATGGGGAGGGGTCGGCCCAGTGGCGCAGCGGTTAAGTGTGCACTTTCTGCTTTGGCGGCCTGGGGTTTGCCAGTTCAGATCCCAGGTGTGGACATGGCACTGCTTGGCACACCATGCTGTGGTAGGCGTCCCACATATAAAGTAGAGGAAGATGAGCATGGATGTTAGTTCAGGGCCAGTCTTCCTCAGCAAAAAGAGGAGGATTGGCAGCAGTTAGCTCCGGGCTAATCTTCCTCAAAAAAAAAAAAAAAACTATGGGGAAATAATGTAATATTAAGTGCAATAGCTAAACATTAAAAAAAAGAATTACAGGAAGATCCCAATAATAAAGAAAGAAGAAAAAGGAAATAGTCTGAAATGTTAGTTGATCATTGTTTTTCGTATTGTCTAACAAGCATGTATAACATTATAATCATAAAAGCTGCATCTGTAGGTGCTGAACAGTGGGTCACTCATGCCTAATTACAAGACAGAGAAAGTCAGAGCTCCAAAAAGAACTATTGTGGCCGTGCAGGTCATCATAGTGATAACAGTGGCATCGTCATAGCCAAGGACCTGGATAGTATGAGTGTGGTGGGATAAAATGTTACAATGACAAGAAAAACCAGAGGATTAGTCACATCCTTTCATTGCCTTTCTTCCTAGGGAATCCCCAGGGAAGACAACCACTTTTGGTAAATTAAGCCCACTAAATTTTCCAACAATCTATGTGGGAGTGAGTTCAGAGGTGAGTTACCAGATATTCTACTGCTATGAGCACATGGAATCTTGAGAAATTTACATGAATTATGTGAATTTTTAAAAAATATGTGAGATCTTTTGTGTAACCGGTCTGGTAAAATAGTTCAATCCATGCACATTATCAACACTGAGGGGATACAGAGTGAGAATCATGGTGCCAACTGTCACAGATACGCTTAAGGTTTCCAATACATAGTCAATACCCTTCTAGAAAGTTGGGCCCAGGGGCCCTCCCAGTGGCAGAGTGGTTAAGATCACATGCTCCACTTCAGCGGCCCAGGGTTTCGCCAGTTTGAATCCTGGTGGCAGACTCCTGGTGGCGGACATTGCACCACTCATCGGGCCATGCTGAGGTAGTGTCCCACATAGCACAACCAGAGACACTCACAACTAGAATATGCAACTATGTACTGGAGGGCTTTGGGGAGAAAAAGAAGGAAAGGGGGAAAAAAAGAAGATGGGCAACGGTTGTTAGCTCAGGTGCCAATCTTTAAGAAAAAAAGAAAGTCGGGACCAGTTTAAGCTATGGGTGTGAGATAAATGAGATAGGCTGCAGGTTGTGTACATTTCCCAGGATAGGTGCTTCAAATCTGCTGCTTTCTCTGATTCAAAAAAAGAGAGTCTGTTATAATGAGTAATCATCACATTTGCTATCATTTTATTCTTTTAAGTAAATCCTATTCAAATTTAGATCCTTCCTCATTGTAGGTAGTAAATTCCTTGCACTCACTCCTTGTGCACAAGAATTCACTCACACATCACAGCAGCTGAGCACTGATGCTCCGAAGCGAGGAACTACTGAACACAATCAGGACCCTTCGATTTTCCTTATTTTAGTTTCTAGAACGTATTTTTGGGAAGAGAAAACATTTAATAATATATTTTTGTTGGCCCTTCTGAGTCCCTTCTATTGAACTCACCTCACATTTTACCAGTTGACTAAATATAGTTTTCCCAATATTTTTCAGTGGTAATTTCCACACCCACCATGAAAGAGAAAATGTGAATTCCCCAAGAAGCACAAAGACTAGGTTTCCTCTTTACTTATTATTTTTTCTTCAACAATTCAATAACAATTTGTTGAATATCTGTTATGTGCCAGATGTTGTTCTAAGAATTACTGATATAAATAACAGTGAACAAAACTGACCAAAAAATTTTTAAAATCCCTGACCTCCTTAAGATTACATTTCAGTATTTTTTAAGGATTTGTTATCTATATATCTTTTATTTTTACGCCCTATATCCAACCCATGAGCAAATCTCATCAGTACTACCTTTAAAATACACCCAGACTCTGACCACTTCTCATTGCCTCCACAGCTACCATACTTGGTCTAATTTCTCCTTTCATTATCCCAGTAGAATTTTAGCTGTTCCCCTTGCTTTCAACTTGCCTCTCCCTCTACCTACTCCCCCACCCCTCCACATGCACACACATGTACTCTCAGTCTATTAAAGGAACTAGGATGATCCTTTTAAAACAAAAGGCGAATTACATCTCTTCACTGCTCAAAATCCTCTTATGGCACCCTAGCTCACTTTAGAGAAAAGCTAAACTGTGCAGTGGTCTACAAGGCCCTACAGAGTTTGGCCCTCTGACAACAATCTCACCTCATCTACTACTCTTTCCCTTACTCAGTGTGTTCCGATGATGGTGGTCATCCTGCTTTTTACTCACAGGGCACCTTTGTGCCTCAGGGCCTTTGCACATGTTACTCCTGAGTGGAATACTCTTCTCCAAATATCCACATGACTCACGCCTCACCGACTTCAGATCTTCCCTCAAATGCAATCTTATGTAATCTTCTTAGCAAGATGTTTCCTGACCAGTCTAATGAAAATTCAACCCTATATTCTTCCTGCCTTCCTAAATAATTTAGTCCAAAAGCCCAACAAGGTAGACATCCATGCAGAGTTGGTTGGGGGAGGAGGGAGATCCATGCATTGTGTAGGAATCCATGAGGTAAGGAGGCCTTCACTGTAGGGATGACAGAGGAAGCTTGGAGCAGGCTTTCGAAGTCTAAACAGGATAAAGCAGGTGGAGAGTGAAGAATTCAGCCACTTGGAGAAAGGGGGCTGGTAACAGGAACAGGAGATTCGTTCTATTTAGAAGGAATTGATCTAATACGTAAATATGTTAAAGGTACTGGCAGCCATGTTTCTCACTGAGGGAGAAGGGAATTACAAATATGGAAAGGGAGAAAACTAGAATGATCCTGTGGTGTTGGATTGGAGTTCATGCTTTCAGTATATACAGATATAGATATGAATATGTATGTAAATATGTATGTATAAGCATATGTATACATGTGTTTATTCATACATATAACCCCTGCTATGTCCGCAAAAAAGATCTGGGAGCAGCAATACCCCATTAGCAACAAGCATACCTACCACTCATATCTTCATTTCCAAATATCCAATGTCATTCTCCACTTAAGAGATCCAGGGATCCTTGAATGTGGCTGATTCCAGAACTGAACAGAGAAATTGTAAGATAAGCCTGAAGCATCTTGCTATGCCAGAGAGAAAGGAAGTGCTCAGAGATGGGACTTTGTCAGAATGACACAGGTGTCAGCTTGAAAGAGCCCCCCAGGCCAAAGCTGGGAAAATTTGAGCACCAAATTAAATAATAATGCCAAATATTAGAAACTACTGAATAAAATAAAATCCATGAGTTTATCTTGATATAAATTTTCAAAATAATAATAAATGGAGAGAAGAGAAAATTTTCTCTATGGTAGAATGATGTCTTATAAATGTAGTGAAAGTCATGGACCATCATAGTAATAACCAAACAAGAGACATCAACAGTTGCTAAAACTAGTAGATGAAATTCAATGTGGAATGGGATATGTACATACTCTCAAAACACCTCCCCATAAAATGCTTTTTAATTGCAAAGGGAAAAAGAATAACTTTATAGTGGAGATGCCTGGCAGACGTCTTTTTAATGAAATGATCAAAGTTACCACTATCAATTATGAGACAAATTGAAATCACCTATCACTTGATAGGATGCAACAAGCACACAGCTTCACTCACGTGGCATTCTTACCAAAAATGTATAATTGGCATCTAACCATAAGGAATCAGCAGACAAATCCATATACAAAGGGACATTCTACAGAACGTTTGGTCAGTAATCTTCAAAAGCGTCAAGGTTGAAAGCTAAGAAACACTGAAAAACTGGATTTTTTTCCATCTTTATTGAAGTATAGTTGACAAATAAAATTGCAAGATATTTAAAGCGTGCAATGCAATGATTTGATATAACATACATTTGAAAGGGTTCCCCTCATAGATTTAAAACTGTTTTTGATTGAAGGACACTGAAAAAAACACGACAACTAAAGGCAATACATGATCCTGGATAGGGTCCTTTTGTATAAAGAACATTATTGGGACCACTGATGAAACAGAATGAGATGGCAGTAAAGAACCAATGCTAATTTCCTGATTTTGATGGCTGTATTATAGTTGCATAGGAGAAAATCCTTGTTTGTAGTAAAATATTCAGGAGTGATAGCAGCTTACTCTAAAATAGTTCATGAAAATAGAAGTTTCTCCTACTATTCTTGCATTTTTTCTAAGCTTGATATTATTTCTAAATAAATAAATAAGTAAAATTGTAAATCCACCCAATGCATTCCCCATTCACCTCTCCACTTTATTTTTCTCTAGAACACTTATCAACACCTGATATACAATATATTTTACTTATTGTTGTTGTCTGCCTTCCTCTACTAGAATATAGAGTATATGGACTTTTGTATTATTTTTCTTGCTGTATTCTAGCACCTCCCACAGCGTCTGATCCATAGACGACGCTCAATAAGCATCTGTCCGATGAATTGACTCTTCCTGTCCTCAGGTGTAGATCACCTGTGAGCTGCTGCTGAAGCAAGTGCACAATCTCAGCAAACCAGTTAGCAGGCGTAGTTCTGCTTAATGACGTACATAGGAAAAGAATCTCTTCTCCAAAGGAAACACTTTCTGTAGAAATGCACATCTGCCTACTCTTAGACAAACATCAGTTGACCATCAAGGACCTTAAGTTTAGCCCCTTAGAGCCACAGCTTCCAAAACTCCAATGTCACTGGTAGTTTTATATAAAAAAATGGCCCACAGCAATTTTCCAGAACAAAGAGACAGTCTGCTTCTAAATCAATTCAAGTTACCTCTTTTTCAAGTCAGATTAAAAAAAACTTCTGGGTTTGAATGGACAATTTTTTTATCTTCTTCTATCAATCTCACCAAAGTTTTCAATATCCTTGGGGCAAATTTAAGTCAAGACATCTTGTTAAATCATCTATTGAAATTTTTAGATGTACACTGGGAAAAAAAATCATATAAAATTTCCATTTGAAAGAGTAGAATTAATCTGAAGTAAGTTTTTACATTTTTTGTATTTTCTTTATTAGTCATAGAGTTCTCCAGAATGTAGTTAAATTAATACAAGAATATTATGGGAGACAGTAGAAGTGTTATAGCACAAGTCTTACGGCATAAGAATACAAGTCTTATAGTCAGAAAGACAGGGATTCATTCCAGCTTCACCAATTATTAGCAGTATAATCTTGGGCAGGTTATTTAACCTTTCTCAGTGTCTGTTTCCTTATTATAAAACTGGTATAATGGTAGTGCCTACATTATTGGCTAATTGTAAAGATAAAAAAATACATAAAGCACTTAGCACAGGGCCAGCACATGGTGATGAACATATAAGCGTTAGTTTTCATTTTTTGTATATGTAACTTAAATGTAAAATCCCTATTTAAATGTAAATATGCAATAAACCTAATTGAAGGAAAATATACAACCTTCTGAGTTTTTTCTCGAAGTTCCATTCTGGTAAAGTTTTACACATGGAGTCTCATGTTCTGTAACTTACGTTAACATATCCTTGAAAAATGATATCATAGTGTGATATAAATGTAAAGATGTGGCTTTGAATTTGCACTGTTAATATTTATGTAATAAAGCTCAAATTGTATGTAGAAATTATATTATTTCAGCTTGAAATTGATTTGTATAATATGACATTTCATTTTCATCTGCACACATTTTGTCTCTCACTGAGTAAATAATTTCCCAAATCAGCTTGAATTTGTCATATCTGTTTATAGCTGGAGGTAACAACCAAATTGTTTTGGGTCTAATTTACATAGTAAGTATAGTGGAATTTTTATTCTATATAAAGTATCAGATATAAACATTAGTTCAATAAAATTCTAAAGGATTTAGCAACATAAATTAATTATGTGATCTGTATACATGTATTCAAATCTCATTAAAATGTTAAATAGGGAGCTGGCCCCATGGCCAGGTGGTTCAGTTCGCATGTTCCACTTCAGCATCCCAGGGTTCAGATCCTGGGCACAGACCTACACACCGCTCATCAAGCCATGCTGTAGCAGCATCCCACACAGAAGAACTACAATGACTTACAACTAGGATACACAACTATGTACTGGGGCTTTGGGGAGTAAAGGAAAAAAAAAGAGGGAGATTGGCAATAGATGTTACCTTAGGGCCAATCTTCCTTATCAAAAAAAGAAAAAGAAAGAAAGAAAATTTTAGAATAATAAAAAATAAAGTGAGTGCTACATGAGCTGCTTTTTTTTTTTTTTTTTCACTGTTTTGTAACGTATCTCTAGTCTCATATTGACTCTGGCTTTGTAAAGCTAGTCCCAGTTGCTCCTAATTCTCTTAACTCTAAAGTTAGTTAGCAAAACATTTCCAGTTCTCAGGCCCAGCCTTGAATTTCAGGTCTTCTAGCTTGCACCAAATCCAGCTAATGGCAGGAAAGCTTACGCTGATGATGTAAAGATGGTAAGTAAATACCTCAGCAGCTACGGCCCACAAGTTCAATGCAATGGTTTTCAACTGTGTCTTAATCATCTACTAGACAATTAAGAGTCTAGACCTTTTTGGAGGAGCAATTAAGCTTGTATTAAAAATTAGATCAACTTAGTTTATATATTCATATTTTTGAAAAAAGTTTCCACGAGCAGCCTAACCAAAGACTATTACACAGTCAAGACAGGGTAAGTTGTTCTGCAGTAACAACAATACCCTATAGTCCATTGCAGGTCAGCTGCTGGGGCAGGGTGTCAGCTGGAGTTGTCGTCACACAGAGGCCCTAGCAGAAAGAGGCTCCATCTGTATGTTCCAAGCCAAGAAGACGAGAAAGCAGCAAGTTACACACTAGCTCTTATAGTTTTACGCAGAAATGATATATTTCTTTTCACATTTCTTTGGCCAAAGCAAGACACATGGTCCCATCTAACTTCAAAGGTACAGGAAAAGCAATCCTACCATATACCCAAAAGAAGGAGAAAACTGGAAAAATTTGATGAACAGCAAATATGCCATACCATAATATGCCATACACCTCACCAAATATAGTGTTCATTGTTCTTCCACAGGCAAAATATACTCATCATCTCCCTAGGGAGTCAATCCAAAAGTCATGGCATCAAGCTCAGAGTCCAGGGTCTCTGGGTAACGTGCAAAAACCTCTACATCAAGGATTAAGATAAAGTCCTGGATGTGGCTTCTCTTGATGCAGAGGCCTATGAACCAAAAGAAGGCAAGATATTTGTCCCACAAACCCAATACAGTATGCAAGAGTGAAGCAGGGCAGGAT
The DNA here is from genome assembly GCF_037783145.1 of Equus przewalskii. NCBI lineage: Eukaryota > Metazoa > Chordata > Mammalia > Perissodactyla > Equidae > Equus > Equus przewalskii. Next base: position 44,160,207 of record NC_091834.1, read on the forward strand.
AACCAAAATAAATACTCACATTCAGAAAGTGAAAAAATGGGAGACACACTGTAGAAGACATTGGTCCTTAGCAATTCTGAAATCTGCAGGGAAGAATTGTGACAACCCCCTTACGTGGCATGAGAAATTATTTTTGAGTAGGTCCTGATTTCACTTCCTGAAAGTAAAACCCTTCCCATTTTTCTTGATGAACTCTGGCTCAACTTCTGGGATATTCTTCCTTCCCCATAGTTTCTTTGAACACTTACAAAGTGGGCATCAAGATATATACCCTCCTTGGAGACTGAACAGCTTTCTCCTGTCCATAGATGGACTATGTTAAGCCTCAAGCAGTCGCAAACTTTTTTTACTCCAGGATAATGGTTTATCAGTACCACTTTCTTACAAATACAGCAAACTTTTCACTTACCTGATTTCAATTATTTCCGTGTGCCAATAGCCACAGCCATAGTTCATTTCTAGACATACTTCTTTAACTTGCTTTTTGCTTGTTTTGCTTTCTTGCCACCATGCCACACCCACCACTAATATAATTATGTAATCTAAGGACCTATCAAGACTAGAGGATAACCATTTTAAGCTTTTTTTGCTGAGTTATTTTGCTCAATTTAGAGGATTTACTGAATGCTTCCTTAAGCCATTCATGAGTTTTACCAATGAGTATAATAAGCAAATATTAAGGTTTGATCCTTAATATATGGTTGAATTTTAATAGCCTTGTCATTTTGTATTTATTAGTTGGGATTTTGAAGCAGTTGCTTTGTCCAGCCCTAAAAGTTTCTGAATTTCTGGATTCATTTTATTCCCTTTAATCCCTGCTTGTAAGTAGACCAACCCTTTTCTGAGCTTGTTTCTGTCTTGTTTGCCTTGTCAAATGCAATCAGGAGAAGTTAGCTTACATTTATAACACTTCCCTTAAAACTTCTTCCCTAAGAATTACAAATTCACTTGGTTCATGATTTTCCTTCTAAGTCATTTCATATAACGTTTTCCCCAAGAGTTTCACCACAGCAATATGCGGTTTTCTATCCTTCCAGTCTCCAATAACTATCTTTTGAAGGTTGTCCTCAAATGCCTAAGCCAATGTCACATATTTTAGATTTTTGTGTTATGACAGCCCCTACTTCTGCTACCGGTTTTCAATAGGATAGACCTGATTATGCTCTGGTAACAAATGTGGTGAAAATCAAATTCCCAGTGTCTTAGAACAGAAGTGGTCTATTTCTCACTCATGCTACATGTCCATTTTGAGTAAGCCAGGGTGAGAGTGGGAGGGGTGGCTTCCGCTACATATCTTCCTAACTCAAGAACCCAAGCTGAGGAAGTACGCCTGCATGTTTCCATGTACAGGGGAGGAGGAAGAGAAAGCAGTAAATTGTGCACTGGCTCTTAGAGCTTCTATCTACAAGACATTCATATCACTTTTATTCACATTTCATTATCCAATGCAAGTCACCTCAAGGTACAGGAAAGTGAAATCCTACCAGTATCTGGAAATATTTAGTGAATAGAACTAATCAGTCTCTTAACTGTTAAAATGAATCTAATATTTAAGAATATAAGGGCTCTATAGTTTGGACATCTCCCA